>NC_133129.1:1042829-1642829 GCF_048418815.1 Hemitrygon akajei
AATAAAATGAGTTTTCAGGGAGTTAAAATGCGAAATGATTAGTGTAGATTTACAACTCAATGCTTAAACATCGGTCCTCACCTCTCACAGACAGATCTGTTAGAACCTCCGTTTGAAACTTGCCAACATTGAGCTCCACCCCGGCACCGATACCGACCACCGTCACTCCACTTCAGACGCTCCACCATTATCGAGGCATCTCTCCGACTGAGGTTCCCCACGAATCCGAACCGCCCTCCTCCAGCCTCCTGTGTCGTTGTATCGCACCCGGAGGGGCCGGAACCGGGATATGTGCAGTTAAACACCAGTTTTTTATCACCTGGATCCTCCCTGTACCAGATCACGGAGCCGTTCAGGACGACATCAGCAGGTGGGTGGGTGAAAGTACACGGTAACACAGCGGAGGCTCCTTTCACCGCAGAGACCTCATCAGCGCCGGACATTGACCAACCATTCTTCGAATAATCTGCAGAGAGAGAGAGTGTGAGTGAGTGAGAGAGGGAGAGTGAGAGTGTATGTGAGTGAGTGAATGAGAGTCAGAGAGATAGTGAATGAGTGCGTGCGTGAGAGAGAGAGAGAGAGAGAGAGAGAGAGAGAGAGAATGTGAGTGAGTGAGAGAGAGAGTAAGATAGACAATAGACAATAGGTGCAGGAGTAGGCCATTCGGCCCTTCTAGCCAGCACCACCATTCACTGTGATCATGGCTGATCATACACAATCAGCACCCCGTTCCTGCCCTCTCCCCATATCCCTTGAACCCGCTATGTATAAGAGCTCTATCTAACTCTCTCTTGAATGCATCCAGAGACTTGGCCTCCACTGCCTTCTGGGGCAGAGCATTCCACATATCCACCACTCTCTGGGTGAAAAAGTTTTTCTGCATCTCTGTTCTAAATGGCCAACCCCTTATTCTTAAACTGTGGCCTCTAGTTCTGGACTCACCCATCAGCGGGAACATGCTTCCTGCCTCCAGCGTGTCCAATCCCTTAATAATCTTATATGTCTCAATCAGATCCCCTCTCATCCTTCTAAGAGAGATAGTGATTGAGAGAAAGGAGGGAGAGAGAGAGAGTGAGTGAGAAATTGAGTGTGAGAGAGAGAGAGAGAGAGAGGTCAATATTTGAACAACAATCTGCTGAAGAAATTCAGCCGGTCGAGCTGCATCTGTGGGTGTGAAAGGATGTTGAAGTTTTGGTTTGCATCGGGACTGATAGAGGAGTGTCGAATGGCCAGAGAGAAAGGGGAGGTGAGACAGGAGTCTGAGGGGATAGATGGATTGAGGAGGGTGAGACCAGAATCTGAGGTGATTGATGGACTGAGGAGGGGTGAGAGAGGAGTCAGAGGTGATAGAGGAGGGGTGAGACAGGAGTCTGAGGGGTTGGATAGATTGAGGAGGGTGAGACAGGGGTCTGAGGTGATTGAGGATTGGGGTGGGGTGTGAGTTTAAGGGCAGGTTGTGCTGGGTGGGGAGGGGGAAGGGAGATGGGAGATGTGGTAAGTGGTGGAAGATGGAGAAGAGGGATGGAAAGGAGATTCAGATGGAGAGAGGTGATTGTAATCAGTTGTTTGAGGGAGGGCCACCAAGGGCTCACTCTCCAGCCTGATACTCTGAGATGAGAATGGGACCCACTGGGGGAGATGCGTCTGGCAGGTGGAACCGGGTCAAGAGTGGGGAAGGTGGGGAAAGTGGGTGAAAATCTGGGAAACAGACCTGGAGTTTCACTACTGTCACGAGTGGATCTTCAGATGTCAGTGGGCCTGACGACCGTCAAACCAGGGGAGTGGGTTACAGACTGGGCCCTGACATGGGGGAGGGGAATCAGAATCAGGTTTAATATCACCGGCATCTGTCGTGAAATTTGTTGTTTTGCCACAGCTGTACAGTGCAAAGCATAAAATAAAAACTATTATTTACATTAAATATATATAAAAATTCAATTCGATAAGCAGTGCAAAGGTTTTGCTGTTGTCCGGGTGAGCCAAGGCCACGTGAGAAGCCAGTGAGATTGCATCCACTGTAGACCTGTTGTGGTGACGGGCAAATTGCCATGGGCCCAGGCTCTTCCTGAGGCAGGAGTGGATTCCAGCCAAGACCAACCTCTCGAGGCATTTCATGGCAGTAGATGTGAGTGCCACTGAGTGATGGTCGTTAAGGCAGCTCACCCTGCTCTGCCTGGGCACCGGTATGATGTTACCCTTTTGAAGCAGGTGGGGCCTCTGACTGCAGCAGTGAGGGATTGAAGATATCCTTCATCTTTCCCAACAGTTGATCGACACAGGCTTTCAGCAATCTTCCAGATACACCAGCAGGGCCTGACAACTAAATGATCAGTAATGGATAGCCAGGACTGGGAACAGGCTGTGATCCATAGGAGGGTCCAGGCTGGGGGGTTTATATGTGCAATAATGGATACTCAGGAGTGGGCTACACGCTGCGGTCTGGTGCTGTAGAGACCGGAGTGGGGGTTACGTCAGAATCAGAATCAGATTTAATACAGAAACAATAGAATAGACAACGAGATTGCATCACTGGCGTATGTCATGAAATTTGTTGTTTTGTGGCAGCAGTTCAAGGCAATGTATAATAATAAAATCTATAAATTACAGTCAGTGCATATAAAATAAGGAAAGGAAATAAACAAGTTGGGCAAAAAGAGTGAAAAAATTCTGAGGAAGAGCTCATGGATTCATTGACCATTCAGAAATCTGATGGCAGAGGGGAAGCAGCTGTTCCTGAATCGGTGAGTGTGTGTCTTCAGGCTCCTGTTCCTCCTCCCTGATGGTGGCAATGAGAAGAGGGCATGTCCTGGGTGTTGGGTCCGTAATGATGGATGCCGCCTTTTTGAGGCGTTGCATTTTGAAGGTGTCCTGGGAGCTGGGGACACCAGTGCTCACGATGGAGCTGACGGAGTTTATAACTTTCTGCTGGTCTTTCTGACCCTGAGCAGTGGCCCCACCAGACCAGACGGTGATGCAGACAGTTAGAACGCTCTCCAGGTATATCTGTAGAATTTTGCCAGTGTCTTTGGTGACAAACCAATTCACCTCAGACTCTTATTGAAATATAGAGCGTTACAGGCTGGGGTCGAGTCAGGGTTTCAGGGGTTTGTCATTGTCGTCTGTTCCCTGGGGCTGATGGCTTTTACAATCCTGCCACTTCATTTTCAGGTGGGGAAGTGATTGGAGAATCGGGGGCACCGGTTACGGAGAGGAGAGCTCTTGGAATTAGCTCGGAGTGACGGAACAGTTGCAACATTCAGGGGGACATTCAGCCCATTGAGTTCATACTGGCCCTGTGTAAGAACAACCCAGCCAGTCCCACTCCCCCCACCACCAGATTCTGGCATCTTTTCCCTTCCTTTCCATTCGTGGTGAAGGGCCCCAGGCCAAAACATTGACTGTTTATTTCCCTCCATAGATGCTGCCTGAGCTGCTGAGATCCTCCAGCATTTTGTGTGTTACTCACGTGATGGTAGATCGTGATGTCAGAAGTTCATTTTTATTACCTGGAAATGGGAAACAGAATGGCTCCGTGAACCACAGGCACCTGGTGAGCCAGGGAGGGAACAACCAGGATTTCTCAGTAGCAGATGATCATAGATTTACTGTATTTAACACGAGAACATAGAACACAGAGCAGTAGAGCACAGGCACAGGCCCTTCGGCCCACAATGTGGTGCTAAACCAATTAAATTAGTGACCAACTAAACTAACCCCTCTGCCTACACAATGTCCATTTCAATGTCCAATGTCTGTTCATGTGCTGATCTAAATGTCTCTTAAAAACCCCTAATGTATCTGCCTGTAACTCCTCCCTAGACAGAGCATTCCAGTCACCCAGCACTGTCTGTGTAAAACATTTACCCCTCACATCCCCTTTAAACCCCTTTCACCTTCAACGCAGGCCTTTGGTATTAGACATTTCAACCCTGGGAGGAAGATACTCTCTGTCTGCTCTCTCTGTGCCTCTTATAATCTTACAAACTCTATCAAATCTCCCCTCAGACTCCGTCACTCCAGAGAAAACAATGCAAGTTTATCAAACCTCTCATTACAGTAAACGCCCTCTAATCCAGGCATCATCCTGGTGAACCTCATCTGTACCCTCTGCAAAGCCTCAACATACCTCCTACAGTGGGTGATCAGAACTGTACACAATACTCCAGATGTGGCCTAGCCAGAGTTTTATAAAGTTGTAACATAACTTCCTGACTTTTGCCTGGGTGGAGGAGGGGAAAGGACACCAAGAATAAGAATCAAGAGGTTATAGTCATTGAGGGGGGATCTCCTTGCAACCTGATAGGTAACCTGAATATTGATAGGCTGAGATAGAGTGGATATGGAGAGGATTTTTCCTATAGTCGGTTCGAATATTGATAGGCCGAGATAGAGTGGATATGGAGAACATCTTTCCTATTATCATTTGGTGGAGGAACATCTCAGATTCCATCGGCGGGGGGGCCTCCATCCTGACGGAATCAGCATCGATTTCTCCAAGTTGTGGTAATTTCTCTTCCCTTCTCCCTTCTCTCTGATACTCCCTCCTCTTCTCCTTACCTGCCTATCACCTCCCTCTGGTTCCCCTTCTTCCTTTTCTCCCATGGTCTACTCTCCTATCCTATCAGATCCCTTCTTCTTCCGCCATTTACTTTCCACCAATCACCTCTCAGCTTCTTACTTCATCCCACTGCCCTACCCAGACACACTCTCTCTCACCTGGTCTCACCTCTCACCACCATCTTGTACTCCTCCCCCTCCCCCCACCTTTGTATATTGTCTTAGAACACAGAACATAGAAATGTATAGAACATTACAGGCGCTTCGTACCACAATGTTGTACCGACCATTGAAACCTACTCTAGACACTGCCTAGAATTTCCCTAGTGTATAGTCCTCTATTTTTCTAAGCTCCATGTACCTACCTAAGAGGCCCTTAAAAGACCCTATTGTATCCACTTCCATCACCGCCTCCGACAGTGCATTCCACGCACTCACCACTCTCTGTGTGAAAAACTTACTCCTGACATCACCTCGGTACCTATTTCCAAAACTATTTCCCCTCGTTTTAGCCATTTCAGCCCTGGGAAAAAGCCTCTGGGTATCTACAAGATCAAAGCCCCTCGTCATCTTATACAACTCTATCAGGTCACTTCTCATCCTCGGTCACTCCAAGGAGAAAAGGCCAACTTCACTCAACCTATTCTCATAAGGTACGCCCTCCAATCCAGGCACCATCCTGGTAAATCTCCTCTGCACACTCTCTATAGTATCCACATTCTTCCTGTAGTGAAGTGACCAGAACTAAGCACAGTACTCCAAGTAGGGTCTGGCCAAGGTCTTATATCGCTGTGACATTACCTCATGGCTCTTGAACTCAATCCCACAACTGATGAATGCCAACACACCATACACCTTCTTAACAACACTGTCAACCTGCACAGCAGCTTTGAGTGTCCTATGAACTCAGACCCAATGATCTCTTTGATCCTCCACACTACCAAGACTTACCATTAATACTATATTCTGCCATCATATTTGACCTACCAAAATGAACCACTTCACACTTATCCAGGTTGAAGTCCATATGGCACTTCTCAGCCCAGTTCTGCATCCTATCAATTTCCCACTGTAGCCTCTGACAGCCCTCCACACTATCCACAACACCTCCAACCTTTGTGTCATCAGCAAACTTTCTAACCCATCCTTCTACTTCTTCATCCAGGTCATTTAAAAATTACAAAGAGGACGGGAACCAGTACAGATCTTGGCGGAACTCCACTGTCCACCGACCTCCATGCAGAACATGGACCATCTACATCACCCTTTGCCTTCTGTGGTCAAGCCAATTCCGGATCCACAAATCAAGGTCTCCTTGGATCTCATGCCTCCTTACTTTCCGAAGGAGCCTTGCATGGGGAACCTTATGGAATGCCTTACTGAAATCCATATTCACTACATCAGCTGCTCTACATTCATCCATGTGTTTTGTTACATCCTCAAGGACTTCAATCAGGCTCGTAAGGCACGACCTGCCCTTGACAAAGCCATGCTGACTATCCCTAATCAGATAATGTCTCTTCAAATACTCATAAATCCTGCCTCTCAGGATATTCTCCAGGAACTTGCCCACCACTGAAGTCAGACTCTCTGGTCCATACTTTCCTGGGTTATCTCTACTCCCTTTCATGAACAAGGGAACAACATTTGTAAACTTCCAATACTCTGGTACTTCTCCCATTCCTATTGATGATGTAAAGATCATCGCAAGAGGCTCAGCAATCTCCTCCCTCACTTCCCACAGTAGCCTGGGGTATATCTCATCCAGTCCCAGTGACCTATCTAACTTTATGCTTTTCAAAAGGTCTGGCACATTCTCTCTCCATGCACACGTTTCCACCATTGCACCTAATGGGTCCTATTCTCACACGGCTCATCCTCGTGCTCTTCACATACTTGTAGAATGCTTTAGGGTTTTCCTTAATCCTGCATGCCAAGGCCTTCTCATGGCCCCTTCTGGCTCTCCTAATTCCATTCTTAAGCTCCTTCCTAGCAAGCTTGTAATTTTCTAGAGCTCTAACAGTATCTAGTTTCTTGAACCTTTCGTAAGCTTTTCTTTCCTGCTTAACTAAATTTTCCACATCCTTTGTACACCATGGTTCTTTAACCCTACCAACCTTTCCCTGCCTCAATGGAACATACCTATACAGAACTCCATGCAAAAGTTCCCTGAATATTTGCCACATTTTGGCTGTGCATTTCCCTGAGAACATCTGTTCCCAATTTATGCTCCTATGTTCCTGCTTGTTATGTACCCATAATGGTTTAAATGAACCAGCAGCAATAGACCATGCCTGGAGTCTGGTTTTGATGTTAAAACCACTATCTTCATTAGTATCTATTTAATATAGTAATGTAAACAAGAATAATCAAAAGTTGACAGTGTTATGAGTATCCATATGTGTAAATATAACTCCCAAACTATTGAGCTAGGGGGTGGGGGGGCACCAGGCTTAAAATCGTGAGATGGTGTGGTATGAAAGTTCAGTTCATCCACAGATTAAATTATGTGAAAGAGAGATTTGTAATCCAAGGTGAATGTCGAGAGACAGCATTTATGTCGTATTCCACAGGTTCCATGGTGGTAAAACAAGATAACAATTGCCATGGGTTTTATCCGTTGTTATTCCAAATCCACTTACAGATTATTACCAATAGTAGCTTATCACAGGGGTACTGTCTTCAAAGGGAACTACCACCCAGGCAAGGGTTAACACATAGGTGGATTCCACAAGGTTGCCCCCAATCACACAACATGATAGGCACTTATCAACGTGCTGGGTCAATGCTCAACACATCCTTGTGGGCATTCGAAAGTTCCAACCAGTGACCCCTTAGTCACTGGCTTCCTTCCGTTGTCTGACTCCAACTGCAACTGACTGTGTGTGAGTGAGTGTCCTTGCTTAAATCAAAACAAGCTGCAGAGTTGAATAGTTCCGCCTCTCTCTCTCTCTTAGTAAGAATCAAACAGGAGCTGAGAAAGCTGGCGGCTGACGTCACTCAGGCACTCTCTCTTAAAATGACAGTCCACGGCAAGATAAACCTAGGGAATCATCACACTGGCTAACAGCATCATATTTCCCCTGACTCCAATTATGTGTTTTCCCAAATTGTCTGCTCCTATCCCTCTCCAGCGCTATGAAGAAGACAGAGTTGTGCTCATTACCTCCAAAATGCTCTCCCACAGAGAGATCTGACACTGACCAGGTTCATTTCCCAATACCAGATCGAGTACAGCCTCTCCTCTCGTTGGCTTATCTACATATTGTGTCAGAAAACCTTCCTGAACACACCTAACAAACTCCACCCCATTAAACCCCTCTCTCTAGGGAGATTCCAGTCAATAGTAGGAAAGTTAAAATCACCAATCACAACAACCCTATTATTAAAATAATCTGCCTCCCTATCTGCTCCTCGGTATCCATGTTACTATTGCAGGGTCTATAAAAACACTCAGTAGAGTTATTGCCACTTTCTGTTTGTGACCTCCACCCACACTAACTCCATAGACCATCCCTCCATGACCTCCTCCTTTTCTGCAGCCATGACACTATCCCTAATTAGCAATGTCATGCCCCCAGCTCTTTTGCCTCCCTCTCTGTTCTTTTTGAAACATCTGAATCCTGGCATACTCAGCAGCCATTCCTATTCCTGAGACATCCAAGTCTCTGTAATGGCCACAACGTCAATGTACTGATCCATGCTCTGTTAATCGGCCTTGTTTATGATACTCCTTGCATGAAAATAGACACATCTCAAACCAAAAGGCTGAGTGCATCTTCGCTCTAACATCTGCCCATCCTTCTTCACAAACTCACTAGTGTCTCTACTTGTGCTCCAACCTCCCCATCCTCTGCCGCTTCACTTCGGTTCCCACCCCCCGGCAAATCTCATTTAAACCCTCCCCAAGAGCCTTAGCAAACCTCCCCGCAAGGATATTGGTCCTCCTCAGATTCAAGTGCAACCCGTCCTGTTTGTACAGGTCATACCTGCCCCATAACAGGTCCTAATGATCCAAAAATCCTTCAGCCACACATTGATCCTCCATCTCATTCTATTCCTATACTCACTGTCGTGTGGCACAGGCAGCAATCCCGAGATTACTATCTTTGAGGTCCTGCTTCCCAGCTTCCTTCCTATCTCCCTGTATTCTGTTTTTAGGACCTCCACCCTTTTTCTGCCTTTGTCGTTGGTACCAATATGTACCACGACCTCTGGCTGCTCACCCTCCCATTTCAGGATATTGTGGACTGCCCCTGTCCTTTCCAGCACAAAACGATGACTGTACATTCCTCTCAGTAGTTGATGCCTGATCTGCTGAATTCCTCCAGCATTTCCTGTGTGTTACTCCACAGGGCACAGCTTCAGCTTAGAGGGACGTACCTTTAGAATGGAGATGAGGAGGGGTGTCTTTAGCCAGAAGGGGTAGAATCTGTGGAATTTATTGCCACAGATGTTTGTGGAGGCTGTCATTGGATGTATTTAAAGCAGAGGTTGATAAGTTTTTGACTTCTAAAGACATCAAAGGTTACAACGTCAATGTATTGATGTTTAAAGGCAGGAGAATGGAGTGAAGAGGGATAATAAATCCTAAAATTTCGAGTTGCTACAGTAGTACAGCGGTTAGTGTTACGCTGTTACAGAGCCAGCGATCTTCGTTCAATTCCCACAGTTGCCTGTATGGAATTTGACAAAAGGTCTTGGCCCAAAACCTCAACAGTTTATTCCCCTCCATGGATTCTGCCTGACCTGCTGTTTCTCCAGCATTTTATGTTGCTGTGGATTTCCAGCATCTGCCAAATCTTTATGTTTGTGCTTTTGCATGGAGCCAGCCTGAGGTCAATGGGCAGAATGGCCTTATAAAAGGGCTACAACCAGCGCACAGTGCCATCAAGCAGTAAAATCACACGTTTCAATGCATTTCAGTGGAATCTGTGACAGTTTTGCAAACATCAATGCTTAGCTTCCCCCGATCTAACCACACGCCTTGAGTTCTTGCATCCTTTACAGATAGGGTAAATGCAAGCAGGCTTTTTCCACTGAGGATGGGTGGGACTACAAACAGAGGTCACAGGTTAAGGGTGAAAGGTGAAAATTTTAAGAGGAACTCAGAGGGTGGTGAGACTGGAATGAGCTGACAGTATAAATGGTGCACAGAGCTCGATTTCAACATTTAAGAGAAGTTTGGACAGGTACACTGAAGGAATATGGAGGGCTATGGTCCCAGTGCAGGTTGATGGGAGTAGGCAGATTAAATGGTTTCGGCATGGCCCAGATGGGCCAAAGGGCCTGTTTCAGTGCTGTACTTCTCTGTGACTCTATAAACAACAAGGCTTCATTGGAAGGTTGAGATGGGGGTCAAACTATGACCATGTCCAACAAGACAGAGTTACTTACATTCCCAGAGCAAAACTGGCTAATATGAGAGGGTCTAATTTTAAGGTGTCTGGCAGAAAGTATAGGGAGTAAGTTTTCGACAGAGAGTGGTGGGTGTGTGGAACATCCTGGTGGTCGTAGAGGCTGAGATATTAGGGACACTTAGATAGACACACTGATCAGAATCAGAATCAGATTTTAATCGCCAAGTACCTATGCACATACAAGGAATTTACTTCCGGCAGATGTTGTCTCTCTGCTCATAACAATAATAATGATAAATATAAATGAAAATATAAATTGTACATACAGGTAGTGCAATCCAAGTAATAGTTAGCTGACAGTTAACCGGCAGTTAACTGTTCAGCAAAGTGACCGCAGTAGGGAAAAAACTTCTCCAGTGCCCATTAGTCTTAGTCTGGAGGGATCTGAAGCGCCTACCAGACGGAAGCAGATCAAACAGTCCGTGCGCAGGATGGGAGGAGTCCTTTATGATGTTCCCCGCCCTCTTCTTCAACCTGGAAGAGTACAGGTCCACAATAGAGGGCAGGGAGGCTCCAATAATGCGCTCGGCAGTCCTCACTGTGCGCTGTAGTCTGGTTCTATCCTGCTTGGTGGCAGCTCCAAACCACACAATGATGGAGGTGCACAGGACAGACTCAATGACTGCAGTGTAGAACTGCAGCAGCAGTTCCTGAGGCAGACCGTATTTCCTCAAGAGCCGCAGGAAATACATCCGCTGCTGGGCCTTCTTCAGGATGGAGCTGATGTTCTGCTCCCACTTCAGATCCTGAGAGATGGTGGTTCCCAGGAACCTGAAGTTCTCCATGGTGGACACAGGGCTGCTGAGGACTGTGAGGGGAGACATAGCGGGGGGATGTCTCCTGAAATCCATTATCATCTCCTTTGTCTTGAGCGTGTTCAGCTCCAGATTGTTCCGACTGCACCAGAGCGCCAGTTGGTCCACCTGCTGTCGATTTGCAGACTCATCACTATTCTGGATGAGTCCGATGATGGTAGTGTCGTCTGCAAACTTCAAAAGCTTCACATAGGGGTTGGAGGAGGTGCAGGCATTGGTGTAGAGGGAGAACAGCAGTGGAGAGAGGACACAACCCTGGGGGGCGCCGGTGTTGGTGATTCGAATATCCGAGGTGACCTGTCCCATCCTTACCTGCTGACTTCTGTTGGTCAGGAAGCTGTAAATCCAATCGCAGAGGTCAGGTGGCACAGTAAGGTGAGACAATTTGGAGCAGAGGGTATGAGGGACGATGGAAGAGAAATGGAGGGTTATGTGGGAGGGAAGGGTTAGATTGATCTTGGATCAGGATAAAAGATTGGAGCAACATTGAGAGCTGAAGGGTCTGTACTGTGCTGGACCGTCCAATGTTCTCTGCGTCCTTTTGGTATTCAATAGATGGCCACAAGTGTGAAGCAGAACAAAACCATTGTTACTCTGGATCCAATGCAGCACAAAAATACAATAAAGTAAAGAGCACAATAATAATAAGCCAACAAATATAAACACTGTACATATGATAGTTTCTATACATAGATTGATATATAGATTGACAGATAGACTTTATGTCCATAAAGTGACTCCAGGCTCAGGAGTGTCTGTACTTCAGGTGACTGACAGGAAATGATAAAGTTGTCATTCATATGGAGCTTTATGTATATACAATCAATCCACGTATATAAGCTGTCTAATGTACTAATACTTAATGTGTTCTTTCGTATTATAAATTATTATGTTATTCTTATTCAACGTCAATATAACATCCCAACTCTGTACTCAATATGTCTTCACCAACATCTTGTACAACTACAACATCACACAACCCAGGACAACAGTGACCACTTGAGCACCCAGTCAGTACTCCCTCCTTCCACCGCCAGCGCACAGTGGCCGCGGTGTGCGCCATCTACAACACGCAACGCAGTTACTCGCCCTGCTATTCCAGCAGCCACCACCTCTCCACATCAGGGTATCGGGTGGATGTGAACACCACCACCCGCAGGCTCCCCTCCCAAGTATATTCATTAACTGAGACACAATGCAGAATAGGCCCCCTCCGGCCTTTTGAGCCGTGACGCCCAACAACCCGAGCCTAATCACGGGACAATTCACAATGACCAGTTAACCCACCAACCAGTCGTGGCTATCCCTCAACGTCGAGGATGATGGTCTCTGTTCTGTTGATCCACAGAGCGAAGACGCCTGTGCATGTATTTGTTTAATGTAAACTTGATGTTGCACTCCAAGAAGCACACGATACTTCACAAATCAACCAACTGATTCCAATGGCATGGAAACCACGACGATTGGAGCTGTTGGATTTGTTACAGCCTTCATCCGCCTTCACAGCCATTGAGTTCGAAGTAACTTCGTCCGCCTGTTCTACCGGTGAGCTGTTGGTTGAACTGTTCTTTGTCAGAGACCTCACCCTCGACCTTACCACCATGGGTGACCCTACCAGGAGCATAGCTCCAGATGGCATCGCTCTCGGGATCTCAGGGCCACACAAGCTTCTCCACCACGACAAGGTGACAATCCACGGAGAAGCACCAACCAGTAGGCTGTGGGAGAAAACCAGAGCACCTGGAGCAAACCCATGAGGTCACAGGGAGTTCAGAGTTCAGAGTTCAATGTATATAAACATCATACAACCTTGAGAATTGGTATGTCACGTAAAAGACTCGCCAATCTCTACAGACGTACGGTGGGGAGCATTCTGACTGGCTGCATCATCACCTGGAATGGGGGCTGGGGGTCTACAGCATAAGATCGAAGGAATCTGCAGACAGTTGTAAAATTATTCGGCGCCATCATGGGCTCTAGCCTCCGTAGTTTTCAACACATCTTCGAGGAGTGGTACCTCAGAAAGGCAGCATCCATCATTAAGGACCCCCATCACCCAGGACATGCCCTGTTCTCATTGCTACCATCAGGCAGGAGGTACAGGAGCCTGAAGACACACACTCAGCGATTCAGGAACAGCATCCTCCCTCTGCCATCCGATTACTGAATGAACAATGAACCCTGAATACTACCTCATTACTTTTTTATTTCTGTTTTGGTGCTATTATTTAACTACTTTATACACATATATACACTGACTGTGGTTCAGTTTTTCTCTGTTATTAGGTATTGCATTGTACTGCCGCCACAAAGTCAACAAGTTTCACAACATATGTCGGTGATATTAAGCTTGATTCTGATTCTGAAGACCGTCGAACAGCCAATGTGCAAAGAGGAAAGATCGTGAAAACGATAAAAAAAAATAAGCAAATAGCATTCAGAACTGAAGAACGTACAGACAGCGGCGAGATTGAACCTGGGTCACAGGGAATGTAAAGCATCACGCTAACCACCACACTACAGCTTCGCTCCAAATTCATTACCACCCAGGCTTGGAATTGTGCCTGGCCTTTAACTGGGCATCAAACTTGGACGTCTCTTCCCAATAGTACTGGGGTTCATCGTCACCAGAAGGCAGTCCACCCCAGCACTCAGGGAAGGACAGGGTCCCAACGCCAACCCTCCACTGGCAGAACCAACGTCCAAATAGATCACGCTGCACCACAAAGTAAAACGAGCCTTTAGGAGAGAGACAACGGGGAGATAGGGGACAATAGAAAACACCTACTGTATCCCCGGACTGAGATGGACAACAGGACCGTGCAGAGACAAACCCGGAGAGAGAGCATTTCCAGCGCTTCAGTGTGGAGTCCTCTCACACTTCAGTTCTTTCTTTATTCTCTCGCTGAAATACAGAAGCTGCTCGATTTGCTGCTTCACTTCCTCAAAAAAATATTCTCAGGAACTGTCGAAGTTAGTGGCTGGCAGGAAGTCATTTCAAACACAGTGCATTTTCTCATGACGGTAGTTACAAACTCTTCGCGTTTACTGGAAGCAAATTTTATGCAAGTACGATGCTGTGGAAAAGTCTTAGGCACATACATATATATAGCTCAGTGCCAAAGACTTTTGCACAGTCCTGCAGTAATTTGCAAACAGCAGATTCTGCAGATTCTGCAAGTCCAGAGCAACACACACAAAATGCTGGAGGCACTCAGCAGGTCGGGCAGGAGGGGAGTGAACAGTCGATGTTTCAGGCTGAGACCCTTTCATTTCCATCCTGAAGTGGGGGGGGGGGGTTGATTTACTTTTTAGTTGGTTCAGTGAACATTATGGGCCGAATGGCCTGTTCCTTCACTGTACTCTTCAATGTTCTCTGTTCTATGGCATTTGTGAGTGATGATAAACCTGATGCTGATAGGGGTCTCGATTGTGGACTGAGAGTGGGAAAGGGGACAGGGAGGGGGCAATCATGGCTGGGAAAAGGGGAAGGGAGCGGGAAACACCAGAGAGACATCGTGTAATGATCAGTAAACCAGTTGTTTGGAATCAAATGATCTTGGTGTCTCGGGTCTGGGGGTGTCTGCACCCACACCATCCCCTGCCCCAGCACTCCTTCTCTGCCCCCTGTCCCACACGTCATCCTCACCATTCCCAACAGCCTTTGCTTCCACCAGATTTACAAACTCGCTCTCCGCTCCACGTTGACAAATACAGAACTGCAGAAGTCTTTGGCACCCCAGCTATATATAGGTGTCTAAGACTTTTGCACGGCACTGTAGAATTTCCAGAGAATTCTGCAGGAGGCTGGATAGAAAGTCATAGAACAGTATAGCACAGGAAAAGACATTTCGGTCCACAAACTACTTAAACTCGTAATTAAATGTTTAACTAAACCAACTAACTGCTTCTGCTACACCAAGTCTATATCCCAAACCACAATTCATGCATCAGTCCAAGAGTCTCTTAAACGCCTCTACGGAATCTGTCTCCCCCTCATCACCCCGACAGTGCGTTCTGCACATCCACCACTCTCTCTGTAAATATAAATTTGTCCCCACACCCCCTTTGAACTTACCCTCTCCCAGCTGAATCACACACCCTCTGGTATCAGACATTCTTCAGCCAGACAGTCGTGATTCTGTGAAATTCATTGCCACAGATGACTGTGGGAAGCCAAGTCACTGTGTATATTTAAAACGGAGTCTGATAGTTTCTTCATTAGGAAGTGTATCAAAGGTTACGGAGAGAGGGCAGGAAAATGGGATTGAGGGGGAAACTAAATCAGCCATAATGGAATGGTGGAACAGACTCGATGGACCAAATGGCCTAATTCTGCTCCTATATCTTGTGACCTTATGGTCCAATTCCTAGAGTGAACAGGGATAAGATACATGGATCTGGCAATTGCAATTAGCGGGTGAGGTCAAAGGGAAAGATAGATAGATAGATAGATAGATAGATAGATAGATAGATAGATAGATAGATAGATAGATAGATAGATAGATAGATAGATAGATAGATACTTTATTCATCCCCATGGGGAAATTCAACTTTTTTTCCAATGTCCCATACACTTGCTGTAGCAAAACTAATTACATACAATACTTAACTCAGTAAAAAAATATGATATGCATCTAAATCACCGTCTCAAAAAGCATTAATAGCTTTTAAAAAGTTCTTAAATCCTGGAGGTAGAATTGTAAAGCCTAATGGCATTGGGGAGTATTGACCTCTTCATCCTGTCTGAGGAGCATTGCATCGATAGTAACCTGTCACTGAAACTGCTTCTCTGTCTCTGGATGGTGCTATGTAGAGGATGTTCAGAGTTATCCATAATTGACCGTAGCCTACTCAGCGCCCTTCGCTCAGCTACTGATGTTAAACTCTCCAGTACTTTGCCCACGACAGAGCCCGCCTTCCTTACCAGCTTATTAAGACGTGAGGCGTCCCTCCTCTTAATGCTTCCTCCCCAACACGCCACCACAAAGAAGAGGGCCCTCTCCACAACTGACCTATAGAACATCTTCAGCATCTCACTGCAGACATTGAATGACGCCAACCTTCCCATAAAGTACGGGACTGAAGGGGGAGAGAACTGACCAGGAGGAAGAGGTCCTGCAGGTAACTGGACACAGGAGGAGTTAGTGTCTGGGGTTTCACTGAAGGCAGTGTGACCATCATCACAGGGGCACAGGAGACTGCAGATGCTGGAAACAAAACACACTGCAGGAACCCCGGATTCAACATTCAACATTGAAATTGTTTCAGATCATTTCCAGTAGACAAGTGTAAAGGAGAATGAAACAATTGTTACTCTGGGTTCGAAGCAACACAGAAAAACACTGAGATAAAGAACACAATAATACAAAAAATACCCAAAATAAGAATAAAAACATGATAGATCAATTGTGTGTCCATAAAGTGACACGAGGCACAGGAGTGTGTGTACATAAGGTGACTGTCAGGAAATGATGAAGTGGTGGTGGTGGGGGTGTGGAGAGGGGAGGGGTTGATCAGACTTGCTGCTTGGGGAAAGTAACTGTTTTTGAGTCTGGTGGTCCTGGTGTGGTGCTGATGGGAGTGGGACAAACAGTCCATGAGCGAGGGGGGAGTGGGTGTGAGATCATTCATAATGTTACCTGCCCTTTATTGGCACCTTTCTGTGTATATATGAGTTTGATGCTGGGTAGGCTGGTGCCAGCGATTGACTACCCGTTGTAAAGGGTTAATGTTGTTATAGCTGAGGGTGGTAATACGGACAAGCTCCCACTACCTATTAAATGCTCCCAATGGCGTGTGCCTCAAATAGCCTCTGACAGCCAAGTCCACCTCCTGGCCTTCACGTGTGGCTCAGCTACTAAACCCAGAGGAACCATTTCTAATGACAGGAGAAGGGGCATATGTGGGTTACTGACACTTTAAAACCAGTCACTTTGGGCAGATGGGGCTCGTCAGCCATTGTTGGCAGCTCATCTAGGAGAGGGAAAACTCTGATCTCAAATCTCCACCCCTTGTGGCTGTACTCACTCATGAGGAAGGCTTCGGGAGTAAACCCCCAAGGTGAAATTCTGGAGCTGGAGTCCATCAGGCAGCTCTACATTAAGTTCAACACTGACTGGCAACTCCTGCGATGCAACTGTTGCCAAACTGTACCAGTCTCTGCCATTCCTTTGGGTTCATCAGATGCTTGGAGAGGGGGAACAAACCCCCTCTTAAATATACATAATGACTCGGCCTCCATAGCTGCCAATGGCAACAAATTCTACAGATTCACCACTCTCTGGCTAAAGAATTTCCTATTCATCTCTATTCTAAAAGGATGCCCCTCTATTCTGAGGCTGTGTCCTCTGGTCATAGACTCCCGACCATAGGAAACATCCTCTCTACATCTACTCTATCGAGGCCGTTCACCATTCGATAGGTTTCAATGAGGTCACTCCTCATTCTAATGAATTCTGGTGAATACAGGCCCAGAGACATCAACCACTCTTAATGTGACAAGCCATTCAATCCTGGAATCATTTTCATCAACTTCCTTTGAACCCTCTCCAGTTTCAGCACATCCTTTCTAAGATAAGGGGCCCAAAACTGCTTCCGATATTCAGAGGAACAAACAGAAGATTCTGTGGATGTGAACAGGACACCCAGATGCTATGTTGCCTCCCAGGTGCCAGAGTCAGGGGCATCAGGGATTGCGTCCACAGCTTTATGTAGAGGGAGGGAGAGCAGCCAGACATTTTGATACATATTGGTACCAATGACATCGGAAAGAAAAGCAAAGAGAGAATTTAGACAGCTCGGTAGAAAGCTGAGAAGCAGGGCCTCCAGGGTAGTAATCTCTGGATTGCTGCCTGTGCCACGCGGCAGTGATGGTAGAAACGGGATGATTTGGTAGATCAATGTGTGGCTGAGAAGCTGGTGCAGGGGGCAGGACTTTGGTTTTGGATTATTGGGATCTCTTCTGGGGGAGGTATGACCCTGTTCAAAAGTGACGGGTTGCACCTGAACTCAAGGGAAGCCAATATTCTCACGGGCAGGTTTGTTAGAGCTGTTGGGGAGAGTTTAAACTAATTTGGCAGGGGAATGGGAACTGGAGTTCAGGGACTCAGGATAGGATGGATGGTAAAAAAGCAAAGATTGCATGCAGTCAGACTGTCAGGAAGGGCAGGCAGCCATCAGGGTGAGTGTCAGTGCATTCGGGGTGCAGAATCAAAAAGGGTAGCAAATACAGTAGGCAGCCGTCAATCCCAGGGGATGATGGGTTTGTGCCTCTGGTGGACTGTGTCCTCTCCAGGGTGTAAGCCTGGGTGGGAAGATTTGAAGAATCAGCTGTTTCCCATGCAGCGGGTTCCCCATCTCCACGTCACTGATGGAGTCCAAGGGAAGGGCAAACCCGATACAGCCTGGCACCAGTGCCATCCCTGGGGTTGCCAGAATGAAGCTGTAAACAAATATTAAGCTGCCTTAGGGACCCCGGCTACAGATTTCTTCCTCGGGGTTTACTCCCGAAGCCTTTCCCGTGGGTGGGTACGGCCACAAGTAATGAAGGCTTAAAATCAGAGTTTTCCTTGTCCTCGGCAGGCTGCCGTCCAAGGCTGATGAGCCCCACCTGTCTGAAAAGCAAATACAGTACTCAAAGTGTTATATCACAATGTACTGAGAATAAGAAATAAGGTGGATGATCTTGTTGCACAATTACAGATTGTCAGGTATGATGTTGTGTCCATCACTGAATCATGGCTGAATGATGATTGTAGTTGGGAGCTGAATGTCCGAGGTTACACGTTGTATCAGAGGGATAGGAAGGTAGGCAGAGGGTGTGGTGTGACTCTACTGGTAAAGAATGGCATCAAATCAATATAAACATGTGACATTGGATTGGAAAATACTGAATCCTTGTGGGTTGAGTTAAGAAACTGCAAGGGTAAAAGGACCCCGATGGCAGTTATATACAGGCCTCCGAATAGTAGTTGGAATTTGGATGAGTTTCTGGGAAAAATGAGGAAGGTGCAGGGTAGATGCATTCCAAAAACAAAGCAAATCTCAAACGGCAAAATAATACAATTGTGGTTGACAAGGGAAGTCAAAGCTAATGTAAAAGCAAAAGAGAGGGCAAGAGGCTGAGTACAGAAGAGTGGGAGACAACTTTGTTGAGTGGTGTGGGCTGGATCACCTGCAGCTCAACATCACCAAGACAAAGGAGTTGGTGGTGGAGTTCAGGAAGGTGAAAGCACCCTGTGTTCCCATCTCCATCAGGGGAACAGATGTGGAGGTTGTCCAAGATGACAATAGAAAATTAGGAAGTTGTTAAATACCTGCAGAAATCAACTAAAAGAATCATCGGGGGTGGGGGGAGACGAAATAAACGACAAGCTAGCGAACAGTATCAAGGTGGATAGAAAAAGCTGTTTTCAAATACACAAAACATAAAAGAGAGAAGAGAGTAGATACAGGACCGCTAGAAAATGAGGCCAGAGAGATAATAAGGAGATGGCAGGTGAACTAAATGAGTATTTTGGAAGACACTAGCAGTGAGCCAAGTGTTGAACAGTGTGAGGGAAGAGAAGCGAGGGCAATTACTATTACCAGGGAGAAGATGTTCAAAAAGCTGAGAGACCTAAAGATACATAAGTCACGTGGACTAGATGAACTGCACCCTAGGGTTCTGAGAGGTAATGGTAAAGATTGAAGGGGCATTTGTAATGATATTTCTGGCCTGGTTCCGGAAGACTGTAAAATTGCAAATGTCACTCCACTCTTTAAGAAAGGAGGGGTCAGCAGAAAGGAAACAATAGACCATTTAGCCTGACCTCAGTGGTTGGGAAGATGTTGGAGTCAATTGTTAAGGATGAGCTTATGCAGTACTTGGTGACACAGGACAAGATAGGACAAAGTCAGCATGGTTTCCTTAAGGGACAATCTTGCCTGACAAGCCTGTTGGAATTCTTTGAGGAGATTAGATGTAGGATAGATAAAGTGGATGCAGTGGATGTTGTATATTTGGATTTTCAGAAGGCCTTTGACAAGGTGTCACACGTGAGACTGCTTACCAAGTTAAGAACCATGGTATTACAGGGAAGCTTCTGGCCTGGTTAGAGCATTGGCTGATTGGTAGGAGGAAGAGAGTGGAAATTAAAGATTCTTTATTTGTTGGCTACCAGTGACTAATGGTGTTCCACAGGGGCCGGTTTTGGGACCACTTCCTTTTATGCTGTGTATAAATGATTTAGATGATGGAATAGAAGGCTTTGTTGCCAAATTTGCAGATGATATGAAGATTAGTGGAGGGACAGGTAGTGTTGAAGAAGTAGATAGGCTGCAGAAAGACTTAGACAGATTAGGACAATGGGTAAGAAATTGGGAAATGAAATACAACATTGGAAAATGCATGGTCATGGTAAAAGAAATAAATGTGCAGACTATTTTCTAAACAGGGAAAAAACTCAAAAACACACAATTCTCCGAAACTGCCCCCACCTCCAATGGGATTCCACCACAAAGCACATCTTTCCCTCCCCCCAATTTCTGCTTCCTGCAGAGATCGCTCCCTACGTGACTCCCTTCTCCACTCGTCCCTCCCCACTCTTCTCTCTCCTGGCACTTATCCTTGCAAGTGGAACAAGTGCTACACCTGGCCCTACACCTTCTACTTTAGATAGATAGATAGATAGATAGATAGATAGATATATAGATAGATAGATAGATAGATAGATAGATAGATAGATAGATAGATAGATACTTTATTCATCCCCATGGGGAAATTCAACATTTTTCCAATGTCCCATACACTTATTGTATCAAAAACAATTACATACAATACTTAACTCAGTATAAGTATGATATGCATCTAAAATCACCCTCTCAAAAAAAAGCATTAATAAATAGCTTTTAAAAAGTTCTTAAATAGTTTACTAAAATACATTGAATGGTAACTTAAGCTCAGTCATAACCCCGGCACTTTAACATATCTTCCCCCTGGCGGTTGAATTGTAAAGCCGAATGGCATTGGGGAGTAATGATCTCTTCATCCTGTCTGAGGAGCATTGCATCGATAGTAACCTGTCGCTGAAGCTGCTTCTCTGTCTCTGGATGGTGCTATGCAGTGGATGTTCAGGGTTTTCCATGATTGACCGTAGCCTACTCAGCGCCCTTCGCTCTGCTACCGATGTCATACTCTCCAGTTCTGTGCCCACGACAGAGCCCGCCTTCCTTACCAGCTTATTAAGACATGAGGCGACCCTCTTCTTAATGCTGCCTCCCCAACACGCCACCACAAAGAAGAGGGCGCTCTCCACAACTGACCTATAGAACATCTTCAGCATCTCACTACAAACATTGAATGACGCCAACCTTCTAAGGAAGTACAGTCGACTCTGTGCCTTCCTGCACAAGGCATCTGTGTTGGCAGTCCAGTCTAGCTTCTTGTCTAACTGTACTCCCAGATACTTGTAGGTCTTAACCTGCTCCACACATTCTCCATTAATGATCACTGGCTCCATATGAGGCCTAGATCTCCTAAAGTCCACCACCATCTCCTTGGTCTTGGTGATATTGAGACGCAGGTAGTTTGAGTTGCACCATATCACAAAGTCCTGTATCAGTTTCCTATACTCCTCCTCCTGTCCATTCCTGACACATCCCACTATGGCCGTGTCATCAGCGAACTTCTGCACATGGCAGGACTCCGAGTTATATTGGAAGTCTGATGTGTACAGGGTGAACAGGACCGGAGAGAGCACGGTCCCCTGCGGCGCTCCTGTGCTGCTGACCACCATGTCAGACCTACAGTCTCCCAATCGCACATACTGAGGTCTATCTGATGATCCTGGTGTGGCCTCTTGTACATCAGTGAGACCCGATGTAGATTGGGAGACCACTTTGCCGAGCGTTTACACTCCATCTGCCAGAACAAGTGGGATCTCCCAGTGGCCGCCCATTTTAATTCCACTTCCCATTCCCATTCCGATATGTCAATCCATGGCCTCCTCCACTGTCATGATGAGGCCACACTTAGGTTGGAGGAATAACACCTTATATTCTGTTTGGGCAGCCTCCAACCTGATGGCATGAACATCGATTTCTCAAAATTTCAGTAATACCCCCCCCCCCCGCCCCTTCAACATTTCCCAACTCTTTTCCCTCTCTCATGTTATCTCCTTTCCCACCCATCACCTCCCCCTGGTGCTCCTCCCCCTTTTTCTTTCTTCCATGGCCTTTTATCTCTTTCACCAATCAACTTCCCAGTTCTTTACTTCATCCCTTCACTCCATGTTTCACCCGGTGGTTCTCTCTCCCTCCCCCCACCTTTTAAATCTACTCCTCAGCTTTTTCCCTCCAGTCCCGCTGAAGAGTTTCAGCCTGAAATGTTGACTGTACTCTTTCCCATAAGATGCTGCCTGGCCTGCTGAGTTCCTCCAGCATTTTGTGTGTGTTGCTAATAATTGCAGCAGTTCTGTCAATAGCTGATAATGTTCCTGTTTGGTTTCAATCTGCAGGAATAGATATTCTATGTACTGTATCAAGCACTCAGGTTTTGAAAAACTGTTTAAACCTTTCCCCTAAACGCTGGTGAAATATAGATGGGGAATTATGGAACCCCTGTGGTAGGGTAGTCCATGTATACTGCTGTCTCTGAAAGGCAAATGCAAACTTGACCATGACCAAAATCCATTATTTATGTTTAAAACTGTGAACCATTGTGCAATTTCATTCTGTTTGACCACAGTTTCCGGGTTAGTTGCTACAGTTGGGGCTATTAACCGAGTTACTTTATTCACCTCTCGATAATCAACCTCCAACTACCGTCTGGTGTCCTCACAGGCCATATGGGTGAGTTATTAGTGGAGGCTACTGGCCTCAGTACCCCTTGTTGTAGCAAACTCTGTATTCCCTTACCTACATCTTCCTCTGCTTTTTTGGAAACTCATATTGGTTCGGTGCTTTGGGGTCTGGACCTTGGATGCACACACTGCCGGCCATCTTTCCACAGTCATGGTTGTGTCTTGCAAATGCCCCCGAGTTCTGTACAATAATTTACTGCACCTTCTGATCATTGCTCATCTCCCCCGGTTTTATCCACATTTCATCCATTGTGCATATTCTATCCGATATTCTCCTGCCGGGATATGTATGTGGTGTTTGTTATTCATGACAGTTGGCATCAGTTCGGCACAGGGGCGCCGCAGGGAACCGTACTCTCTCCGGTCCTGTTCACCCTGTACACATCAGACTTCCAATATAACTCGGAGTCCTGCCATGTGCAAAAGTTCGCTGATGACACGGCCATAGTGGGGTGTGTCAGGAATGGACAGGAGGAGGAGTATAGGAAACTGATACAGGACTTTGTGATATGGTGCAACTCAAACTACCTGCGTCTCAATATCACCAAGACCAAGGAGATGGTGGTGGACTTTAGGAGATCTAGGCCTCATATGGAGCCAGTGATCATTAATGGAGAATGTGTGGAACAGGTTAAGACCTACAAGTATCTGGGAGTGCAGTTAGACGAGAAGCTAGACTGGACTGCCAACACAGATGCCTTGTGCAGGAAGGCACAGAGTCGACTGTACTTCCTAAGAAGGTTGGCGTCATTCAATGTCTGTAGTGAGATGCTGAAGATGTTCTATAGGTCAGTTGTGGAGAGCGCCCTCTTCTTTGTGGTGGCGTGTTGGGGAGGAAGCATTAAGAAGAGGGACGCCTCACGTCTTAATAAGCTGGTAAGGAAGGCAGGCTCTGTCGTGGGCAAAGTACTGGAGAGTTTAACATCAGTAGCTGAGCGAAGGGCGCTGAGTAGGCTACGGTCAATTATGGATAACTCTGAACATCCTCTACATAGCACCATCCAGAGACAGAGAAGCAGTTTCAGCGACAGGTTACTATCGATGCAATGCTCCTCAGACAGGATGAAGAGGTCAATACTCCCCAATGCCATTAGGCTTTACAATTCTACCACCAGGACTTAAGAACTTTTTTAAAAGCTATTATTAATGCTTTTTGAGATAGTGATTTAGATGCATATCATATTTTTTTACTGAGTTAAGTATTGTATGTAATCAGTTTTGCTACAACAAGTGTATGGGACATTGGAAAAAAGTTGAATTTCCCCATGGGGATAAATAAAGTATCTATCTATCTATCTATCTATCTATCTATCATCTGCCAAATCATACAATTAACTGGATCAAAGCAAAGCCCCACTTTGGCCAAGTAATCAGTCCCCAGTATATGTTCCCGCTCCCTGGGTAATTCCACCAGCACTGTTGAATGTTTTGATGCTGTGTCTCCTATCCTTAATTCCAATGGCACACTCACACGTCCCACTTGTGGATGTTTGAGAATCCAATGAGGATAACTCTACCTTGTATCTCCCAATTTACGTTATTTACATTAGTGGTGTTGACGGTGGTTCGGGATCCTCCAGTGTCCCATAAAAAGGTAACAGGGCGGCCTCCGACCCTACCACTCACTCGAGGTCTTCCAGTTTCATCCCACCTTGTGTCACACACCCATGTTGGTGAGGCCTGACACCATCATTCAGGCTCAGGGTACAATTCCCTGGATGGTGGTGTCTCCACCATGTTATTTTGTGGGCTCTGTCTTTCTGGCCCCTCCAAAGACAAACTGCATTGTTCTGCTCTTTCCTGTCTCAGGTGTGGACATTCTCTCTTCATGTGTCCCTCTTGGCCACAGTTACAGCATTTAATTACTCCACCTTCTGTTCTCCCTGTTCCTGGCCCTGTTCCATTTCCTCTGCCCTTCCTTGCCCCTTGATGGTGTGGCAGGGAGGCCCTCGGGGTGGGTCCCCTACCCTTATTTCTCCATGCAGGTGCCTGACTTTTAACAGGCATCACCTTCCCATTAGGGAGTTTAGATGGTCTCTGTATCTCCTTTTCCCTCGCTCTACACATTTTCCTCAGTGACCATGCCTCAGTATGTGTGGGTTCAGAAGGATCAAACATTTCCAGTGCCTTTTTAGATTGAACGGTATAGTGAGGCGCCAGTATCCACAACCGTCTAAATGGGTGCACTCTACTGCTGTTCCTACACTCCTTGGAACACAGTCCATAAATGGGATGCAAATGCAGTGGGATGTTCCCCTCTCCTCTGGTAAAATCTGTCTAGTGCGTCGACTGGGTCCCCTTTGTTAACACCCACAGCAGTCAATATTGCGTTCTTCAGTTCCCCACCATCTCATTGTAGATCCGGCAAAGCCGAGTGCATATTTGGATGGGACACATTATAATCAATCTCCTTTCCTTGAAGCTCTCTCTGATGGCTAGTTGCTTGGAAAAGCTCTTGAGTATCGTCTCTGAGCACACGTGTCCTGATATCCTCAGCAATATCTTTAAGTTGCTGTACACCGAACAGTGTGGTGTATGTTACAGTCTGAGTTTGATTTGCTGTCCTGTTCCCTCCTCTCTGAGAGTAACGAGGGGTGCCAATCGTGCAGACAGTAGCACTGACTCCCTATGGTAGGGGGTCGGTGGGAATTTCTTGGGAAATGGTATTTTATAATTATCGTAACCATATCTAGTAGCTTCATCTGCTGATTCATGCCAATCACTACCTCCATATTCACCTTCCACTCCCCCCCCCCCCACCGCCCCCCCCCCGGACTGGGTTTGCTCTGAGGTGAGATCAGAGAGAGACTGGCTTTGTTTTCTGGAGTGACTGAGGTGCTTTCAGAGAGTGAGTTTGTACTGATGAGAGACTGTGGAGAGATCACAGAGACTGTGTTTGTTCTGCATGAAGATCGGACAGACTGGGTTTGGTCTGAGGGGAGATCGGACTGACTGGGTTTGGTCTGAGGGGAGATCGGACAGACTGGGTTTGGTCTGAGGGGAGATCGGACAGACTGGGTTTGGTCTGAGGGGAGATCGGACAGACTGGGTTTGGAATGAGGGGAGATCGGACAGACTGGGTTTGGTCTGAGGGGAGATCGGACAGGCTGGGTTTGTTCTGAGGGGAGATCGGACAGGCTGGGTTTGGTCTGAGGGTGATCGAACAGTCTGGGTTTGGTCTGAGGGTGATCGAACAGTCTGGGTTTGGTCTGAGGGGAGATCGGACTGACTGGGTTTGGTCTGAGGGGAGATCGGACAGACTGGGTTTGGTCTGAGGGGAGATCGGACAGACTGTGTTTGGTCTGAGGGGAGATCGGACAGGCTGGGTTTGGTCTGAGGGGAGATCGGACAGGCTGGGTTTGGTCTGAGGGGAGATCGGACAGGCTGGGTTTGGTCTGAGGGTGATCGGACAGACTGGGTTTGGTCTGAGGGGAGATCGGACAGACTGGGTTTGGTCTGAGGGGAGATCGGACAGATTGGGTTTGGTCTGAGGGGAGATCGGACAGACTGGGTTTGGTCTGAGGAAGATCGGACAGACTGGGTTTGGTCTGAGGGGAGATCGGACAGACTGGGTTTGTTCTGAGGGAGATCGGACAGACTGGGTTTGGTCTGAGGGGAGATCGGACAGACTGGGTTTGGTCTGAGGGGAGATCGGACAGACTGGGTTTGGTCTGAGGGGGGATCGGACAGACTGGGTTTAGTCTGAGGGGAGGTCGGACAGACTGCGTTTGGTCTGAGGGGAGATCGGACAGACTGGGTTTGGTCTGAGGGGAGATCGGACAGACTGGGTTTGGTCTGAGTGGAGATCGGACAGAATGGGTTTGGTCTGAGGGGAGATCGGACAGAATGGGTTTGGTCTGAGGGAGATCGGACAGACTGGGTTTGGTCTGAGGGGAGATCGGACAGACTGGGTTTGGTCTGAGGGGAGATCGGACAGAATGGGTTTGGTCTGAGGGGAGATCGGACAGAATGGGTTTGGTCTGAGGGGAGATCGGACAGAATGGGTTTGGTCTGAGGGGAGATCGGACAGACTGGGTTTGGTCTGAGGGAAGATAATGATAATGCCCAATTAGTTTCACAGCTGAAAAGATTGAACTTGCCTTTTGGGGATGTGGTAAATGAGGAAGTAACTGAAAATATCTCCTCTTTCATTACGGTAGGAAATACAACACAGAACTATCAGTGACTTGTGCAAGATAAAGTTACAGATTGGCTTTACTTGTCACACATTCATCGAAATAAACAGTTTCTTGTGTCACAGACAGAGATGTACCACATCGAGCTGAGATGCACCCAGACAGGGTGCTGTCTATGGTGTTTGATAACTCTGGTCTTGTACTCACTGAAGTTTAGAAGAATGTTGGGGGTTGCAGTGGATCTCACTGAAACCCATAAAATACTGAGAGACCTGGAGAGTATGTTTCCGATTGTGGGGAAGTCTTGGAACTGAGGACACAGCCTCAGAATAGAAGGACGGCAATTTAGAACAGAGATGAGGAGGAATTTCTTTAGCCAGGGAGTGGTGAATCTGTGGAATTCATTTCCACAGGCAGCTGTGGAGGCCAAATTATTGGGAATATTTAAAGCAGAGCTTGATAGGTTCCTGATTAGTCAGGGAGTTAAAGGTTGTGGGGAGAAGGGAGGAGAATGGGGTTGAGATGGAAAATAATTCAGATATGATGGAATAGTGGCACTGACTTGATGGGCTGAATTTCTTAATTCTGCTCCTAAGTCTTATGCTGCTGTAAAAAAATTTATTCTTGTAAATGGTTTGTGAAATAAATTTTTAGAATCACATTTCTGACGTCACCCAGCTGTGGATTTGCTGAGAGGATGTGGAGAAGATGCAAGAGCCCATGTTACAGTTCATTCCCAGCAGCTGTGTAACAGTGGACTGACTCTCTGATGTACGGGTGTACCCCGGCAGACTACAAGTCTGCTGGAAGATCATCAACTCAGTGACGGACGTACTTTGTGTCAGGGAATGTCGAGGAGGCTTATCCCCAAAGCAGAGCAGTGAGACGGTTCAGCCGTGAGCAATAACTTTAATAACAGACTGTACAATAACAATCCACAGGGGGCCATAAAACAAGAGAAACAGAAATTGAACACAACAGGGGGGTTGTTTCAGCTAATGGGAGGCCCCTCCCATCTGCTGCTTTATTACAATATATATCTGAAGAGGCAAAGGGAAAATAATATGGAGTCATGAAGGGAAGTCCCACTCTAAATCATCTCCTGAGGGAAATAGAAAGGCTGATGAATTGACGAAGCAAGGTGCTTTTATTGGGCAGAAATGGCAGCTACTGGTTGGGAGTCTGGAAGGCAGAAGGGAAAACAGATTAAGGTTATGGATTTAACAGAGGACTCTGTCAGGGTTGACCAGAAGGGACATTAGAGGATTAGAGGAGTTAGGATTAGATTTTCCTTATGCCTTGATGATAATAAGGAATACAGTGGTGTCTTCAACTGGTTATATCCCATATAAACTCATGACCGGAAGGGATATGAAAAGAGGAGTTGTTAGGATTAGATTTGTCAGAACCCGATATCGATGGGTTTGTGTCAGAAAAGTGGTACAACAATTGGTAGAGACAGTGAAAGAGGTCAGTTATGCGGCAGCCAACCAAATAGGAAAGAAGAAGCAACAGAGTAAATTCGGCTCTGACTCAAAAGTCAGTCCCATGGAATTAAACGCATGACAAAGAGTGATGACTAGAATACACCAACCCACTCATTGTTAAATCCAAAGTTTGCAGGGCCCTGTGAAATTATAGACAAATCAAACCCTTCAGTGTACAGTGCTGACTCCTCATGATAAAAGTGGGTGGTACCGTATCAACCAGCTGAAATTGGTGGGGGAGAAACAGGAATGTTATCACCATCAGCACATAACAATTGATGTACATGGTCGTCCTGATTTGGGGGACTTGAGGATGGAACAACTGTTCCAAGAAGATGGGAACCTGCCCACTCAAGGAGGTGATTTTTATTTTCCACATCCTGAGAAGCAGGGGAGTTTTGTCAAAAACATCAAAGGGAAAGGAAGATATGTCAGTGTTTGTCTCTCCTATCCCAAAACAAAATTGGATGTGGAAAAATGGATGCCTTGAATCCAAAGACAACTGGGAGTCTGGACTGGTTTGTCTAGAAAAACAAGTAGAACATATGCACAAAATAATTTAAGATATAAACTGGAAGTAAGAGCGGATATTATCCTTAAATATTACAGTTTTTGTCAGTGGCCAGGCCCTTTCCAGGTTTTCAAAACTATTAGAAAAATCACTACTCCTTACCCACAGGTGATGGAAACTACACCAGAGCCTAAATGTAGTGAGACCCAGCGTAACACAATTGGGACAGGGTTAGTGTTAGGAGATACAGGGGAATTTGACACTTTGGTACCAGGGTACGAGCACTCGTAGATAATTTTTAATCTAACTGAAATAATGGTGCCTGAATAGTGCTCACCTACAACAAAATAATTATTTACTCACCCTTATGAGAGACAACTAAGCAGAGCGAGGTTAGGCCAGTCAAAAACAGTAGGAAAGAGGACTACTGGAATTAGTGGGAGTAGGTTATGCATCAGGGGCAGCAACAGTCAACAGCCTCGATATAGCAGAATTAGAAAACCAGACACGGTCCCTCCAGCAGAAAATAAGGGATATTACTGGAGAGAATTACAGAGATCGGGTACAAACTAATCAGATTGGTTGAGATGCATCCAGGTAACCCTGTTACTGGTAAATTTCTGTAGCCCCTTCATGATACAACAAATCCGATTACTGACCACATAGACCTCACGTCTAAGGAAATGCAGAAAACTGAGATCCGTGCTACGTATGCTAGTTGGTTGCTCACCATGACTGGCACTAATTTGTTGCAACTTGATGCACATCAAGGAGCAAACTGGGTCTCAGATGAGCATCTAAAAGAATGGGTTGGAGAAAGGGTGCCATTGTATCATATCAGAAGCCTTACGGTAACCAACAGAGAACTCGGTACCCGTGATGATGGTAAAGGAAGGTTTTCTTATGTCAGAGCGGTTTTCCATATTTTCCCAACATGGAAATAAATCAATCTACACTTTGAAAAATGTTCACAATGTTGGAAATTATCATCAGAATACATAAATATCCTGAAGTAACCCACTGATATATGCTACTGTTATGAATGGTACTGGGAAAGGGAGCGATTTATCAAGATGCTATCAAAGGGGAGACAACTGGTCCTGTCCAGAAGAAGTGACAAAACAGAAGTTTAAAAACTGTACTTGTGAAAATTATTCATTGTCTACTTTGCCTGTGAATAACTAGGCTTTCTTACAGTATGCATTGGTGGGACAGACGTATTACATAGCAACAGGGGCCACAAGTTATACCAAGGGATGGAAACAATGCCCTTTGGAAAGTCACAATATCACGAGAGGGAATGTGACTTTAGACCTGGCCATTGGAGGATGAACTTTGCCTCAGCCAGGGGGAGAACTTCAAGACTCGATGCACAGATACAGATCAATATCTGTGGGACTGTGTTGTTACTGAGTTGCCACCAATTCCTCACTTGACTGCAGACTGGACACATGTTGTGGCAGAGGAAACGGAGATAATCCATCGATGGACTAAACACACTAAAGTAATTAAAACACACGCTGGAGAAGCAAATGAAATATTGAGTCACCAGGCTTTTGGAGTAAGTTTTGGAATTGGAGGACAAATGTTCAAATACACCCATGGGTAAGAATAGTATCACATACCGCTGCAATACTAATTTTATGCCCCCCGATGTATATCAACTGAGAAGATGCAATAATGAAAAAAAAATCGAGGATAAGGTTTTCATGAAAAAGCAGACGATTGTCAGTATAAAGTGGGTGAAGTTGGTTAGTAAATGTTAATATTATTTATAGAATGTAAGTGTTACACACCTACAAGGCAGTAAACACCAATAAACCCAGACTCTAATCTCCCATCAGAACAGACCCAGTCAGACCAATCTTTCCTCAGAAAAAATAGTGTCTGCGATCTCCACTCAGAACACACCCAGTCCCTCCAATCTCCCATCAGAACAAATCCAGTATTAAATCAATTCCTTCAGCGGTTTGATCGGGGCACGACTGCGCAAGCGCGTGGACGTCAGCCAGTGAGAACAGCGGGAAGAGTTTAAAAGGAGACAGCTTTACAGAGCAGGCACTATAGTAGAGGGAAACAGACGAGGAAGGCTTTGGCTCAACAGGGCTTCGGCAGTAATGGGTCGAGGCCAGGTAGGTTATCTGTGTAGAATACAGACAGGAAGAATGTGTGTGAGGCTGGTGTTCTGTTCTCGGTGTCAGATGTGGGAGGTCCTGGAGACTCCCAGCCTCTTGGACGGCCACATCTGCACCAGGTGTGTCGAGCTGCACCTTCTTAGGGACCGTGTTAGGGAACTGGGGCTGCAGCTCGATGACCTTCGCATGGTCAGGGAGAGCAAGGAGGTGATAGGGAGGAGCTGTAGGCAGGTAGTTACACCAGGGCCTCGGGAGTTAGGTAAATGGGTAACAGTCAGGAGAGGGAAGGACAAGAGTCAGATGCTAGACAGTACCCTTGTGGCTGTTCCCCTTAACAGTAAGTACTCCTGTTTGAGTACAGTTGGGAAGAACAGCCTACAGGGAGAAGCAACAGTGGTCGTGTCTCTGGCACAGAGTCTGGCCCTGTGTCTCAGAAGGGTAGGGAAAGGAAGAGGATGGCAGCAGTGATTGGGGACTCCAGAGTTAGGGGGTCAGATAGGCGATTCTGTAGATGCAGGAAAGAAACGCGGATGGTAGTTTGCCTCGATGGTGTCAGGGTCCAGGATGTTTCTGATCGCATCCATGATATCCTGAAGTGGGAAAGGTTTTTGACCTTCTGATGATCGTCTTCCAGGTGGGCGATCTGTTGGCTTTTGTGTGAGGGAGGGAGGTGGGGGAGGGGGGGAGGTTTTGAGGTTTGCGAGATTTTTCTTTTTCCTTTTCGTGTGGGGGTATTGACGTCTTTTCTTGTAATGAATCCCATGGTTGTTCTGGATACCATGGTTATCTGGAGAAGATGAATATCAGAGTTGTATTCTACATGCAAACTTTGACAATAAAATGAACCTTTGATCCTTTCCCCATAGACGCTGCCCGACCTGCTGAGTTCCTCCAGTATTTTGTGTGTGTTGCTCTGGATTTCCAGCAACGGCAGATTTTCTCCTGTTTATGACCATGATTGTTCTTGGCAATTTTTCTACAAAAGTGGTTTCCATCACCTTCTTCTGAGCAGTGTCTGTACAGGACGGGTGAGCCCAGCCATTATCAATACTCTTCAGAGATTGTCTGCCTGGTGTCAGTGGTCGCATAACCAGAATTTGTGATCTGCACCAGCTGCTTGTACGACCATCCACCACCTGATCCCATGGATTCACGTGACCCTGATCGGGGGCAAAGCAGGGGCTACACCTCGCCCAAGGGTAAAGTGAAGACTAGCAGAGGGAAGGAGTGTCTTACACCTCCTTTGGTAAAGACGTATCTTTACACTGACACCCCGTAATACATTGTAATGCATATTAATTAAAAACTGTAAATTTCAATAAGAAATATATACCTACATGTATAATTTTAAATTAAATAAATATCACAAAAAGAAAGGGAAAAAAGGAAACAAAATGAGCTGGTCCTCACTTTTCTGATTGTCCATTCAGAAATCCAACGGCAGAAAGGAAGAAGCTATTCATGAAACGTTGAGTGTGTGTCTTCTCTGGGAAGCTTCCTGATCCTCCGTTAGAACTCCACTCATTCCTCCCAGGCTCAGGCAAGGCCCTGGAGGAACGCTGTTTTGTTTTGCTGTATGCACGTGTGGCTGATTGACAAATAAACTTGAACTTGAATGTGGTGACGGGTTCTTTTCCGGGTTTGATCTACAGTCAGATCTCACTCGGGGACAGATAGATAAACCCGGGGGTGGGGTTGATTAGAGAAAGGATAATGGTAGCAGGCTTCACTTGCTGCCCCCAAAACCCACCCCATCCCCTCCAGAACGTGTCAATGGTCTCTTACCTGCAGTCGGATCTCACTCTGGATCACATGGTTAAATGGGGGTTTGACGTAGGATGAGTAATCATGCTTCCCTTTCCCGAACTCAGCCAGACGCAGGTGGCTGTGACTGTCTCCCTCACTCAGCTGCTTTATCCTGATCAAGATGTTTCCTTCCTCTGGGTCCCCGACGAGCTCGTACCGAGTCACTCCATTTTCCGCTGCCCATGATCCATTTCGATAATGCCTGAAGGTGACGATGTGTTGGTAGGGATCCTTCCTCATCCACGTCACCGTGTGTGCGGTGAGGCTCTGCGGAGGCCGTGTGAACACACAGGGTAATGTGGCCGAAGCTCCCTCGGTTCCAGTCATCACAGAGACACTCTCGCCGGGAGCTGAGAGAAGGACAGGCGATCTTCCGTGAGTTATATATACACATTCCTTATCGACTGTTTGTCCCACTCCCGTGTTATTTTTTACCATCCATCCTTTCCTGGGTCCCTTTAATCCGGTTCCCACTCCCCTACCAAGTTAGTTTAAACCCTCCCCAACAGCTCTAACGAACCTGCCCATGAGAATATTGGTCCCGTTCGGGTTCAGGTGAACTCATCAATTTTATGCAGGTCCTGCCTCCCCTAGAGGAGATCCCAATGACCCCAGAACCTCAAGTCCTGCCCCCTGCGCCCGCTTCTCAGCCACACGTTAATTTGCCAAAACATCCTGTTTCTACCCTCACTGGCGCATGGCACAGGAAGCAATCCTGAAATTATTACCCTGGATGTCCTGCTTCTCAGCTTCTACCTAGCTCTCTAAATTCCCTTTTCAGGACAACTTTGCATTTTGTTCCTATGCCATTGGTACCAATATGTACCAAGACATCTGGCTGCTGACCCTTCCCCTCCAAAATGTTGCAGACACAATCCAAGATGTCCCTGACCCTGGCACCTGGGAGACAACGTACCATTGGATCCCACAACCAAAATATACCTTTCCCTCTCCCCACCCCACCCCCACTATCCAAAGGGATCAATCCCTACATGACTCCATTGTTCATTCATCCATCCCCACGATCTCCCTCCTGACACTTATCCTTACAAGCAGAAGCAGTGTTACACCTGTCCCTACACTTCCTCCCTCACTACCATTCAGGGCCCTAAACAGCCCCTCCAGATGAGGCAACACTTACCTGTGAGTCTGTTGGGGTGATATACTGTGTTTGCTGCTCCTGATGTGGCCCCCTACATAACCTGACGTAGATTGGGAGTCCGCTTTGCCGAGCACCTATGCTCCATCTGCCAGAAAAAGCAGGATCTCGCAGTAGCCACCTATTTTAATTCCACTGTGTCCATCCATGGCCTCCTCCACTATTGCAATGAGACCACACCTAGATTGGAGGAACAACACCTTATATTCTGGTTGTGTAGCCCCCAACCTGATGGCATGAACATTCTGCAGTGGCTCCCACCCTACCCCCTCCTTCACTATTGCCCATCCCCTTTTCCCTGCCTCACCTCATCTCCTTGCCCGCCCATTGCCTCCCTTTGATGTTTCACGTTCTTGGATCATTGGGATCTCTTCTGGGGGAGGTATGACCTGTTCAAAAGAGACGGGTTGCACAGGAAAGAGGAAGAAGAGGACCGCAGTAGTGATAGGGGACTCATTAGTCAGGGGAACAGGTAGAACATTCTGTGGATGTGAACGGGATGCCTGAATGGTACGTTGTCTCCCAGGTGCCAGGGTCAGGGACATCTCGGATTGTGTCTACAACATTTTGGAGGGGGGAGGGACAACAGCCAGATGTCTTGGTACATATTGGTACCAATGGCATTGGAACAAAATGTGAAGAGGAGGTCCTGAAAAGAAAATTTAGAGAGCTAGGATAGAAATCTGGATTTCTGGATTAAATCTGGATATAATTTCAGGATTGCTGTCTGTGCCATGCGCCAGTGAGAGTAGAAACAGAATGTTTTGGCAAATTAATGTGTGGCTGAGATGCTGGTGCAGCGGGGCAGGACTGAGGTTCCTGGATCATTCGGATCTGGGGGAGGTATGACCTGCATAAAAGTGATGAGTGCACCTGAACCCAAATGGGACCAATATTCTCATGGGTGGGTTTCTTGGAGATGTTGAGGAGGGTTTAAGGTAATCTGGCATTGGGGTGGGAACTGGAGTGAAGTGGCTCAGGAAAGGAGGGATGGTAAAAAAGCAAAGATAGAATTCAGTCAGGCTGTCAGGAAGGACAGGCAGATGATAGGGTGTAATTGTAGACCAGCAGAGTTAGTATCGGTGCATTTGGGATGCAGAAACCAAAATAGTAAATATGATACTCAAAGTGTTATATCTCAATGCACAGGATATAAGAAATAAGGTGGATGATCATGTTGCACTATTACAGATTGTCAGGAATGATGTTGTGGTCATCACTGATTCATGGCTGAAGGATGGTTGTAGTTGGGAGCCAAATGACCAAGACTACACATTGTATCAGAGGGATAGGAAGGTAGGCAGAGGGGGTGGTGTGGCTCTGCTGGTAAAGAATGGCATCAAATCAATATAAACATGTGAAATCGGATCAGAAGATGTTGAATCCTTGTGGGTTGAGTTAAGAAACTGCAAGGGTAAAAGGACCCTGATGGTACTTATATACAAGTCTCCCAACAGTAGCTTGGATGTGGACAACGGATTACAATGGGAAATAGAAAGAGTATGTCAAAAGAGCAATGTTACGTTGATCATGGGAGATTTCAACTTGCAGGTCAATTGGAAAATCAGGTTGGTCATGGATCTCAAGAAAGTGAATTTGTTTAACACCTAAGAGATGGCTTTTTAGATCAGTTTGTCATTCAGCCTAATAGGGGATCAGTTATACTGAACTTGATGTTTTGTAATGAACTGGAGGTGATAAGGGCATTTAAGGTAAAAGAACCCCTCGGAGACAGTAATTACAATATCATTAAGGTCAACTTGACATTTGACAGGGAGAAAGTAAAGTCTGATGTAGCAGTCTTTCAATGGAGTAAAGGAAATTATAGTGGTATGAGAGAGGAGTGGGCCAGAGTAAAGTTAAAGAATTTGCTAGCAGGAATGACAGCAGAGCCACAATAGTGTGAGTTCCTGGAAAAATGAGGAAGGAGCAGAATAGATGTATTCCAAAAATGAAGAAATACTCAAATGGGGAAATAGTACAACCGTGACTGACAAGGGAAGTCAAAGCTAAGGTAAAAGCAAAAGAGAGGACATACAACAAAGCAAAAATGAGTGGGAAGGCAGAAAATGGGGAAGCTTTTAAAACCCTACCAAGATCAACTGAAAGAATCTTTAGGAGGGAAATGATGAAATATGAAAGCAGGCTAGCAAACAATATCAAGGTGGATAGTGAAAGCTTTTTCAAATATGTAAAAATTAAAAGAGAGATGAGAGTGGATTTTGGACCGCTAGAAAATGAGGCTGGAGAAATAATAACGAGGGATAAGGAGATGATTGATGAATCATCAGGCTTCACTGTGGAAGACACTCACAGTGTGCCAGATGTTGAAGGGTGTGAGGGAAAAGAAGTGGGTGCAGTTACTATTACAAGGGAGAACTTGCTCAAAAAGCTGAAAGACCTGAGGGTATATTAGTCACCTGGACCAGATGAACTGCGCCCTAGGGTTCTGAAAGAGGTAACAGTCGAGATTCTGGAGGAATTTATAATGATCTTTCAAAACAATCATTGGACTGGCATGGTGCCAGAGGACTGGAAAATTGCAAATGTCACTACACTCTTTAAGAAAGGAGGAAGGCAGCAGAAAGGAAACTCCCTATACCGACCATCTTGCTGGTGAACGTGCAGTCTCTGGTGAATAAAATCGATGATCTCAGAGTTAGGGTACTGAATCAGAGGGACATTAGGATCGTGTGTGTCCTTTGTTTCACAGAATCCTGGTTAACCCTTTCTGCACTGGATGCAGCAATCCTGATTGATGGGTTTACTATACACTGTCAGGATCGATCTGTAGAGTGTCTCAAAAGCAGAGGTGGAGGAGTATGCCTCATGATGCACTCCTCTTGGTTCACAAATATATCAGTGCTGTCCCAATTCTGCTCACCAGTCCTGGAATATCCAGTGGTTAAGTGTCGTCCATTTTAGCTACCGCAGGAGTTCTCCTGGGTCATTTAGTTAGCAGTATACATTCCAGTTCAGGCCAATGTCAATCAGGCTTTAGATGATCTGGGCATTGGGATTAACATGCATTAAACAGCACACCCTAATGCCTTCACCATCGTTTTGGGGGATTTTAACCAGGCCAGTCTAAAAAAAAACACTAAACAATTACCATCAACAGATCACTTGCAATACCAGAGGAAACAACACACTGGACCATTGTTACACCACCATCAAGAATGGTTACGGTGCTATTCCATGCCCTCACTTCAGGAAGTCTGATCACCTGGCTGTACTACGACTCCCTGAGTACAGGCAGAGGCTGAAGACTGCTGCACCAGTAGTGAGGACCGAGAAGGTGTGTGAGAGCGTGTGAGTGCGTGTGTGAGTGCGTGTGTGAGTGCGTGTGTGTGTGTGTGTGTGAGTGCGTGTGTGAGTGCGTGTGAGTGTGTGTGTGAGTGTGTGTGTGAGAGTGTGTGTGAGAGTGTGTGTGTGAGAGAGTGTGTGTGTGTGAGTGCGTGTGTGTTTGTGTGTGTGAGAGTGTGTTTGTGAGAGTGTGAGTGTGTGAGTGTGTGTGTGAGTGTGTGTGTGAGTGTGTGTGTGTGTTTGTGTGTGTGTGAGAGTGTGTGTGTGTGCATGTGTGTTTGTGTGTGTGTGAGAGTGTGTTTGTGAGAGTGTGTGTGTGTGTGAGTGTGTGTGTGTGTGTGTGAGTGTGTGCATGTGTGTGTGTGTGGTGGTGCCTGCAAAGACTCGCTTTACATTCGCAAACCAAAAGCTGTGGATGAACCAGGAGGTACATCATTTGCTGAAGGCTACATCTGTGACATTCTGGACTGGCGACCAAGGTCTGTTCCAAAAAACCAGTTCTGACTCACGGAGGGCTATTTCAAGGGCAAAGAGACAATTTTGAATGAAGTTGGAGGTGACATTGGATGCACGGCAACTCTGGCAGGGTATGCAAGACATTACTTCCTACAAAGCGAAACCCAAATAGCATGAATGGACACGATGCCTCAGTACCAGATGAACTCAACACCTTCTATGCCCACTTTGAAAGGGAGAACACAACTACAGCTGTGATGATCCCTGCTGCACCGGATGACCCTGTGACCTCTGACTCGGAGACCAGTGTTAGGCTATCTTTAAAGAGGTTGAACCCTCGCAAGGCGGAAGGTCGGGAGCATTCAAGGACATTTTCAAACTCTCACTGCTACAGGCGGAAGTTCCCACTTGCTTCAAAAAGGCTACAATTATACCGGTGCCTAAGAAGAAGAATGTGAGCTGCCTTAATGACTATCGCCCAGTAGCACTCACATCAGCAGTGAAGAAATGCTTTGAGAGGTTGGTTATGACTAGACTGAACTCCTGCGTCAGCAAGGAACTGGACCCACTGTAATTTGCGTATCACCACAATAGGTCAACAGCAGATGCAATCTCAATGGCTCTTCATACGGCCTTAGACCACTTGGACAATACAAACACCTATGTCAGGATGCTGTCTTTGGGATTCTGGGATTTTCTATCGTTCATTCTTTGGAGGCTTTCTTTCTGCTTCATGGATGTCTGCAAAGAGAAAGAATTTCAGGTTGTATAGAAACATAGAAACTTGCAGCACAATACAGGCTCTTCGGCCCACAAATTTGTCCCGAACATGTTGCTACCTTAGAAATTACTCGGGTTACCCATAGCCCTCTATTGTATGCGGAAAACATTCTCTGATATTAAATTCCACCATTGAACCATTAAACCATTGGATCGCTGCATGAAAGTGAACCTTGGGTTAGTATGTGGTGATATATACGTACTTTGGTAATTATTTTGAACTTTGCAGGGAATCTGGAAGCACAGACTCAAGTCATCTGCAATCACATCAATTCAGATTCAATTATGTATTAATTACACGTGAAATGCACCATTAGCATAAGGAATCTATGTGCTGGGAGGCAGGCAGTGTACAAATGTCCTTACAATTGAAGGATCTATCCTTCCCATGAGCTTGGCCTGACACCAGAGTCCATTTCACAGCCTCCCTCGCACCTCACATATACCCCCGCTCTACCTCCCTGATTCTGTCTCAGGAATAGTCCCTCCTATAACCATTCCACAGCCTCACCATCACTCTGCACACCTCCCAGCTCCACCACCCTGTTTCCCTCTCAGGAACAGTCGCTCCTCTTCATCCACCCCCCACCCTGAGCCCAGTTAACAGATAGGGGGCATTCGGTTGTCCTGCCCTGCTCCACCTGTCAATATGACCATGGCTGACCGTCGACTTCAGGATCCTTAACCACAATACCTTTGGCAGTGAGACATTATACAGGAACTCAGCAAGTCAGGCAGCATCTATGAAAGGAAGTCGACGTTTTGGGCCAAGATATTTCATCATGACTCAACTATTTATTCCTTTCCATTGATGCTGCGAGACTTGCTGGGATCCACCAGAATTTGTATGTGTTACTCTAGATTTCCAGACCCCCTTTATTTATGATTTGGCATTATGAAATTGTTCCTTCTTGAAAATATTTTGGGACTCGGCCGCCTCTGCATTCTATGCTGGAGACAATTCTGTAATGTTCACTTCACTTGGAGCTAGGGAAATTTAAAGTATCTTCGGAGTGGTACCATGTGTGTCCCATGGCTGTGGCCAGAGGTCTTGTACGTCACATTGAGTATGAACAACTAAAGTGAAGGATGAATCTGCTATTGGTACCCTACCCTGACACTAACTACAGGAAACTGCAAAGACAACCCTAGAGTCCTTCACCCTCTCCTCAGTGCTTTGGACTTCTCACTCACTGCACTTTACTTCCTGACCCTGAAATACTGACTTTTTATTCAGTTGCTGTAGAATATTGAGGAACAGTCAAACTGCACTTACGACTCACAGGAACCACACTGTTGACCACTGAAAAGAAGAAGAGGTGGAACAGAGGGTAAAGTTATTCTAAGAACTTAAGGCAACAACTGCAAAGTGTGCCTCAATGCACTCACCATATTCTGTGTAAAACAAACCTGCCCTGCTCTTTAAACTGCACACCCTCCCCAACCAACACACATACACAAAGCTTAAGGTAGTGCTTGTACTATTTGTAGCAATGGAGCAGTTTGGGAACAGTTTGTTCTCCTTCTCTGATGAAAGCCCTGCTGGCATTGGGGGGGACCTAGAGGAGGGTGACAAGAAAGATTCCAGGAGTGAAATGGTTAACACATGAGAATCGTTTGACAGCTCTGGGCCTGTCCTCACTGCAGTTTGGAAGAATGAGGGGACATCTCACTGAACCCTGTTGAATATTGAAAGCCTGAGATAGAGTTGAAGTGGGGACGATGTTTTTAATGTGGATGAGTCTAGGACCAGAGGGCAAGAATCAGAATTGAGTGATTTCCATTTAGAACAGAGCTGAGGAGGAATATGGTTTGGCAGGTGGTAATGAATTGTGCAATTCATTGGCACTAATGGCTGTGTATGCCAAATCATTGAGTATATTTAAAGTTGAGGAGGATAGGTTATTGGTGTCAGGGCATCAAAGGTTACGGGAAGAAGGCAGAAGAGAGGGATCCAGTGGGATAATAAGACAGTCATGATGGCATAGCAGGGGATAGTCGATGGGTCGAACAGCCGAATTATTCTCCTATGTGTTGTGGTCTTAACTACAAAAGCCTTTACAAACTCACTGTGAACTAAGTCGTGTAAACACACTGGCAAGAATATGACAATACCCTATCACACACAATTTCATATAGAGGAAGAGGTACAACAGACATGAAATGTGACAGATAATCAAACATTTCACAGTCAAAGGCATTTAGATCACGTCTTCCCCATTCTGAAATTTGTTCTGAGCAACAACTGAACCTTTCAAACATCTCTGCACTGTGCTGCTGCCACATGAGTGATTGAAGGGGTTTAATTGAGCTGGAGCTCTGTAATTAGGGATGTTTCATAGAGTTTTGTGCTGGGACCTCTGCTGTTTGTGATGTACGTAAATGACCTGGATACAAATGTAGATTGGTGGGTTATTAAGTTTGTAGATGACACTAAGATTAGAGGATTGTGGATTGTGTAGCAGACTGGCAAAGAATACAATACGATATATATCAGTAGTAGATCTGGACAGATGGAGTTTAACTCAGATAAAAGTGGGGTTTTACACCTTGGTAGGGAAATTGCAAGGAGACAATACACTGTCAGGCAAGACTGGCAACAGGTGCGTTTTGCACCTTGGACCCAGAGGAACACTGTTTCATTTGATTGTTTTCAAGTGCACGGGTGAATGACAATTGAACTTGAATGAAATTAACATTTCACACTACAGCCACATGTCTCTCAATCCCTGTCTGGGAAAAGGCACCAAAGCATTCGGGCTCTCATGACCAGACCATGTAACAGTTTCTTCCCCCAAGGTATCAGACTCCTCAATACCCAGAGCCTGGACTGACACCTTACTGTCCTATTGTCTTGTTTATTATTTATTGTAATGCCGGCACTGTTTTGTGCACTTTATGCAGTCCTGGGTAGGTCTGTAGTGTAGTGTAGTTTTTTTTCTGTGTTGTATTTTACGTAGTTCAGTCTAGTTTTTGTACTGTATCATGTAACAGCATGGTCCTGAAAAAACATTGTCTCATTTTTCCCATGTAGTGTACCAGCAGTTATGGTCGAAATGACAATAAAAAGTGACTTGACATGACTTGATATCTTTCTACGCCTTGCCTATCTAGGTACCTGTGTCAATGCATCAAACACATTCCAGAGATTAAACAGTCCATGTGTAAATATTGGTTCATGCAAAAACCCTTTCTCACTCTCACTGTATTAGCTCCTATTGTATTGTCTTCTGTGTAATGTTTGTTGGAAATTGGAAACACTCCGACAAACAGCAGATCGAAACTTCATCAATAATTGGCAGTCAGAGAAGATCTGTTTTCTCTAATAATAATGAGAGGAAATACCAATGCCCAAGAATGTAAAAGCGACAAAGAGTGATGTATACAGCCCTGTCCGTCACACGCAACGTCCTCCCCACCATTGAGCACATTTAAAAGCAGCTCCCATCATTTAGGGCACCCACCGTCCAGCCCACTCTCCCTTCTCTCTTGCTGCTATCAGGAAGAAGATAAATGCCCCTTAGGTTGAGGAAGAGTTATTACCCTTCAGTCATCAGGTTTCTGAAATAGTGTGGATGACTTCACCTACCTCAGCACAAAACTGATCACTGAACACAGCTCGCGAACTCAGTTTCAAGGATTCTGCAACTTACATTCTGCATATTGTTATCTATCTATCTATTACTTGTTATTTTTTGACAGCTGGTTTTCTTTTGCACAATGGTTACTTGTCAGTTCTAACTTTACTCGCTTTTTCCCTCTCAGGGAAAATTCATCCCTTTAAACCCACCCACCACTGTGAGACCCGTTAACAGGTGTAGGCCATTTGTCTGACCGACCCTGCTCCCCCAGTCAACGCAATCATGATGGACCGTTCACCTCAGGATCAATCCTTTCTCTCCCTCCTCAGCCCCGATCCCCAGCCCCTTCCTCGTAACCTTTGATGCCCTGTCCAGTCAAGAACTTATCAATCACTGCCTTAAAAAACCCAGTGACTTGGTCACTACAGCTGCCTGTGGTGACAAATTCCACAAATTCATTACCCTCTGACTAAAGAAATGTCTCCACATCTCTGTTTTAAATGGACACCCCTCTATCCTAAGATTGTGCCCTCTTGTTCTAGACTCCCCCACCATGGAAAACTTCCTTTCCATATCTACTCTGTCCAGACCTTTCAACAATTGGAAGGTTTCAATGAGAACCCCCCCCCCCATCCATCTAAATTCCAGTGAGTACAGTCCCAGAGCATCAAACGTTCGTCATATGATTACCCTTTCATTTCCAGAATCTTCCTTGTGAACCTGCCCTGAACCCTCCCCAATGCCAGCACCTCTTTTCTCAGATGAGGAGTCCAAAACTGGTCACAATACTCATGATGAGGCCTCACCAATAGGTTCAATAGGTACACTTAATGCCAGAGAAATCTGTACAATATACAAATTCTTTTTCTTCACTAACATCCATGAAAACAGACGAGTGTCCCAAAGCATGAATGACAGTTAAACGTTAGAACCCAAAGCCCTCCCCGGCTCCCCCCTCCATCGCACAAGCAGCAGCAAGGCAAAGCTCCCCCCCCCCCAGCAAAGCATCAATAAAGACACAGACTTGCAGAACCCCAAAGACTATCCGTTCCCCTGGTAATTCGACATACCACAGGTTCTCTCTCCCACTTATAAAGGAAAAAGAGATGTCCCCATATCTCAGCGAGAGGGGATGCATAATGAACAACTGATTTATGATGTTAAAAGTTTGCTGCGTCGCATTTTCCGAGCTCTGAGCCCAGAGAATCAGCCCCGAGGCTCAAGTCTTGGACACACAATAGACAATAGGTGCAGGAGTAGGCCATTTGGCCCTTCGAGTCAGCACCACCATTCAATGTGACCATGGTTGATCATCTATAATCAGTACCCCATTCCTGCCTTCTCCCCATATCCTTTGACTCCGCTATCTTTAAGAACTTTACCTAACTCTTTCTTGAAAGCATCCAGAGAATTAGCCTCCACTGCCTTCTGAGGCAGAGCATTCCATAGATCCACAACTCTCTGGGTGAAAAGGTTTTTCCTCAACTCTGTTCTAAATGGCTTACCCCTTATTCTTAAACTGTGACCTCTGGTTCTGGACCCTTATTCTTAAACTGTGGCCTCTGGTTCTGGAACACAACAGGCAGCTAACCCACTGCTCCTGATGTTCCATGCTCTCCCGCAATGCCTCAGTCAGGGGCACCGGCCTTGAATTCCCCGTCTCCAGAACCACGAAAATCCGGCACCCTGAAGGCGAGCTTGCAGGCCTCGTCCTCGGGGTATCAAAAAGCGCCGGTCGTGAGGCCCTGAGAGCGGGTCCCATTCCCGCAAAGAACCAAAGTCAGGGTGTAACTCTGGGTCAGGGTCTTAAAAAGATCCTTCAAAAGCAAAAAAAAACATATTGAAGATAGAAAAAGAGCTGTTTTGGAAGATGCAAGCAAAAGAGTCGCCATTTGGCGCCATCTTCATTTTGCTCCACCCTTCCAGTGCCTTATAAAGCTTCAGCATCACATTTTGTCATTTTGTCACTCATAGTTCAGTCCCTCCCCACCTACATCCAGAATACATCCCATGCTCTCCACCACTTCAATAACTTCCAGTTCCCCGGTCCTGACCGCTTTCTTTTCACAATGGATGTCCAATCCTTATACACTTCCATTCCCCATCTAGAAGGCCTCAACCCCATCCGCTACTTTCTGGACAATAGACCTCACCAGTTCCCCAACACCACCACACTCCTCCGGTTGGCAGAACTGGTACTCACACTTAATAACTTCTCTTTCGACTCTTCCCACTTTCTTCAGACCAAGGGTGTAGCTATGGGCACTCGCATGGGCCCCAGCTATGCCTGCCTCTTTGTTGGTTATGTGGAAGAGTCTATGCTCCAAATCTATACTGGTGCTTCTCCCCAACTTTTCCTTCAATACATTAACAACTACATTGGTGCTGCTTCCCGCACTCATGCTGAGCTCGCCAATTTCATCGAATTTGCCTCTAACTTCCACCCAGCCCTCAAATTCACTTGGTCCATCTCTGACACTTCTCTCCCCTTTCTCGATCTCTGGACACAGACTGTCTACTAACATCTTCTATAAACTGAAGGACTCTCATAACTACCTCGACTATCCCTCTTCCCATCCTGCCAAATGCGAAAATGCTATTCCCTATTCCCAGTTCCTTCGTCTTCGCCGCATCTGGTCCCAGGTTGAGGCTTTCTGTTCCAGGACATCTCAGATGTCCTCTTTCTTTAAGGATCATGGTTTCCCTTCTGCTGTCATCAATGATGCTCTCACCTGCATCTCCTTCATTTCCCGCACTTCAGCCCTTACCCCATCCTCCCGTCACCACAACAGGGACCGAATTCCCCTCAAACAGCCTCAAAACTGAGGAGGGACATTTTAGAACAGAGGTGAGGAGGAATTTTTTTAGCCAGAGATCAGTGGATCTGTGAAATTCTCTGCAACTGACTGCTGTAGAGGCCAAGTCCGTGCTTATATTTGTGTAGGCCCGTGGCGAAGTGGTTAAGGCTTTGTGCTAGCGATCTGAAGGTCGTTAGTTCGAGCCTCAGCCGAGGCGATAGGCAGGAAAGATGAAGAAGGAATGTAAGCGTGTGTCCTTGAGCAAGGGACTTAACCACACACTGCTCCTGCATGTTCCAAACCACCAGTGGCGGCGGTTGGTGCTGTATGGACAAGACAAGGTGAAAGTTGATCGGTCAGGGCATCAAAGGATATGGTGAGAAGGCAGGTGTATGGGGCAGAGTGGGATTAGCCATGATGGAATGGCGGAGCCGACTCGATGAGCGGAATGGCGTAATTCTGATCCTATGTTTACATTCTTATGGGAATGCAGATTGTTTCAGAAGGGTGAAACGGAGAGAAGGCCAGGACGTCCCTGTACGCTAAAAGCAGGAGTTCAGCAGTGACAGTTTGGAAGCAAATGTTACATTGAACTTCATTGCAAGGTGATTTGAGAACAGAAGAAAGAATGTTGCTGCAGCTGTACAGGGCCTTAGAGAGAACCTATCTGAAGTTTGTGCAGTTTGGAGTTTGTCTTTGTTGGGATGATTTATCAGAGAGCGAATGTAGTGAAGGTGGATGAAGAAACCAGAGGGAGCAGGAATAATGCCTGATGAGAGATTGAATGAGTTGGCCCCATAGACACTGGAGTTGAGAGGAATGTCTAAGAACTCATAGAACCGTGTAAGATTCTAACAGGACAGGATAAATATCAGAGAGCATGGAACCAGAAAACACAGACACTGGAAAATCAGAAAGCTATTTGGAAATGGGAACAGAAATGTCTACACCCGGCTGGTGGTAAACATATGGAGCGAGGAGGCCCGGTCTGCTGAAACTGTTTGGAAAACTGGTCTTCTCAGCCTCCCTTGGTGGATCGGTCTCGTCCACCTCTGTGGACAGAACAAGATCAATTAATGTGATCCACGGCAGTTGTACAATGAGACCAAATCCGGCATCCCTCTTCACTTATAATTTCGGAAGGGAATAGGATCGAGACATGAACGGAATTCCCAAAGGGTAGATTTTATCGTCGGTGTAAGCGTTCGATACATATATGGTTTTGAGCCCATATACACATCAAATTGGAAGCTTTACGGTAACGCAGCAATATAGGTAGTGGTGTTGCTAGGAAGCCGAATGGCCTTAGGCTATAGGATAGTATTGATCAAATAGTATGGTTCTTAGATTAAGACCATAAAACAATGGAGCAGAAATAGAAGATTCAGCCATTCTATTCTGCTCTGACATTTGATTGTGGTTAATTTACTATCCCTATCAACCACACTCTCCTGCCCTCATCCCGTATGATTCTCTGCGTTACGTACACCCAGACAGACAGACATACTTTATTGATCCCGAGGGAAATTAGGTTTCATTACAGTAAGTTCCACAGATTCAGCCACCTGTGGAGTCCTGATGAAGGGTTTCGGCCCGAAACGTCGTCACTACCTCCTCCCATAGATGCTGTCTGGCCTGCTGAGTTCTGCCAGCATTTTGTGTTTTTATCTATTTCCAGCATCTGCAGATTCACTCGTGTTGCCTTTGAATTAACTTTTTGCCCACAGAGTCTCCTGTCTGCTCCACTAACTAACAAATCCCTAACAACACAGGGTGCCTTTTCTCCATCCAACCCTTCTGGGTGACAGAGCCAGACTCAATGACAGAGAAACGCCCGCTGCGAATTTCCACTGCGAGGTCATATTCCTCCCCCACCCCACCCCCATAGTGTCCAAAGTAATATACCTGATTTTCAGGGGGATGGCCACAGGGGTACTCTGCACTGGCTCCTTAACCCCTTTCTATTTCCTGACTGTCACCCACTTCCCTATGCCCTTGCCCTTGTGTGTAACTACCTCGCTACATGTCCTATCTATCATCCCTTCAGCCCCTCGAATGATCCAGAGTTCATCCAATTCCACTCCAACTCCTGAACACGGATTGTTAGAAGCTGCAGCTGGCTGTACTTGTCGCAATTGTAATGATCAGAGATACTGAAGGACACCCTGCCTTCCCACATCCCACAAGAGGACCATTCAACTGCCCTGCCTGGAATCTCTACTGCCCCAGCTGAGCTAATGTAAAGAAGGGGTGAGGGAAACATTCCTTTTTCACTTTTTCTGACTGAGGCCTTGAAGAGGTAAAGCCTCAGGATCACCACTCTGACTCTGTCCACTCCGACGATCTCTGCTGTGCTTGCCCCTGCCTTCTTTTAATTTGCTTTTGCTAATCAATTATTTGGTCAGAGCTGCAAATAAATTACCATGACTTGTGGTCTTTTCTACACCGTTAGCGAGCCTGAGTGAAATTCCCTCTTTTCAAGCTGCTGATCTCACGATCGGTCACTGTTCAAAGATGCAAAAAATACTGTCGCGTGTTGCCACTCAAAATTCTGAATTCCAACAAACGTTGTTAAGTGAAGGCAGCTCTGATGGAATGCTTTGCTCATCCCCAGGGCTGAGGGGTTTATGGATGGTGGTAATTAGTGTCAAGTTTGGCTGGGGTCGTCACGATTCTCCAAATCTGTCATTGTGTGATCTCAACCTGGCTACATCGTCTCCCTCATATATCTCCAAACTAATTCCCATGATGAGCAAAATATAAGGGGTGGGTCAAATTCAAATCTGCAAATGAATTATGCATAGATAAACAAAGTAAAATGCATAAATTAAATACTGTAGGGTGATATAAAATGAAGGTGATGGTATAGAAATCTTTTGTCATAACAACATGCGGGCATTCTGGAGGCAGACACAGTAGAATTTCACAAATCCAAAAATACATCACATTGATACACCCTGAGGACCAAAGAGATTTTGACACGTTGGTCCTCATAAATCAAAGTATTGTGTACAAGAATTGGCATGTTATGTTCAAGTTGTATCAGATGTAAGTGGGTATTTGTGCATTTCTGGTCACCTTCCTGCAGCCAAGGTATCAATAAGTTTGAAAGAGTGCCCAAAAATGTGACGAGATGTGTTGGTCTTGGGGACCTGAGCTACAGGGAAAAGTTACAGACGTTAGGACCTTATTCTCTGAAGCGCAGGAGAATAAGAGGACATTTGATGGAGCGATACAAAGCTATGAGAGGAATAGAGAAGGTCCATCCATCCGCCAAAAGCAGAACCTCCAAGTGACACAACATTTGAAATCTGATTTCCAACCCGTTCTGACATCTCAGTCTATGGCCTCCTTTTCTGTCACAATGAAGCCACCCTCAAGGTGAGGAGCAGCACATTATATTCCGTCTGGGAAGCCTCCAACCTAATGGAATGAATACTGATTTCTCCTTCTGGTACAAAAATTCCCCCCACCCCTGTTCTTCTATTCCCTAATCGGAACTCTTACCTCTTCTCAACTTATCTATCACTTACCCCTGGTGCCCTTTCTCCTTCCCTGTCTCTTATGGTTCACTCTCCCCTCCTGTCAGATACCCTCATCTCCTGCCCTTTGTCTTTCCCACCCACCTCGCTTCACCTATTACTTTCCAGTTATCCTTCTTCCCCTCAATCCACATGTTCATTCTGGAGCCTTCCATTCCCGTCCCGAAATGCCGACGGTTTGTTCATTTTCACGGACGATGCCTGTCCTGCTGTGTTCCTCCTGCATTTTGTGCATGCTGCTTTCGATTTCCAGGATCTGTGAAATTCCAAGTGTTCTGGATAGGGTAAATGCAAGGAGGCCTTTCCCCCTGAGGATGAGCGCGATCAGAACTAGACGTCAGGATACCGGGTGAAGGGTGAAATGTTAAGAGTGAATATGAGGGAGTGTTTTTTACTCAGTATGTGGTGAGAACGTGGATGGACTGCCAGCGTAAGTAGCAGATGCGGGGTCGATTTCACCCCCTTATGCGGATGTGAGGGGTGTGAAGGGCTCTGGTACTACTGAATTTCCATGGGACTAGGCAGCACAATTGTTCAGCATAGACTAGATGGACCGATTGGCCTGCTTATGTGCTGTACTGTTCAACTGTTGTAAGGGCAAGAGGCTTATTTCACAATAGGTCCATTGAAATGTCCCATCGAAGCTGACCTTGAGCCTGGTGGTCGGTGTTTTCAGGCTCTGGCATCTGGAGAGGACAGATGAGAGGACCTCCGGGGTATTCGGGCTGTTTGGTTCTGCTGGATCTTTACCGAGACAAAGTCCACAGAGAGGAAGCTGGTTCCTGAGATGTGCTAAGCTGTGTCTATGGATTCTTATGGTTTCGTGCAGAATATTTGCCATAGCAAGGCATTATATATCCAATGCTTTCTATCGTGCATTGATAAAAATTTGTAATCTGCATTGCGAGCACGCAAACATTCTCTGTTTGTGCCCTGCATTTGGGTCTGTGGTAAACTATGTATACCTGTCTGGACACGTCGCTCTGCTGACTGATCCTGTGGCTCCTCCCACAGACCCCTTTATAGAGGCGATTGGGTCACTGCTCCTCCCTCAGTCTCCGAGATGTCGTGCTCCCTTTTGCTGCTAATAAAAGCCTATCGTTCACTTCCAGTCTCCGAGAGTTATTGATGGTGCATCAATTTTATTAGTAGCAATTTTAAAACATGGAGAGCATTTTACGACCCGACAGATTGGATGTCGACCCTCAATCCCAGGAAGCCAGCGACGCTTTCGAACTCTGGCTCGCAAGCTTCGAATCGTACCTGGAGGAGATTCACGTGACCGATCCTGCCACGATGAGCAGGGTTCTCCTCTCCAGGGTCAGTCCAACGGTCTACTCCATGATCAGAGACCAAACGGACTACCGGTGTGCGATGGATGCCCACAAAAGGCAATACCGGCAGCCGGTGAACACCGTCTACGCAAGACATCGCTTAGTGACACGGCGGTAGCGGGCCGAAGAGTCGAGCGCTGAGTTTGTCCGGGCCCTACAGACACTCTTGCGGGCCCACGATTGCAGGGGACTGACGGCGGAACAGCATGCGGAGCTGCTAGTAAGAGACACCTTCGTTACGGGGATCAGGTCAGTGTACGTGTGCCAGTGGCTGCTGGAACACACCGATCTTACCTTACATTCGGCGATCGAGCTGGTCGACACGCTGGAGGCCATTCTGCACAATGCTGACACTGTCCAGGCGCGCGATCTCCCGCCGGCCTCATGGACGCTGCAGACCCCGCAACCCGCCGGCGAATCGACCTCGGCTGCTGCCAGTCGCAAGTCCGCGCAGTGTTACTTCTGCGGACTCCAAAAGTACCCCCGAAAACGCTGCCCGGCCCAAGAAGCGACCTGCTCCAGCTGCGGAAAGAAAGGCCACTTCGCCAAGGCCTGTAAGACCAAACCGCGAGTGGGGTCGAGCAGCACCGTGTGCGAGGCATGGGGGTCGCCATCTTGCCCGCCCGCCATGTGCGAGGCATGGGGGCGGCCATCTATGTCGGCGCCACCTCGCCCCGCCTCCGACCCACGGGTGCTTAAGGGGCACCTAGACGGCGATTCAACTCTGGCCTCCGTGACCCTCGACCAAAGCGCTCCACACCAGCTTGCAAGGTCAATGATGGACATCCTGGTGGAGGGACACAGGCAGCACTGAGAGTTTTATTCACCCGGACACGGTGCAACGCTGCAGACTTGTGACACGGCCAGTAAGCCAGAGGGTCATCATGGCTTCTGGGTCGCATTCCACAGACATCCGGGGGGGTTGTGTAGCGACACTGGTGGTGCAGGGCACAGAATATCGGGACTTTGCGTTATTGGTCATGCCTCAACTGTGTGCCCCTGTGCTATTGGGGCTCGACTTCCAGAGCCACCTGAAAAGTGTGACAATGGAGTATGACGGGCCCTTCCCAGCAATCACTGTCAGAAATCCTCAGTTCTGTGGACTTCGTCATATACCCCACTACTGACCACACACACACACCGAACCACACATCCCACCCAACACCATGCCAACAGCCGCGCTACAGACACCACATGTAGCCTCTCCACCCTCAAGATCCCTCCCCCACCGCTGTTCGCCAACCTGACCCCCGACTGTAAACCTGTGGCAACTAAAAGCAGGAGGTACAGCGTGGGGGACAGAGCCTTCATTCAGTCAGAGGTGCAGTGGCTACTCAGGGAGGGGATCATTGAGCCAAGCACAAGTCCTTGGAGGGCCCAGGTGGTTGTTGTTCGGACCGGGCAGAAAAATAGGATGGTCGTGGACTATAGCCAGACCATCAAAAGGTTCACACAGCTTGACGCGTACCGCCTACCCCGCATCGCGGATATGGTCAATCAGATAGCTCAGTACAAGGTGTACTCGACCATAGACCTAAAATCCGCTTATCACCAGCTCCCCATCCGCCCAGAGGATCGCCCCTACACCGCCTTCGAGGCAGGCGGCAGGCTCTATCACTTCCTGCGCGTCCCATTCGATGTCACAAATGGTGTCCCTGTCTTCCAGAGGGAAATGGACCAGATGGTGGACCAGTGCCAACTGAAGGCCACGTTCCCATATCTGGATAACATCACCATCTGTGGTCACAACTGGCAGGATCTTGACACTAACCTCCAACGATTTTTCCAAATGGCCAAAGCTCTTAACCTTACCTATAACAGGGACAAGTGTGTGTTCGGAACCACCCAACTTGCTATCCTTGGGTATGTCGTGGAGAACGGAGTCATTGGCCCTGACCCCTACCCTATGCACCCCCTGTTGGAACTCCCTCTTCCCACCACCCTCAGAGCCCTCAAACAGTGCCTGGGCTTCTTTTCCGATTACGCCCAATGGGTCCCTCACTACGCAGACAAGGCCCGCCCCCAGTCAAGTCTACCACATTTCCCCTCTCAGCCGAGGCCCGTGCGGCCTTCAGCCGCATTAAAGGGGACATTGCCAAAGCAACGATGCATGCGGTGGTCGAGACCATTCCCTTCCAAGTAGAGAGTGACGCCTCCGACTTCGCGCTGGCTGCTACCCTCAATCAGGCAGGAAGGCCGGTAGCATTCTTCTGTCATACCCTTCAAGGCCCTGAAATTCGGCACTCCGCGGTGGAGAAAGAAGCCCAGGCCATAGTGGAAGCTATTAGGCACTGGAGGCACTATCTGGCTGGCAAAAGGTTCACCTTGCTGACCGACCAGCGCTCAGTTGTGTTCATGTTCAGCAACCAACAGCTGGGCAAAATCAAAAATGATAAAATTTTGAGATGGAGAATCGAACTCTGCACCTACAACTATGACATCCTGTACCAGCCTGGCAGGCTCAATGAGCCCCCTGATGCCCTATCCCGGGGAGCATGTGCCAGTGCGCAGCTCGACCGGCTATACGCCCTCCATGCAGATCTTTGCCACCCGGGGATCACCCGGCTTCACCATTTCGTGAAGGCCCAGAACCTGCCTCACTCCCTTGAGGAAATCAGGACGATGACCAGGGACTGCCAAGTCTGCGCTGAGTGCAAACCGCACTTCTGCCATCCTGAAAAGGCACAACTTATCGAGGCCACCCGCCCCTTTGAGCAACTGAGTGTCGACTTTAAGGGCCCCCTTCCCTCCACCGACCGCAATGTGTACTTTCTTAACATAATCGACGAGTACTCGCGGTTCCCCTTTGCCATCCCCTGCCCCGATACCTCTGCCACATCCGTCATAAAAGCCCTGCGCCAGCTCTTCACTCTGTGGATATTCCTGCTATATCCACAGTGATAGAGGGTCCTCGTTTATGAGTGACGAGCTGCGCCAAACCTGCTGGCTAGGGGTATTGCTACTGGTAGGACCACGAGCTATAATCCCCGGGGGAATGGACAGGTGGAGAGGGAGAATGCCACAGTGTGGAAGACCACACTCTTCGCCCTTAGGTCAAAGGGATTGCCGGTCTCTCACTGGCAGGAGGTCCTCCCCGAGGCACTCCACTCCATCCGCTCCCTGTTATGCACGTCCACCAATGCCACCCCTCATGAGCAACTCTTTTCCTTCCCCAGGAAGTCTGCCACTGGGACCACCCAACCGGCTTGGCTAACATCCCCAGGGCCAGTGCTGCTCTGGAAACATGCGAGGAGCAATAAATACTCCCCGATGGTCGAGAGGGTTCACCTACTACATGCGAACCCCCAGTATGCCTACGTGGTCTTACCTGATGGGCGGGAGGACACGGTCTCCGTCCGCGACCTGGCGCCCACAGGAGCACCAGACCCCTACCCCGAACACTCCACGGTGACTATGAACCCCATACCCACCGATGTATATACCCTCGAGACACCGTGCACGCCCAGCCCTACACAGACTCCTCACGACACTCCCATACCGGGCGCCATGCACTCGGTGAGGGGTTACTGATGCCTAACGGGGCTGGCACCTCAAGTCAGTCCGGAGCCAGCACAACCACCGTCACCGGTGCTACGTAGATCGCAGCGACAGACTCGACCGCCTGATAGACTTGACCTGTAAATATACTTGTAAGAAACTTCGCCCCATGGGGACTCTCTTTTAAAACAAGGTGAGGGGTGAATGTGGTAAACTATGTATACCTGTCTGGACACGCCCCTCTGCTGACTGCTCCTGTGGCTCCTCCCACAGACCCCTGTATAGAGGCGATTGGGTCACTGCTCCTCCCTCAGTCTCCGAGATGTCGTGCTCCCTTTTTGATGCGAATAAAAGCCTATCGTTCACTTCCAGTCTCCGGGAGTTATTGATGGTGCGTCAGGGTCCTTCCCCAGCAGCCTTGCCCCTACATTGTGACAGAACGCTCTCGCCGAACATGGACCCAGCAGACACAAACACTGTTTATTCAAACTCCTGTTAGCCAGAATCCCGCACAGAGTGCAATTTAGAAATTCAAGATAGTGACTCAAATTCCCAGTTACCAGTTTAGGGGGATGGGGTAAATACGTCAGTTATATAAGGTCAAGGTGTTGTTCTGTTTTGCCCGCCGACCAAAACCCCCTTCACCACCCGGGTCATTGATAATACGGGCAAACCTGTTGGTCGCCTGGAGGCTCCCATTGGGGGGGTGGGGGGGGGTGGATACTGTCATGGTCCGGATTGGGTTCCCTTTAAATTTACCTTGTCTGTGTTACGATCCGACCGTTGGATCCTTGTTTCCCTTTAATTCCTGGTTTTCCCGTGTCCCTTGGGCTTGGTGATTAAAGGCAATTTACTCGCGACCGAACCGGCAGTTTATAAGTTTCCGGCTTCAGCCGTTCAGCGAGTGAGCGTTAACGAAGCTGGTGCGAGTCAAAGTCATCTATCCGGAGCCAATTAGGTTTCCTGCCGGAGCAAGCCAAGTCTCCTCCCGAAGGAAGGACCAGCAAGCCGCCTTCCCTTGCCCGAGCAGGTCCGGCAAGGTTAACCCGCCAGGGTGAGTCAAGAGCTCCCGCCACAAGGGCCATATCTAACTTCCTCTTAAATATAGCCAATGAACTGGCCTCAGCTGTTTCCTGTGGCAGAGAATTCCACAGATTCACCACTCTCTGTGTGAAGAAGTTTTTCCTCATCTCGGTCCTAAAAGGCTTCCCCTTTATCCTTAAACTGTGACCCCCTCGTTCTGGACTTCCCCAACATCGGGAACAATCTTCCTGCATCTAGCCTGTCCAATCCCTTTAGAATTTTATATGTTTAAATAAGATCCCCCCTCAATCTTCTAAATTCCATTGAGTATAAGCCTAGTCGATCCAGTCTTTCTTCATATGAAAGTCCTGCCATCCCAGGAATCAATCTGGTGAACCTTCTCTGTACTCCCTCTATGGCAAGAATGTCTTTCCTCAGATTAGGGGACCAAAACTGCTCACAATACTCCAGGTGTGGTCTCACCAAGGCCTTGTACAACTACAATAGAACCCCCCTGCCCCTGTACTTGAATCCTCTTGCTATGAATGCCAACATACCATTTGCCTTTTTCACTTGCTGTACCTGCATGCCCACTTTCAAGGACTGGTGTACAATGACACCCAGGTCTCGTTGCACCTCCCCTTTTCCTAATCGGCCACCATTCAGATAATAATCTGTTTTCCTGTTCTTGCCACCAAAGTGGATAACCTCACATTTATCCACATTAAATTGCATCTGCCATGAATTTGCCCACTCACCTAACCTATCCAAGTCACCCTGCATCCTCTTGGCATCTTCCTCACAGCTAACACTGCTGCCCAGCTTCGTGTCATCTGCAAACTTGGAGATGCTGCATTTAATTCCCTCGCCTAAATCATTAATATATATTGTAAACAACTGGGGTCCCAGCACTGAACCTTGCGGTACCCCACTAGTCACTGCCTGCCATTCTGTAAAGGTCCCATTTATTTCCACTCTTTGCTTCCTGTCTGCCAACCAATTCTCTATCCACATTGGTACCATACCCCCAATACTGTGTGCTTTAAGTTTGCACACTAATCTCCTGTGTGGGACCTTGTCAAAAACCTTTTGAAAATCCAAATATACCACATCCACTGGTTCTCCCCTATCCACTCTACTAGTTACATCTCCAAAAAATTCTATAAGATTCGTCAGGCATGATTTTCCTTTCACAAATCCATGCTGACTTTATCTGATGATTTCACCTCTTTCCAAATGTGCTGTTATCACATCTTTGATAACCAACTCCAGCATTTTCCCCACCACCGATGTCAGGCTAACCAGTCTATAATTCCCCAGTTTCTCTCTCCCTTTTTTAAAAAGTGGGGTTACATTAGCCGCCCTCCAATCCTCAGGAGCTAATCCAGGATCTAAAGAGTTTTGAAAAATTATCAGTAATGCATCCACTATTTCTTGGGCTACTTCCTTAAGCACTCTGGGATGCAGACCATCTGGCCCTGGGGATTTATCTGCCTTTAATCCCTTCAATTTACCCAACACCACTTCCCTACTAACATGTATTTCCCTCAGTTCCTCCATCTCACTAGACCCTCGGCCCCCTACTATTTCTGGAAGATTATTTACGTCCTCCTTAGTGAAGACAGAACCAAAGTAGTTATTCAATTGGTCTGCCATGTCCTTGTTCCCCATGATCAATTCACCTGTTTCTGACTGTAAGGGACCTACATTTGTCTTAACCAATCTTTTTCTTTTCACATATCTATAAAAGATTTTACAGTCAGTTTTTATGTTCCCTGCCAGCTTTCTCTCATAATCTTTTTTTTCCCTTTCCTAATTAAGCCCTTTGTCCTCCTCTGCTGGACTCTGAATTTCTCCCAGTCCTCAGATGTGCCGCTTTTTCTGGTTAATTTGTATACTATCCCTAATTTCCCTTGTCAGCCACGGGTGCACTACCTTCCCTGGTTTATTCTTTTGCCAAACTGGGATGAACAATTGTGGTAGTTCATCAATGCACTCTTTAAATGCTTGCCATTGCATATCCACTTTAAGTATCATTTGCCAGTCTATCATAGCTAATTCACATCTCATACATTCAAAGTAACCCTTATTTAAGTTCAGAACCTTTGTTTCTGAATTAACTATGTCACTCTCCATCTCAATGAAGAATTCCACCATATTATGGTCACTCTTACCCAAGGAGTCTCGCAAGACAAGATTGCTAACTAACCCTTCCTCATTGCTCAATACCCAGTCTAGAATGATCTAGTCTCTAGTTGGTTCCTCAACATGTTGGTTCAGAAAACCATCCCGCATCCCTTGTTCACCCTGGAGCTATGTCTCTGTGATCCCAACTATATCATATTCATTAATAAATATCTGCACATTCAATTCATCCACCTTGTTACGAATGCTCCTCGCATTGACACACAAAGCCTTCAGGCTTGTTTTTACAACACTCTTAGCCCTTATACAATTATGTTGAAAAGTGGCCCTTTTTGATATTTGCCCTGGATTTGCCTGTCTGCCACGCTTACTTTTCACCTTACTACTTTTTGCTTCTACCCTCATTTTACACCTCTCACTCTCTCTGCACTTGTTCCCATCCCCCTGCCACATTAGTTTAAATCCTCCTGAACAAGAGTTCTGGCTCCATGTCCTGTGTCTAAGGAGCAGTCCTGGCTCAGTGTTCTATGTCCTGTGTTCAAGTATCGCGTCCTGGCTCTAAGGTCCGCGATCCGAGTCCTGGCTGCGATGTCCGAGCTCCAAGTCCCAGCCCAGACCCCGAGTCCCGGCCCGGCCCAGACCCCGAGTCCCGGCCCGGCCCAGACCCGGAGTCCCAGCCCGGCCCAGACCCCGAGTCCCGGCCCGGCCCAGACCCCGAGTCCCGGCCCGGCCCAGACCCCGAGTCCCGGCCCGGCCCAGACCCCGAGTCCCGGCCCGGCCCAGACCCCGAGTCCTTGTCCATTACACCTATTCCCAGTTCCACTTTGCTCTCCTTGTTCTATCCTTGCATCACGGCTCTCCTTGTTCTATCCTTGCGTCACGGCTCTCCTTGTAAGTAGTAATAAACTCTATTTAGTTAACCCTACAAAATGTGTTTGTGTCCTGCATTTGGGTCCTTCCCCAGCACCCTTGCCCCCACATTGTGACACCCTCCATGACTTCATCCTTTTCTGCAGCCGTGCCACTATCTCCGATCAGCAGTGTCACGCCTTCATCTCTTTTTCCTCCTTCCCTGTCCTTTCGGAAACATCTAAAGCCTGGCATTCGAAGTAGCCATTCCTGCCCCCGAGCCATTGAAGTATCTTTAATGGGCACAACATCACAGCACTGATCCACACTCTAAGCTCAGCCGCTGTGTTTGTGAATCGTTCATTAGTGGAAGGGAAAATACTGGAAAACATTTTACAGGACAAAATTTATTATCAGAGATGAAGCAATAGTGGTTTGAGGCAAATTTCTACCCCTGAAGAACAATTCCAATGAAACCACAAGTACAAATCCAATCAGAAAGGAAGCCAACTAGTATGGCAAAATGTCGTGAGCATCCTTCAGGACTGGGAAGGAAGGGGGGAAGGTGCCAGAGTGTAAAGGTGGGGGTAGGGGAGAGCCAGCAGGAAGCTGAGAGGTGAAGCCAGATGGCTGGGGAAGGTCAAGAGCCGAAGAAGAAGGAATCTGATAGGACAGGAGAGTGGACCATAGAAAAAAGGGGAGGAGGAGGAGACTCGTGGGGGGGGGGTGGAGTAATAGTTGAGAGGAGGTAAAATGGTCAGAGTGGGGAATAGAGGAAGATGGAGGTTAGGGTAGAATTGATTTACTGGAAGGAGAAATCGATATTCATGTATTCGGGTTGGAGCTTACCCAGGTGGAATATAAGGTGTTGCTGCTCTGTCCTGAGGGGGATCTCATCACGGCACAAGAGGAAGCCATGGAGCGACACATCAGAACAGGAATGGGAAAGCAATTAAAATGTTCAGCCATCGTAAAGTTCCTCCTCTGGCGGATGGAGCGGAGGTACTCGATGAAGCGTTCCCCCAATTTACGACGAGTCTCACCAAAGTAGAAGAGGCCACATTGGGGCCACACTGGACACAATAGACAATCCCAGCAGATATTCAGGTGAAGTGTTGCCCCACCTGGAAGCACTGCCTTGGGCCCTGAAGGGAGGTGGTATATGGGCAGGTGCAACACTTAGGCTGCTTACAGGGATAAGCGCCAGGAGTGAGATTAGTGGGGAGGGAACGATCCCTACGGAAAGCGGGGGGGGGGGGGGGGTAGGTAAAGATACGTATGTTTAGTGGTAGGATATTCAAATGCATGTTAGTTATTTTCCAACAAATGACGCCTCTGATAAAGCAATGATCCCTAATTACTGTGTCACAATGTTCTGCCGAGTATAGCTCACTGAACTGGGGTTTTCTTTTCATCTTGCGATGGAAAGGCTTCAAGCAGATTAACACTAAAGGTTCAGTTCATTGCAGTGTGCAAATAGATTGAATGGACTTCCGAACCAACAGAATAGGCTGCTGGCAACGGTGGTGGAGATGGATACGATAGGGTCTTTTAAGGGACTTTTGGATAGGTACATGGAGCTTAGGAAAACAGAGTAAGCCTAGTAATCTAGTAACTTCTAAGGTAGGGACATGTTCGGCACAACTTTGTGGGCCGAAGGGCCTGTATTGCGCTGTAGGTTTTCTACGTTTCTATTATATGGCAGACCAGGAAGTGCGACTCCATGACAGGGTGAATTGTGAGATCAAGAAACCATCTAAACTTACAATTATCACCAGTCTTATAACATTGAGATACTGTAGCGTGCAAAAGTCTTATACCTGGGATGCTGAAAACTTTAGCGCAGCACTGTGTTTGACAGCATGAAGCGGAAAGTGAGTTTGTGAATCTGGCAGGAGCAAAGTATGTTTGAAATGGCGAGGGTGGAGTGTCGAGGGAGGGGTGGCCGAGAAGGAATGCGACAGGTGGTGGGGGCCCTGCAGTTTCCATACCATGCAGTCGTGCAACATGTTAGGATGCTCTTTATTTCACATCTGTAGAAGGGCGTAAGTATTGCTGTGCGTAGGCCATCTCTCTTCAGCCTCCGGAGAGAGAGTTATCTTGACTTCCATTCTCGATGTCGTCACTTGCAGAGCTCAGTCATTTTGGATCGGCAACAACAACCCCTCCGCGGTCTCCATCAGCACAGGTGCATCACGAAGCTGTGTGCTCAGTCCCCTGCTCTACTCGCTTTGCACTCATGACTGTGTGGCTCAGCACAGCTTCAGTGCGATATTCAAGTGTGCTGACGACACCGCTGTCACCGGCTGAATCAAAGGTGGTGGCCAATCAGCATATAAGATGGAGACTGAAAATCTGGCTGAGTGCTGCTGTAACACAAACCTCTCACTCAATGTCAGCAAGACCAAGGAGCTGAGTGTTGACTTCTGAAGGAGGAACACAGAGATCCACAAGCGAGTACTCATGGGAGGGTCAGAGGTGGAGAGGGTCAGCAACTCTAAATTCCTCCGTGTTTTTATTTCCGAGAATCGGCCCTGGACCCGCCACCTATGTGCAATTGCAAGGCACCTCTACTTCTATACAAGATATTTAGAGGAATAGACAGAGTGGACAGTCAGCGCCTCTTCCCCAGGGCACCACTGCTCGGTACAAGAGGACATGGCTTTAAGGTAAGGGGAGGGAAGTTCGAGGGGGATATTAGAGGAAGGTTTTTCACTCAGAGAGTGGTTGGTGCGTGGAATGCACTGCCTGAGTCAGTGGTGGAGGCAGATACACTAGTGAAGTTTAAGAGACTACTAGACAGGTATATGGAGGAACTTAAGGTGGAGGGTTATATGGGAGGCAGGGTTTAAGGGCTGGCACAACATTGTGGGCTGAATGGCCTGTACTGTGCTGCATTGTTCTTTGTTCTTTATGAGTTTGCGAAGATTCGGCACGACATCTAAAACGTCGGCAAACTTCTACAGATGTGTGGTGGAGAGTACATTGACTGGGTGCATCACAGCCTGACATGGAAACACCAATGCCCTTGAACGGAAAATCATACAAATGTAATGGATACGACAGAGTCCTTCACAGGTACAGCCTTCCCCACTATTGAACACATCTACACAGGAGGCTGATGCAGGAAAGTAGCATCTGTCATCAGGGACCCCAATCACCCAGGACATGCTCCCTCTCACTGCTGCCATTGAGAAGAAGGTACAGGGGTCTCAGGACTGAGAGAACGAGGGTCAGGAATACTTATTACCCCTCAAGCATCAGGCTCATGAACCAAAGGGAATGACTTCATCAACTTCACTTCATCATTAGATAACAGGAACAGAATTAGATCATTCAGCCCATTGAGTCTGCCCCGCCATTCCATCAAGGCTGATCCAGATACAACTGCCTTCTCACCAAATCATTTGATGCCCTGACCGAGCAGGAAACGATCATCTTTTGCTTTAAATATGCCCACGGACTCTGCCTCCACTGCAGTCTGTGGCAGAGAATCCCACAGGTTTATACTCTGGCTAAAAAATTCCTCCTTATCTCTGTTCTAAAAGGTCACCCTTCAGTTTAGAGACTGTGCCTTTTAGCTCTGGTTACCTGCTACAGAGGAAACATCCTCTCTACATCCACCCTATATAGTCCTTTCAACATTCGGTAGGTTTCAATGAGATCTGCTCGCATCCCTCGAAATTCCAGTGAGTACAGGCAGAAAGCTGCCAAACACAGCTCATATGTTAACCCCTTCATTCCCAGAATCCTCCTCGTGAACCTCCTCTGGACTCTCTCCAATGAAAGCACATCTTTTTGGAGATATAGGCCCAAAACTTTTCTTAGAACTTAAAGAAACAACAGCACAGTGTGTCTTAATGCACTCACCATATTCTGTGTAAATCAAACTTGCCAACTCTTATAAGCTGCACCCCTGCCCACTCCACACTACATTTGTCCCCACTCACACACGTCAACCTTAAAACTACATCTTGCTATATTTGGGGCCATGGAGCATAGTGACCAGTTTTGGGCCCCTTCTCTAAGAAAATATGGGCTGGCATTGGAGATGTTCCAGAAGAGGTTCACGCGAATGATACCGGGAGTGAGAGGGTTAACATAAGAGGAAAGTGTGATGATTCTGGGTCTGTTCTCGATGGTGATTAGCAGAATGGGAGGGGGTGAGCTCACTGCATTCTGTCAAAAGGCCGAGACAGAGGAGGTGGTGAGAGGATGCTTCCTATAGTGGCGAGTCTAGGACCAGAAGGGACAGTCTCCGAATAGAGGGGTGTCCTATTAAAACAGAGATGAGGAGGACTTCGCTAGTCAGGGTATAGTGAATCTGTGGAATTCATTGCCACAAATGACAGTGGAGGCAATGTCATTGTGTATATTTAAAGCAGAGGTAGGTAGGTTCTTGATTAATGAGGGTGTCAAACATTACTGTGTAAAGGCAGAAGAAAGGGATTGAGGGTTAAAACAATTAATCATGATGGGATGGCTGACACGTCATGTGGGTTGAATGGCCTAATTCTGCTTTTGTAATTTGCGGTTGTAATTGAGGATGTCTTTACAAACACTCTGAGAACTAAGTAATACAACTCCATATCCAACAATGGGAAAATGGTCCATCACACACAAGAACACTTCCATACACAGGAAGAGGCAGAACAAACGTGAAATTCGACAAGATTTCAAACAATCCATGGCCAAAGTCACTCAAATCTCATGTCTTCCCCATTCTGATATGTGCTCTGAAAAATAGCTGAAATTCTTGACCACATCTGCATGCCCTTTTGCATTTAGTTACTGCCATATGATTTGCTGATTAGGTCATTGGATTAACGAGCAGGTGTACTTAGTAAAGTGGCCAGTTGTATAAGTCACTCATAAGAAATTTGACTGGATGCTTGACAATATAAAAAAAAGAAACATATTTCTCATTTCCTGCATCTGTAGTGTTCGGATTTCCAGCAAAAATCTCTGCCTTAGGCTATGGAAGCTTTCAATGGTACCGAACATTTCTTCAGATATAAAAAGTGTAAAAGAGAAGTAGGAGTGTATCTCGGACCACTGGAAAATGATGCTGGAAGACACTAGCACATGGTGGAAGTTCCAGGTTTCAGGGGTCATGAAGTGCGTGAAGTTACCATTGTTAATGAGAAGGTTCTTGAGAACCGAAAGGTCTGAAGGTAGAAAAATCATCTGAACCACATGGTGTACACACCAGAGTTTTGAAAGGGGTGGCCAAAGAGATCTTTGAGTCATTAGTAACGATCTCTCAAGAAACACCAGGTTCTGGAATGGTTCCGGAAGACTGGAAAATTGCAAATATCACTCCACTCTTCAAAAAGGGGAAGAGGCAAAAGAAAGGAATTTATAGGCCACATGATAGCATAACATGTAGTCAGCATAGTTTCCTCAAGGTAAAATCTTGCCTGACAAGTATATTTGAATTTTTTTGAAGAAAGAATAAGCAGGATAGACAACGGAAAATTGGTTCATCTTGTGTACTTGGATTTTTGGAAGTCCTTTGACAAGATGCCACACACGGAGCTGCGTTACAAACTACTCGCCCATGGTATTACATTGAATATCCTAACATGGATAAAAGAGATCAGGGTATGAAGGGTCCCGGCCCAAAACATCGACTGCTTACTCTTTTCCTTAGATGCTGCCTAGCCCACTGAGATCCTCTCGCATCTTGTGTGTTGCATGAAGGGAGCCTTTTCTGGTTGGCTGCCGGTAACTCGTGATGTTGCACAGGGGCCTGTGTTGGGACCGAGTCTTTGTACGTTATACGTTAATGATTTGGATGATAGAATTGTTGGCTTTGATGCAGACTTTGCAGATGATACGAAGATACGTGGAAGGCAAGGTGGGTTTGAGGAAGTGGAGCAACTACAGAAGGACCCAGACAGATTAGGAGAATGGGGAGAGAAGTGGAGATGGAATGCATTGTCGGTAAGTGTATGGTCATGCACATTGACAGAATAAATGAAAGGTTAACTATTTTTTTAAATGGGAAACAAAATACAGAGAAAATACAAAAAAAAACAGCGGAGCAAAATGACTTGGGAAACCTTGTTTAAGGTTCCCTCAAGGATAATTTCCAGATTGAGACTCAGAAAAGATGACCAGTGCAGGTTGACCTCACACCTACTCATTGTCTTCTCCTGTCCATACTACACCAACCGCTGCCACTGGGCTATAAACGTGCAGGAGCAGTGTGGGGTTAAGTGCGTTGCATGCTGCCTCGGCTGGGGCTCGAACCAATGACCTTCAGATCGCTAGCCCAAAGCCTTAACCAATTGGCCACACGCCCCACTCACTGTCCTAAGTCCAATAGTGATTGCTGTCTGTGCGACGTTTACCGCCGCCTTAATTAGGCCTCTATCTACGATCTTTCTCTGGTTCTACATATTTGGCACGTTCAGCCCAGAATTCCGCAACAGGTTGTAGAGTCAATGTAGGAGGAGGCCAATTAAAAACAGATAATATTTCTTCACGTGGAACATGGTGTTCTCGTTGGATCTCATTGCGTCTGCATCTTGTGGTTGGAAAACCGGTCTTCTCAGTCTCCTGCGGTGGATCAGTCTCGTCGCTTTCTATGGACAGAACGAAACGGTTAACACGAATCTAGATCATGCAATGACACCACATCTGACTCCCTCCCCCCAATTCACTTATAACCTTTGAAGGGATTTGGATCGAGACGTGAATGGGAATTCCCACAGAATAAATTTTGTCGTTGGTATCAGTGTTTGACAACAAAACTGGATATGAGCCCAAACATTGATTCAGTTATTCAGTTGGAAACTTTATGGTGATGTAACAATATAGGTCGTGTTGTTGACAGGAAGATGGTCTTGGGCTAAAGGATAATATTGATAAAATAGTGTGGTACTTAGATACAGACCATAAGAGCATATGAAATAGCATCAGACTTTTGGCATTCAGCACTTTTATTCTGCTCTGCTATCCCATCGTGGTTGATTTATTATCCCTAACAACCCTGTTCTCCAGTCCTCATCCCATCATCTTTGACACCCTTACTATTCAGGAACCCAACAATCTCTGTTTTAAGTATTCCCACAGGCATTTATGGCTGTAAGATCCACAGATTCAGCATCCTCTGGCTCAGGAAATCCCTCGGAATATCCATTCAAAAGGAAAATCCTCTATGAATGGCAGAGTGAATTTAATCCTGTCTGTGATTCAATTTCTAGGATACAGGTACTTGAATATCAGATTTCTTAGGATGAATCTGAAAGAGAGGAAAATGGATACAAAAATCATAGGAACTAAGTAAATGAAACGAGTTGGGGACAGTAACAGATTGAGGCTGTAATTTAAGGAAGAACCTGATTATCAATGATATTAGAGACATAGAAATCATTTGAATACTTTTCAGTGTTAATATGTTTGAAGTTGATACACTAACAGTTTAAACTGGATTATTGTGAAGGGAGATGACTGCAGAGATTCAGTCAAGAGCTAAATCTCTGAGGGATTTCGCCTCATGGACTAGTCTTGTGTAGACCAAGAGACCAGATTCACCCTGGGTTGACTACACTACCTGATCCCAGTGCACGTGGGATGGCTAGAGTCGAAACTTTCCCGAATTGTTGTTTCTTCTGGGTTCCAGAGTGTCCTTTTGTGCACATCAACATTAGATTTGTAATTAGAATGTAGAACATTCCAGCACAGTACAGGCCCTTCGGCCCTCGATGTTATGCCAACCTGTCAGCCTTCTCTAAGCTCAATCTATTATTTATCATTTTGTTATTTACAGAGACAACGGCCCACCGAGTCGTGACACCCAGAAGCTCAGGGATGTAATCCCAGCCTAATCACAGGACGGTTCACAATGAACAATTAATCTGATAACTGGAACATTTTTGGACCGTGGGAGGAAGCCAGAGCACCCGGGGAAACCGACGCTCACATGGGAAGAGCGCACATTCTTTCTAACGAGGGGTGCCAGATGCTCTAACCCTTTCCTCTAGTTCTGCCGAAGGGTCTCTGCCCGAAACGTCAACTGTACTTTTTCCATAGATGCTGCCTGGCCTGCTGAGTTCCTCCAGCATTTTGTGTGTATTGCTTTAATTTACACTATCTGCAGGTTTTCTCTCGTTTGCTCCTACACATCCATACATTTGTCTATCATTTAGTGGCTATTTAGCGGGTACGTTTAATCCAAAATGTATCTCAAAATGCTAAATAGTCTACAAACTCTTCTGCAGGAGTCACTCTTGTGATGCAATCAGAATTTTCTGTGATGCTTCCACAAACAGCAAACGACAAGTACTGACTGGAACGCCTCAAGTATTTGAGCCAGTTCCCAACGTCCCCCGACTGTCTGAGTGAATCTGATTTCAGTCATGTCCCGGCAAGAGCCTTCAGCATTAGTACATACAGTACCTGAGTTTGTCACCGTAGAGAACGGCACCCATCACTAAAAGGGCAAGAGTTTTCAGTCCGAGTGGGATACACAACATCTGCACGGTTTCAGAAGCGCCTGTCCCTGAAGAGAAAGTGAGAGACGTCAATCCAGACTCAGGCAAAGGGGGAGAGACCAATAATGTAGACTGATTAAAATCAGTAGGTGTGTAGATGAATTTATCATTCAGCCGATTTTTACTGAAGAAGCTACAGATGATAACTTGTGTGTGAAGGAATTAAAAAAAAGGGTATTAATAAGAATGCAGAGATCAGAGTGACAAGAATTAAACATTTGAACAAAAAGTTTTAACCTGTAGTAAGCCCATAGATCATAAGGTACAGGAGCAGGTCTGGGCCATTCGGCCCATCGCCATTCCATCATGTCCAGTTTGTTATCATGTTTGCTGTTGTATGCTGGGGCAGCAGGCTGAGGGTAGCAGACACCAACAGAATCAAGAAACTCATTCGTAAGGCCAGTGATGTTGTGGGTGTGGAACTGAACTCTCTAACGGTGGTGTCTGAAAAGAGGATGCTGTCCAAGTTGCATGCCATCTTGGACAATGACTCCCATCCACTCCATAATGTACTGGTTAGGCAGAGGAGTATATTCAGCCGGAGACTCATTCCACCGAGATGTTAGACTGAGTGTCATAGGAAGTCATTCCTGCCTGTGGCCATCAAACTTTACAACTCCTCCCTCGGAGTGTCAGACACCCTGAGCCAATAGGCTGGTCCTGGACTTATTTCCACTTGGCATGATTAACTTATTATTATTGAATTATTTATGGTTTTATATTGCTATATTTCTACACTATTCTTGGTTGGTGCAGCTATAACAAAACCCAATTTCGCTTGGGATCAATAAAGTATATCTGTCTATCTGTTATTCTTCTCAACTCCATTCTACTGCCATCTCCCATAAAATTTGATGTCCTTTATAATCAAGAAGTTCTCAACCTCCACTTAAAGACCAAGATTTGACCTTCACAGTTGTCTGTGGCAACAAATTCCTCAGATTCACCACCGTCTGGTTAAATAATTTCCCCACAAATCTGTTCTAAAGGGACATTGTTCTATCCTGAGGCTGTGTCCTCTGGGTGCTCCGGTTTCCTCCCACAGTCTCAGGATGGACTGGCTCGTCGGTTAATTGGTCATTGTAAATCGTCGTGGGTTCAATAGGTGGGTTTCTGGGTGGTGTGGCTTGTTGGGTCGAAAGGGCTTGTTCCGTGCTGTATCTCTAAATGAATAAACAAATAAATAATGAGGTGGAGAGTCCATCTTATCGTACTGGGGGACCACTCCGTAGTTATAACTGTAGGATAAAAGCTGTCCTTCAGCCTGGTGGTCCGTGCATCCAGGCTGTTGTACCTTCTGCCCAGTGGGAGAGGGCCGAAGAGAGAATGTCCAGGGTGGATGGGAGGGTCTCTGATTTTGCAGTCTGTTTCACAGAGACGGTGAGAAGTGTAGACAGAATCCATGGAGGGGTCTGGCTTCTGTCTTGATCAATGTGACAGGTTGAGCCCTGTAATCGTGTCCTGTCTGCCTCCTCCCCCTGACATTCTGCAGAATCACAATCGGGATTAGGATAATTTCACCGGCTTGTGTTTTGTACGGCAGTACATTGCAATCATCATCATCGGTATGTGCTGTGTTGTGTGATGTGGGCAATCACAGTCTCTTAACCATGATGAACACACACAAAATGCTGGAGGAACTCAACAGGCCAGGCAGCATCTCTGGAGAAGAGTAAACAGCTGACATTTCAGGCTGACCCCTTCATCAGGACTCATACCGTGCAGAACAGGCCCTTTCATGAGTTCTGATGCAGAGTCTCAGCACAAAACATCGACTGTTTACTCAATTCTGGTGGGAGGAATGTTTGAAATTCTGAGATTGATGTGACTGTTGGGCTGTAGTTTATTTTGCTCTCCTTCAGTTTCTGTTTTCTTTCTTGTTGCTGATTGGTGGGTTGGGGTTCTAGAGGGACGATGTATTGTTCTTTGTGCGAGGGAGGGGTTAGGGATTGGTGTCTGATGTTCCTGTTGCTGATTGGTGGGTTGGGGTTCCAGAGGGACGATATATTGTTTTTTGTGTGAGGGAGGGGTTAGGGATTGGTGTCTGATGTTCCTGTTGCTGATTGGTGGGTTGGGGTTCTAGAGGGACGATGTATTGTTTTTTGTGTGAGGGAGGGGTTAGGGATTGGTGTCTGATGTTCCTGTTGCTGATTGGTGGGTTGGGGTTCCAGAGGGACGATATATTGTTTTTTGTGTGAGGGAGGGGTTAGGGATTGGTGTCTGATGTTCCTGTTGCTGATTGGTGGGTTGGGGTTCTAGAGGGACGATGTATTGTTTTTTGTGTGAGGGAGGGGTTAGGGATTGGTGTCTGATGTTCCTGTTGCTGATTGGTGGGTTGGGGTTCCAGAGGGACGATATATTGTTTTTTGTGTGAGGGAGGGGTTAGGGATTGGTGTCTGATGTTCCTGTTGCTGATTGGTGGGTTGGGGTTCTAGAGGGACGATGTATTGTTTTTTGTGTGAGGGAGGGGTTAGGGATTGGTGTCTGATGTTCCTGTTGCTGATTGGTGGGTTGGGGTTCTAGAGGGACGATGTATTGTTTTTTGTGTGAGGGAGGGGTTAGGGATTGGTGTCTGATGTTCCTGTTGCTGATTGGTGGGTTGGGGTTCTAGAGGGATGATGTATTGTTTTTTGTGTGAGGGAGGGGTTAGGGATTGGTGTCTGATGTTCCTGTTGACTTTTCTGTGTGGGCAATCTGTGTAGTGAGAAGGTGTTTGATTTGGTGTTGTCGGCACTGTATTTTTTGAGAGGGAGGGGTTTGGGGGCTTGGGGCTTTTGATCTTCTGACGATCGTCTTCCAGGTGGGTGATCTGTGAACTTTTGAGGGAGGGAGGTGGGGTGCTTTGAGGTTTGTGAGATTTTTCTTTTTCCTTTTCATGTGGGGGTATTGATGTCTATTCTTGTAACGAATCCCATGGTTTTTCTGGATATCATGGTTATCTGGAGAAGATGAATATCAGAGTTGTATTCTACATGCAAACTTTGACAATAAAATGAACCTTTGATCCTTTCCCCGTAGACGCTGCCCAACCTGCTGAGTTCCTCCAGTATTTTGTGTGTGTTGCTCTGGATTTCCAGCAACGGCAGATTTTCTCCTGTTCATGACCATGATTGTTCTTGGCAATTTTTCTACAAAAGTGGTTTCCATCACCTTCTTCTGAGCAGTGTCTGTACAGGACGGGTGAGCCCAGCCATTATCAATACTCTTCAGAGATTGTCTGCCTGGTGTCAGTGGTCGCATAACCAGAATTTGTGATCTGCACCAGCTGCTTGTACGACCATCCACCACCTGATCCCATGGATTCATGTGACCCTGATCGGGGGCTAAGCAGGGTCTACACCTCGCCCAAGGGTAAAGTGAAGGCTAGTGGAGGGTAGGAGTGTCTTACACCTGCTTTGGTAAAGACATATCTTCACCCTGACACCCTGTTATACATTGCAATACATATTAATTAAAAACTGTAAATTTCAATAAGAAATATTTACCTACATGTATAATTGTAAATTAAATAAGTAGCACAAAAAGAGGGAAAATAGGGAAAATAGTGAGATGGTCCTCACTTTTCTGATTGTCCATTCAGAAATTTGACGGCAGAAAGGAAGAAGCTCTTCCTGAAACGTTGAGTGTGCATCTTCTCTGGGAAGCTTCCTGATCCTCCGTTAGAACTCCACTCATTCCTCCCAGGCTCAGGCAAGGCCCCGCCAGGGGGCCCGTTGAAATCTGGGGGTCACTCTGTGTGAGGGACCGTCTGAGATGGAGATGTGGTGGGGAAATGGAACTCATCACCAGCTGAGGCTGGGAATGGCCGATATAACATTCATCCCCGGAGTCTGGACACAGAATACAATGGGTGCTGGAGGTTCCGACCCATCCCTGAACACTGCAGAAGATGCCGAGATGGTGTGGGAGAGAGCAGAGGCCTCTGTGGACGTGCTGGAGTCCGGAGTGGGTTGGGGACAGGCCCCTCCCATCGGTGCTGCCTTCCTCTTTTGCTCAGTGCTGCCCCCCAGTGTTCACTTAGTGAGAGCCAAGCTGGACCAGGACAATATCCAATCTACCATCCAGCTCCAAGCCAGAACACTCAGGAACTTGGGCTATATTATGTCTTTTTGTGACTGTATGCTTTTCTGCGATCGTAACGATGTGTACTGTGTGCTGTTGCTACTCTGCTTTACACCTTGACCTGGAGGAACGCTGTTTTGTTTTGCTGTATGTACGTGTGGCTGATTCACAACTAAACTTGAACTTGAATGTGGCGACGGGTTCTTTTCCGGGTCTGATCTACAGTCAGATCTCACTTGGGGACAGACAGATAAACATGGGGGTGGGGTTGATTAGAGAAAGGATAATGGTAGCAGGCTACCCCCCACCCGCCCCTAAAACCCTCCCCATACCCTGCAGAATGTGTCAATGGTTTCTTACATGGTCTGACCTGCAGTTGGATCTCACTCTGGAACACATGGATAAATGGGGGATTGACACGGTCTCTGTTGATTGAGTAATCATGCTCGCTTTTCCTGAAGTCAGCCAGACACAGGTAGCTGTGACTGTCCTCCGCATTCAGCTCCTTTATTCTGGTCGAGGCGTTTCCCAGCTCTGGGTCACCCACGAGCTCGTACCGAGTCACTCCATTTTCTGCTGCCCAGGATCCATTTTCGTAACGTCTAAAGGTGACGATGTGTTGGTAGGGATCTTTCCTCATCCACGTCACCGTGTGTGCGGTGAGGTTCTGCCGAGGCCATGTGAACACACAGGGTAACGTGGCCAAAGCTCCCTCGGTTCCAGTCATCACTGAGACACTCTCACTGGGAGCTGAGGGAAGGATAACACTAATCAGTACAGTGTAATAACTCTAGTCAGTACAGTGCAACAATACTAATCACTACAGTGTGAATACACTAATCAGTAGTGTAACAACACTAGTCACTACTGTGCAATAATGCTAATGACTAAAGTATAACAACATTAACCAGTACCGTGTAAGAACATCAGTCACTACATTGTAACAACACTAGTCACTGTAGTGTGACCACTCTATTCACTAAAGTGTAATAACACTACTCACTACAGAGTAACATCTCTAGTCACAACAGCATAACAACACTAGGCATAACAGTGTCATAGCACTAGTCACTACAGAATTATAGCACTACTCAGTACAGTGTAAAAATGCTAGTCACTGCAGTATAACAACACTAACAGTAGTGTGACAACACAATCACCACAATGAAACACCAGTCAGTATTGTATAACAACACTAGTCACTATACTGTAACAACACTAATCAATACAGAGTAATAATACTGATCAATACAGTATAACAACACCAGTCAGTCCTGTGTAATGGCATTAGTCACTAACTTATTAACTTAGCTCTGGAAATATTTTGCATTATGAGCTGTGTGTGATGTGATACTGTAGATGTTTTCTGGGTGCACTGTGATCCAGAGGAACGTTGTTACATTTTGTTGTGGAGATGTACAGTCAGATGACAATGAACATGATCTTCATCTGCACTTGAATCTCCTCTATACTGAACCCACTCCAGTGTGATACTTACCGTACTGAAAGTGTTCAACAGCCTGAGCTGGTGTGTTTGACAGGGAATTCTGCTGTGAACCCTTTCCGGCGTAATATTTACCATACTAAAATTGTTCCAGAGCCTGATCCGGTGAGTTTCATAGAGAATTCTACAGTGAACCCTCTCCAGTGTAATACTTAATGTACTAAACGTGTTCAACAGCCTGAGCTGGTGTGTTTCAGAAGGAATTCTACAGTATACCCTGCGTTATACAAAGATGGGACAGCGAGCTGTTTACTGTTTACCTGTGCTGCGAACTACATGCATTCTCAGTTATACTTAAAGAGTAGGGATCCCAGGATAGATCCTTGTGGCACTCCACTAGTCACCGACCTCCAGGCAGAATACTTTCCTTCCACTACTACCCTCTGCTTTCTTCCTGTAAGCCAATTTTTTATCCAGACAGCCAAGGTTCCATTGATTCCATGCCTCATGACTTTCTGGATGAGTCTCTCGTGGGGGACCATGTCAAATGCCTTGCTAAAGTCCATGTAGACCACATCCACTGCCCTACCCTCATCAATTTCTTTTGTTACCTCTTCAAAAAACTCAATTAGGCTCATGAGGCACAACCTTCCCTTCACAAAGCCATGTTGACTATGCATGTAGACTGTACTTCTCCAAATGCTCATAGATCCTAACCTTAAGAATCCTTTCCAATAGTTTTCAGACCACTGACGTAAGGCTCACCGGTCTATAGTTCCCAGGATTCTCCCTATTAACATTTTTAAACAAAGGAACTACATTTGCCATTCTCCAATCCTCCGGCACCTCCACTGTAGCCAAAGAGGATTCAAAGATCATAGCTACTGCTCCTGCGATCTCTTCTCTCACTTCCCACAGCAACCTGGGGTATATCACATCCGGTCCTGGGGACTTATCAATTTTGATGTTTTTAAGAAGATCCAATACTTCTTCCTTAATCTCCACATTGTCCAGCACACAGACCTGCTCTATTTCGACCTCACCCTGATCAAGGTCCTTTTCACTTGTGAATACTGAAGCAAAGTATTCATTTAGGACCTCCCCAACCTCCTCCGCCTCCAGGCACATGTTGCCTTCTTCATCCTTTAGCGGTCCCACCTTTGTTCTCATCATCCTCCTATTCTTCACATACACATAGAACACCTTGGGGTTCTCCTTAATCCTACATGCCTAGGCCTTCTCATGTCCCCTTCGAGCTCTCCTAAGTCCTTTCTTAAGCTCCTTCCTGATTACCCTATATTTCTCATGAGCCCCTCCTGCTTCCTGCTTCTTATATCTAACATATGCTTCCTTCTTCCTCTGGACGAGTTGCCTCACATGTTTCATCAGCCACGGTTCCCTTTTCCTACCATTTTTTCCTTGTCTCAGTGGGACAAACCTATCCTGAACCCAGCTCAAGTTGTCCCTAAACTTCTCCCACATTACTTCTGTGCTTTCACCCTTGAACATCTGTTTTGAATTTACTCTCGCTAGTTCCTGTATCATCCCTTCATTGTTAGCCCTTCCCCAGTTAAGCACTTTCCCATTTTGTCTGTTTTTATCCTTTTCCATAGCTATGCTGAAGCTAATGGAGTTGTGGTTACTCTCACCAAAATGCTCCCCCACCAAGAGGCCTGCCACCTGACCAGGTTCATTACCCAGAACTAGATCCAGTATGGCCTCTCCTCTCATCGGCCGGTCCACATACTGTGTCAGGAATCCTTCTTGAACACAGCTGACAAATTCAGCCCCATCTATCCCCCTTGCCCCATTGGGAGATGCCAGTCAATGTGAGGGAAGTTGAAATCACCCAGAACTACAACCCTGTATTTCCTGCACCATTCTAAAATCTGCCTGCTTATCTGCTCCTCAGTGTCCCGAGGGCTATTTGGGGGCCTATAGACTACTCCCAGTGCAGTGATCGATCCCTTCCTATTTCTGACTTCCACCCAGACCGACTCAGTGGACACTCCCTCTGCAGCGTCCTCCCTTTCTATAGCCGTGATACTATCCCTGACCAGTAATGCTACTCACCACCCCCCCACTTTCTACCTCCCATCCTGTTCCTTTTAAAACACCTAAACCCAGGTACCTGCATCAGCCAATCCTGCCCTTCCTCCAGCCAAGTTTCAGTAATGGCCACAACATCGTAGTTCCATGTACTGATCGATGCTTTAAGTTCATCCCCTTCATTCCTAATACTCCTAGCATTGAAATAGACACATTTCAACCCCTCTAACTGGCTACGTTTATGTTTTGTCCCCTGCCTGTCCTTCCTCACCAACTCAGAACACATAGTATCATGCCCTTGTCCTTCTACCCTAATCTCTGCACTCACATTCTGATTCCCACCCCCCTGCCAAACTAGTTTAAACCCTCCCAGTGTCACGGACCGGGGAGGGGGAAGAGAGGGAGGGGGAGGGGGAAGAGAGGGAGGGGGAGAGGGGAGAGAGGGAGGGGAGGGGGAGGGAAGAGGGGGATGGAAGGTGAGATAGAGGGGAAGGGGAGAGAGGGAGTGGGAAAGAGAGAGAGAGTGGGAAAGAGAGAGAGAGTGAGAAAGAGAGAGAGAGTGGGAAAGAGAGAGAAGAGGAGAGAGAGACAAAAAGAGTAAGTGTGTGTGCATGTGAGAGAGAGAGAGAGGGAGAAAGGGAGGGAAGGAGAGAGGGAGACTGAGACAGGTACACAGATGTTTGGAAATGGAGGAGTATGTGGGAGGCAAGGGGGTGAGATTGATCTTGGAGCAGGTTTAAGGGTCAGCACAACATTGTGGGCTGAAGGGCCTGTACGGTGCTGTAGTGTTCTATGTGCTAGTGCAATTTGACATGATTATCCTGCAAAATGTACTTGTAGATTATGAATAAAATGTTTTCAGGGAGATAAAATGTGAAATGATTAGTGTAGATTTACAACTCAGTGCTTAAACATCGGTCCTCACCTCTCACAGACAGATTTGTTAGAACCCGTGTTTCAAACTTGCCAACATTGAGCTCCACCCGGCACCGATACCGACCATCGTCACTCCGGTTCAGACGCTCCACCATTATCGAGGCATCTCTCCGACTGAGGTTCCCCACGAATCCGAACCGCCCTCCTCCAGCCCCCTGTATCGTTGTATCGCACCAGGAGGGGCCGGAATCGGGATATGTGCAGTTAAACACCGGTTTTGTAGCACCTGATTCTTTCTTGTTCCAGATCACGGAGCCGCTCAGGGCGACATCAGGAGATGTGTCGGTGAAAGTACACGGTAACACAGCGGAGGCTCCTTCCACCGCAGAGACCACATCAGCGCCGGAGATTGACCAACCATTGAACGAATAGTCTGCAGAGAGAGAGAGTGTGAGAGTGAGTGAGTGAATGGGAGAGAGAGAGAGAGTGAGAGAGAGAGGGAGTAATTGAGAGACAGTGAATGAGAGAGTGAGGGAGTGAGTGAGAGAGAGAGATTTGAACAACAAACAACCTGCTGAAGGAATTCAGCCGGTCGAGCTGCATCTGTGGGGGTGAAAGGATGTTAAAGATTTTGGTGTGCATTGGGACTGATAGAGGAGTTGAGAGGGGTGAGACAGGAGTCTAAGGTGATTTAAGGATAGAGGAGGGGTGAGATGAGTCTGAGGTGATTGAGGATTGCAAAGGGGTGAGACAGAATACTGTGATGGATGGACTGAAGAGGGGGAGACTGGGGTCTGAGGGGATGGATGGACTGAGGAGGGTGGGAAAGGAATTCTGAGGTGATTGATAGATTGAGGAGGGTGAGACAGGGGTCTGAGGTGATTGAGGATTGAGGTGGGGTGTGAGTTTAAGGGCAGGTTGTGCTGGGTGGGGAGGGGGAAGGGAGATGGGAGATGTGGTAAGTGGTGAAAGATGGAGAAGAGGGAAGGAAAGGAGATTCAGATGGAGAGAGGTGATTGTAATCAGTTGTTTGAGGGAGGGCCACCAAGGGCTCACTCTCCAGCCTGATACTCTGAGATGAGAATGGGACCCACTGGGGGAGATGCGTCTGGCAGGTGGAACCGGGTCAAGAGTGGGGAAGGTGGGGAAAGTGGGTGAAAATCTGGGAAACAGACCTGGAGTTTCACTACTGTCACGAGTGGATCTTCAGATGTCAGTGGGCCTGACGACCATCAAACCAGGGGAGTGGGTTACAGACTGGGCCCTGACATGGGGGAGGGGAATCAGAATCAGGTTTAATATCACCGGCATCTGTCGTGAAATTTGTTGTTTTGCCACAGCTGTACAGTGCAAAGCATAAAATAAAAACTATTATTTACAATAAATATATATAAAAATTCAATTCGATAAGCAGTGCAAAGGTTTTGCTGTTGTCCGGGTGAGCCAAGGCCACGTGAGAAGCCAGTGAGATTGCATCCACTGTAGACCTGTTGTGGTGACGGGCAAATTGCCATGGGCCCAGGCTCTTCCTGAGGCAGGAGTGGATTCCAGCCAAGACCAACCTCTCGAGGCATTTCATGACAGTAGATGTGAGTGCCACTGGGTGATGGTCGTTAAGGCAGCTCACCCTGCTCTGCCTGGGCACCGGTCTGATGTTACCCTTTTGAAGCAGGTGGGGCCTCTGACTGCAGCAGTGAGGGATTGAAGATATCCTTCATCTTTCCCAACAGTTGATCGACGCAGGCTTTCAGCGATCTTCCAGATACACAAGCAGGGCCTGACAACTAAATGATCAGTAATGGATAGCCAGGACTGGGAACAGGCTGTGATCCATAGGAGGGTCCAGGCTGGGGGGTTTATATGTGCAATAATGGATACTCAGGAGTGGGCTACACGCTGCGTTCTGGTGCTGTAGAGTCTGGAGTGGGGGTTATGTCAGAATCAGAATCAGATTTAACACAGAAACAATAGAATAGACAACGAGATTGCATCACTGGTGTATAAATAGTTCAATAATGATGGATGCTGCCTTTTTGAGGCGTTGCATTTTGAAGGTGTCCTGGGTGCTGGGGACACCAGTGCTCACGATGGAGCTGACTGAGTTTATAACTTTCTGCTGGTCTTTCTGACCCTGAGCAGTGGCCCCACCAGACCAGACGGTGATGCAGACAGTTAGAACGCTCTCCAGGTATATCTGTAGAAATTTGCCAGTGTCTTTGGTGACAAACCAATTCACCTCAGACTCTTATTGAAATATAGAGCGTTACAGGCTGGGGTCGAGTCAGGGTTTCGGGGGTTGGTCATTGTCGTCTGTTCCCTGGGGCCGATGGCTTTTACAATCCTGCCATTTCATTTTCAGGTGGGGAAGTGATTGGAGAATCGGGGGCACCGGTTACGGAGAGGAGAGCTCTTGGAATTAGCTCGGAGTGACGGAACAGTTGCAGCATTCAGGAGGACATTCAGCCCATTGAGTTCATACTGGCCCTGTGTAAGAACAACCCAGCCAGTCCCACTCCCCCCACCACCAGATTCTGGCATCTTTCCCCTTCCTTTCCATTCGTGGTGAAGGGCCCCAGGCCAAAACATTGACTGTTTATTCCCCTCCATAGATGCTGCCTGAGCTGCTGAGATCCTCCAGCATTTTGTGTGTTACTCACGTGATGGTAGATCGTGATGTCAGAAGTTCATTTTTATTACCTGGAAATGGGAAACAGAATGGCTCCGTGAACCTCAAGCACCTGGTGAGCCAGGGAGGGAACAACCAGGATTTCTCAGTAGCAGATGATCATAGATTTACTGTATTTAACACGAGAACATAGAACACAGGGCAGTAGAGCACAGGCACAGGCCCTTCGGCCCACAATGTGGTGCTAAACCAATTAAATTAGTAATCCAATGGCCAACTAAACTAACCCCTCTGCCTACACAATGTCCAACGTCTGTTCATGTGCTGATCTAAATGTCTCTTAAAAGCCCCTAATGGATCTGCCTATAACACCTCCCTAGACAGAGCATTCCAGTCACCCGGCACTGTCTGTGTAAAACATTTACCCCTCACATCCCCTTTAAACCCCTTTCACCCTCAACGCAGGCCTTTGGTATTAGACATTTCAACCCTGGGAGGACGATACTCTCTGTCTGCTCTCTCTGTGCCTCTTATAATCTTACAAACTCCATCAAATCTCCCCTCAGACTCCGTCGCTCCAGAGAAAACAACCCAAGTTTATCGAACCTCTCATTACAGTAAACGCCCTCTAAACCAGGCATCATCCTGGTGAACCTCGTCTGTACCCTCTCCAAAGCCTCAACATACCTCCTACAGTGGGTGATCAGAACTGTACACAATACTCCAGATGTGGCCTAGCCAGAGTTTTATAAAGTTGTAACATAACTTCCTGACTTTTGCCTGGGTGGAGGAGGGAAAGGACACCGAGAATAAGAATCAAGAGGTTATAGTCATTGAGTGGGGATCTCCTTGCAACCTGATAGGTAACCTGAATATTGATAGGCCGAGATAGAGTGGATATGGAGAGGATCTTTCCTATAATCAGTTTGAATATTGATAGGCCGAGATAGAGTGGATATGGAGAGGGTTGTTCCTATAGTCATTTGGAGCAAGAACATCTGAGATTCCATCGGGGGGGTGGGGGGTTGCCTCCATCCTTACAGAATCAGCATCGATTTCTCCAGCTTCCGATAATTTTTCCTACCTTCTCCCTTCTCCCTTCTCTCTGATACCATTCCCATCCTGGTTACTCTCTTACCCCTCCTCTTCTCCTCACCTGCCAATCACCTCCCTCTGGTTCCCCTTCTCCTTCCTTCTCTCGCATGGTCTACTCTCCTATCCTATCAGATCCCTTTTTCTTCAGCCCTTTACCTTTTCCACCAATCACCTCTCAGCTTCTTACTTCATCCCACTGCCCTACCCAGACACCCTCTCTCTCACCTGGTCTCACCTCTCACCACCAGCTTGTACTCCTCCCCCTCCCCCCACCTTTGTATATTGTCTTAGAACACAGAACATAGAAATGTACAGAACATTACAGGCGCTTCGTACCACAATGTTGTACCGACCATTGAAACCTACTCTAGACACTGCCTAGAATTTCCCTAGTGCATAGTCCTCTATTTTTCTAAGCTCCATGTACCTACCTAAGAGGCTCTTAAAAGACCCTATTGTATCCACTTGCATCACTGCCTCCGACAGTGCATTCCACACACTCACCACTCTCTGTGTGAAAAACTTACTCCTGACATCACCTCGGTACCTATTTCCAAGCACCTTAAAACTATCCCCCCTCATGTTAGCCATGTCAGCCCTGGGAAAAAGCCTCCGGCTATCCACACGATCAATGCCCCTCTTCATCATATACACCTCTATCAGGTCACTTCTCATCCTCGGTCACTCCAAGGAGAAAAGGCCAAGTTCACTCAACCTATTCTCATAAGGTACGCCCTCAAATTCAGGCAGCATTCTTGTAAATCTCCTCTACACTCTCTCTATAGTATCCACATCCTTCCTGTAGTGAGGTGACCAGAACTGAACACAGTACTCCAAGTAGGGTCTGACCAAGGTCTTATGTAGCCGTAACATTACCTCACGGCTCTTGAACTCAATCCCGTGGTTGATGAAGGCCAACACACCATACGCCTTCTTAACAACACTGTCAACCTGTGCAGTACCTTTGAGTGTCCTATGGACACAGACCCCAAGATCTCGCTGATCCTCCACATTGCCAAGTCTTGCTATTAATACTATATTTTGCCATCGTATTTGACCTACCAAAATGAACCACTTCACACTTATCTGGGTTAAACTCCATCTGCCACTTGTCAGCCCAGTTCTGCATCCTATCAATGTCCCGCTGTAACCTCTGACAGCCCTCCACACTATCCACAACACCCCCAACATTTGTTTCATCAGCAAACTTCCTAACCCATCCTTCTACTTTTTCATCCAGGTCACTTTTAAAAATCACAAAGAGAACGGGTCCCAGTAAAGATCCCGGCAGAATACAAACCATCTACAACCACCCTTTGCCTTCTGTGGGCAAGACAATTCTGGATCCACAAATCAAGGTCTCCTTGGATCCCACGCCTCCTTACTTTCCAAAGGAGCCTTGCATGGGGAACCGTATCAAATGCCTTACTGAAATCCATATTCACTGCATCAGCTGCTCTACCTTCATCCATGTGTCTTGTTACATCCTCAAGGACTTCAATCAGGCTCGTAAGGCACGACCTGCCCTTGACAAAGCCATGCTGACTATCCCTAATCAGATAATGTCTCTTCAAATACTCATAAATCCTGCCTCTCAGGATCTTCTCCAGCAACTTGCCCACCGCTGAAGTCAGACTCTCTGGTCCATACTTTCCTGGGTTATCTCTACTCCCTTTCATGAACAAGGGAACAACATTTGTAAACTTCCAATACTCTGGTACTTCTCCCATTCCTATCGATGATGTAAAGATCATCGCAAGAGGCTCAGCAATCTCCTCCCTCACTTCCCACAGTAGCCTGGGGTATATCTCATCCAGTCCCAGTAACTTATCTAACTTCATTCTTTTCAAAAGCTCTGGCACATTCTCTCTCCATGCACACGTTTCCACCATCGCACCTAATTAGTCCTATTCTCACACGGCTCATCCTCGTGCTCTTCACATACTTGTAGAATGCTTTAGGGTTTTCCTTAATCCTGCTCACCAAGGCCTTCTCATGGCCCCTTCTGGCTCTCCTAATTCCATTCTTAAGCTCCTTCCTAGCAAGCTTGTAATTTTCTAGAGCTCTAACAGTACCTAGTTTCTTGAACCTTTCGTAAGCTTTTCTTTCCTGCTTAACTAAATTTTCCACATCCTTTGTACACCATGGTTCTTTAACCCTACCAACCTTTCCCTGCCTCAATGGAACATACCAATGCAGAACTCCATGCAAATGTTCCCTGAATATTTGCCACATTTTGGCCGTGCATTTCCCTGAGAACATCTGCTCCCAATTTATGCTCCTATGTTCCTGCTTGTTACATACTCGTAATGGTTTAAATGAACCAGCAGCAATAGACCATGCCTGGAGTCTGGTTTTGATGTTGAAACCACTATCTTTATTAGTATCTATTTAATATAGCAACGTAAACAAGAAAAATCAAAAGTTAACAGTGTTATGAGTATCCAATATGTGTAAATATAACTCCCAAACTATTGAGCTCGGGGTGGGGGGGCACCAGGTTTAAAATCGTGAGATGGTGAGGTATGAAAGTTCAGTTCATCCACAGATTAAATGATGTGAGAGAGAGATTTGTAATCCAAGGTGAATATCGAGAGACAGCATTTATGTCGTATTCCACAGGTTCCACAGTGGTAAAACAGTGTAGCAATCGGTGTAGATTTTATCTGTCATTGTTCCAAATCCACTTACGAATTATCATGAATTATCAATTGTTATAAATTATACAATTATTAGTAGCTTATCACAGGGGTACCATCTTCAAAGGGAACTACCACCCAGACAAGGGTTAACACATAGATAGATTCCACAAGGTTGCCCCCAATCACACAACATGATAGCCACTTATCAACGTGCTGGGTCAATGCTCAACCCATCCTTGTGGGCATTCGAAAATTTCAACCAGTGACCCCTTAGTCACTGGCTTCCTTCCCTTGTCCGACTCCAACTACGACTGACTGTGTGTGAGTGAGTGTCCTTGCTTAAATCAAAACAAACTGCAGAGTTGAATAGTTCCGCCCCTCTCTCTCTCAGTAAGAATCAAACAGGAGCCGAGAAAGCTGGCGGCTGATGTCACTAAGGCACTCTCTCTTGAAATGACAGTCCACGGCAAGATAAACCAAGGGGTTCATCACACTGCCTAACAGCATCATATTTCCCCTGACCCCAATTACGTGTTTTCCCAAATTGTCTCCAAATCCCTCTGCAGCGCTATGGTGAAGACAGAGCTGTAGTCATTACCTCCAAAATGTTCTCCCACAGAGAGATCTGACACTGACCAGGTTCATTTCCCAATACCAGATCAAGTACAGCCTCTCCTCTCGTTGGCTTATCCACATATTGTGTCAGAAAGCCTTCCTGAACACACCTAACAAACTCCACCCAATTAAACCCCTTGCTCTAGGCAGATTCCAGTCAATATTAGGAAAGTTAAGATCACCAATCACAACAACCCTATTAGAATAATCTGTCTCCCTATCTGCTCCTCGGTATCCATGTTACTATTGCAGGGTCTATTAAAAACACCCAGTAGAGTTATTGCCCCTTTCTGTTTGTGACCTCCACCCACACTAACTCCATAGACCATCCCTCCATGACTTCCTCCTTTTCTGCAGCCATGACACTATCCCTAATTAGCAATGTCATGCCCCCAGCTCTTTTGCCTCCCTCTCTGTTCTTTTTGAAACATCTGAAGCCTGGCATACTCAGCAGCCATTCCTGTTCCTGAGACACCCAAGTCTCTGTAATGGCCACAACATCAATGTACTGATCCACCCTCTAAGTTAATCGGCCTTGTTTATGATACTCCTTGCATGAAAATAGACACATCTCAAACCAAAAGGCTGAGTGCATCTTTGCTCTAACATCTGCCCATCCTTCCTCACAAACTCACTACTGTCTCTACTTGTGCTCCAACCCCCCCATCCTCTGCCTCTTCACTTCGGTTCCCACCCCCCTGCAAATCTAGTTTAAACCCACCCCAAGAGCCTGAGCAAACTTCCCCACCAGGATATTGGTCCTCCTCAGATTCAAGTGCAACCCGTCCTTTTTGTACAGGTCATACCTGCCCCACAACAGGTCCCAATGATCCAAAAATTCTTCAGCCACATATTGATCCTCCATCTCATTCTATTCCTATACTCACTGTCGTGTGGCACAGGCAGCAATCCCGAGATTACTATCTTCGAGGTCCTGCTTCCCAGCTTCCTTCCGATCTCCCCGTATTCTGTTTTTAGGACCTCCACCCTTTTTCTGCCTTTGTCGTTGGTACCAATATGTACCACGACCTCTGGCTGCTCACCCTCCCATTTCAGGATATTGTGGAGTGCCCCCGTCCTTTCCAGCCCAAATCGATGACTGTACATTCCTCTCAGTAGTTGATGCCTGATCTGCTGAATTCCTCCAGCATTTCCTGTGTGTTACTCCACAGGGCACAGCTTCAGCTTAGAGGGACGTACCTTTAGAATGGAGATGAGGAGGGATGTCTTTAGCCAGAAGGTGTTGAATCTGTGGAATTTAATGCCACAGATGTTTGTGGAGGCCGTCATTGGGTGTATTTAAAGCAGAGGTTGATAAGTTTTTGACTTCTAAAGACATCAAAGGTTACAACGTCAATGTATTGATGTTTAAAGGCAGGAGAATGAAGTGAAGAAGGATAATAAATCCTAAAATTTCGAGTTGCTACAGTAGTACAGTGGTTAGTGTTACGCTGTTACAGAGCCAGCGACCTGGGTTCAATTCCCACAGTTGTTTGTATGGAATTTGCCGAAAGGTCTTGGCCCAAAACCTCAACAGTTTATTCCCCTCCATAGATTCTGCCTGACCTGCTGTTTCTCCAGCATTTTATGTGGCTCTGGATTTCCAGCATCTGCCAAATCTTTTCTGTTTGTGCTTTTGCATGGAGCCAGCCTGAGGTCAATGGGCAGAATGGCCTTTTAAAAGGGCTACAACCAGCGCTCAATGCCATCAAGCAGTGAAATCACACGTTTCAATGCATTTCAGTGGAATCTGTGACAGTTTTGCAAACATCAATGTTTAGCTTCCCCCGATCTAACCGCACACCTGGAGTTCTTGCATCCTTTACAGATAGGGTAAATGCAAGCAGGCTTTTTCCACTGAGGATGGGTGGGACTACAAACAGAGGTCACGGGTAAAGGGTGAGAGGTGAAAATTTTAAGAGGAACTCAGAGGGTGGTGAGACTGGAATGAGCTGACAGTATAAATGGTGCATAGAGCTCGATTTCAATGTTTGAGAAAAGTTTGGACAGGTACACTGAAGGAATATGGAGGGTTATGGTCCCAGTGCAGGTCGATGGGAGTAGGCAGATTAAATGGTTTCGGCATGGCCTAGATGGGCCAAAGGGCCTGTTTCAGTGCTGTACTTCTCTGTGATTCTATAAACAACAAGGCTTCATTGGGAGGTTGAGATGGGGGTCAAACTATGACCATGTCTAACAAGACAGAGTTACTTACATTCCCAGAGCAGAACTGGCTAATATGAGAGGGTCTAATTTTAAGGTGACTGGCAGAAGGTATAGGGAGTAAGTTTTCGACAGAGAGTGGTGGGTGTGTGGAACATCCTGGTGGTCGTAGAGGCTGAGACATTAGGAACACTTAGATAGACACACTGATGGAAGAGAAATGGAGGGTTATGTGGGAGGGAAGGGTTAGATTGATCTTGGAGCAGGATAAAAGATTGGAGCAACATTGAGAGCTGAAGGGTCTGTACTGTGCTGGACCGTCCAGTGTTCTCTGCGTCCTTTTGGTATTCAATAGATGGCCACAAGTGTGAAGCAGAACAAAACCATTGTTACTCTGGATCCAATGCAGCACAAAAATACAATAAAATAAAGAGCACAATAATAATAACACAATAAATATAAACACTGTACATATGATAGTTTCTATACATAGATTGATATATAGATTGACAGATAGACTTTATGTCCATAAAGTGACTCCAGGCTCAGGAGTGTCTGTACTTCAGGTGACTGACAGGAAATGATAAAGTTGTCATTCATATGGAACTTTATGTATATACAATCAATCCACGTATATAAGCTGTCTAATGTACTAATACTTAATGTGTTCTTTCGTATTATAAATTAATATGTTATTCTTATTCAACGTCAATATAACATCCCAACTCTGTACTCAATATGTCTTCACCAACATCTTGTACAACTACAACATCACACAACCCAGGACAACAGTGACCACTTGAGCACCCAGTCAGTACTCCCTCCTTCCACCGCCAGCGCACAGTGGCCGCGGTGTGCGCCGTCTACAACACGCAACGCAGTTACTCGCCCTGCTATTCCAGCAACTGATTCCAATGGCATGGAAACCACGACGATTGGAGCTGATGGATTTGTTACAGCCTTCATCCGCCTTCACAGCCATTGAGTTTGAAGTAACTTCATCCGCCTGTTCTACCGGTGAGCTCTTGGTTGAACTGTTCTTTGTCAGGGACCTCACCCTCGACCTTACCACCATGGGTGACCCTACCAGGAGCATAGCTCCAGATGGCATCGCTCTCGGGATCTCAGGGCCACACAAGCTTCTCCACCACGACAAGGTGACAATCCATGGAGAAGCACCAACCAGTAGGCTGTGGGAGAAAACCAGAGCACCTGGAGGAAACCCATGAGGTCACAGGGAGTTCAGAGTTCAGAGTTCAATGTATATAAACATCATACAACCTTGAGATTTGGTATGTCACGTAAAAGACTCGCCAATTTCTACAGACGTATGGTGGGGAGCATTCTGACTGGCTGCATCACCGCCTGGAATGGGGGGTGGGGGGGCTACAGCATAAGATGGAAAGAATCTGCAGAGAGTTGTAAAATTACTCGGCGCCATCATGGGCTCTCGCCTCCGTAGTTTCCAACACATGTTTGGGGAGTGGTGCCTCAGAAAGGCAGCATCCATCATTAAGGACCCCCATCACCCAGGACATTGCTCATTGCTACCTCCAGGCAGGAGGTACAGGTGCCTGAAGACACACACTCAGCGATTCAGGAACAGCTTCTTCCCTCTGCCATCCGATTTCTGAATGAACAATGAACCCTGAATACTACCTCATTACTTTTTTATTTCTGTTTTGGTGCTATTATTTAACTACTTTATACACATATATACACTTACTGTGATTCAGTTTTTCTCTGTTATTAGGTATTGCATTGTACTGCTGCCACAAAGTCAACAAGTTTCACAACATATGTCGGTGATATTAAGCTTGATTCTGATTCTGAAGACCGTCGAACAGCCAATGTGCAAAGGGGAAAGATCGTGAAAACAATAAAAATAAGCAAATAGCATTCAGCACTGAAGAACGTACAGACTGCAGCGAGAATTGAACCTGGGTCACAGGGAATGTAAAGCATCACGCTAACCACCACACTACAGTTTCGCTCCAAATTCATTACCACCCAGGCTGGGAATTGTGCCCGGCCTTTAACTGGGAATCAAACTTGGACGTCTCTTCCCAATAGTACTGGGGTTCATCGTCACCAGAAGGCAGTCCACCCCAGCACTCAGGGAAGGACAGGGTCCCAACGCCAACCCTCCACTGGCAGAACCAACGTCCAAATAGATCACGCTGCACCAGAAAGTAAAATGAGCCTTTCGGAGAGAGACAACGGGGAGATAGGGGACAATGGAAAACACCTACTGTATCCCCGGACTGAGACGGACAACAGGACCGTGCAGAGACAAACCCGGAGAGAGAGCATTTCCAGCGCTTCAGTGTGGAGTCCTCTCACACTTCAGTTCTTTCTTTATTCTCTCGCTGAAATACAGAAGCTGCTCGATTTGCTGCTTCACTTCCTCAGAAAAGTTATCAGGAACTGTCGAAGTTAGTAGCTGGCAGGAAGTAATTTCAAACACAGTGCCCTTTCTCATGACGGTAGTTACAAACTCTTCCCGTCTACTGGAAACAAATTTTATGCAAGTACGATGCTGTGGAAAAGTCTTAGGCACATACATATATATAGCTCAGTGCCAAAGACTTTTGCACAGTCCTGCAGTAATTTGCAAACAGCAGATTCTGCAGATTCTGCAAGTCCAGAGCAACACACACAAAATGCTGGAGGCACTCAGCAGGTCGGGCAGGAGGGGAGTGAACAGTCGATGTTTCAGGATGAGACCCTTTCATTTCCATCCTGAAGAAGGGTCTCGGCTCGAAACGTTGACTCTGGGCTCTTCTCACTAGATGCTGCTTGATCTGCCGACATAAGGGTTAAGGCGAGGGTTGAAATGTCTAATACCAGAGGGCATTGAAGGTGAAAGGGGGGTCGGCTCAAGAGGGCCGTGAGGGGTAAGTTCTTTACTCAGAGGGTGATGGGTGCCTGGAATGCCCTCCCTGGTAGGGTGGTGAAGGCAAATACATTGGAGGCTTTTAAGAGACGTTTGGATAGGTGCACGGGTGTGAGGAAGGTGGAGGGATGGTGGGGGGGGGGGGGGGTTGATTTACTTTTTAGTTGGTTCAGTGAACATTATGGGCCGAATGGCCTGTTCCTTCACTGTACTCTTCAATGTTCTCTGTTCTATGGCATTTGTGAGTGATGATAAACCTGATGCTGATAGGGGTCTCGATTGTGGACTGAGAGTGGGAAAGGGGACAGGGAGGGGGCAATCATGGCTGGGAAAAGGGGAAGGGAGCGGGAAACACCAGAGAGACATCGTGTAATGATCAGTAAACCAGTTGTTTGGAATCAAATGATCTTGGTGTCTCAGGTCTGGGGGTGTCTGCACCCACACCATCCCCTGCCCCAGCACTCCTTCTCTGCCCCCTGTCCCACACGTCATCCTCACCATTCCCAACAGCCTTTGCTTCCACCAGATTTACAAACTCGCTCTCCGCTCCACGTTGACAAATACCGAACTGCAGAAGTCTTTGGCACCCCAGCTATATATAGGTGTCTAAGACTTTTGCACGGAACTGTAGAATTTCCAGAGAATTTTGCAGGAGGCTGGATAGAAAGTCATAGAACAGTATAGCACAGGAAAAGACATTTCAGTCCACAAACTACTGAAACTCGTAATTAAATGTTTAACTAAACCAACTAACTGCTTCTGCTACACCAAGTCTATATCCCAAACCACAATTCATGCATCAGTCCAAGAGTCTCTTAAACGCCTCTACGGAATCTGTCTCCCCCTCATCACCCCGACAGTGCGTTCTGCACACCCACCACTCTCTCTGTAAAGATAAATTTGTCCCCACACCCCCTTTGAACTTACCCCCTCCCAGCTGAATCACACACCCTCTGGTATCAGACATTCTTCAGCCAGACAGTCGTGATTCTGTGAAATTCATTGCCACAGACGACTGTGGGAAGCCAAGTCACTGCGTATATTTAAAACGGAGTCTGATAGTTTCTTCATTAGTAAGTGTATCAAAGGTTATGGAGAGAGGGCAGGAAAATGGGATTGAGGGGGAAACTAAATCAGCCATAATGGAATGGTGGAACAGACTCGATGGACCGAATGGCCTAATTCTGCTCCTATATCTTGTGACCTTACGGTCCAATTCCTAGAGTGAACAGGGATAAGATACATGGATCTGGCAATTGCAATTAGTGGGTGAGGTCAAAGGGAAAGAGACCATAAAGTAGGGGACTGGAGGGGGAGAACTGACCAGGAGGAAGAGGTCCTGCAGGTAACTGGACACAGGAGGAGTTAGTGTCCGGGGTTTCACTGAAGGCAGTGTGACCATCATCACGGGGGCACAGGAGACTGCAGATGCTAGAAACAAAACACACTGCAGGAACCCCGGATTCAACATTCAACATTCAAATTGTTTCACATCATTTCCAGTAGACAAGTGTAAAGGAGAATGAAATAATTGTTACTCTGGGTTCAAAGCAACACAGAAAAACACTGAGATAAAGAACACAATAATACAAAAAATACCCAAAATAAGTATAAATGCATAAGATAGTTTCTCTGCACAGATCAATTGTGTGTCCATAAAGTGACATGAGGCACAGGACTGTGTGTACATAAGGTGACTGTCAGGAAATGATGAAGTGGTGGTGGTGGGGGTGTGGAGAGGGGAGGGGTTGATCAGACTTGTAATACGGACAAGGTCCCACTACCTATTAAATGCTCCCAATGGCGTGTGCCTCAGTCGCTTAGGGCAGATGGGGCCCGTCAGCCATTGCTGGCAGCTCATCTAGGAGAGGGAAAACTCTGATCTCAAATCTCCACCCCTTGTGGCTGTACTCACTCATGAGGAAGGCTTCGGGAGTAAACCCCCAAGGTGAAATTCCAGAGCTGGAGTCCATCAGGCAGCTCTACATTAAGTTCAACACTGACTGGCAACTCCTGCGATGCAACTGGTGCCAAACTGTACCAGTCTCTGCCATTCCTTTGGGTTCATCAGATGCTTGGAGAGGGGGAACAAACCCACCCCCCTCTTAAATGTACATAATGACTCGGCCTCCATAGCTGCTATTTCAACAGTTTCCACAGATTCACCACTCTCTGGCAAAAGAAATTCCCCCTCATCTCTATTCTAAAAGGATGCCCCTCTATTCTGAGGCTGTGTCCTCTGGTCTTAGACTCCCCACCATAGGAAACGTCCTCTCCACATCCACTCTATCGAGGCCTTTCACCATTCGGTAGGATTCAATGAGGTGACTCCTCATTCTAATGAATTCTGGTGAATACAGGCCCAGAGACATCAACCACTCTTAATGTGACAAGCCATTCAATCCTGGAATCATTTTCGTGAACCTCCTTTGAACCCTCTCCAGATTCAGCACATCCTTTCTAAGATAAGGGGCCCAAAACTGCTTCCGATATTCAGAGGAACAAACAGAAGATTCTGTGGATGTGAACAGGACACCCAGATGCTATGTTGCCTCCCAGGTGCCAGAGTCAGGGGCATCACGGATTGCGTCCACAGCTTTATGTAGAGGGAGGGAGAGCAGCCAGACATTTTGATACATATTGGTACCAATGACATCGGAAAGAAAAGCAAAGAGAGAATTTAGAGAGCTGGGTAGAAAGCTGAGAAACAGGGCCTCCAGGGTAGTAATCTCTGGATTGCTGCCTGTGCCACGCGGCAGTGATGGTAGAAACGGGATGATTTGGTAGATCAACGTGTGGCTGAGAAGCTGGTGCAGGGGGCAGGACTTTGGTTTTCGATTATTGGGATCTCTTCTGGGGGAGGTATGACACTGTTCAAAAGTGACGGGTTGCACCTGAACTCAAGGGAAACCAATATTCTCACTGGCAGGTTTGTTAGAGCTGTTGGGGAGAATTTAAACTAATTTGGCAGGGGAATGGGAACTGGAGTTCAGGGGCTCAGGATAGGATGGATGGTAAAAAAGCAAAGATTGCATGCAGTCAGACTGTCAGGAAGGGCAGGCAGCCATCAGGGTGGGTGTCAGTGCATTAGGGGTGCAGAATCAAAAAGGGTAGCAAATACAGTAGGCAGCCGTCAATCCCAGGGAATGATGGGTTTGTGCCTCTGGTGGACTGTGTCTTCTCCAGGGTGTAAGCCTGGGTGGGAAGATTTGAAGAATCAGCTGTTTCCCATGCAGCGGGTTCCCCATCTCCACGTCACTGATGGAGTCCAAGGGAAGGGCAAACCCGATACAGCCTGGCACCAGTGTCATCACGGGTTGCCAGAGTGAAGTTGTAAACAACATCAAACTGCTTTAATGACCCCAGCTACAGATTTCTTCCTCGGGGTTTACTCCCGAAGCCTTTCCCGTGGGTGGGTACGGCCACAAGTAATGAAGGCTTAAAATCAGAGTTTTCCTTCTCCTTCTGCCGTCCAAGGCTGATGAGCCCCACCTGTCTGAAAAGCAAATACAGTACTCAAAGTGTTATATCACAATGTACTGAGAATAAGAAATAAGGTGGATGATCTTGTTGCACAATTACAGATTGTCAGGTATGATGTTGTGACCATCACTGAATCATGGCTGAATGATGATTGTAGTTGGGAGCTGAATGTCCGAGTTTACACGTTGTATCAGAGGGATATGAAGGTAGGCAGAGGGGGTGGTGTGACTCTACTGGTAAAGAATGGCATCAAATCATTAGAAAGATTAGGGAACTGGAGCTGGAGCTGAATGAACCTCGGATCATTTGGGAGGCAGAGGCAGAAATAAACAGGAGTTACAGGGAGATCGTCACCCCTAAGAGTCAGGAGACAGGTAGCTGGGTGACTGTCAGGAGAGGGAAGGTTAGACAGAATGAGCAGAGCACCCCTGTAGCTGTTCCCCTCAATAATAAGTATACCATTTTGGATACTGTTGGTGGGGACGACCTACCAGGGACAAGTTGCAGTGGTTGCGTCTCTGGCACCGAGACTGGACCCTCAGCTCAGAAGGGAAGGAGGGAAAAGAGGAGAGCAGTAGTGATAGGGGATTTGATAGTTAGGAGGACAGATAAGAGGTTCTGTGGGAGACATTGAGAATCCTGGATGGTCTGTTGCCTCCCTGGTGCCAGGGTCCACGATATCTCGGATCGAGTTCTCAGTATTCTCAAGAGGGAGGGTGAGCAGCTGGATGTCGTGGTCCATGTAGGGACCAATGATGTGGATAGGAAGAGTGAGGAAGTCCTGAAAGGTGACTTTAGGGTGTGACAGGGTCCTGAATTGACCCTATGAACTATGCTCTTAAAAAGAAAGAGAGAGAGGGAGGTGTCCAACGCAGAGACCTTGTTATTAAGAGAGAGAGAAGTGAAGAGTGCTCGGAAGATTGATGTTATGGTTTCTCGGCAGTTTGTTTTCATTTCCACAAGGACAGTGTCTGCTTGTAAGTTCCTTCAGAGAGAGGAGGACGGAGCAGTTTGATGGACAGCTGGTGTTCAGCATGCTGAAGTAAATACCAGGTCCGCTGCTGGACTCGAACACACACGGTTTTGGAGACTGGATGAGCTTGTTGTGCCCACAGGAAGGTGGGTTTGGAGGATCAATTCGGGGAAATCGATCAGTGGCTCTCGCAGTGCAGAGAAGGTGTGATAAAATATATTATATAAAATATATAATCATTGTTAACCAGTTTGATATATCTGCATTTATATCTCTGTATTGTGTAGTTACTGATAAATAGCATTGGTTTGTAGCAGTACCAGACTCCACGGTGTTTCCTATTTCTGCTGGTTCTTTAACCCATCACGGGGTACGTGACAAGGGAGTTAGGCACCAAGTTAAAGGACAGGACCTCCAGGATAGCAATCTCAGGATTACTACCAGTGCCACGTGCAGGCAGGTTTAGAAATAGTAAGATAGCACAGATCAACACGTGGCTGAAGACATGGTGCAGGAGGGAGGGCTTCAGATTTATAGATAATTGGGATGTCTTCCAGAGAAGGTGGAACCTGTTCCAGCAGGATGGTTTACATCTGAACTGGAGGGGGACAAATATTCTTGCAGGTAGGTTTGTTAGAGAGGCTCCAGTGGATTTAAACTAAATATGAGGCGGGAGGGGAACCAGAGTGTAGGAACAGATGTATGGGAGAAGGAAGAAAAAGAAGACAGTAAAGTTCTTTGTACTGTAAGAGATAAACTGAGAGGAGGAGGTGGAGAATTTCTTAAATGCATTTATTTTAATACTAGGAGCATTGTAAGAAAGATGGATGAGCTTAGAGCATGGATTGATACCTGGAAATATGATGTTGTAGCTATTAGTGAAACATGGTTGCAGTAGGAGTGTGATTGGCAACTAAATATTCCTGGATTTCATTGCTTCAGGTGTGATAGAATCGGAGGGACAAGAGGGGGAGGTGTTGCATTGCTTGTCAGAGAAATTATTATAGGGGCGCTCTGGCAAGATAAATTAGAGGGCTCGTCTAGGGAGGCTATTTGGTTGGAGTTGAGGAATGGGAAAGGTGTAGTAACACTCATAGGGGTGTATTATAAACCACCTAATGGGGAGCAAGAATTGGAGGAGCAAATTTGTAAGGAGATAGGAGATATTTGTAGTAAGCACAAGGTTGTGATTGTGGGAGCTTTTAATTTTCCACACATAGACTGGGAAGCCCATTCTGTAAAAGGGCTGGATGGTTTGGAGTTTGTAAAATGTGTGCAGGATAGTTTTTTGCAGCAATTCATAGAGGTACCAACAAGAGAAGGGGCAGTGTTGGATCTCCTGTTAGGGAATGAGATAGGTCAGGTGACGGAGGTATGTGTTGGGGAGCACTTCGGGTCCAGTGATCACAATACCATTAGTTTCAATATAATTATAGAGAAGGATAGGACTGGATCCAGGGTTGAGATTTTTTTATTAGAGAAAGGCTAACTTTGAGGAGATGCAAAAGGATTTAGAAGGAGTGGATTGGAACAATTTGTTTTATGGGAAGGATGTAATAGAGAAATGGAGGTCATTTAAAGGTGAAATTCTGAGGGTACAGAATCTTTATGTTCCTGTTAGGTTGAAAGGAAAGGTTAAAAGTTTGAGAGATCCATGGTTTTCAAGGGATATTGAAAACTTTGTTTGGAAAAAGAGAGACATCTACAATAAATATAGGCAGCATGGAGTAAATGAGGTGCTCGAGGAATATAAAGAATGTAAAAAGAATCTGAAGAAACAAATTAGAAAAGCTAAAAGAAAATATGAGGTTGCTTTGACAATAAGGTGAAAATAAATCCAAAGGGTTTCTACACTTATATTAATAGCAAAAGGATAGTGAGGGATAAAATTGGTCCCTTAGAGAATCAGAGTGGACAGCTAGTGTGAGATTTTGAACAATTTCTTTTCTTTAGTATTCACTAAGGAGAAGGATATTGAATTGTGTAAGGTAAGGGTAACAAGTAGGGGAGTTATGGAAACTATGATGATTAAAGAGGAGGAAGTACTGGTGCTTTTAAGGAATATAAAAGTGGATAAATCTCCAGGTCCTGACAGGATGTTTCCCTAGGACCTTCAGGGAGGTTCGTATAGAAATAGCAGGGGCTCTGACAGAAATATTTCAAATGTCTTTAGAAATGGGGTTGGCACTGGAGGATTGGCGTATTGCTCATGTTGTTCCATTGTTTAAAAAGGACTCTAAGAGTAAACCTAGCAATTATTGGCCTATAATTTTGATGTCAGTGGAGGGTAAATTAATGGAAAGTATTCTTAGAGATGGTATATATAATTTTCTGGATAGACTGGGTCTGATTAGGAACAGTCAACATGAATTTGTGCGTGGAAGGTCATGTTTGACAAATCTTATTGAATTTTTTGAAGAGGTTACTAAGAAAGTTGACGAGGGTAAAGCAGTGGATGTTGTCTACATGGACTTCAGTAAGGCCTTTGACAAGATTCAACACGGAAAGTTAGTTAGGAAGGTTCAATCAGTAGTTATTAATATTGAAGTAGTAAAATGGATTCAACAGTGGCTGGATGGGAGAAGCCAGAGAGTAGTGGTGGATAACTGTTTGTCAGGTTGGAGGTTGGTGACTAGCGGTGTGCCTTAGGGATCTGTACTGGGTCCAATGTTGTTTGTCATCTACATTAATGATATGGATGATGGGGTGGTAAATTGGATTAGTAAGTATGCAGATGATACTAAGATAGGTGGTGCTGTGGATAATGAAGTAGGTTTTCAAAGCTTGCAGATAGATTTAGGCTAATTAGAAGAGAGGGCTGAAAGATGGCAGATGGAGTTTAATGCTGATAAGTGTGAGGTGTTACATTTTTGAAGGACTGATCAAAATAGGACATACATGGTAAATGGTAGGGCATTGAAGAATGCAGTAGAACAGAGTGATCTAGGAATAATGGTGCATAGTTCCCTGAAGGTGGAATCTCATGTGGATAGGGTGGTGAAGAAAGCTTTTGATATGCTGGCCTTTATAAATCAGAGCATTGAGCATAGGAGTTGGGATGCAAAGTTAAAATTGTACAAGGCATTGGTAAGGCCGAATTTGGAGTATTGTGTACAGTTCTGGTCACCGAATTATAGGAAAGATGTAGATAGATAGATAGATAGATAGATAGATACTTTATTCATCCCCATGGGGAAATTCAACTTTTTTTCCAATGTCCCATACACTTGTTGTAGCAAAACTACTTACATACAATACTTAACTCAGTAAAAAAAATATGATATGCATCTAAATCACTATCTCAAAAAGCATTAATAATAGCTTTTAAAAAGTTCTTAAGTCCTGGCGGTAGAATTGTAAAGCCTAATGGCATTGGGGAGTATTGACCTCTTCATCCTGTCTGAGGAGCATTGCATCGATAGTAACCTGTCACTGAAACTGCTTCTCTGTCTCTGGATGGTGCTATGTAGAGGATGTTCAGAGTTATCCATAATTGACCGTAGCCTACTCAGCGCCCTTCGCTCAGCTACCGATGTTAAACTCTCCAGTACTTTGCCCACGACAGAGCCCGCCTTCCTTACCAGCTTATTAAGACGTGAGGCGTCCCTCTTCTTAATAAAGAAAATAGAGAAAGTACAGAGAAGATTTACTAGAATGTTACCTGGGTTTCAGCACCTAAGATACAGAGAAAGGTTGAACAAGTTAGGCCTTTATTCTTTGGAGCGTAGAGGGTTAAGTGGGGTCTTGACAGAGGTATTTAAAATTATGAGAGGGATAGATAGAGTTGATATGGATAGGCTTTTTCCATTGAGAGTAGGGAAGATTCAAACAAGAGGACATGAGTTGAGAGTTAGTGGGCAAATGTTTAGGGGTAACACGAGGAGGAACTTCTTTACTCAGAGTGGTAGCTGTATGGAACGAGCTTCCAGTAGAAGTAGTAGAGGCAGGTTCGATATTGTTATTTAAAGTACAATTGGACAGGTATATGGACAGGAAAGGGATGGAGGGTTATGGGTTGAGTGCAGGTCGGTGGAACTAGGTGAGAGTAACGTTCAGCAAGGACTAGACAGGCCGAGATGGCCTGTTTCTGTGCTGTAATTGTTATATGGTTATATGGTTGTAAGATGTGACATTGGTTCAGAAGATATTGAGTCCTTGTGGGTTGAGTTAAGAAACTGCAAAGGTAAAAGGACCCTGATGGCAGTTAAATACAGGCCTCCAAACAGTAGTTGGAATTTGGAATACAGATTACAAAAGGAGATAGAAAAAAACATGTCAAAAGAGCAATTTATGATAGTCATGGGAGATTTTAACATGCAGGTCAATCGGGAAAATCAGTTTGGTAACGGATCTCAAGAGAGTGAGTTTGTAGAATACCTGAGTAATGGCTTTTTAGAGCAGTTTGTCATTGAGCCGACTAGAGAATCAGCTCTGCTGGATTGGGTGTTATGTAATGAACTGGAGGTGATTAGGGAGCTTAAGGTAAAAGAACCCTGAGGAAACAGTGATCACAATGTGATTGAGAGTTCATCTTGAAATCTGAGAGGGAGAAAGTAAAGTCTGATGTAGCAGTATTTCAGTGGTGTAAAGGAAATTATTGTGGTATGAGAGAGAAGTTAGCCAAAGTAAATTGGAAGGAGATGCTGGCAGGGATGACAGCAGAGCAACAATGGTTTGTGTTTCAGGGAAAAATGAGGAAGGTGCAGGGTAGATGCATTCCAAAAACAAAGCAAATTTCAAATGGCAAAATATACAATTGTGGTTGACAAGGGAAGTGAAAGCTAATGTAAAAGCAAAAGAGAGGGCAAGAGGGTGAGTACAGAAGAGTGGGAGACAACTTTGTTGAGTGGTGTGGGCTGGATCACCTGCAGCTCAACATCACCAAGACAAAGGAGTTGGTGGTGGAGTTCAGGAAGGTGAAAGCACCCTGCATTCCCATCTCCATCAGGGGAACAGATGTGGAGGTCGTCCAAGACTACAGATTCCTGGGAACTCACATGGACAATAAACTGAACTGGACTAAAAATACAGTAGCTCAGTACAAGAAGGGACAGAGCCGACTATACTTCCTGAGGAGGCTCCAGTCATTCAATGTCTACAGTATTCTGCTGCAGATCTTCCACAACTCAGTGTGGCCAGCATTCTACTCTGCATTGTAGTCGCTGGGGCAGCGGGGTGAGAGCAACTGATGCTTAGAAGATCGATAAGCTTGCCAGGAAGGCTGGTTCTCTTCTGGGGGGGATCTGGATCCCCTGGTGGCTGTCTGAGATGATGATTATGCAGAAGCTACAGAGCATTATGCACAATCCCTCTCACCCCTCCATGACACACTGGACAAAGAGAGGAGCACCTTTAGTAACAGACTGATTCCACAGAGGTGCACCACTGAACGCCACAGGAGATCCTTTCTCCCTCTGGCTCTAAGTCTCTACAGCTCCGTCTCCTTAATTATATTAGTATATGGTTTCATTGTTCATCTGTATTTTCCACTGTTACTTTTTAATGCACATTTTGTATTTTTTAATATCCCAATGCTTACATTTTGTATTTTAAAGTTTATATTTCTTGCTGAGCAACCTTGCAACAATAATTTTCTTCGGGATAAATTAAGTGTTATACAAGAAAGCAAAAATGAGCAGGAAGATAGAGGATTGGGAAACTTAAATACCAAAAAAAGTCATCAGGGGTTAAAGATGAAATTTAAAGCAAGCTAACAAACAGTATCAATGTGGATAGAAAAAGCTGTTTTCAAGTACACAAAACATAAAAGAGAGATGAGAGTAGATACAGGACCACTAGAAAATGAGGCCAGAGAGATAATAAGGAGATGGCAGGTGAACTAAATGAGTATTTTGGAAGACACTAGCAGTGAGCCAGGTGTTGAACAGTGTGAGGGAAGAGAAGCGAGGGCAATTACTATTACCAGGGAGAAGATGCTCAAAAAGCTGAGAGACCTAAAGATACATAAGTCACGTGGACCAGATGAACTGCACTCAAGGGTTCTGAGAGGTAATGGTAAAGATTGCAGAGGCATTTGTAATGATATTTCTGGCCTGGTTCCGGAAGACTGTAAAATTGCAAATGTCACTCCACTCTTTAAGAAAGGAGGGGTCAGCAGAAAGGAAACAATAGACCATTTAGCCTGACCTCAGTAGTTGGGAAGATGTTGGAGTCAATTGTTAAGGATGAGTTTATGGAGTTCTTGGTGACACAGGACAAGTTAGGACAAAGTCAGCATGGTTTCCTTAAGGGACAATCTTGCCTGACAAGCCTGTTGGAATTCTTTGAGGAGATTAGATGCAGGATAGATAAAGGGGATGCAGTAGATGTTGTATATTTAGATTTTCAGAAGGCCTTTGACAAGGTGTCACTCATGAGGCTGCTTACCAAGTTAAGAGCCATGGTATTACAGAAAAGTTACTGGCATGGTTAAAACATTGGCTGATTGGTAAGAGGCACTGAGTGGAAATAAAAGAGTTTTTATTGTTTGGCTGCCAATGACTAGTGGTGTTCTGTAGGTGTCGGTTTTTATGCTGTATATAACCATATAACAATTACAGCATGGAAACAGGCCACCTTGGCCTTCTAGTCTATGCTGAACGCTTACTCTCACCTAGTCCCACTGACCCGCACTCAGCCCTTACCCCTCTATTCCTTTGCTGTCCATATACCTATCCAATTTTACCTATACCTATCCAAAATAAATGATTTAGATGATGGAATCATGGTTGTGTTGCCAAATTTGCAGATGATACAAAGATTGGTGGAGGGGCAGGTAGTGTCGAGGAAGCAGGTACGCTGCAGAAGGACGTAGACAGATTAGGAGAATGGGCAAGAAAGTGGCAAATGAAATACAATGTTGGAAAATGCATGGTCATGGTAGAAGAAACAGATGTGTGTTCTATTTTCTAAACAGGGAGAAAATTCAAAAATCTGAGATGCAAAGGGACTTGGGAGTTGTTGTGCAGAACATCCTAAAGGTTAACTTGCAGGTAGAGTCAGTGGAGAGGAAGGCAAATGCAATGTTAGGATTTATTTCAAGAGGGCTAGAATAGAAGAGCAGGGATGTGATGCTGAGGCTTTATAAGGCACTGGTGAGGCTCCATCTTGAGTATTGTGAATAGTTCTGGGCTCCCTATCTAAGAAAAGATGTGCAGGCATTGGAGAGGGTCCAGAGGCAGTTCACAAGGATGATTCTGGGAATGAAAGGGTTATCATATGAGGAACATTTGATGACTCTGGGCCTGTACCCACTGGAATTTAGAAGAATGAGGGGGATCTCACTGAAACCTTTCGAATGTTGAAAGGCCTATACAGAGCAGATGTGGAAAGGCTGTTTCCCATGGTGGGGGAGTCTAGGACAAGAGGACACAGCCTCAGGATAGACGAGTGTCCATCCAAAACAGAGTCGCGGAGAAATTTCTTCAGCCAGAGGTATTGAATTTGTGAAATTTATTACCACAGGCAGCTATAGTGACCAGGTTGTTGGATGTATTTAAGGCGGAGATTGATATGTTCTTGATTATCCCCGACATCAAAGATTACCTGGAGAAGGCTGGGTAGTGGTGCTGAGGAGGGGAAAAAAAAGATCAACAATGATTGAATGATGGAGCAGACTTGATGGGCAGAATGGCCTATCATTTCAATTCAGTGAATCAGTTCAGTGTTGTGGTGAGTGAAGCATTCCACTCTGGTTCAGGAGCCTGATGGTTGAGGGGAATAACTGTTCCTCAACCTGGTGGTGTGGGTCCTGAGGCTCCTGTACCTCTTGCCTGATGGCAGCAGTGAGAGGTGAACATGGCCTGGATGTTGGGGGTCCTTGAAGATGGAAGCCGCTTTCTTGTGGCAGCGCTCCTTGTAGATGTGTTCAATGGTGGGAGGAGGCATCTCCTGCAATAGACGGGGCTGTACCCACCTCATTTTGTAGGAGTTTTTGCTCTTGGGCATTAGGGCTTCCATACCAAGTCATGATGCGACCAGTCCACATACTCTCCCTGTGAATTACAGAAGTTAGTCACACCAGAGATCATAGGTTCACGTTACAATATTGGTTACAATAGTGACAACTAGAAAAAGGAACTTAAATGGTGCCGGACAGTGACTTCTACAAGCTTGTCTATGAAAAAGATTAAATTCCTCTCTTTAATGTCTCCTTTTTCCCTTTTCAATGGTGAAGGAGTCCTGTCGGAGTCCATGATCTACGACTGCACTCAAACTGCAGTTCTTCACGGCAGTGGGTTCCCACTCCCAGAGCTTGCTGACTGTCCATTTTTGATATCTCCAGGAGTGGCCTGGAAGATGTGTATCTTTGGGGTGTGGCCTTGTGCAGCTCCTGTGGACTGGGTTCCTTGGCAGTGTCACCAACTGAACCATTGCAAAAGATTGAAACATTGAGACAGGAGGTGCGGCTGGCGAAGGCCTCTGCACTGGGACGATGTTCTCTCTCTCCTCCCTCTCCCTCCGTCCCTCTCCCTCCCTGCTGCCAGAGGATGGTACTGGAGTCTTGAGTGTTTGAGCTTTTTCTTTGAATGGGTTCCACAGTGTTTCATTGTTTTGTGGCTGTCTGTGGGAAGACAAATCTCAGGGTTGAATACTGCACACGAACTTTGATAATAAATGTACTTTGAACTTTAAATAAAATAAATAAATCTTGCAAGTTTTCAACACTTTTTTATATTTCAAAAATAACCCTTGTACATATTAAAAATATATACAAACAAGGAAAATATAAAATCTTTATATTCAGGTCATTAACTAGTTATACCACCACTGGCATTTAAGTGACCGCTAGGCTGTTCAAGGGGCTTCGCACCAGACTCAGCCCTCCAATAAAGGTACTGGACATCTCACTGCCCTGGGTGACCAACAAGTTTTGGGCAGATCAAAGTGTCAGGCTCACTCACATTGACAACCCCAGCCTGCACATTCAGGCACCTCGCATCTCCACCCAGCCAATAGGATTCACTTGCTGATCGTTCCAAACTCATCACCGGCAGCCTATTTAAACCCAGCTCTCATCCACACTCCTTGTTCACTCATCGAACGAGCTGACCTCAGATAGTTGCACCCAGCCCTCACTCTCCCTGCCTAAAGTTTACCTTGTTGCCTGTTGTGTTCAGTTTCTATTTCTCTTTGTCATATGGGAGTGGACCCAAAAGCAAGGCACAGACACTGAACTACCAGGAACAGGACTGGTAGTGAGAAGGAAGCAGGGGAAATGAGGAAGAACCCAGAGCTGGGAGCCCTCCTTGGATACAGGACATAGGGCTGGGACTCATTACACAGAAAGCTGAACACGACAAGACAGTTCCCAATGCTAGGTAGCAGCAAAATGGCCGGAACTGCCTAGGGAAGGCGTGGACATGGAAAGGCCGTTCCCAACGCTAGGTAGCGGCAAAATGGCCAGACCTACCTAGCGAAGGTATGGACATGGACAGACAGTTCCAAACAGGGTGAGGCGAGGCGAGGGTAGGCTGCAGGCAGAGGCAAGGCTAGGCTCCAAACAGAGGCGAGGCGAGGCTCCAGGCAGAGGTGAGGCGAGGCTCTAGGCAGAGGCGAGGCGAGGCTCCAGGCAGAGGCGAGGCCCCAGACACAGGTTGCAGGGCAAGACTTAAGAGGGAAGGACTGGAACAGTCCAGCCTCAGGGTAACAACAATGACGGCCTGACTTACCCAACAGAGGCAAGGACTGGGAGGGACAGATCCCACTGTAGGGTAACGGCAAGGACGGCCTGACTTACCCCACGGAGGAAAGGGCAGGATACCGATGAGACAAACCCCACAGAGACAAGGACACGAACCTGCAAACACCCTCGAACCCAGGGCCACTAAAATTCCCAGCCCCAGCAAGAGAATCAGGTGCCTACGATTAAGCTCAAATGAGACAAGGGAATGTCAGAAGACCCGGAGTCTGGAGTCCACGGGCCGGACCATGAGCCGGAATGCGAACTTCACGGACCGGACCATGACAGTAACCCCCTCCTCTACGGGAGCCTCCGGGCAACCTAACAGGCTGTCCAGGATTAAGGACGACCTGGGCGGATGGGTGGGGGGGGGGTGTGTATTCAATCAGGAGAGAACTCAGGATGACGAGAGTTAGACGACGGTGTCTGCATTGCTGGGTCCATGTATGGCTGGTTCGTTCTGTCATATGAGGGGCATTGGGAGTGACCCAAAAGCAAGGCAGACACTGAACTATCAGGAACAGGACTAGGCGTGAGATGGAAGCGAGGGAAGTGAGGAAGAAAGGACGCTGGACATGACACAGGCCCTGGACGAGACAAGGATTCTAGGCCTGGGCTAGGACTTGACAAGGACAGCGGAACCAGCACATGGAACTGGGAACTAGGAGCCCGGGCTTGCACTCCGAGCCAGATACTGGACAAGGACGCAGAACCTGGGTCTAGACGGGGGCTCAGACTCCAGAACCAGGTGAGGACAAGACGAGGCTACAGGACGAGGAGAGGCACAGGAGTGGACGTGAGACTCCTGGACAGGACAAGGGAACCCCAGCACCGGACTGAGCAAGGTACTCCTGGGCTGGGTGAGGCACGTCGATAAGACGAGAACACAGAGACTTGGTTGAGGGAGAACAGGATCGCAGAACACAGAGCCTGGGTGGAGGGAAAGACAGGAACATGGAACTCCAAGCCGGGACCCCTCCTTGGGTACAGGACGTAGGGCCGGGACTCATTACACAGAACAATGAACACAAGGAGACAGTTGCCAACACAAGGTAGCAGCAAAACAGCCAGACCGACCTAGCAAAGGCGTGGACACAGACAGACAGTTCCAAACAGGGGGAAGCTCCAGGCAGAGGCGAGACAAGGCAGGACCCCAGACATAGGTAGCAGGGTGGGACCCCAGACACAGGTTACAGGGCAGGGCTTAGGAGGGAAGGAAGGGAACAGTCCAGCCTCAGGGTAAAGGCAATGACAACCTGACTTACCCAACAGAGGCATGGACCAGGAGGGACAGATCCCACCATAGGGTAACAGCAAGGACAGACTGACTTACCCTACAGCAGCAAGGACAAGATACCAACAAGACAAACCCACACATAGGAAAGGACAGGATACTGACAGGACAACCCCCAGAGACAAGGACAGGATACTGACAAGACAAACCCTCACAGAGACAAGGACAGGATACTGACAAGACAAACCCACACATAGGAAAGGACAGGATACTGACAAGACAAACCCACACAGAGACAAGGACAGGATACTGACAAGACAAACCCACACAGAGACAAGGACAAGATACCAGCAAGACAAACCCACACATAGGAAAGGACAGGTTACTGACAAGACAAACCCACACAGAGACAAGGACAGGATACTGACAAGACAAACCCACACAGAGACAAGGACAGGATACTGACAAGACAAACCCACAACCACCCTCGAACCCAGGGACACTTATATTCCCGGCCCCAAGATGAGAATAAGGTGTGTACGATTAAGCCCAAATGAGACAAGGGAATGCAGGAAGACCCGGAGTCTGGAGTCCACGGGCCGGACCGTGAGCCGGAACGCGAACTTCATGGACCGGACCATGACACTCTTGTTTTGTGGCCCCCCCACGGCTTTTTATATAACAGTCTATTATTAAAGTTATTGCTCACGGCCGAACCGTCTCACGGCTCTGATTTTGGGATAAGCCTCCTCGACATTCCCTGACACAAAGTACGTCCGTCTCTGAGTTGATGATCTTCCAGCAGACTTGTAGTCTGCCGGGGTACACCCTTACATCAGAGAGTCAGTCCACTGTTACACAGCTGCTGGGAATGAACTGTAACACGGGCTCTTGCATCTTCTCCACATCCTCTCAGCAAATCCACAGCTGGGTGACCTCAGAAATGTATGTTTTTAATTTATTATACAAACAATTTACAAGAATAAACTTTTTTACATCACCATAAGACATAGGAACAGAATAAAGCCATTCAGCCCATCAAGTCTGCTCCACTATTCCATCATGTCTGATTTATTTTACGCCTCAACCCCATTCCCATCGCTTCTCCCCACAACCTTTAACTCCCTGACTAAACAGGAATCTATCAAGCCCTGCTGTGAAACTAATTGGGCATTATCGTTATCTCCACTCAGACCAAACCCTGTACATCCGATCTCCCCTCAGACCAAACCCAGTCCGTCCGATCTCTCCTCAGACCAAACCCAGTCTGTCCGATCTCCCCTCAGACCAAACCCAGTCTGTCCGATCTTCCCTCAGACCAAACCCAGTCTGTCCGATCTCCCCTCGGACCAAACCCAGTCTGTCCGATCTCCCCTCAGACCAAACCCAGTCCGTCCGATCTCCCCTCAGACCAAACCCAGTCTGTCCGATCTCCCTCAGACCAAACCCAATCTGTCCGATCTCCCCTCAGACCAAACCCAGTCTGTCCAATCTCCCCAGACCAAACCCAGTCTGCCGATCTCCCCTCAGAACAAACCCAGTCTGTCCGATCTCCCCTCAGACCAAACCCAGTCTGTCCGATCTCCCCTCAGACCAAACCCACTGTCCGATCTCCCCTCAGACCAAACCCACTGTCCGATCTCCCCTCAGACCAAACCCAGTCTGTCCGATCTCCCCTCAGACCAAACCCAGTCTGTCCGATCTCCTCTCAGACCAAACGCAGTCTGTCCGATCACCCTCAGATCAAACCCAGTCTGTCCGATCTCCCCTCAGACCAAACCCAGTCTGTCCAATCTCCCCTCAGAACAAACCCAGTCTGTCCGATCTCCCCTCAGACCAAACCCAGTCTGTCCGATCTCCCCTCTGACCAAACCCAGTCTGTCCGATCTCCATCAGTCAAAACCCAGTCTGTCCGATCTCCCTCAGATCAAACCCAATCTGTCCGATCTCCCCTCAGACCAAACCCAGTCTGTCCGATCTCCCCAGACCAAACCCAGTCTGTCCGATCTCCCCTCAGAACAAACCCAGTCTGTCCGATCTCCCCTCAGACCAAACCCAGTCTGTCCAATCTCCCCTCAGACCAAACCCACTGTCCGATCTCCCCTCAGACCAAACCCACTGTCCGATCTCCCCTCAGACCAAACCCAGTCTGTCCGATCTCCCCTCAGACCAAACCCAGTCTGTCCGATCTCCTCTCAGACCAAACACAGTCTGTCCGATCACCCTCAGATCAAACCCAGTCTGTCCGATCTCCCCTCAGACCAAACCCAGTCTGTCCGATCTCCCCTCAGAACAAACCCAGTCTGTCCGATCTCCCCTCAGACCAAACCCAGTCTGTCCGATCTCCCCTCTGACCAAACCCAGTCTGTCCGATCTCCATCAGTCAAAACCCAGTCTGTCCGATCTCCCCTCAGACCAAACCCAGTCTGTTCGATCTCCCCTCAGACCAAACCCACTGTCCGATCTCCCCTCAGACCAAACCCAGTCTGTCCGATCTCCCCTCAGACCAAACCCAGTCTGTCCCATTCCCCTCAGACCAAACCCAGTCCGTCCGATCTCCCCTCAGACCAAACCCAGTCTGTCCGATCTCCCCTCAGACCAAACCCAGTTTGTCCGACCTCCCCTCAGACCAAACCCAGTCTGTCCGATCTCCCCTCAGACCAAACCCAGTCTGTCCGATCTCCCTCAGATCAAACCCAGTCTCTCTGATCTCCCCTCAGACCAAACCCAGTCTGTCCGATCTCCCCTCAGACCAAACCCAGTCTGTCTGATCTCCCCTCAGACCAAACCCAGTCTGTCTGATCTCTACTCAGAACAAACCCAGTCTGTCCGATCTCCCCAGACCAAACCCAGTCTGTCCGATCTCCCCTCAGAACAAACCCAGTCTGTCCGATCTCCCCTCAGACCAAACCCAGTCCGTCCGATCTCCCCTCAGACCAAACCCAGTTTGTCCGACCTCCCCTCAGACCAAACCCAGTCTGTCCGATCTCCCCTCAGACCAAACCCAGTCTGTCCGATCACCCTCAGATCAAACCCAGTCTCTCTGATCTCCCCTCAGACCAAACCCAGTCTGTCCGATCTCCCCTCAGACCAAACCCAGTCTGTCTGATCTCCCCTCAGACCAAACCCAGTCTGTCTGATCTCTACTCAGAACAAACCCTCTCAGTCTGACATCTTTGCAGAACAAACCCAGTCTCTCCCCTTACTGTTTGGGAAAAGTCACTGGTTTTGAGTCTGGTGGTCCTGGTGTAGATGCTAAATAGCCTCCTCCCTGATGGAAGTGGGGCAAACAGTCCATGAGCAGGGGGAGTGGGATTCTTCATGATGTTACTGGCTCTTTTCTGGCCAATTGTTGAGGTGGTAAGGATTGCCCCTTGGCCTGAGTGTGAATCTGTCATGGGGAAGAACAGCCGACAGACAGAAAATGTTTAAATGTTGCTTTCAAGAAGAGAAAATAAACCCATTAGGCTGTGCATGATCCCTTTAAATTCAAATTAAAGGGAAAGAGATAAGCATGATGCAAAGCATCTTCTGTTAACCACATTAAGTGCAGATTGCCTTTGTCATGCTGTGAGGAAAGACTAGGCCTCACTGGGAGACGGGTAAGAAAAACACAATTGTGTACGTTCTGTCTGTGACCACACATTTCCTCTGGTGTCTTCCCACAGCCCACAGTCGTGTGAGCATGATATTATTTCCATGGATGGCACGCTGAGATAGCAGTTAGTGAAACACTATTACACAGCCAGTAAACCAGATTCAATTCCCATCACTGTCTGTAAGCAGTTTGTACCTTCTCCCTGTGTCCACATGGGTTTCCTCCGGGTGCTCCGGTTTCCTCCCACAGTCCAAAGGCATCTGGGTTGGCAGGTTCATTGGTCACAGTCAGGCCCGTTACCATGCTGTATCTCTGACTAAATGAATAAATATTTATCTGGCACTTGGGAAGTTTCTCGTACAGACAGCAAGGTCACAGTCCAACTGCACAGCAAGCTCCCACAATCTCTTGTGAGGCTCTCTGAGTTAAAAGATTACTTTTCATTTGTGAATAAAGACTTTGCTATTTCCCATTGACAGCTTCCGTGCAGTCACAACTGTCTGGAGTTTGACATTCAGATTCAGACACAGTGAATGTGTCATTTGCGTCAGTGACCAACACAGTCTGAGGACGTGCTGGGGGCAGCCCGCAAGTATCACCATGCTTGTGTTGCCAAAATCGCCAACCCGTAACTTACTAACCGTGTCCCATACGTCCCTGGAATGAAAAACCTGCTTGCAGTAGCGTCTCAGGCACGTGGGAAAGACAATACAGTACACTGAACATAATTTCTACAAAACATGAAGAATACAGACTGTGTGTAACAAGAGCTTTGTGAAATGACACAAACAGGGACAAGTCTATGACAGTGTAAGACGTACTCTGTGGTGTTCTGTGATGACACAGGGTTACACATCAGTGCAGTGTCACCAAACACAGGACACTTGGGAAGGGAGGGGTCTCACTGGGTGGTGACACAGGACTGGGGCTCCCTTCCAACATCTACAGCCCTTGCACAGTAAAACAGGAGGCAAATGTCAGCATCACACACACCCAGGTTCAGACACAGAGAGAAACTCCCTCTACACTGTCCCATCACACACTCCCGGGGTCAGACACAGAGTGAAACTCCCTCTACACTGTCCCATCACACACTCCCGGGGTCAGACACAGAGTGAAACTCCCTCCATACTGTCCCATCACACACTCCCAGGGTCAGACACAGAGTGAAGCTCCCTCTACACTGTCCCATCACACACTCCCGGGGTCAGACACAGAGTGAAGCTCCCTCTACATTGTCCCATCACACACTCCCGGGGTCAGACACAGAGTGAAACTCCCTCTACACTGTCCCATCACACACTCCCAGGGTCAGACACAGAGTGAAGCTCCCTCTACACTGTCCCATCACACACTCCCGGGGTCAGACACAGAGTGAAACTCCCTCTACACTGTCCCATCACACACTCCCAGGGTCAGACACAGAGTGAAACTCCCTCTACACTGTCCCATCACACGCACCCAGGTTCAGACACAGAGTGAATCTCCCTCTACACTGTCCCATCACACACTCCCGGGGTCAGACACAGAGTGAAACTCCCTCTACACTGTCCCATCACACACTCCCAGGGTCAGACACAGAGTGAAGCTCCCTCTACATTGTCCCATCACACACTCCCGGGGTCAGACACAGAGTGAAACTCCCTCTGCACTGTCCCATCACACACTCCCGGGGTCAGACACAGAGTGAAAACTCCCTCTACACTGTCCCATCACTCACTCCCAGGGTCAGACACAGAGTGAATCTCCGTCTACACTGTCCCATCACACACTCCTGGAGTCAGACACAGAGTGAAGCTCCCTCTACACTGTCCCATCACACACTCCCGGGGTCAGACACAGAGTGCAACTCCCTCCATACTGTCCCATCACACACTCCCGGGGTCAGACACAGAGTGAAACTCCCTCTACACTGTCCCATCACACACTCCCGGGGTCAGACACAGAGTGAAACTCCCTCTACACTGTCCCATCACACACTCCCAGGGTCAGACACAGAGTGAAACTCCCTCTACACTGTCCCATCACACACTCCTGGGGTCAGACACAGAGTGAAGCTCCCTCTACACTGTCCCATCACACACTCCTGGGGTCAGACACAGAGTGAAGCTCCCTCTACACTGTCCCATCACACACTCCCAGGGTCAGACACTGAGAGAAACTCCCTCTACACTGTCCATCACACACTCCCGGGGTCAGACACAGAGTGAAGCTCCCTCTACACTGTCCCATCACAGACTCCCAGGGTCAGACACAGAGAGAAACTCCCTCTACACTGTCCCATCACACACTCCCAGGGTCAGACACAAAGTGAAGCTCCCTCTACACATTGGAGAATAAAGTTGCAACGTTTGCTGTGTGGCCAGAACTATGTGACCAGCCTTGTGTTTGCTATTTACTATGTATCCAATTTATTAGCCAGAATGTAATCTCTGTATTGTCTCTGTAGTATTGAACACATCAGTGCCTTGTGAATGTAGCTAACAGTGAAAGTAAGCTCAGTGCCTTGAGAATGTAACTAACAGTGAAAGTAGGCATGTAGAGATAACGGTGGTAGATGGGATCGTGCGATGGTGTGATGGTATGGGGACCAGTCACGGCCGGGAAGGGGGACATGTGTTCCAAAGGGTAGACTAGACAGGATCGTGTGATGGTGTGATGGTGTGAGAACCAGTCAAGGCACTAGAACAAGTATATGCTAATGCGACTAAGATAAGAAATTACTATAAAGAATACTGTGAACTCGGACTCAGCAGACAATTAGTGACACGCTCATTAATTGTCTCAGCTTTTGTTTGCAGATAAAGGCTTAAACTTCTCGAAGAATTTTCTGCGTCTCCTGGTTACTTCAAGAAACCACGACAAAAATTGGCGACCGCGGCAGGACCGGAAAGAGACCCGCGGAAAGGAAACGGCAGATTGGGGACTCTTCCCGGTCCTCTAGGGACCCCCACAGGGTTAACAGAATTAAGGCTGCACCCAAAAAAAAGGTAAGCGCTTCTTGCGAAAATTTGGACTAAGAATTCTGTTGGTTTTGGGGAGGTCTCGGAGTCTCAGAAGTGTGGAACCACTGCCGAAGGGTCTCTCCGGTCCAAAGAATCTGGCAGAATTGGGGGTTAACAGGAGGCTCAGAGGATTGATCAAGAACACTGCAGTGAGGGTAAGTACAAATAAGCTAATAAAGAGTTAAGTGAAGAAAAATTCCACGTGGTGTTGGTAAGTCCCTGTGGATACCGCTTCGTACGAAATGAAGGTCTGAACGGGCAGGGAAAGGAAAATAGAGAAAAATCCTCATGGATACCGCCTTAAGAGATAAGGGTCTGAATAGATGAGGTGCAAAGAGGAAGTTCTGTGGATACTGCTCTAGGTAGAGGTCTGCACGGGCAGAACGGCATAGGAAGCAAGGACAGTTAGATAAATAGTTTAAAGCGCTGGTCGATAGACGATAGACTAGGCATAGAATTAGAGTAAATAGTATTATCCAGTAAACGAACAGTGAATCTCTGAAATACCTTAAAAGAGAGAACAACTTGACAGATAAAGGAACGGCAGTAGAGATTCTGAGCAAAAAATTCCCAGAAAGTAAAAATGAGATCACAAAAACTTCAGAAAAATGGGAAAAAAGAACCAAGAACGTGGTCACAAAATGGCCAAGAGAAGGAAGGTTTGATGTAAGCATGTGCAAAGAAATGGAGGCTCTAATTAAAAATTACAAACTAAAAGATAAATGTAAGAAAAGAAAAGAGAACGAGAAATGGAAGTGCTAAAACTCTTCAGAAGAGAGGGAGAGAGGCTGAGGAGGACAGGTAGAATAATGATTACAAGCGAGGAAGAGACTAAGGTGCTGGAGAAACAGCCTGTTAGAGAGAGAGGAAGGTACAGTGAGAAGCTGGCTTCAGCTCCATACCCGGATGTGAAAGAAGCAGAAAGGCCCCCTCCCTATAATGAGGAAGGAACCCCTAAGCAGTGCCCCCTGCTGACGGGAACAGTAAACATGCAGGGAGAAGTTACAATAGACAATAGACGATAGGTGCAGAAGTAGACCATTCGGCCCTTCGAGCCTGCACTGCCATTTTGAGATCATGGCTGATCAACTACTATCAATACCCGGTTCCTGCCTTGTCCCCATATCCCTTGATTCCCCTATCCATAAGATACCTATCTAGCTCCTTCTTGAAAGCATCCAGAGAATTGGCCTCCACTACCTTCTGAGGCAGTGCATTCCAGACCCCCACAACTCTCTGGGAGAAGAAGTTTTTCCTTAACTCTGTCCTAAATGACCTACCCCTTATTCTCAAACCATGCCCTCTGGTACTGGACTCTCCCAGCATCTGGAACATATTTCCTGCCTCTATCTTGTCCAATCCCTTAATAATCTTATATGTTTCAATCAGATCCCCTCTCAATCTCCTTAATTCCAGCGTGTACAAGCCCAGTCTCTCTAACCTCTCTGCGTAAGACAGTCCAGACATCCCAGGAATTAACCTCGTGAATCTACGCTGCACTTCCTCTACAGCCAGGATGTCCTTCCTTAACCCTGGAGACCAAAACTGTACACAATACTCCAGGTGTGGTCTCACCAGGGCTCTGTACAAATGCAAGAGGATTTCCTTGCTTTTGTACTCAATTCCCTTTGTAATAAAGGCCAACAATCCATTGGCCTTCTTCACTGCCTGCTGCACTTGCACATTCACCTTCAGTGACTGATGAACAAGGACTCCTAGATCTCTTTGTATTTCTCCCTCACCTAACTCTACACCGTTCAGATCATAATCTGCCTTCCTGTTCTTACTCACAAAGTGGATAACCTCACACTTATTCACATTAAATGTCATCTGCCAAGTATCTGCCCACTCACCCAGCCTATCCAAGTCACCCTGAATTCTCCTAACATCCTCATCACATGTCACACTGCCACCCAGCTTAGTATCATCAGCAAATTTGCTGATGTTATTTTCAATGCCTTCATCCAAATCGTTGACGTAAATTGTAAACAGCTGTGGTCCCAATACCGAGCCCTGTGGCACCCCACTAGTCACCACCTGCCATTCCGAGAAACACCCATTCACCACTACCCTTTGCTTTCTATCTGCCAACCAGTTTTCTATCCATGCCAATGTCTTCCCCCCGATGCCCTGAGCTTTGATTTTACCCACCAATCTCCTATGTGGGACCTTATCAAATGCCTTCTGAAAATCGAGGTACACTACATCCACTGGATCTCCCCCGTCTAACTTCCTGGTTACATCCTTGAAAAACTCCAACAGATTAGTCAAGCATGATTTACCCTTGGTAAATCCATGCTGGCTCGGCCCAATCCTATCACTGCTATCTAGATATGCCACTATTTCATCCTTAAGGGTGGACTCTAGCATCTTCCCCACCACCGATATCAGGCTGACAGGTCGATAGTTCTCTGTTTTCTCCCTCCCTCCTTTCTTAAAAAGTGGGATAACATTAGCCATTCTCCAATCCTCAGGAACTGATCCTGAATCTAAGGAACATTGGAAAATGATTACCAATGCATCTGCAATTTCCAGGGCCACCTCCTTTAGTACCCTAGGATGCAGACCATCTGGACCTGGGGATTTGTCAGCCTTCAGTCCCATCAGTCTTCTCATCACCGTTTCCTTCCTAATGTCAATCTGTTTCATTTCCTCTGTTACCCTATGTCCTTGGCCCATCCATATATCTGGGAGATTGCTTGTGTCTTCCCTAGTGAAAACAGATCTAAAGTACTCATTAAATTCTTCTGCCATTTCTCTGTTTCCCTTAACAATTTCACCCAATTCATTCTTCAAGGGCCCAACATTGTTCTTAACTATCTTCTTTCTCTTCACATACCGAAAAAAGCTTTTGCTATCTTCCTTTATATTCCTGGCTAGCTTGCGTTCGTACCTCATTTTTTCTCCCTGTATTGTCTTTTTAGTTAAGTTCTGTTGTTCCTTAAAAACTTCCCAATCATCTGTCCTCCCACTCACCTTAGCTCTGTCATACTTCCTTTTTTTAATGCTATGCAATCTCTGACTTCCTTTGTCATCCACTGTGGCCCCTTTCCTCCCTTTGAATCCTTCCTTCTCTGGGGGATGAACTGATTTTGCACCTTGTGCATTATTCCCAAGAATACCTGTCATTGCTGTTCCACTGTCTTTTCTGTTAGGCTATCCGTCCAGTCAACTTTGACCAGCTCCTCCCTCATGGCTCCATAGTTTCCCCTGTTCAACTGCAACACTGACACCTCTGAGCTGCCCTTATCCTTCTCAAATTGCAGATAAAAACTTATCATATTATGATCACTACCTCCTAATGGCTCCTTTACTGCAAGATCGTTTATCAAATCCTGTTCATTACATAACACTAAATCCAGAATAGTCTTGTCCCTGGTCGGCTCTCGTACAAGCTGTTCCAAGAATGCATCCCGTAGGCACTCTACAAACTCCCTATCCTGTGGTCCAGCACCAACCTGATTCTCCCAGTTCACCTGCATGTTGAAATCCCCCATAACTACTGCGACATTACCTTTGCCACATGCCAATGTTAACTCCCTATTCAACTTGCTGAGAGGGAATTGCCAGAGGAGATATGAAAAGTACTCCAGGGGCCGACCAAGTATTGAATCAGGACAGAAAGGAAGGACTCCACAGGGAGACTGAGGGAAGAAGAGGACCCTGGAGAAATTTGTGTGTGAGGCAGTAAAGACATACCCAGAGACAGATGGGGAGTCAGGCGAGGAGGAGAGCCAGGGTAGGTGGGAAGAAGGAGGAAGAATTAGGCCGTTGTTGGTAAAAGGATCAGGACAAGTGCAGTATATCCCTTGGGGATCCCAGGGCCTAGAAGGGCTGAAAAACACTCTGCCCAGTCTACATGAAGGGGCAGGGAAATGGATTAGAGCCTTTGAAGAAGAAATGGCGGGACGATTATTGGCTATGGGAGATTTAAAGGCACTATTGATAAGGCTGATGGGAACCTTCAAATTTAACGAACTAATGGAAATGGCTGGCATAGTAAACTCGAACGACCCGAGAACTGACGGAGACGGGTTTGACAGAGTGAGGCAGAGGGTACGGCAGGCAACATTTGCTGTGTGGCCAGAACTATGTGACCAGCCTTGTGTTTGCTATTTACTATGTATCCAATTTATTGGCCAGAATGTAATCTCTGTATTGTCTCTGTAGTATTGAACACATCAGTGCCTTGTGAATGTAGCTAACAGTGAAAGTAGGCATGTAGAGATAACTGTGGTAGATGGGATCGTGCGATGGTGTGATGGTGTGAGAACCAGTCAAGGCACTAGAACAAGTACCTGCTAATGCGACTAAGATAAGAAATTACTATAAAGAATACTGTGAACTAGTGCTCGGCGGACAATTAGTGACACGCTCATAAACTGTCTCAGCTTTTGTTTGCAAATAAAGGCTTAAACTTCTCGAAGAATTTTCTGCGTTTCCTGGCTATTTCAAGAAACCACGACATACACTGTTCCATCACACTCCCAGGATCAGACACAGAGTGAATCTCCCTCTACACTGTCCCATCACACACTCCTGGGGTCAGACACAGGGTGAGACTCTCTCTACACTGTCCCATCACTCACTCCCGGGGTCAGACACAGAGTGAAGCTCCCTCTACACTGTCCCATCACACACTCCTGGGGTCAGACTCAGAGTAAAACTCCCTCTACACTGTCCCATCACTCACTCCCGGGGTCAGACACAGAGTGAAGCTCCCTCTGCAATTTCCCATGTCTCAATGCTGCCCTCTGCTGTCCTATTGATGTATGGCAAATTTATGTTCCCTCTGAACCCCATTCAAAGGTTCAAAGGTTTATTTTATTATCAAAGTAAGTGGGCAGAATACAACTCTGAGACTTGTCTTCTCCAGATAGCTGTAAAATACAGAAAACCATAGAAGTAGTTGATAGAAAGACATCAATCCTCCTGCACAAAATGAAAAAGAAACAAAAACTTGCAAACCCCAACCCCCCATATTCCTTCTCCACAAAACCATTTACCTTCTTACCAATTAAAAACCTTTCAATCTCTGCATTAAATATGTCCAATGACTTGACCTCCACAGCCATCTAGGACAATGAATTCCACAGATTCACCATCCATCTCTGCTCGAAATGGATGTCCATGTATTCCGAAGCTGTGTTCTCTGGTTGTAGACTCCCCATGACAGGAAACATCCTCCTTATGCTCACTCTACCTCGGCCGATAGGTTTCAATGAGATCCCCTCCTCTTTCTTCTAAACTGTCCAGCCAATACAGGCCTGGAGTCATTAACCCTTTCTTTCCCGGATCATCCTGCCACTTTCTCCTGTGTGCGTGGGATTGTGCTGAGTTGGAGAGTTGGTGGCTGGGAATAATTCTGTACACAATTCCCACACCTCTTACAGAATGAAGAGTCAAAATGTCTTCACCCACAGGGGAATGACTAACCGAGAGGTTCGGAGGCCCAGCCACTCGACGTGTTAAAGACAGGGATTGATAGACACAGGAGAATCGTGTTATTTTGTTATTCAGAGAGACTGCAAAATAACAGGACCTTCTGGCCCAACAAGCCCACGCCCCCAATTACACCTTGTGACCAATTAACACACTAACCCCAACATCTTTGGAATGTGGTAGGAAACCCACAAAGGGAACGTACAAACTGTGGTGGGAATTGAACCATGATTGCCAGCGATCTGCTAACCACTACACTACCATGCTGACCCTACCGTGACAATCCTACCAGGCTGACCCTACCGTGCCAATCCTACCATGCTGACCCTACCGTGCCGACCCTACCGTGCCAATCCTACCATACTGACCCTACCGTGCTGAGCCTACCATGCCAATCCTACCAGGCTGACCTTACCATGCTGACCCTACCATGCTGACCCTACCGTGCTGACCCTACCGTGCCAATCCTACCATACTGACCCTACCGTGCTGACCCTACCATACTGACCCTACCGTGCCAATCCTACCATGCTGACCTAACCATGCCAATCCTACCATGCTGACCCTACCGTGCCAATCCTACCATGCTGACCCTACCATACTGACCCTACCATGCTGACCCTCCCGTGCCAATCCTACCATGCTGACCCTACCATACTGACCCTACCATGCTGACCCTCCCGTGCCAATCCTACCATACTGACCCTACCGTGCCAATCCTACCATGCTGACCTTACCATGCTGACCCTACCGTGCCAATCCTACCATAATGACCCTACCGTGCCAATCCTACCAGGCTGACACTACCATGCCAACATAACCGTGCCATACCAGCCTACACAGAGCAACACACAAAATGCTGGAGGAACTCAGCAGGTTAGGCAGCATCTATGGAAATGGATAAACAGTTGAAGTCTCAGGACTGGATAGGAAGGGGGAATCCTTCAATAGAACTGGAAAGGAAGGGGGACAAACCCAGAGTAAGAAGGTGGGGGAAATGAAATTTTGTAGGTGAGAACAGGGACCCACCTTCTCTCTCACCTGACCTGCTGAGACCCTCCAGCACTCTGAGGGAGTTTGATAGATTGTTGATGTTATAGCTTATGAGAAATGGAATTAGTGCAGTAAAGTTATCACCGAGGTAAAAAGATTGTCCGTGTTCTCGGTGGAGTGACAGAGAAAATGAGATGGGCTGAATGGCCTCTTATCCCTCGTGTCCCTCATATTCTATTTGAGTGCTGGAGTTGCTGATAGCTTTGGACAGCCCAGTTCATAACACAAACCAGCCTCCCCTCATTTGACTCCATCCACACTCCCGGCTACTCAGTAAAACACCACCCACCCTGGCCATTCCCTATTCTCCCCTCGCCCATCGAGAAGAAAATACAAAGGTCTGAAAGCACGTACCACAGGCTCAAGGACAGCCCACTGTTACCAAACTCTTGAACAGACCTCTCTTACACTGAGGATGATATCACTTTATAAAACTTATTTTCAGATACGGCACAGTAACAGGCCCCTCCAGCCCTACAAGCTCACGTGGCCCGTTACACCCATGTGACTAATTAACCTACTAACCCGAAAATCTTCAGAATGTGGGAGGAAACCGGAGCACCCAAGGAAGCACACAAGAATTGTGTATTTAGTGTTTCAGTAACATTGTGAATATATTGTTTGATTAAGCATTCTTTGTTATTTAAATAATTCATTATTGCTTATATGTAAAAGTACGTGAATGGCATACATCATCACGATACCACGTCATGTGCACCTCGATTAAAGTGAAAACCAAAGTTAGACTTGTATTCCTGGCTCTCTTGTTTTCCTTTCAATTAGTTTTATGTTTTGGAGCTACAAAACACACTAATGGGGAGAACTCCTTGCAGACAGCAGCCCAACTGTACCCAGATGACTGGTAGTGTAATAGTGCTATGCTAACCACTATACTACTGTGTCAATTCCCCCCACCCACTCCCCTCCAGTAGCTTTTATACTTCCTGCATTGTTATTGTTTTGCCTTGTTCTACCTCAATCAGTGCGTAATGAACTGATCTGTGTGAAAGAAAAACTTTTCACTGTATATTGACAATAGCAAACCAATACCAACACTTTCTACCCCCAATCTGACATGGGATCAAAATTCCCTGAATCACCATCCCACCATCCCCTTGTTAAATTCCATCTGCCATTCCCTTGCCCACTATCCTGAGATAGGTACCCCCAATCGGCAGTTGGTTCTGCTTGGACTTTCTCTTGTTAGAGATGACCCTCATCTGACAGTTGCCTCCTCTTTTGCCATGGAGCCCCCTCTCAGGGTGGAGGACCAACATCTCATATTCCCTCTAAGTAACCTGCAAGCTGTTCTCACAGATATTGATTTCTCCTTCAGATAATTTTCTCTCCCTCTTCCCTCTTCATCTATTCCACGCTCTGGCCTCTTCCCTCTTCTCTTCACCAAATATAATCCTTCCCTTTCTTCTATGGTCCACCCTCCTCACCTGTAGGATTCCTTCCTCCCCAGCTGGCTTCACCTATCATCTCCCAGCTTCTTACTTCCCCCCGATCCCCCACCCACCTGGCTTCACCAATCACCTTCTGGCGTGACCTCCTTCCCGTCACCCCACATTCCTATTCAGGCATCTTCCCCCATTCTTCTCAGTGCAGTGAGGGCTTCTCCCCCCCCCCCCCCCAATGCAATTTCTCCTCTCTCCATCTGTTGGAAGCCAGTGTGATGAGATCTGAAGGATTATCCAATATGGATTGTTCCTTTAAAAAGAGAGAGAGCGGAAAGCATGTGTGCTATTTCAGCGAGAGAGATCAACGAAAGCCTGCATGTTGCCTTGGAAACGGAAAGGCAGAACTATATGATGGACAGCTAGTGTTTAGCACTTGTGGAATATATACAAGGTCAACTGGCTTGGTAATCAGACAGACCAGAGACACAAGGAGGACACAGACACTGGTTGAGCTTTGTGTGCCCACGAGAAAGGTGGGGATTTTGCTCATAGTGTGGACATAGGGGTGACTGGTGGAAAGCTATCGGTGTGTTTAACCCTCGCCTGTGTTGATAGCTTTACTGTGGGAAAATGGCACGCTCTTTTGTGTGGTCACAGTCGGTGACTTTCATAAGCAGGAGGACAATGTGGAAGATTCAAAGGCATCGGCATCTCTCTCTCTCTCTCTCTCTCTCTCTCTCTCTCTCTCTCTCTCTCTCTCTCTCTCTCTCTCTCTCTCTCTCTCTCTCTCTCTCTCTCTCTCTCTCTCTCTCTCTCTCTCTTCTACTCAATTTAATATCCAGAACTGAACTTACTTCATACCTATACCATTCTAAGACTGTATCATTTCACCACCTAAGCTTGAAGGAGTTTGGGAATATTATTTACTCACTTATATATGCATATACACTGCCGACCTGTTTGCCTTATCTTGTTTTATATTACCTTTTCATGTAGATACTAATAAAATAGTGCTTATAATGGAAGACTCAGACTCCAGGTGTGTCCATTTCTGCTGGTCCTTTATGACCTGATACGGGTACATCACAACATTGGGGGCTCGTCCGGGATATGAACGTATTGGTGGGAGCCATTCTGAAATTTTTTGGGTGCTTGACTCAATAGTTGATCTCATTTTGGGGAATCCCATCTGATTTGAGTGAGTGGAATATCAGCAGAAATGGAGTTTGAGGTTAATAAGTTTGTGGCAGAACCAATTCCTGAGGCGTTGGATGATGCTAAGAGGGAAGTGCTGTTGGGAATTGCTCATAAGTTAAAAGTTAAGGTGACTACTAGAATGAAGAGGGCTCAGATGCAGCTGTTAATAGCACAGCATTATGTCTCCAAGGGAATATTTGAAGAGGAGGTGTTGGAAATGTTTGCTGAAGGTAAAGTATTTACTGATGCTGAGGTTCAGCTTCAGGCAGCAAAAATGAAGTATGAGTATGAGTTGCAATTAAAACAGCTCGAGGCTGTGGAGGCAGACAAGCAGAGAGACGAAGCAAAAAGGCAGAGGTGGTTCGAGCAGGAAAGGATAGAGAGGATACAGCAAGGAGGTCCAGTGCCAGGTCATGGTGAGGAGTTGTTGGTACCGTTTAATATCAGCCAATAAATTAATTTAGTACCGCCATTTGATGAAGCTGAAGTTGACAGGTATTTCCTGCACTTTGAAAAGGTGGCCCAGACTCAGCAATCGCCAAGGGATCAGCGGGCTGTCATGTTACAAAGTGTGCTGAAGGGGAAGGCTCAGCAGGCGTATTCTGCCCTGACCCTTGAACAGTCCAAGGATTATGCCACAGAGAAAGATGCTGTGCTTATGGTTCATGAGTTGGTTCCGGAGGTGTATAGACAGAAGTTCAAAGATTTGAGTAAGTATTGGAACCAAACCTATGTGGAGTTTGCCCATGAAAAACGGGTGTACTTTGATCATTGGTGTACCTCAAAAAGGGCGAATGAGGATATTGACAATTTAATAGAATTGATATCGATTGAAGAATTTAAAAACTGTGTCCCTGACAGCATAAAGACGTACTTGAATGAAAAAGAGGCTGAGAACCTGTCAGAGTCTGCTAAGTTAGCAGATGAGTATGCTTTAACCCACAAGGTAAAGTTGTCCCCGAACAAGAGCTACCAAAAGAGTAGTAGAGATAACAAAGATACCCCACAGGTTAAACCAGAGAGTAAGTTAGGAGCTAGTGACAAGAGTACGGAGGAAGGAAAGCAGTTAAAAGGACAATTTTCCAATTTTACCTGTCACTATTGTAAGACGTCTGGTCATATGGTGGTGAATTGTTTTGCTGTGAAAAGAGAAAAAGGAAAAGAAAAGGAGACAATCCCAAATGGTTGAGTTCAGTCGGTTGAGACACGATGGAGAAAGAAGGGGTCTGACTGAGTGCAAGAGAGATTTAAACAGTTTATCTCAGATGTGTTTGTGTCTGTAAAAGAGGGGTCAACTCCGGTTCCAGTGAAAATATGGAGAGATACTGGGGCTTTTCAGTCACTGATATCGGATAGTGTTTTGGACTTCAGTGATGAGATGAAAACCAATGAAGACAATATTATTAAAGGAATTGGAAAAGGGACTGAGTCCTTACTTTAGCATAAGGTAATTTTGAAATGCAAACTGGAATCAGGACCTATTAAGATAGGGGTACGATCTGATTTACCGATAGGCAATGTTGATGTCTTGCTGGGTAATGACCTTGCAGGTGGGGATGTTTACTCAGCAGTGCAGCTAACGAGCAAGCCTGTGGCTGACGACCCACACATGGATACTGATGTTTACCCTGTATGCACAGTAACTGGAAGCATGTCTAAAAAGGCTGCTAATGCAGATAGCTCAGGGCAGGGGGATTCTGAGTCCCATGATAACAAAAATAGGGGTTCAAATCATAAGAATTTGTCAGAGACTTTTCTACCTTCCATTTTACAACAGGATTTGTGTAGTAGGGAGGATGAGAAAGGTTTGTCCTTGTCCAGGGATGAATTTATAGCAGAACAAAGCCAAGATTCAGAAATTGTTGGAGACAGTTCTCACAAAGAGGAGGTTCAGAAGGGGTCAGTAGGATATTATCTTAAGGATGGGTGTTGATTAGAAGGTGGAGGCCACCTACTGTGCCTGCAAGTGAAGATTAGGCTATTGAACATCAAGTTGTGGTTCCGAAAGCTTCCAGGGCTGAGATTTTAAACATGGCTCATAGTATACCTTTAGGTGGACACTCTGGAGTGAGAAAGATAGTGAACAGGATTATGAAGGAATTCTACTGGCCTAATTTAAGAAAGGATGTTGTGAATTTTTGCCGGATTTGCCATACCTGCCAGGTTGTGGGGAAACCTAACCAGGTTATTCAAGTAGCACCACTTAAACCAATACCTGCTTTTGGTGAGCCTTTTTCTAGGGTCATAGTGCATTGTGTTGGCCCATTGCCAAGGACTGCAGCTGGCTATGAGTATCTGTAACAATCACGTGTGCTGTGTCTAGGTTCCCTGAAGCGGGGCCTCTCAGAAATATCAGGGCCAAGACTGTGGGAAAGGCACTCATCAAGGTTTTCACACTGGTAGGTCTGCCCAAAGAAATTCAATCTGACCAGGGTAGTAACTTTACTTCCAGAACATTCCAGGGGATAGTTAGAGAACTGGGGGCTAAGCACATTGTGTCATCTGCATATCACCCAGAGTCCCAGGAAGCCTTGGAATGGTTCCACTCTACTCTTTAAGACCATGATTTAAACATATTGTGTGGAAAATGGGAAAAACTTGGATGAAGGAGTTCACTTACTTCTATTTGCTGTTAGAGATTCGATTCAAGAATCATTGGGGTTCAGACTGTTTGAACTTGTTTTGGTCACAAAGCTATATGACCTTTGACCCTACTCAGAGAGCAGTGGTCTGTTCAGAAACTGTGTAAGTGTACATAGTTATGTTTTGGAATTCAGAGACAGACTTAACAAGGCTTGTGACCTTGCGAAGCAGAATTCACAGCACTCTCAGATAAATATGAAGCTTTGATATGTCTGGAAAGCAAGAGAACAGAGATACTGCATTGGAGCTAAGGTCCTGGTGGTGTTCCCCCTCCTTACCAACCCCCTTCAAGTGGGATTTAGTGGACCATATGAGATAATTAAGAAAATTGATTCTTCGAATTCTGTTATTAGAACTCCTGACCGAAGGAAGGCTACTCAATTTGTGCATGTAATCATGATCAAGCCTTATTATGACCCAGAGACTCACCTGTGAGTACTATTAAGACAACAGAAAAAGTTGTGGAGCCTGGTATCGAGATACCAGATAATTTTAACAAGATCAGTGTAGTCTCCACAAGGCTCGAAAATTCTGATGTTTTGAAAAGTATTGACAGAAAAATCCATCATTTGGAGCCAAAGCAGCAAAAACAATTGAAGGACTTAATTAGCAAGTATAAAGGTTTGTTCCCTCACAGTCCAAGACAGTGCACAGCTGCAGTGCATGACGTGATTGTAGATAAAGTTGATCCAATTAAGCAGCACCCTTATAGAATGAACCAAGACAAAAATAAAATGGTTGAACAAGAAATTGAATACATGCTGACAGCCTGCATTATTAGGCCATCTACCTCAGTGGGCGTCGCCCTGTGTTATTGTCCCTAAGCTGGGCAGAAGCATGAGATTCTGTACTGTCTACAGGAAAGTTAATGCAGTAACTAAAACAGACGCTTATCCTATCTCAAGAGTGGATGTCTGTATTGATAGAGTGGGGAAGGCTAAATACCCTACAAAGATTGACCTGTTAAAAGGATACTGGTGCGTTCCTTTGGCAGAAAGGGCTAAAGAAATCTCTGCATTCGTGAAACCATCTGGACTGTTTGAGTACAATGTTCTACCCTTTGGGATGAAAAATGCTCCAGGGAGATTCCAAACGATGATGAATTCAGTGATTCAGGGTTTAGAAAATACAGGGGCGATTCTCCACTAGGCGCTCATGGAGTGAGGTTGGATCCGGCTTCTCTCCATTACCGTTATTTTTTTTTAACCCAGGATCACCCTTATTTAACATACTTTTATCTACACTCAAAGTCTCTTATTTTTGAACTTTTTCTTGGGCTTTGGTTGTGAATTTTTGAAGAAACGTGCATAGAAATGAGTATAATGAGCACAAGAGCTAAAGGGTCCAATTCAAAAAACGGGAAAGATACTGATGGGAACGGCAAGAAGAAAAGAGGTGAACCTAAGCAAACTGAATTAACTTACGAGGCAATGTTGGGATCTTCTGAAGGCACAATCTATTGAACTACGCCAAAATAGTAAAGAAGATTTTCAGGTACTTCAGGACTCTTTGGTTGTGCTCGATCACGAAGTTAAACAGCAACAATCTAAAATCACAGAACTACAGGACGACGCTAGGAAGAAAGATCAGAAAATTGATCGTTTGCAACAAACTCTGTCTTTGACAGTTAAACAGCTGGAGAGTTGCAAATCCGAGATCATCGATCTTGAAAATGCATTCAGAAGACAGAATTTACGTATAATCGGGCTCCCCGATGATATCGAGAAAGGGGACCCGGTAAAATTCTTTGCTCAACTTTTAAAGGATGCATTTACCTCTGAATTTCCAAATGAACCTCTATTACTTGAACACGCTCATCGCTCTTTTCCCCGATATTTGAGCCCTGGGGCCAAACCAAGAGCAGTGATTGTCTGGTTCCACTATGTGCATGTTAAAGAACATCTTGTCTGCGTTGATCATCAATGAGCTATGATCCATTTTCAAAATTATCAATTTTGTCTTGTGGAGGATTATAGCCCAGAAGTAATGAAGGCACGATTGGCTTTTAAGCCTTTGATGTTGTAATGTTATGAAAAGGGTCTCAAACCAGCATTACTTTACCAGGCACGCCTCAGAATTACTACTCCCGAAGGGCAATGTCATGTTTTTCTTATGTTATGTATTCAGGCAACAATAAATATAGATGAGATAGGCTAGGGTTTTTATAACAAATAACACGTTTATTAAACACTGAAAACAAACCCCCTCAAAATTAAACAAACTCAAACATGACCGGAACTCAGCTGCTGGGCAGCTGCTCAAACAGTTCTTAATAGCTTTGCAGTCCCAAACAGTCTTTAAAGCGGTATTGAAAAAAAACAGTTCTTTAAAACGGTATGCCGAAAGAAAACAGTTCTTTAGAGCGATATGCCAAAAGTTCAAAAGCTCCCAGTCCTTTTAAAAGGACAGACTTTTTAAAGCGATTTAAATTCTCTTCCACGTCGATGTCCTTCGATTCCCCCGGCGTCGAACTTTCCCACGAAGAATTTTATAAAATATAATGGCTTAAAGGTACTGACCTTTCTTCCCACACTATTCTCAATCCTTTCTGGTCATCCCAGGGATTAACAGCGAGAATAGTCAACGATATCCTTCCGAATGAGGATCAAATAAGGTCGAACTTTTCCACCTTTGAAAATCGGTTCTCCTCGATTTTTACCTTCCAAACTTTTCTTCACTCTCCACGGCAAAGAAACCGTTGGTAATGACCTTTTAAACTTTAGGCATTATATAGAACTTCATTTTTAACTAAACTGCATCATCACATTAAAGCACGCAGTGACATGAAGTCATCTTGGCAAATTCCGCCACGAACTGCCCCACCTGACAGGGTAGGGTCTTCCTTTTATACCCTGTAAAAAAAAACTGTCACATGATCTCTACTGGCGGGAAAATGACATCACTCCACCATCACAAGACCATTACCTCAAGTCCAGTATAACTTCAACCCCAGTCACGTGACAAGGGTACCACTGTCACGTGTCACGGGTACGTAACACTTACTACAACCGCAGCTCGAAGTTTTTTGGATGAATACTATCCACCTGCTTCAGACACTCATTTTTAATTAATTTATAGTTTTGTAGTCCTGGTTTGAGCTTATGCACCTTTTTTTTAAAGCCTATAATTTTCCTATGATGGTCGATCTTTAAAAGCTAGCGTAGTGATATTTTACTTTTAATTATAGTTTTTTTTACTTGAAATACTCATTCTTTTCTTCTCTCCTTTTAATTTTCTTAATCTATTTTTTAATATTTTGATTTTTTGACATTTTTAGTAATGATTGACGGGGAATTTTTTGGAGGAATATCTTGGTTGTCTTTTAGTTTTGTTTAAGATGGCAGTTCATTGTTCTGATTTCATATTTCCTCTTGTTCTTTCATTCTGTCATTTTTTTCTATTTGCATTCTCCTTCCCATAATGCCTTTTTAAAAATGTTATTTTTAATTACATATGTCTTTGTTTTTGATTTATAATATACGCTGACATTTACTTTTTCTTTTCATTGTCAGAAATTATGAAGATTGTTATATTGTAATCCTTAATTTTTGGATTTTGGGTGGTCTTTATTTTAACATATATTTTTGGAGTTGCCTTCTGGAGAAACGGGGATAGATTTAGTGTTATTTCTTTTTCTGGCCTGCTTCAGGCTCAGACTGGGGGCTTTGTGGGTGGAGGGTAGGGTATGTTTCTATTTTTTTCAGTTTTCTTATTTGGGCTGATTTAGAACTGCAAAGATGTATACAGTGTTGTCACCTCCAGTTCCTCCCTGAGCTTTTGTTCCTCTTCCGGGTTCATGAGTTCACATTATGCTTAACTCTTTACATACCAAAGGGTTGATTTTATATAATTATGGCTCAGATTATAAATTTTGTCTCTTGGAATACAAATGGTTTAAGCCATCCGCTTAAACGGAAGAAGACTTTTAAAGTATTTCAAAGACTAAATGCTCATATTATTTTTATACAAGAAACTCATGTGAGGAAAGAGGGTAATCAGCGTTTTTTCAGGTTTTGGAAGGATCATCAGTTTCACTCGAATTTGCATGCTAAAATAAGAGGAGTTTCAATTTTTATTGATCCCTCAATTACATTTGTTCATCATGATAATGTTTCTGATCCGAATGGCAGATTCTTGTTTATTACTGGGTTACTTTTTAATAAAAAAGTGGTTATGGCTAATGTTTATGCTCCAAATATGGATTATCCTGAATTTTTTAATAATTTAGTTACTGCTTTCCCTGATCTAAATGAATATATGCTGATAATGGGTGGTGATTTTAATTGTTGTTTGAACCCTTTGATGGATAGATCCATATCTACTCAAGTCTTACCAAACAAGTCAGATATTCTTATCAATCCCTTCATGAACAATTCTGGAATTTTGGATATTTGGAGATTTCTACACCCCAAGGATAAAATGTTTTCTTTTTTTCACATGTGTATCATTCCGGCTCTAGAATTGATTACTTTTTTATCGACTCTCGTCTCATCCCATCTGTGATTGACTGTAACTATGACATTATTGCCATTTCCAATCATGCTCCAATTAAACTTTCTATCAAATTAATGGATAAAGTTTCAAGCATTAGGCAATGGCAATTTAATACAATTTGCTTCGACTCAGATTTTGTTGAGTTTATGAAGGAAAAGATTGATTTCTTTTCAACTAATTTTACAGAAGAAATTTCCAACGGGTCACTTTGGACACTTTTCAGACATATATCCGAGGTCATGTTATTTCCTATTCTGTTGGCATGAGGAAATGTATTAAGAAAGAAGCATTATTATTGGTTGATAAGATCAAAGAAATTGATAAGAAATATTCCATTGCTCCTAGTAAGGAGCTTTATAAACAGAGAGTCGAGCTTCAAATGGAATATAATTTATTACTTTCATCCTCAATTGAAAACCAATTAATGAAAACTAGAAGTAAGTTTTACATACATAGTGATAAATCGGGTAAATTATTAGCTACTCAATTGAAAACTGCCTCGGTTAAATGCCAAATTATTAAGATTCATAAATAAGATGGTAATTTGACAGTTAATCGTGATGAAATAAAAAAATCTGTTCAAGATTTTTATACCTCTTTATATAATTCTGATTTTCCCAATGATCCTAATACTATGTATGACTTCTTAAGGAAATCAAATTTTCTGAAATAAATCAATTTATTCTAGCAAGTTGTATTATATCTAAATAACTTTTTCTATCCCTCTATTATGGATCAAGCCTATTTGATTTGGAAAACTATAGGTATTTCATGATTTTGTGATTTATTTTTGGATAATTGTTTCATGTCATTTGAGCAATTATTTAACAAATATAATTTACCTAGATCTCATTTCTTTAGATATTTACAGGTTAGAAACTTTTTAAATACCGTCCTTCCTACTTTCCTGAACTTGTACTCTATGGGTAGTTTGGAAATTTTTTTTAGATTAAATTCCTTCTGAGAACGGTGCAATAGCATTTATCTACAACATAATTATGAAAATTCATTCAGTTGCATCTAATAAAATTAAAAATGATTGGGAAAGGGAACTTAAGCTTACCTTACCTATCGAAAAATAGGAAAAAATTCTTCAATTAGTTAACTCATCCTCTATATGTGCTAAACATTCGCTGATACAGTTCATAGGGCCCATATGTCTAACGATAAATTAGCTCATTATTGTTCTCATATAAGTCCAGTATGTGACAGACGTCATTCTGAGACCGCTTCTTTAACTCATATGTTTTGGTCATGTTCTGCTTTGAAAAATTATTGGGAAGGTATCTTCGATGTTATCTCAACTGTTTTGAATATTGATTTACAACCTCATCCTATTAGGGCAATTTTTGGTTTACCAATGATAGAACCACACCATTTAACCTCTTCAGCGTGTCGGATGATTGCATTTCTCACATTAATGGCTAAAAGATCAATTTTGCTGAATTGGAAGGAAATTAATCCTCCCACCACATTTCATTGGTTCTCTCAAACTATGTTATGTTTAAACTTAGAAAAAATCAGAAGTGTTATATATGACCCTTCTATGAAATTTGATCAGACTTGGAGGCCTTTTATTCAATACTTTCATATGATGTGATTTGACCTCTTTCCAAACCTATTCTTGTGTTAATATATGTAGGGAGGTTTGGAGCTGGTGACACTAATGGTCCTGTTTCAATTTTGATGCTATAAACAGCCCATGTTATTTTCTTATTTTTTTTTTCTGTTAGCTTAGTATTGGTTAGTTTAGTTTTTTTTTGGTGGGTATTTTTTTTGGTATTTTTTTCTTTTGTTTTCTTTTTGGATATGTTAATCCTTCTTTTGTGAACTCTACATTTGTATTTGAACATCTTTGGGAGGTTTATTACCTTTGTACTAACTGAATATATAATTATATACACTGTCTATTAACAATGTAATCCCAACAATTGTGTAGCAATACTATGTATATCCACTATTTTGATATTAATAAAAAGATTGAAAAAGAAAAGAGAAAATACAGGGGCTTATATTGATGATTTGGTTGTACAGAATGACACATGGGAAGAGCATACTTCGGCGGTGGAGAAACTGTTTGAAAAGCTGTCCCAGGCCAATCTTACCGTAAACCTCGCTAAAAGTGAATTTGGCCACACCACTGTCACATATTTTGGCTAGGTAGCAGGCCAGGGCCAACTGGCTCCTGTGCAGACCAAGGTTCAGGCTATTGCTGAGGTTCCTGGTCCAATGGGCAATAAAGTGTTAAGAAGGTTTTTAGGAATGGTTGGGTATTACTGTAAGTTTTGTAAGAACTTCGCAGACATCGCTCCCCCAATGAAACTCCCAGGGAAGAGTGAAAGACTTGTATGGAGTGACCTTTGCCAGGAGGTATTTGAATGCCTGAAAGCCATTCTGTGTTATCATCCTCTGCTCAAAGCACCTGATTTCAATAAAACATTTTCAATTGCGGTAGACGCTAGTGCTGAAGCTGCCGGGGCAGTATTTTTGCAAAAGGATGATGATGAAATTGAACATCCAGTAGCTTATTTCTCAAAGAAATTGAATGCACACCAGAAAATTTACTCCACTATTGAAAAGGAATTGTTATCACTCATTTTAGCATTACAACATTTTGCTGTCTATATATGTCCTACACTTGTAGTTTACACTGTCCATAATCCATTAGTGTTTCTGAGTAAAATGAAGGATAAGAAGAGAAGGTTACTTAACTGGAGTCTGATCTTGCAAGAATATGATATGCAAATAAAACGTGAAAGGTACTGACAACATTATAGCAGATTGTTTGTCTAGATGTTAAGTTTAAGTTTGTATAAGCTTTGCTATGTTACCTGATAATTATACATGTATTGCTTTAAGCTGTATAATTGATAGTTAAGACAAAAACTTTGCTCCTTGATCAAAGTTTTTCTTAAAAGGAGGGAGGTGTGACGAGATCTGAAGGATTATCCAATATGGACTATTCCTTTAAAAAGAGAGAGAGAGAGCAGAAAGCGTGTGTGCTATTTCAGCGAGAGAGAGATCAACAAAAGCCTGTGAGTTGCCTTGGAAATGGCAAGGCGGAACTATATGATGGACAGCTGGTGTTCAGCACTTGTGGAATATATACAAGGTCAATTGGCTTTGTAATCAGACACATCAAAGACACAAGGAAGACAATAACACTAGTTGAGCTTTGTGTGCAACGATGGGGGTTTAGCTCCGTGTGTGGACAAAGGGGTGACTGGTAGAAAGCTATTGGTGTGTTTAACCCTCACCTGGGTTGATAGCTTTACCGTGGGAAACTGGCACTCTCTTTTGTGTGGTCACAGTTGGTGATTTAATAAGTTTCAGGAGCAGAAGGACAGCATGGAAGATTTGATGGCATCAGCATCAGTCTCTCTCTCTCTCTCTCTCTCTCTCCCTTTCTCTCCCTCTCTCTCCCCTACTCAATTCAATATCCAGAATTGAACTTACTTCATACCTATACCATTCTAAGACTGTATCATTTCACCGCCTAAGCTTGAAGGAGTTTGGGAATATTATTTACTCACTTATATATGCATATACTCTGCCAACCTGTTTGCCTTATCTTGTTTTATAATACTTTATCAAGTAGTTACTAATAAAGTAGTGTTTATAATGGAAGACTCAGACTCCAGGTGTGTCCATTTCTGCTGCTCCTTTATAACCCGTTACGGGGCACGTAACAAAATTGGGGGCTCATTCAGGAAAATCACTAATAGGTGGGAGCCATTCTGACAATTTTTGGGGGCTTGATTCAATAGTTGATCTGATTGGGGGGGAATCCCTTCCAATTTGTGTGAGTGGAATATCAGCAGAAATGGAGGTTGAGGTTAATAAATTTGTGGCAGAACCAACCTCTGAGGCACTGGATGATGCTAAGAGGGATGTGCTGTTGGGAATTGCTCATAAGTTAAAAGTATGTGGGTAGAATACAACTCTGAGACTTGTCTTCTCCAGATAGCTGTAAAATACAGAAAACTATAGAAGTAGTTGATAGAAAGACATCAATCCCCCTGCACAAAATGAAAAAGAAAATAAAACTCGCAAACCCAAACCCCCCCATATGCCTTCTCCCCAAAACCTTTTATCTTCTTACCAATTAAAAAGCTATAAATCTCTGCATTAAATATGTCCAATGACTTGACCTCCACAGCCATCCAGGACAATGAATTCCACAGATTCACCATCCTCCGGCTAAAGGAATTCCTCCTCATCTCTGCTCCAAATGGACGTCCATCTATTCCGAAGCTGTACTCTCTGGTTGTAGACTCCCCATGACAGGAAACATCCTCCCTACACTCACTCTACCTTGGCCGATAGGTTTTAATGAGATCCTCTCCTCTTTCTTCTAAACTGTCCAGCCAGTACAGGCCCAAAGTCATCAACCCTTTCTCTCCCGGATCATCCTGCCACTTTCTCCTGTGTGTGTGGGATTGTGCTGAGTTGGAGAGTTGGTGGCTGGGAATAATTCTGTACACAATTCCCACACCTCTTACAGAATGAAGAGTCAATAAAGTCTTCACCCACAGGGGAGTGACTCCCCGAGAGGTTCGGAGGCCCAGCCACTCGGTGTGTGAAAGACAGGGATTGATAGACACAGGAGAATTGTGTTATTTTGCTACTCATAGTGACAGCACGATAATAGGCCCTTCTGGCTCAACGAACCCACGCCCCCAATTACACTTTGCGACCAATTAACCTACTAACCGCAACATCTTTGGAATGTGGGAGGAAACTGAAAAAGCCAGAGGAAACCCACAAGGGGAACGTAAAAACTGTGGTGGGAATTGAACCATGATTGCTGTCGATCTGCTAACCACTACAGTACCATGCTGACCCTACAGTGCCGACCCTACCATGCCAACCCTAGCGTGCCAACCCTAGTGTGCCAATTCTACTGTGCCAATCCTACCAGGCTAACCCTACCATGCCAACACGACTGTGCCATACCAACCTATTCATGCTGGAAATTCAGAGCAACACACAAAATGCTGGAGGAACTCAGCAGGTTGGGCAGCATCTGTGGAAATGAATAAACAGTTGAAGTCTCAGTACTGGAAAGGAAGGGGAATCCTTCAATAGAACTGGAAAGGAAGGGGGACAAAGCCGGAGTAAGAAGGTGGGGGAAGGAAAGGTTGTAGGTGAGAACAGGGACCCACCTTCCCTCTCACCTGACCTGCCGAGTCCCTCCAGCACTCTGAGGGGGTTTGATAGATTGTCGATGTTATAGCTTATGAGAGATGGAGTTAGTGCAGGAAAGTATCACCGAGAGAAAAAAATTGACCATATGCTCTGTGAAGTGACAGAGCAGATGTGATGGGCTGAATGGCCTCTTATCCCTTATGTTTCTCATATTCTATTTGACTGCAGGAGTTGCCGATAGCTGCAGACAGCTCAGTTCATGACACAAACCAGCCTCCCCTCATTTGACTCCATCCACACTCCCGGCTACTCAGTAAAACACCACCCACCCAGGCCATTCCCTATTCTCCCCTCGCCCATCGAGAAGAAAATACAAAGGTCTGAAAGCACATACCACAGGCTCAAGGACAGCCCACTGTTACCAAACTCTTGAACAGACCTCTCTTACACTGAGGATGATATCACTTTATAAAATTTATTTTGAGATACGGCACAGTAACAGGCCCCTCCAGCCCTACAAGCTCACGTGGCCCCTTACACCCATGTGACTAATTAACCTACTAACCCGAAAATCTTCAGAATGTGGGAGGAAACCGGAGCACCCAAGGAAGCACACAAGAATTGTGTATTTCGTGTTTCAGTAACATTGTAAATATATTGTGTGATTAAGCATTCTTTGTTAATTAAATAATTCATTATTGGTTGTATGTAAAAGTACGTGAATGGCATACGTCATCATGACAGCACATCATGTGCACTTCGCTTAAAGTGAAAACCAAAGTTAGACTTGTATTCCTGGCTCTCTTGTTTTCCTTTCAATTAGTTTTATGTTTTGGAGCTACAAAACACACTAATGGGGAGAACTCCTTGCAGACAGCAGCCCAACTGAACCCAGATAACTGGTAGTGTAATAGCGCTATGCTAACCACTATACTACTGTGTCAACTCCCCCACCCCCTCCCCTCCAGTAGCTTTTATACTTTCTGCATTGTTATGGTTTTGCCTTATTCTTCCTCAATCACTGTGTAATGAACCGATCAGTGTGAAAGAGAAGCTTTTCACTGTATCTCGGTGCATGTGCCAATAGCAAACCAATACCAACACTTTCTCCCCCCGATCTGACATGGGATCAAAATGCCTTTAATCACCATCCCACCAACCCGTTGTTAAGTTCCGTCTGCCATTCCCTTGCCCACTATCCTGAGATAGGTACCCCCGATCGGCAGTTGGTTCTGCTTGGACTTTCTCTTGTTAGAGATGACTGTCATCTGACAGTTGCCTCCTCTTTTGCCACGGAGACCCCTCTCAGGGTGAAGGAGCAACATCTCATATTCTGCCTCAGTAACCTCCAAGCCGTTGGCACAGATATTGATTTCACCTTCAGATAATTTTCCCTCCCAATTCCCTCTTCTTCTATTCCCCATTATAGCCTCTTTCCTCTTCTCTTCACCAAACTATAATTCTTTGCTTTCTCCTAATGTTCCACTCTCTTCTCCTGTAGGATTCCTTCCTCTCTACCTGGCTTCACCTATCATCCCCCAGCTTCTTACTTCACCCCACCCCTCCACCCACCTGTCTTCACCTATCACCTTCTGGCGTGGCCTCCTTCCCCTCCCCCACGTTCCTACTCAGGCATCTACTCCCTCTTTCTTCTCAACTCGAAACGTCGACTGTTATTCATTTCCACAGATGCTGCCTGACCTGCTGAGTTCTTCCGGCATTTTGTCTGTGTTGCTCTGGTTCCAGCGTCAGCAGAATCTCGTGTCTGACAGTTGTGTTGTGCAGCATCACTTGCCACTTCTCAGCCCGTGCACAGACATTGTCGGAAACTTGCATGCAAGCGCTGTTTCACTTACCAAGGAGCCGGTAACAGAAGGGAATGATGCACACAGTAGCCTTATTCAGAACATGGGATCCAGGGCCTGTACTATTCTATGTTCTATGTTCTATGTTGACACCCTTCAGTCAACATCTCCCTCTGACCTTGTAAAGGAAGATAGGGCTCTGAGGACAGTGAGGGCTCCCCCCCCCCCCCCATGCAATTTCTCCTCTCTCCATCTGTTGGAAGCCAGTCTGACGAGATCTGAAGGATTATCCAATATGGACTGTCCCTTTAAAAAGAGAGAGAGCGGAAAATGTGTGCTATTTTAGCGAGAGAGAGATCAACAAAAACCTGTAAGTTGCCTTGGAAACGGCAAGGTGGAACTATATGATGGACAGCTGGTGTTCAGCACTTGTGGAATATATACAAGGTCAACTGGCTTTGTAATCAGACACACCAGAGACACAAGGAAGACACTGACTGTGGCTGAGCTTTGTGTGCCCACAACAAAGGTGGGTTTTGCTCACAGTGTGGACAAAGGGGTGACCGGTGGAAAGCTATCAGTGTGTTTATCCCTCATCTTGGTTGATAGCTTTACTGTGGGAAACTGGCACTCTCTTTTGTGTGGTCACAGTCGGTGACTTTGAAAAGTTTCAGGAGGAGGAGGATGACATGGAAGGTTTGATGGCATTAGCACATCTCTATCTCTCCAATCTACTCAATTCAATATCCAGAACTGAACTGACTTCATACATATACAATCGTAAGACTATCATTTCACCACCTAAGCTTGAAGAAGTTTGGGAACTTTATTTACTCACTTATATGTGCATTTAGTCTGCTAACCTGTTTGACTTATCTTGTTTTATATTACTTTATCACGTAATTACTAATAAAATAGTGTTTATAACAGAACTCAGACTCCCGGTGTGTCCATTTCTGCTGGTCCTTTTTAACCTGTTACGTGGTACGTACCACCAGATTCTCTTTTTATTTAACAATAGAAGTTCTAACAGTTTGTTTATTTCTCACTGAGCTTCTCCTTCACCTTTTGCTGAATTTCTCAATCCTTGGGCTTTTATTTGGATTATCAAAAGCCGACTTCTTTGATGCTGAACTTCCTTTAACTGGGTTACGGTGGCGCCAAAGCTCCTGTTTCTATCTTGTAGTGCTCAGTGACTCTATGAAGCAATCTTCCAGGTGAGTTTGGGAGATAAATATGTCTTGTACAGTAACATGAAGGTATAGGTCTCACAAGGTTTGGATATGGCCCAAGTGCGGAGCGAAAAACACTGAAGCAGGTCAATAGCTCACAGACTTTAATGCAAACCGTGTTATTGGGAAAAGAAAACAGTAAACACTAGGCCAAACAGGACCATTAACTGAAACCCTCAAATGGAAAATGTAGCCTACACTGAGAATGAAAAGGACAATGAAGAATAAAGTGAATACTGCTAGCCTTCAGAGTCAGTTGACTCAACAGTCCAATTTATCAGGCAAGGTGGAATGCAAGGAGGCATCCAATCATAGCTGTGTCCAAGTCTTGACAAATACTATGACAGAATGAATGGAGTGTGACAGGGTCCAGAAATGACCCTAGTTTGTGATGGGGTCCAGGATTAACCCTATGAACTGTGCTGCTATTAAGAGCGAGAGAGAGGCATCCAATGCAATGAGAGAGGGACAGAGACTGATAGAAAGATTGATGTTATGGTTTCTCTACAAGCTTGTTTACCTTTCCACAAAGACACTTGCCTGTTTGTAAAACTTACAGAGAGAGGAGGACGAAGCAGGTTGATGGATAGCAGGTGTCCAACATGTGGAGATAAAAACCAGGTCCGCTGATACAGACAGACACACGGTTTCAGATACTGAAGGAGTTTTTTGCACCCACAGGAAGGTGGGGTTTTTGGAGTATCGATTCAGGGAAATGAATCAGTGGCTCTCGCAGTGTGAAAAGGTGTGACCGGTGGGGAAGTATTTGTGTGTTCACCCTTGCCTGGGTGATAATTCCATCACTGAAGAATGGTCACACATGTTATGGTCATAGTCAATGACTACAACAGGACTTAGGAAGACAACAGGAAGATCGACGGCATCAGCTCACCTCTCACCTCACTCTATCTCTCTCCAATGTTACTCAAGTAACTACCTCGAACTGAACTGAACTCGCTTCATCATCGTAAGACTATATCCATCCACCCTGAGGTTTGAAAGAGCCTAGTTTTGTTCCTATTTTCACACTTACGTATATATATCATTGCAAACCTGTTTGATATATCTGCATTTATAGTACTATATTGGGTAGTTACTAATAAACACTATTAGTTAATAGCAATCCCAGACTCCAAAATGTGTTATGCCATTTCTGCTGGTGCTTTAACCCGTCACGGGGTACGTGACAGGAGTTTAATACTATCACAATGAAATAATAATTAGCTGACACGTGCATATTCACAACACAATTGCCGTATCTCCTGCGCTGCCGAATCCATGGTTGTGACAGAGCCCCCCGCTCTAGGCACAGCCCCTGAGGCACCACTGACTTGTGCCCGCTGGATGTCCCGAATGAGGGATTTGTCCAAGATGTCCTTCAGTGATGCTGGTAGATAAGTGCCATGGTGTGCACTGCCAATATCGGAGCCAAAGACTTCCACGTAGAGACAGAAACAAGAGCTTTTATAGAAATAACTCGACCAAGTGACACCGTGAGATGAATCAGTCTCAAAATGAGGACCCTCTGATGGGAGCTAATCGGGCATCTGCTTCAACAATAAAACTAACACAGAATCCCTGAGCCAACAAAATAAACTTAGCAAATTTAAACAGAAAGCACCAGGAAACAGCATTACAAAGAGCAAGAAAAACACAAGGAACTCTTAGACCATCAATAATTATTTCTAAGCAACAATTAGCCAATTCAGATGCTCTAAATGCCTCCGAGCCCACTGCTCTCTGATGCCCTGCACAGGCCTGAAGAAGTCACGACAGGACCCCCTCCCTATAGCTGGCAGCTGATGGCCCAGGAGAACCTGAAAACTCGAGATCCAGGAATGACTCGCGTGACCTAGGGAACTTAAGAGGGAGGCACAGGGAACTCGAGAGGCAGGGAGACTCAGGAATCCAGAGAGACCCGAGAACCCCAACAGACTGAGAGACCAGGGAACCCCAACAGTCTGAGAGACCAGGGAACCCCAACAGACTGAGAGACCCGAGAACCCCAACAGACTGAGAGACCCGAGAACCCCAACAGACTGAGAGACCGGGGAACCCCAACAGACTGAGAGACCCGAGAACCCCAACAGACAGAGAGACCAGGGAACCCCAACAGACTGAGAGACCGGAGAATCCCAACAGACTGAGAGACCAGGGAACCCCAACAGACTGAGAGACCCGAGAACCCCAACAGACTGAGAGACCAGGGAACCCCAACAGACTGAGAGACCGGAGAATCCCAACAGACTGAGAGACCAGGGAACCCCAACAGACTGAGAGACCAGAGAACCCCAACAGACTGAGAGACCAGGGAACCCCAACAGACTGAGAGACCAGGGAACCCCAACGGACTGAGAGACCAGGGAACCCCAACGGACTGAGAGACCAGGGAACCCCAACAGACTGAGAGACCCGAGAACCCCAACAGACTGAGAGACCAGTGAACCCCAACAGACTGAGAGACCAGGGAACCCCAACAGACTGAGAAACCCGAGAACCCCAACAGACAGAGAGACCAGGGAACCCCAACAGACTGAGAGACCAGGGAACCCCAACAGACTGAGAGACCAGGGAATCCGGAGAGACTGAGAGACCAGGGAACCCCAATAGACTGAGAGACCCGAGAACCCCAACAGACAGAGAGACCAGGGAACCCCAACAGACTGAGAGACCAGGGAACCCCAACAGACTGAGAGACCCAAGAACCCCAACAGACTGAGAGACCAGGGAACCCCAACAGACTGAGAGACCAGGGAACCTTAACAGACTGAGAGACCAGGGAACCCCAACAGACTGAGAGACCCGAGAACCCCAACAGACTGAGAGACCTGAGAACCCCAACAGACTGAGAGACCAGGTAACCCCAACAGACGGAGAGACCCGAGAACCCCAACAGACTGAGAGACCAGGGAACCCCAAAAGACCAGTTAGTCTTTGGAATGTGGGAGGAGAATGTACAAGCAATTGAACCTGGGTCACTTGCGCTGTAATAGATTTACACCAGCTGCTACCTTACCATGCTTTTGTCTTGTTTTTAAGGTGGAATTGGCAACTCTTTGGCTGTAAAGGCCTCGGGGAGATGCCTCATACCAAGTCTATTTTATGCTTAATGCTTCCCCAGTGACCCGGAGACTTGACATCAGTGCCCTCACAGCTCAGTGCAACATTCAGCCTTGCTCCTCAGCAATACGGGTGTCGGTGTCATCAGGCTCCAATAACACACAGTGATTCCAGTTAATGGGCACATCAGGACCAGCACATCTCAGCACAAAGAAGCAGCAGTCCTAATCAGCCAAAGATTCATGGAAATAGTTAAAGAGATATAAAAAAGACAAACTGAGTAAGAAATTATGTATTTCAATGAAATACAGAACAAATTAGAACACCATCAATAGTACTACAATATCATCAAACTATGTTAGTCTGATAGTTATTGACAGAGGAATTCATCCAATGTAAGCTGCTGTGTCGTTCTGATTAACTGTAATTAAAACTATCTTCTTCAATGGCAAGATGGGATGAGTGACCAGTGTGACACGTAGACAGCTCTCTCTCTCTATCTCTTTCAATAAGGATGAAAATCTGTCAGTACTAGAGAGGGGTGGGTGGTGCTTGGAGAAGCGATGTGGAAGATTATAGAATCAGAACGGTGAGCTTTAGTCTCCACTCCCGTTGTTGCAGGAGTGATCTCTCTCCCCCTCTGTGCCTGTCTGAGACACCAATGTGCTGGATTATGGACTGCAGATTTGATGGACTCTGGATCAAGGTCTCTTTGAGGGGTTTCTGCTGTTGGTAGGGTGGGGAGGTTGGTACTTCTCTTGCACAAGTTGGGGGGTGGTCAATGGTTTTGCTGCTGCTTGTGTGGGGAGAGTGGGGGTGCGGATTCAGGGCTTCGATGTTTCTCTCATTCATTCTATGGGGTTTCTTCTTTTGTGGATGACTGTGAAGAGTAAGATTTTCAGGTTGTATACTGTATACATTCTGATATTAAGTTAACCTTTAAACATTTGGATACTCTTCTAGACAAACTTCTGAACAGCGATCAATTGCAGACTGCAATTTTCCTTTGTGGATGTACCTTTGCGATAACTAAATGATCTGGCACTTTTGTGATCTCCTGGGATGTCTAGCGAAGATGAGAGTGGAGAATGCCATCACTGGAGATGGCAGTTTCGAGGCCTGATGGTGGAAAACAAACCCGTGATCAGTTCCATTACTCAGTGCCAAGATTAAAATTGTCCAGTTCCAAGCTCCTGTCACAATTAAGCAGCAGAGTGTCTCAATTAAATGAAGGGAATCCTGGCTATTTTCTCAAACAGTTTTTGTTTTTTAAGAGTCATCCCAATTAACCAATGACTCAATTAACCAGAATACACTGTATTCCAGAAGCATAGACATGCCAGGAGGAGTCAGTAGTGAGTGCTGTCTCTCCTGGACCAAGGATGGAAATGGTGCAGCCTCCTCCCCCTGGGTTCAGTCGTCCTTGCCGATTACTGTTTCTTCACCACCGCCGCATAGATCACCTCTGAAACACAAAAATCAGATATTAGTTCAGACAGTGAGGGAAGATTGAAGGCTGAGGATTGAAGGCTAAAGATTGAAGACTGAATGTTGGTGACTGAAGACTGAAGTTTGAAGAGTGAAGGTTGAAGACAGAGGATTGAAAACTGAGGATTGAAGACTGAAGCTAGAAGACTGAGGATTGAAGACTGAGGTTTGAAGACTGAGGATTGAAGACTGAAGTTGGCCTGCCCAGAATTTAAGGCCCAGGGTTGGCATGTCTAGAAATCCAAGACCTGATGTCTGTGAGTCCACTGGCAGCTGAAGGCCCGGAGGTGGTCTATCCCAGGGTTGGAAGCCTGACGGTGTGGGGGGTGGGGTGAGAGGGAGGGAAGGGCTTGTTTGCAGTGCTTGTTTTTCTCATGGTTGTTGTTCTCTTGTTGTTTGTGTTGCTCTGCTGAACATTGTGGGTGTGCGATGTTGGTGCCAGAACGTGTGGTGACACTTGTGGGCTGCCCCCGGCACATCCTTGTGTTGTGTTGGTTCTTTACGCAAATGACACATCTCACTGTCTGTTTCGATGTATGGGTGATAAATACATGAATCTGAGTCGGAGACTGGCCAGGCCTCTCTGATGAACAGGAAACTCAAAGGGCCTGTGCAGTCAGCTCACCATTCCCTATTCCTGTCTCGTACACCACTGTCTCCCAGCTAGTGTCCTCACCTGTGCAACAAGAGCATACAAAGTATACTTCCCTCCCCTTCTTCCCCCTCCTCCTCATTCCCCCTTCCCCCTCCCTCTCTCCCTCCCTTGCTCTATCCATCTCCCCCTTCCACCACTCTCTCCCTACCCACCTTGCTCTCCCCCTCTCCCACCCTTCACCCTGCTCTCACCCAGTTTCTCCCACCCTCACTCCTTCCTCTCCCCCTCTCTACCTCTCCCTCTCTCTGCCTTCCCCATTCTGTCCCTCTACCTCTCCCTCTCTCTGCCTTCCCCACTGTCCCTCACCTGTGCAACAAGAGCATACAAAGTATGCTTCCCTCCCCTTCTTACACCTCCTCCTCATTCCCCCTTCCCCCTCCCTCTCTCCCTCCCTTGCTCTATCCATCTCCCCCTTCCACCACTCTCTCCCTACCCACCTTGCTCTCCCCCTCTCCCACCCTTCACCCTGCTCTCACCCAGTTTCTCCCACCCTCAGCCCCTTCCTCTCCCCTCTCTACCTCTCCCTCTCTCTCTTCCCCACTCAGTCCCTCTCTCTCTCCCACTTCCCTTCTGCCTTTCCTTCACCCCCTTCTCTTTCTCCTTCGTCCCTCCTCTTTGCTCTCTTGTATTCCCTTTCTACTCCCTCACCTTCTCTCCCCTTTCCCCCTCCCTCTCTTTTATTCTCCCTCCCCTCTCCTCTCCCACTCTTCACTGCTTCTCCAGTCCTTCCCTCCAGTCACAGTGAGGTGGACTGCAGGATCCAGCGGCAGCCAGACACACACCCTGTGAGCGGAAGGGACGGGTGAATGGAGCAGTTGAAGGAGATCATTTTCAAGAATACCTTGAGAGAAAGCCTCACCTGGAGGTCCAGCTTCCTGCTTCTGCCCACCTGGAATTGAAGAAGAACTTTCTGTTAGTCAGCAGGATGACCTTGAAATGATCCAAGAAATGGTGAAAGGTAAGCGGAGACTGTACCTTGATCTTCAGCTTGTGGTTTGCTTGCTTTCTCACCTCTAATCAAAATAGTGGCATAAGTGCAGGAATCTGGCTGCTCTGTAAGGAGAGGGATTCGGCTGAATCGACAGCAAATTAAAGTCAGGAGTTGCAGTGTTATGTTGAAGCTGTATAAGGCATTGGTGAGGCCCAGTTTGGAGTATTGTGTGCAGATTTGAACATAGAACATAGAATAGTACAGCACATTACAGGCCCTTTGGCCCACAATGTTATGCTGACCCTCAAACCCTGCCTCCCATATAACTCGCCACCTTAAATTCCTCCATATACCTGTCTAGTAGCCTCTTAAACTTCACTAGTGTATCTGCCTCCACCACTGACTCAGGCAGTGCATTCCATGCACCAACCACTCTCTGAATAAAAAACCTTCCTCTCATATCCCCCTTGAACTTCCCTCCCCTTACCTTAAAGCCATGCCCTCTTGTACTGAGCAGTGGTGCCCTGGGGAAGAGGCGCTGGCTATCCACTCTGTCTATTCCTCTTAATATCTTGTACACCTCTATCATGTCTCCTCTCATCCTCCTTCTCTCCAAAGTGTAAAGCCCTAGCTCCCATAATCTCTGATCATAATCCATACTCTCTAAACCAGGCAGCATCCTGGAAAATCTCCTCTGTACCCTTTCCAATGCTTCCACATCCTTCCTATAGTGAGGCAACCAGAACTGGACACGGTATTCCAAGTGTGGCCTAACCAGAGTTTTATAGAGCTGCATCATTACCACGCGACTCTTAAACTCTATCCCTCCACTTATGAAAGCTAACACTCCATAAGCTTTCTTAACTACCCTATCTACCTGTGAGACAACTTTCAGGGATCTGTGGACATGTACCCCCAGATCCCTCTGCTCCTCCACACTACCAAGTATCCTGCCATTTACTTTGTACTCTGCCTTGTTGTTTGTCCTTCCAAAGTGTACCACCTCACACTTCTCCAGGTTGAACTCCATCTGCCACTTCTCAGCCCACTTCTGCATCCTATCAATGTCTCTTTGCAATCTTCGACAATCCTTTACACCACCAACCATTGTGTCGTCTGCAAACTTGCCAACCCACCCTTCTACCCCCACATCCAGGTCGTTCATAAAAGTCACAAAAAGTAGAGGTCCCAGAATAGATTCTTGTGGGACACCACTAGTCACAACCCTCCAATCTCAATGTACTCCTTCCAGCATGACCCTCTGCCTTCTGCAGGCAAGCCAATTCAGAATCCACCTGGCCAAACTTCCCTGGATCCCATGACTTCTGACTTTCTGAATAAGCCTACCGTGTGGAACCTTGTCAAATGCCTTACTAAAATCCATGTAGATCACATCCACTGCATTACTCTCATCTATATGCCTGGTCACCTCCTCAAAGAACTCTATCAGGCTTGTTAGACATGATCTGCCCTTCACAAAGCCATGCTGACTGCCCCTGATCAGACCATGATTCTTTAAATGTCCATAGATCCTATCTCTAAGAATCTTTTCCAACAGCTTTCCCACCACAGACGTAAGGCTCACTGGTCTATAATTACCCAGACTATCCCTATTACCTTTTTTGAACAAGGGGAAAACATTCACCTCCCTCCAATCCTCTGGTACCATTGCCGTGGACAACGAGGACATAAAGATCCTAGCCAGAGGCTCAGCAATCTCTTCCCTCGCCTCGTGGAGCAGCCTGGGGAATATTCCATCAGGCCTCGGGGACTTATCCGTCCTAATGTATTTTAACAACTCCAACACCTCCTCTCCCTTAACATTAACATGCTCCAGAACATCAACCTCACTCATATTGTCTTCACCGTCATCAAGTTCCCTCTCATTGGTGAATACCAAAGAGAAGTATTCATTGAGGACCTCACTCACTTCCACAGCCTCCAGGCACAACTTCCCACCTTTATCTCTAATCGGTCCTACCTTCACTCCTGTCATCCTTTTGTTCTTCACATAATTGAATAATGCCTTGGGTTTTCCTTTACCCTACTCACCAAGGGCTTCTCATGCCCCGTTCTTACTCTTCTCATCCCCTTCTTAAGCTCCTTTCTTGCTACCCTATATTCTTCAATAGACCCATCTGATCCTGGCTTCCTAAACCTCAAGTATGCTGCCTTCTTCCACCTGGTGGGAGGGTGGGAAGGAGAAGGCTGGTAGGTTCCAAGTGAAAAACTAATCAGAAGAAAGATCAAGGGGTGGGGGAGGGGATAGGCAGGGAGGGGATAGGCAGGAAAGGTGAGGAAGGAATGTAAGTGGAAAGCACTATGGATAGTAGAAGAAGGCAGAATCATGAGGGAGGTGATAGACAGCTGGAAGAGGAGGCAGAGTGAAAGCGGGATGGGGGAAGGGAGGGGGAGAGAATTACCGGAAGTTGGAGAATTCAATGTTCATACCAAGGGGCTGGAGACTACTCAGATGGTGCATGAGGTGTTGCTCCTCCAACCTGAGTTTGGCCTCATCATGGCAGTAGAGGAGGCCATGTATGGACATACCCCAATGGGAATTTTTCACCTGGCACCTACCAGCCTTCTCCTTCCCACCCTCCCCCCACCTTCTCTATAGGGCCCCTGCCCCCTCTTTCTTCAGTCCTGACGAAGGTTCTCGGCTCGAAATGTCGACTGCTTGTTTCCAGGGATGCTGCCCGACCTGCTGAGTTCCTCCAGCGTGTTTGTACGTATTGATTTGACCACAGCATCTGCAGTGTACTTTGCGTTTACAGTCTTAAGGTGCTTGGGAGTAGGTACAGAGGAGATGTCAGGGGTAAGTTTTCACAGACAGAAAGCGGTGGGTGTGTGGAATGCACTGCCAGCGGCGGTGGTAGAGGTGGATACAGTCGGGTCTTTTAAGAGACTCTTAGATAGGCACATGGAGCTTAGAAAAATAGAGGGTATGCTGTAGGGAAATTCTAGGCAGTTTCTAGAGTAGGTTACATGGTCAGCACGACATTGTGGGCTGAAGGGCCTGTAATGTGCTGTAGATTTCTATGTTTCTATGAGACTAGAACTAGAGGTCATAGGTTAAGTGTAAAGGTAAAATGTTAAAAGAAAACATAAGACCATAAAACACAGGAGCAGAATTAGGCCATTCAGCCCATTGAGTCTGCTTCACCATTCCATCATGGTTCATTTATTTTCCATCTCAACCCCATTCTCCTGCCTTCTCCCCATAACCTTTGACACCCTGACTAATTAAGACCCTATCAACATCTGCTTTAAATATATCCAATGACTTGGCTTCCACATCCGTCTGTGGCATTGAATTCCTCACCACCCTCTGGCTAAAGAAATGACTCCTCATCCCTATTCTTTAACAACATCCCTCTATTCTGAGGCTGTGTCCTCTGGTCCTAGACTTCCCCACTTTTGGAAACATGCTCTCCAATTCCGCTCTATCTAGGTTTTCAATATTCGATGATCAGCAGGCAGTCTGAGAAACGGTGAACGGTAAATGGAGATTGTACCTTGATCTTCAGTTTGACGTTTTCTTGCCTTCCCAGGTTCTGTTGGAATGCTGGCATAAGTGAAGGAATCTGACTGCTCTGTAAGGAGGAGAGTGATTAGTCCGAATCAACTAATGTCTGAAAGCAAGAAATGTTACAACACCTCGCAGCTCACATTTATATGGAGTTTTAAACTATCTACAGACTGTACAAGACCTTGGAGAGTGGTGTCCACAGGTACACAGTGTTGTCAAAAGAGTTTTGTATGATAGCCTTCATAAATCAAAGTATTGAGTCAGGTGTACAGGTGTACCTAATAAAGTGGCCATTGAGTGTAAATAAGATATTCTCAATTACTGACTCAGATCTGTTTCAGCACCTTTAGGAAAATTGAAAGGTTCTGTCGATCGTCTGATTAAGTTCTGAATACAAATTAGATAAAATTCCTCAGCAAATGAGGCACTGATGTTGACCTCTCTCACTGCAATTGAAGAGAACGCTGTCGTACTCACTGCCGTTGTCTTGTGCTGTCACAAAACACAGGATGGTCACAGGACAGAAGGAAGTTTGGCCCTTGGAGTTTATTCTGGGTCCTCATTCCATGGGACTTGCTTTTCCCCTGTGAATTAGCTGAAATGTTCAGGCTGTTTGTTTCTGTAGGCCTTACACATCTGAGTCTAAAACCTCTCCAGAGTAACACACTCAAATGCTAAAGGAACTCAGCAGGTCAGGCAGCATCTATGGAGGGGAATGAAGGTCTCATCCTGAAACATCAAACGTTTATTCCTCTCCAGAGATGCTGCCTCTTCTAAGAGGATCACAACCTTGTCATAGGGTTCGGAGGCCCGTGTGCCTCAATGACTCGGAAAGCTATGTTGGCTGGAGTTTAGGTTTTCTGCTTTGGCTCTTGGTAGGGTCAGCCATGCCAAACAGGTCAAGGGGCAGAGGCCGGTCTGAGAGAGGTCCACTGGTTCTCCAGTTTTGGGGTTCAGCTCAGGGCTAACAACCCTGACTGGTCAATCAAATCTGTTATGGAAACAGCAGTGAAGAATCCTTCTACATCTGAGTGCGATGGTATTCTTGAGTCTCCACTTGGGACCTGCGTGACTGACAGTTGTGAAAGCTACTGATATGATGAAGTAGGCCAGAGATGGAGGACCGCCATTGCTGCCCGAAACCTCAGTGGTGTAACAGACAGGAGAGTAGATAGGTACTGAGTTCCTGAATTGAACTGAACTGAATTGACATTATTACTTACATCCTTCATATATACGAGGAGTAAAAATCTTTACGTTACGTCTCCATCCAAATGAACAATGAGCAAATTATAGTAATTTATAATAAATAGTATGTACACCAGGATAGTCAATATAACATAGAAGTACAGTTGTGTCAGCATGAATTAATCAGTCTGAGGCCTGGTGGAAGAAGCTGTTGCTCCTGGCTTTTATGCTGCGGTACCGTTTCCCAGATGGTAGCAGCTGGAACAGTTTGTGGTTGGAGTGACTCGAATCTCCAATGATCCTTTGGGCCGTTTTTACACACCTGTCTTTGTAAATTTCCTGAATAGAGGGAAGTTCACATCTACAGGCTGCCTCATTATTATTTGAGATAATCAGTGTAGTGTCATCAGCATTGTAGGGTTGTATATGGTGACAGATGTGTACTTTGATAATGAATTTACTTTGAACTTTGAAATGTTAGCAGGAATTCAGCAGCACAAAGGAACAGAATTGTTGACATTTTGGATTGAGACCCTGCAAACCATTGATAATTTATTTCTCCCCCACAGACACAGTTCAACCCGCTGAATTTCTCTACCAGATTGTGTGTAATTCCAGTTCCCAACACTCTTGTCGCTACAAACGAGGTCAAAACTCTCAACCAGTAAGGTGCTGGTATTTACCTTCGTTGTTGCTGCTTGGGGCAATGTTGTCGTACAACGGGCTGCTGTCTTGCACTGTAACACAAATCAGAGAATCGTGTTCAAATTCAGGTTTAATTGTCATTCAGCCACACACATGTATACAGCCAAATGAAACAGCGTTCCTCTGGAGCCAAGGTGTAAAATACAGTCATCAACCGTCACACACTACACATAGCAAACACATAGCACATATACTGCTGTTAGAATAGGAAAAGCAATGTATAGTCACAAAATAATATTAGCACAAGTCCCTCAGTGTTAAGCATGAAGATTGGTGTTGCATGGGATGCTGTCCTGGAGCCATGTTTCTGTAAGAATAAGCATGTAGCAGTTCCTCATCTCACGCTTGTGCACCAGTGCAGATGCAGACCAATGCATTCCCATTTGTCTTCATCAAGTGAACACTGGAGGGCAGCACTGATAGCATACAGCAGGAGATTCAGCCCGACAATGTCCATACTAGCTCTTAGGAGGACAATTCTATCATCCCATTGATCCTTCTCTTATCCCCTGGTCCTGGACGTTATCTCCTGCCAATCCAATACTCTGTTGAATGCCTTTACTATTACAGATTTAGGGTCGAAACAATCTTAACCCCTCCCCTGCTAACTTCTGGCCAGCTTTTTCACACTATGCATCTTGGTTCAAAAGGGAACGGGTTCTCTCTTGGATTTATGGGTGAGAAACTGAAGTGCACATAGTAGACCATACTCCCTGCTCCGCCATTCCATAATGGCCAATTTATTTTCCCTCTGAACCCCCATTCTCCTGCCTTCTCCCTGTAATCTCTGGACCTGCTCCAATGTAGCACACGCTTCCTTAGATATGGAGTCCAAAACTGCTGACCATACTCCAAGTGCGGCTCGGCCGATGCCTCGTGCCTTGCAGAGGTGGAAATGCATTGGGGTATCAGGAGGTGGGCTGCTTCCCCCAGAGACACAGCCTCTGGCTTGCTTGGTGATTACAGAACTAGTCCAGATGTGTGCCTGCTCGGTGGTAAACTCCTCCCAAGGTATGAGGGACCCAAAGTGGTAATACGACTGAATATGTCCTGCAGAGCTCTGTGGGGAGCCATAGAGTGATGGGTGTCTCGGTTTCTTCAGCACCTGTATTTGCTGATTGTTGCCTTAACGAGAGTCCTTAACTGAATTGACTTTATTACATGAGGACTAAAAATCTTTACGTTACGTCACCATTGAAATGTGCAATGTGCAACTTATAGTAATTTATAAGAAATAGTAAGTAGAGCGGACAGTCAATATCATATAGAAATACAATTGTATCAGCATGAATTAATCAGTCTGATGGCCTGGTGGAAGGAGCCTGTTGGTCCTAACTTTAATGCTGTGGTACCATTTCCCGGATAGGAGCAGCTGGAACAGTATGTAATTGGGGTCACTCGGGTCTCCAATGATCCTTTGGCCGTTTTTACACATCTTTCGTTGTAAATGTCCTGAACAGTGGGAAGTTCACATCTACAGATGCGCTGGGCTGTCTGCACCACTCTGTGCAGAGTCCTGCGATTAAAGGAGGTACAGTTCCCATACCGGGCAGTGATGCAGCCAGTCAGGATGCTCTCAATTGTGCCATTGTAGAAAGTTCTTAGGATTTGGGGCCCATACCAAACTTCTTCGTCTGTCTGAGGTGAAAGAGGCGTTGTTGTGCCTTTTTCACCACACAGCCAGTACGTACAGACCACGTGAGATGCTTGGTGATGCTTATGCTGAGGAACTTAAAACTGCCTGAGATGAGGCCATCAATGTCGTGTCGTCAGCGAATTTAATTAGCAGGTTGGAGCTGTGGGTAGTGACACAGTCATGGGTTCCCAGAGAGTAAAGGAGAGGCCTTAGTACACAGCCCTGAGGGGCACCTGTGTTGAGGGTCAGAGGGACAGAGTTGAGGGAGCCCACTCTTATCACCAGCTGGGAATCTGACAGTAAGTCCAGGATCCAGCTGCACAAGGCAGGGTGAAGGCCGAGGTCTCTAGGCTCCTTGTCGAGCCTGGTGGTGGGGGGGCGGGATTCTGGTGTTGAATGCTGAACTGTAATCCAAGAACAGCATTCTCACATAAGCATCCTTCTTCTCCAGATGTGTAAGGACAGTGTGTAGAGCTGTGGCTATTGAATCATCAGTTGATTGGTTGTGTCGGTGGGTGAATCGTAGGGGGTCCAGTGTGGGTGGTAGCATGCTGCAGATGTTGTCCTTGACCAGCCTCTCAAAGCATTTGCTTATTACTGAGGTGAGTGCAACAGGACGCCAGTTGTTCAGACATGTTACCTTGGCCTTGTGTTTTCTGTTTAATCTGGTCAAGTTAATTGTGACTGGCACGGGTTTTCTGCTTTCCATGATTATTGAAAGGGGACTCTCATTTAGTGCTGAGTGGAGTGCTTGTGTTTGTGGAGAATGATTAGTCTCACAGTGTCGCTCGATCGTCTCTCTGATACTCTGTTGGTATTCCTATGTCTAATCCCTTGTTTCCGTCTCTTCGTGGGAGCACCTGGGTTCAGTCATACCGGCGTTCACTGTGACAGAATCTGCCGTTCCTCCACTCCGGTGTTCAGTTGTCGTCAGTGTTCACCATGACGGAGTCTGCTGTTCCTCCACTCCTGGGTTGAATTGTGCCGGTGCTCACCGTGACAACGAGGCAGACGGTCAGACTCCTGGTGGCAATGGCCACGGTCTGGCATGGCTTTCAAATGATGATTACTTCCCACTGACAGGCAGCCTCGAAAAGTTGTTGGCGCTCAACTGTCAATCGTCTACTGAGTCTAGTGTTCATTCTGATCAGAAGGGACAGCAGATCGCAGTCACCCTTCAGAGAGAGAGACATTCTTATATCCATTACTCTCACTCTCCTGAGAGCATCAGAATGGGAATGCAAGGGAATGAGAGGGTTACCGTATGAGGAATGTCCGGCAGCTCTTGGGCTGTGTTCCCTCGAGTTCAGGAGAATGAGGGGGATCTCATAGAAACATTCCCAATGTTAAAAGGCCTGAACAGATTAGATATGGCAAAGTTATTTCCCATGGTAGGGGAGTCCAGGACAAGAGAGCACAGCTTCAGGAATGAAGGACGTCCATTTAGAACAGAAATGAGGAGAAATTACTTTAGTCAGAGGGTGGTAACTCTGTGGAATTTGTTGCCACGAGCAGCTGTGGAAGCCAAGTTATCGGGTGTCTTTAAGGCAGAGAAAAATATGTTCTTATTAGCCAGGGTATGGGGAGAAGGCAGGGGAGTGGGGATGACCAGAAGAATTGAATCAGCCCGTGACTGAATAGCAGAGCAGACTTGATGGGCCAAATGGCCTACTTGTGCTCCTATGTCTTATGGTGTTAAGTGGTTATGTCACAAACACAGAAAGCCTACAGCACGATACAGGCCCTTCGGCCCACAAAGCCATGCCGAACACGTCCTTACTTTAGAAATTACCTCGGGTTACCCATGGCCCTCTATTTTTCTAAGCTCCATGTGCCTATCCAGGAGTCTCTAAAAGACCCCATCGTATCGGCCTCTGTGACCATCGCCAGCAGCCCATTCCATGCACTCACTACTCTCTGCGTAAAAAACTTACCCCTGATATCTCCTCTGTACCTACTCCCAAGCACCTTAAACCTGTGTCCACTTGTGGCAACTATTTCAGCCCTGGGGAAAAGCCTCTGACAATCCACACAATCAATGCCTCTCATCATCTTATACATCTCTATCAGGTCACCTCTTATCCTCCATCGCTCCAAGGAGAAAAGGCCGAGTTCACTCAACCTATTCTCATAAGGCATGCTCCCCAATCCAGGCAACATCCTTGTAAATCTCCTCTGCACCCTTTCTATGGTTTCCACATCCTTCCTGTAGTGAGGCAACCAGAACTGTGTATAGTACTCCAACATTACCTCTCGACTCCTAAACTCAATCCCATGATTGATGAAGGCCAATGCACTGTATGTCTTCTTAACCTGCGTGGCAACTTTGCGTGTCCTATGGACTCGGACCCCAAGATCCTTCTGATCCTCCACACTGCCAAGTGTCTTACAATTAATACTATATTCTACCATCTTATTTGACCTACCAAAATGAACCACCTCACACTCAACTGGGTTGAACTCCATCTGCCACTTCTTAGCCCATTTTTGCATCCTATCAATGTCCCTCTGACAGCCCTCCACACTATCCACAACACCCCCAACCTTTGTGTCATCAGCAGATTTACAAACCCATCCCTACAATTCCTCATCCAGGTAATTTATAAAAATCACAAAGAGTAGGGGTCGCAGAACAGATCCCCGAGGCACACCACTCGTCAACGACCTCCATGCAGATTATGACCCGTCTAGAACCACTCGTTGCCTTCTGTGGGCAAGCCAATTCCCCATTTACAAAGCAATGTTCCCTTGGATCCCATGCCTCCTTACTTTCTCAGTAAGCCTTGCATGAGATACCTTATCAAATGCCTTGCTGAAATCCATATACACTACATCTACTGCTCTTCCTTCATCAATGTGGTTAGTCACATCCTCAAAAAATTCAATCAGGCTTGTAAGGCACGACCTGCCTTTGACAAAGCCATGCTGACTACTCCTAATCATATTATACCTTTCCGAAAGTTCATAAATCCTGCCTCTCAAGATCTTTTCCATCAACTTACCAACCACTGAGGTAAGACTCACTGGTCTATAATTTCTATAACCTCTTCCCCAGGGCATCACTGCTCAGTACAAGAGGACATGGCTTTAAGGTAAGGAGAGGAAAGTTCAAGGGGGATATTAGAGGGAGGTTTTCTTACTCAGAGAGTGGTTGGTGCGTGGAATGCACTGCCTGAGTCAGTGGTGGAGGCACTAGTGAAGTTTAAGTGACTACTAGACAGGTATATGGAGGAATTTAAGATAGCAGGATATGTGGGAGGCAGGGTTTAAGGGTCAGCACAACATTGTGGGCTGAAGGGCCTGTTCTGTGCTGTACTGTTCTACGTTCCAGTGAATCCGAAGCTGCTCTGCTCTTTCCTCGGCTGGTGGAGCTCCCTGCCTGTTCTAGATTTGTTATTGATCGTTCCCCTGGGAGCCGTGACTGGTTCACCCCCTCGCGCTGTCAGCTCAGTACCTGACTGAGGCAGCTTCTGTTCCTGCTCCGATCGGGTCGAAGGTGGAACATTCCTGTTGAGAAAAGAACCGATATCATGAAATCACAGCATGTTCCCAGTTGTGGTTGTCCAAGATTACAACTGACCCAGTGGGCCAAGGAACAGCAGATCGGGTTTAATTTAATACGACAAAATGCAAGACCTCAGGTTCTGAGGAGTGTGGCAGGACAGAGTGACCAGGGAACACAGACTCTTAATTCCCTGAAAGTGGTGTCACAGCTAGACAGGGTTGTGAAGATACGCTGTTACAGCTCAGGGTGTCAGAGTTCAATTCTGGCATCCTCTGTAAGCAAGTTTTATGTTCCATCCTGAGTGCCTGTCCTGTGGGTTTCCTCCGGGTGCTCCGGTTTCCTCCCACAGTCCAGAATCATACAGGTTAGGGTCAGTAAGTTGTGGGCATGTTACGTTGGTGTTGGAAGCATGGCAACACTTGCCGACTGCCCCCAGCGCAATCTCAGACTGTGTTGGTTATTGACACAAATGACACATTCACTGTATGTTTCGACATGCCTGTGACAAATAAAGCTGATAGTCATGGAGTCAAGGAACAGTACACCACAGAAACAGACCCTTTGGCCCATCGAGCCCATGCCGAACCAGTAATCTGCCTCGTCCCATCGACCTGCATCTGAACCAAAGCCCTTCAATTGAAATTGAACCCACATGCACCACGTGCTGGCAGCTCGTTCCACACTCTCACCACCCTCTGAGTGAAGACGTTTCCCTCATGTTCCTCTTAAACTTCTCACCTTTTACCCTTAACCCATGACCTCTAGCTTCAGTCTCACTCAACTTCAGTGGAAAAAGCCTGCTTGCACTTACCCTATCTATACCCCTCATAATTTTGTATAACTCTATCAAATCTCCTCTCAATTTTCTATGTTCCCGATAACTCAGGTCCTCCAGACTCGGCAACATCCTTGTAAACTTTCTCTGTACTCTTTCAACCTTATTTACATCTTTCGTGTAGTTTGGTGACCAAAACTGCACACAATACTCCAAATTAGGCCTCACTGATGTCTTATACAACTTCAACATAACATCCATCTCCTTTACTCAATACATTGATTTATGAAGGCCAATGTGCCAAAAGCTTTCTTTGTATCCGTAACTACGGGTGACGCCACTTTCAATGAATTATGGACCGGTATTCTCAGATCCCTCTGTTCTACCACACTCCTCACTACCATACATTCACCATGTAAGGCCTACACTGGCTGGTTCTCCCAAACTACAACAGCTGGCACTTGTCTACATTAAGCTCCATCTGCCATTTTTCAGCCCATTTTTCCAGTTGGTCCAGATCCCTCTGCAAGCCGTGATAGTCTGTCTCACTGTCCACTACACCCCCAATCTTGGTGACATCTGCAAATTTGCTGATCCAGTTAATCGCATTATCATCCAGATGATTGATAGAGATGACAAACAATGGACCCAGCACCGATCCCTGTGGGACTCCGCTAGTCACAGGCCTCCAGTGACTAATCCGATCTCTGAACAAAGTCAGCACGCTGTGCTCGACCTGTGGGTGACAGACCTCCCATTCAACCCCAGCCTGGTCTCCGTATCGATTCACCTTACCTTTTCGTACCTCTGATGAAACCCATCAGCCAGAGGTGAACTGAAGAAATAAAAAGACAATCATTATTGTACTTAAAAACTGAAATCCGTGTTGTGCACCAAGAAGTGCAGAGTAAGAAAGGTGTGTAGACAAAAGGAACTCTGCCCCCTCCCACCACTGAATCCTCTCTCACATTCCACAGACACTCTCCCCCCACCCACTCAATCCCCTCCCACAGTCCAATGACTCTCTCCCCCCCACCCACTGAATCCCCTTCCACAACCCACCGACTCTCTCCCCACCCACTGAATCCCCTTCCACAGCCCACCGACTCTCCCCCATCACCCACTGAATCCCCTCCCACAGACCAATGACTCTCTCCCCACCCACTGAATCCCTTCCCACACCCCACCGACTCTCTCCCTCAGCCCACCAACCCTTCCCTCATCAGCCACTCTCCTTCATAGAGAGGAACAGTCATCTTCACTTGCCAGCCAGTTCTCCGCTCACCTTTCTTCTTCCAGGAGACTGCCAGGAGGACACAGACTAGGAGCAGGAGAACCAGAACGACCAGCACGTAAATGAGAGAGTTTGAGTTTGGGTTTGAGTTTGCTGTGAGACAGAGAGCAGCTTTAACACCAGACCTCAGTACAGTGCTTCCATTTTCATTGTGCCCTAGCGGCTTTCTCCCGATCAATACTAGAGTTGTGGAGACACACTGTACAGCCCAACAGACCCTTCGGCCCGATGGTCCATACTAACCAAGGTCATCATCCAAGGTCCTATTTGCAAGCGTTTGGCCCAAAACCTTCCAAATCTTTCCTATTTCAGACTATATATTCATTTAATCTTGTATTTTGTGGTGGTTTTTATTTCCTACACTCCACTGCTGCCACAAAACGACAAATTTCACAAAATAGTTGTGTGATAATTAACTTGCTTGTGATTCTATCCATGTACCTGTCCCACTGTCTTTTAAAATGGGTGACATTCATCATCTCGGACCCCCTCCAACCAGGACACGCCCTCTTCTCATTGCTAATATCAGGGAGGAGATACAGGAGCCTGAAGACTCACACTCAATGTTTCAGGAACAGCTTCTTCCCTCCGCCATCAGATTTATGAACGGTCCGTGAACCCATGAACACCACATCCATTTTGCTCTCCTTTTACACTACTTATTCATTTTTAGATATTTCTTATTGTAACTAACTTACTGTGACTTCACAGCTGCCTGTGGTAAAGAATTCCACAGATTCACCACTCTCTGGCTAAAGAAATTGCTCCTCATCTCTGTTCTAAAAGTACGCATCTCGATTCTGAGCTTGTGTCCTCTGGTCTTAGACTCTCCCACCATCGGAAACATCCTCTCCACATCCACTCCATCAAGGCCTTTCGCCGTTCAAAAGATTTCAATAAGGAAACACCTCATTCTTCTGAATTCTGGTGAAAACATCCTTGCTTTTATATTCTCCTCCTCTTGAAATGAATGTGAACATTGCATTTGCCTTCCTCACTGCTGACTCAACCTGCAAGTTAGCCTTTAGGGAATCCTGCACAAGCATTTCCAAATCCCTTTCTGCCTCAAATTTTTGTATTTTCTCTCCATTTAAAAAATAGTCAATCATTTCATTTCTTTTGCCAAAGTGCACGACCATACACTTCCCAACACGATTCCATCTGCTATTTCTTTGCCCATTCTCCTCATCTGTCTCAGTCCTTCTGTAGCCTCTCTACCTCCTCAAAACTACCTGCCCCTCATATCTTCATATCGTCTGCAAACTTTGCAACAAAGCCATCAATTTCATTATCCAAGTCATTGACACATGACGTAAAAAGAATCGGTCCCAACACAGACCCCTGTCGAAAACCACTAGTCACCAGCTGCCAGCCAGAAAGGGCTCCCTTTATCCCCACTCTTTGTCTCCTGCCAATCAGTCACTGCTTAATCCAAACTAGTATCTTTCCTGGAATACCATGGGCTCATCGCCTGTAAAGCAGCCTCATGTGTGGCACCTTGTCAAAGAGCTTCTGAAAATCCAATACACAACATCCACCAATTCTCCTGCTTGTGAGTTCTTCAAAGAATTCCAACAGATTTCTCTGTGACGCACCATCAATAACTCTCGGAGACTGGAAGTGAACGATAGGCTTTTATTAGCAGCAAAAAGGGAGCATGACATCTTGGAGACTGAGGGAGGAGCAGTGCCCCAATCGCCTCTATACAGGGGTCTGTGGGAGGAGCCACAGGAGCAGTCAGCAGAGGGGTGTGTCCAGACACGTATACATAGTTTACCACAGTGTGCCACCTTGTCAAAGAGCTTCTGAAAATCCAATACACAACATCCACCAATTCTCCTTTGTCTATCCTGCTTGTGAGTTCTTCAAAGAATTCCAACAGATTTCTCAGGCAAGATTTCCCTTAAGGAAACCATGCTGACTACAGCCCATTTTATCATGTACCTCCAAATACCCTGAGACCTCATCCTTAATAATTAGCTCCAACATCTTCCCAACCACTGAGATCAGACTAACTTGCCTATAGTTTCATTTCTTCTGTCTCTCTCCCTTCTTGAATATTGGAGAGAAATTTGCAATTTTCCCATCTTCTAGAACCATTCCAGAATCTAGTGAATCTTGAAAGATCATTACTAATGCCTCCCCAATCTCTTCAGCCACCTCTTTCAGAACTCTGGGATGTACAGCATCTGGTCCAGGTGATTTATCTACCTTCAGATTTTTCAGTTTCCCAAGAACATTCTCTCTAGTAATGGTAACCTCACACACTTCATGACCCCTGACTCCTGGAACTTCCACCATACTGATACCATCTTCTGCAGTGAAGACTGATGCAAAATACTAATTCAGTTCATCCGCCATTTCATTGTCCCTCATTACCACCTCTTCTACATCGGTTTCCAGCGGTCCAATATCCACTCTCGCCTCTCCTTTACACTTCAAATATCTGAAGAAACTTTTGGTACATTCTTTAATATTATTGGCTAGCTTACTTTCATATTTCATCTTTACCTTCATAATGACTTTTTAGTTGCCTTCTGTTGATTTTTAAAAGCTTCCCAATCCTCTAACTTCCCATGAATTATTGCTCTATTATATGCTCCTTCTTTGGCTTTTATGTTCTCTTGTTAGTCATGGTTGTGTCATCTTGCCTTAAGAATACTTCTTCCTCTTTGGGATGTATATATTTTGTGCCTTCCGACCTGCTTCCAGAAATTCCAGCCATTGCTGTTCTGCCGTCATCCCGGCGAGCGTTCTTTTCCAATCAATTCTGGCCAGCTCCTCTCTCATGCCTCTGTAATTCGCTTTACTCCACTGAAATACTGATACAGCTGATTTCGCTTCTCAAAATCCAGGTTGAATTTGATCATATTATGACCACTTTCCCCTAAGGGTTCTTTTACCATAAGCTCTCTAATCAATTCTGGTTCATTACACTACCTAATCCAGAATAGTTGATCCCCCAGTGGGCTCAACCACGAGCTGCTCTAAAAATCCATCACATACGACTCTAGACTTTCCTCCTGTAATCCAGCACCAAGCTGATTTTCCCAATCTCCCAGCACATTGAAATTCCCCGTGAACAGTAAGGGCAAAAGGACCCAAATGGGTGTTGTCTACAGGCCACCAAACAATAGCATGGATATTGGGTGCAAGTTGAATAGGGAGTTAACATTGGCATGTGGCAAAGGTAATGTCACAGTAGTTATGGGGGATTTCAACATGCAGGTGAACTGGGAGAATCAGGTTGGTGCTGGACCACAGGATAGGGAGTTTGTAGAGTGCCTACGGGATGCATTCTTGGAACAACTTGTACGAGAGCCGACCAGGGACAAGACTATTCTGGATTTAGTGTTATGTAATGAACAGGATTTGATAAGCGATCTCGCAGTAAAGAAGCCATTAGGAGGTAGTGATCACAATATGATAAGCTTTTATCTGCAATTTGAGAAGGATAAGGGCAGCTCGGAGGTGTCAGTGTTGCAGATGAACAGGGGAAACTATGGAGCCATGAGGGAGGAGCTGGCCAAAGTTGACTGGACAGATAGCCTAGCAGAAAAGACAGTGGAACAGCAATGGCAGGTATTCTTGGGAATATTGCACAAGGTGCAAAATCAGTTCATCCCACAGAGAAGGAAGGATTCAAAGGGGGGAAAGGGGCCTCAGTGGTTGACAAAGGAAGTCAGAGACTGCATAGCATTAAAAAAAAGGAAATATGACAGAGCTAAGGTGAGTGGGAGGACAGATGATTGGGAAGTTTTTAAGGAACAACAGAACTTAACTAAAAAGACAATACGGGGAGAAAAAATGAGGTACGAACGCAAGCTAGCCAGGAATATAAAGGAAGATAGCAAAAGCTTTTTTAGGTATGTGAAGAGAAAGAAGATAGTTAAGAACAATGTTGGGCCCTTGAAGAATGAATTGGGTGAAATTGTTATGGGAAACAGAGAAATGGCAGAAGAATTTAATGAGTACTTTAGATCTGTTTTCACTAAGGAAGACACAAGCAATCTCCCAGATGTATGGATGGGCCAACGACATAGGGTAACAGAGGAAATGAAACAGATTGACATTCGGAAGGAAACGGTGATGAGAAGATTGATGGGACTGAAGGCTGACAAATCCCCAGGTCCAGATGGTCTGCACCCTAGGGTACTAAAGGAGGTGGCCCTGGAAATTGAGGATACATTGGTAATCATTTTCCAATGCTCCTTAGATTCAGGATCAGTTCCTAAGGATTGGAGAATGGCTAATGTTATCCCACTTTTTAAGAAAGGAGGGAGGGAGAAAACAGAGAACTATCGACCTGTCAGCCTGACATCGGTGGTGGGGAAGATGCTAGAGTCCATTATTAAGGATGAAATAGTGGCATATCTAGATAGCAGTGATAGGATTGGGCCGAGCCAGCATGGATTTACCAAGGGCAAATCATGCTTGACTAATCTGTTGGAGTTTTTCGAGGATGTAACCAGGAAGTTGGACGGGGGAGATCCAGTGGATGTAGTGTACCTCGATTTTCAGAAGGCACTTGATAAGGTCCCACATAGAAGATTGGTGGGTAAAATCAAAGCTCAGGGCATCAAGGGGAAAGCATTGACATGGATAGAAAACTGGTTGGCTGATAGAAAGCAAAGGGTAGCGGTGAATGGGTGTTTCTCGGAATGGCAGGTGGTGACTAGTGGGGTGCCACAGGGCTCGGTATTGGGACCACAGCTGTTTACCATTTACGTTAACGATTTGGATGAAGGCATAGAAAATAACATCAGCAAATTTGTTGATGATACTAAGCTGGGTGGCAGTGTGACATGTGATGAGGATGTTAGGAGAATTCAGGGTGACTTGGATAGGCTGGGTGAGTGGGCAGATACTTGGCAGATGGTGTTTAATGTGAATAAGTGTGAGGTTATCCACTTTGGGAGTAAGAACAGGAAGGCAGATTATTATCTGAACGGTATAGAGTTGGGTAAGGGAGTGATACAAAGAGATCTCGGAGTCCTTGTTCATCAGTCACTGAAGGTGAATGAGCAAGTGCAGCAGGCAGTGAAGAAGGCTAATAGAATGTTGGCCTTTATTACAAAGGGAATTGAGCACAAGAGCAAGGAAATCCTCTTGCATTTGTACAGAGCCCTGGTGAGACCACACCTGGAGTATTGTGTACAGTTTTGGTCTCCAGGGTTAAGGAAGGACATCCTGGCTGTAGAGGAAGTGCAGCGTAGATTCACAAGGTTAATTCCTGGGATGTCTGGACTGTCTTACGCAGAGAGGTTAGAGAGACTGGGCTTGTACACGCTGGAATTAAGGAGATTGAGAGGGGATCTGATTGAAACATATAAGATTATTAAGGGATTGGACAAGATAGAGGCAGGAAATATGTTCCAGATGCTGGGAGAGTCCAGTACCAGAGGGCATGGTTTGAGAATAAGGGGTAGGTCATTTAGGACAGAGTTAAGGAAAAACTTCTTCTCCCAGAGAGTTGTGGGGGACTGGAATGCACTGCCTCGGAAGGTAGTGGAGGCCAATTCTCTGGATGCTTTCAAGAAGGAGCTAGATAGGTATCTTATGGATAGGGGAATCAAGGGATATGGGGACAAGGCAGGAACCGGGTATTGATAGTAGATGATCAGCCATGATCTCAAAATGGCGGTGCAGGCTCAAAGGGCCCAATGGTCTACTTTTGCACCTATTGTCTATTGTAACATGCATTTTCTTTCTCCCGTTGTAATTTGAAGACCACATCTTTACTACTGTTCAGGGGGTCTGTATACAACTCCCATCAGGGTCTTTTGACACTTGCAGTTCCTTAGCTCTTTCCACAATGATTCAACATATACGCAGCTCAGGACATGAGTCACACCCTGCTCAACCTATCTTTGTCTGAGGTTTTATGAACATCTGCCTCCACAACCTCTCCACTAACTGTTCTGGCACTCTGGTTCCCATCCCCTGCAACTCCAGTTTAAACCCACCATGCAGCGTTAACAAACCTTCCCACAGGGATATTAATCTCCCTCCAGTTCAGGTGCAAACTGTCCCTTCGGTACAGGCCCACTTTCCCTGGAAGAGAGCCCAATGATCCAAAAATCTTACGCCCTTCCTCCTCCACCAACTCCTTAGCCACGTATTGAACTGTATAATCTTCCTAGTTCTAGCCTCAGTAGCATGTGACACAGGTAGCAATCCTGAGATCACAACCCTGGAGTTCCTGCCCTTTAACTTAGTACCTGACTCCCGATGCAGAATCTCATCACTCATCCTACCCATGTCATTGACACCTACATGCTTCACGACCTCTGGCAACTCACCCTCCCACTCCAGAATGCTGAGGACTCGATCTGAGATATCCCAGACCCTGGCACCTGGGAGGCAATGTACCATCCAGGAATCTCGTTCTCACCACAGAACCTCCTGTCCGTTCCCCTAGCTAACAAATCCCCCATTACCACAGCGTGCCTCTTCTCCCCCCTTCCCTTCTGAGTCACAGAGACCCAACCACTGTGACTTTCCTCTGTTAGGTCATCCCTCTCCACCCACCCCCCTCCCCCTGACAGTATACCACTTTGAGGGGGATGGCCACAGGGGTACTCTCCTGCACCTTGGGTGTAACTATCTCTCTGTATGACCTATCCATCACCCTCTCATCCACCCGGATGATCTGGAGTTCATCCAGTTCCAGCTCCGACTCCTTCACGCGGATGGTTAGAAGCTGCAGCTGGATGCACTTCTCACAGTTGTAGTCATCAGGGACACTGGAGGTCTCCCTGCCTTCCCACATCCCACAAGAGGAGAATTCCACTATCCTGCCGGGCATCTCCATTGTCTCAGTTCAGCAGATATAAAGACGAGCTGGGTGTTGGAGTTTGGAGTTCAATTCCTGCACCGTCTGTAAGGAGTTTGTACGTTCTCCCTGTGACCGCGTGGGTTTCCTCCAGGTGCTCCGGTTTCCTCCCACAGTCTAAGGATGGACCGGCTCGTCAGTTAATTGGTCATTGTAAATCGTCGTGGGTTCAATAGGTGGGTTTCTGGGTGGTGTGGCTCATTAGGTCGGAAGGGCCTGTTCCGTGCTGTATCTCTAAATGAATAAACAAATAAATAATGAGGTGGAGAGTCCATCTTATCGTACTGGGGGACAACTCCGTAGTTATAACTGTAGGATAAAAGCTGTCCTTCAGCCTGGTGGTCCGTGCATCCAGGCTGTTGTACCTTCTGCCCAGTGGGAGAGGGCCGAAGAGAGAATGTCCAGGGTGGATGGGAGGGTCTCTGATTTTGCAGTCTGTTTCACAGAGACGGTGAGAAGTGTAGACAGAATCCATGGTGGTGGGCTGGCTTCTGTCTTGATCAATGTGACAGGTTGAGCCCTGTAATCGTGTCCTGTCTGCCTCCTCCCCCTGACATTCTGCAGAATCACAATCGGGATTAGGATAATTTCACCGGCTTGTGTTTTGTGCAGCAGTACATTGCAATCATCATCATCGGTATGTGCTGTGTTGTGTGATGTGGGCAATCACAGTCTCTTAACCATGATGAACACACACAAAATGCTGGAGGAACTCAGCAGGCCAGGCAGCATCTCTGGAGAAGAGTAAACAGCTGACGTTTCAGGCTGACCCCTTCATCAGGACTCACACCCTGCAGAACAGGCCCTTTCATGAGTTCTGATGCAGAGTCTCAGCACAAAACATCGACTGTTTACTCAATTCTGGTAAGAGGAATGTTTGAAATTCTGAGATTGATGTGACTGTTGGGCTGTAGTTTATTTTGCTCTCCTTCAGTTTCTGTTTTCTTTCTTCTGCTGATTGGTGGGTTGGGGTTCTAGAGGGACGATGTATTGTTTTTTGTGTGAGGGAGGGGTTAGGGATTGGTGTCTGATGTTCCTGTTGCTGATTGGTGGGTTGGGGTTCCGGAGGGACGATGTATTGTTTTTTGTGTGAGGGAGGGGTTAGGGATTGGTGTCTGATGTTCCTGTTGCTGATTGGTGGGTTGGGGTTCTAGAGGGACGATGTATTGTTTTTTGTGTGAGGGAGGGGTTAGGGATTGGTGTCTGATGTTCCTGTTGCTGATTGGTGGGTTGGGGTTCCGGAGGGACGATGTATTGTTTTTTGTGTGAGGGAGGGGTTAGGGATTGGTGTCTGGTGTTCCTGTTGCTGATTGGTGGGTTGGGGTTCTAGAGGGATGATGTATTGTTCTTTGTGTGAGGGAGGGGTTAGGGATTGGTGTCTGATGTTCCTGTTGCTGATTGGTGGGTTGGGGTTCCAGAGGGACGATGTATTGTTTTTTGTGTGAGGGAGGGGTTAGGGATTGGTGTCTGGTGTTCCTGTTGCTGATTGGTGGGTTGGGGTTCCAGAGGGACGATGTATTGTATTTTGTGTGAGGGAGGGGTTAGGGATTGGTGTCTGATGTTCCTGTTGCTGATTGGTGTGTTGGGGTTCCAGAGGGACGATGTATTGTTTTTTGTGCAAGGGAGGGGTTAGGGATTGGTGTCTGATGTTCCTGTTGCTGATTGGTGGGTTGGGGTTCCAGAGGGACGATGTATTGTTTTTTGTGCAAGGGAGGGGTTAGGGATTGGTGTCTGATGTTCCTGTTGACTTTTCTGTGTGGGGAGAGGGTGTTGGGTTTGATGCTGTCAGCACTGTATTTTTTGAGAGGTAGGAGTTTGGGGTCTTGGAGCTTTTGATCTTCTGATGATTGTCTTCCAGGTGGGCGATCTGTTGGCTTTTGTGCGAGGGAGGGAGGTGCAGGGGTTTGAGGTTTGCGAGATTTTTCTTTTTCCTTTTTGTGTGGGGGTATTGATGTCTTTTCTTGTAACGAATCCCATGGTTTTTCTGGATATCATGGTTATCTGGAGAAGATGAATATCAGAGTTGTATTCTACATGCAAACTTTGACAATAAAATGAACCTTTGATCCTTTCCCCATAGACGCTGCCCGACCTGCTGAGTTCCTCCAGTATTTTGTGTGTGTTGCTCTGGATTTCCAGCAACGGCAGATTTTCTCCTGTTTATGACCATGATTGTTCTTGGCAATTTTTCTACAGAGGTGGTTTCCATCACCTTCTTCTGAGCAGTGTCTGTACAGGACGGGTGAGCCCAACCATTGTTAATACTCTTCAGAGATTGTCTGCCTGGTGTCAGTGGTCGCATAACCAGAGTTTGTGATCTGCACCAGCTGCTCATATGACCATCCACCACCTGATCCTATGGATTCACGTGACCCTGATCGGGGGGGGGGGGCTAAGCAGGGGCTACACCTCGCCCAAGGGTAAAGTGAAGGCTAGTGGAGGGTAGGAGTGTCTTGCACCTCCTTTGGTAAAGACGTATCTTCACCCTGACACCCTGTTATACATTGCAATACATATTAATTAAAAACTGTAAATTTCAATAAGAAATATATACCTACATGTATAATTTTAAATTAAATAAGTAGCACAAAAAGAGGGAAAAAAGTGAGATGGTCCTCACTTTTCTGATTGTCCATTCAGAAATCCGATAGCAGAAAGGAAGAAGCTCTTCCTGAAACGTTGAGTGCGCATCTTCTCAGGGAAGCTTCCTGATCCTCCGTTAGAACTCCACTCATTCCTCCCAGGCTCAGGCAAGGCCCCACCAGGGGGCCCGTTGAAGGTCTGGGGGCCACCCTGTGTGAGGGACCGTCTGAGATGGAGATGTGGTGGGGAAATGGAACTCATCACCAGATGAGGCTGGGAGTGGCCGATATAACATTCATCCTCAGAGTCTGGACACAGAATACAATGGGTGCTGGAGGTTCCGACCCATCCCTGAACACTGCAGAAGATGCCGAGATGGTGTGAGAGAGAGCAGAGGCCTCTGTGGACGTGCTGGAGTCCGGAGTGGGTTGGGGACAGGCCCCTCCCATCGGTGCTGCCTTCCTCTTTTGCTCAGTGCTGCCCCCCAGTGTCCACTTAGTGAGAGACAAGCTGGACCAGGACAATATCCAATCTACCATCCAGCTCCAAGCCAGACCACTCAGGAACTTGGGCTATATTATGTCTTTTTGTGACTGTATGCTTTTCTGCGATCGTAACGATGTGTACTGTGTGCTGTTGCTACTCTGCTTTACACCTTGTCCTGGAGGAACGCTGTTTTGTTTTGCTGTATGCACGTGTGGCTGATTGACAATTAAACTTGAACTTGAATGTGGCGACGGGTTCTTTTCCGGGTCTGATCTACAGTCAGATCTCACTCGGGGACAGACAGATAAACACGGGGGTGGGGTTGATTAGAGAAAGGATAATGGTAGCAGGCTTCACCCCACCCACCCCTAAAACCCTCCCCATACCCTGCAGAAAATGTCAATGATTTCTTACCTGGTCTGACCTGCAGCTGGATCTCACTCTGGATCACATGGATATATGGGGGTTTGACGTGGTCTCTGTAGGATGAATAATCATGCTTCCCTTTCCTGAACTCAGCCAGACACAGGTAGCTGTGACTATCCTCCACTCTCAGCTGCTTTATCCTGGTCGAGGCATTTCCATGCTCTGGGTCCCCCACGAGCTCGTACCGAGTCACTCCGTTTTCTGCTGCCCACGATCCATTTTCATAATGCCTGAAGGTGATGATGTGTCGGTAGGGATCCTTCCTCATCCACGTCACCGTGTGTGCGGTGAGTCTCTGCGGAGGCCGTGTGAACACACAGGGTAACGTGGCTGAAACTCCTTCAGTCCCGTTCAGCACTGGAACACTCTCGCTGGGAGCTGAGGGAAGGACAGGTGCCTGAATATATCAGTTAACCCCCACCAGACATGTTTAAACACTGACAAAATTTCCAGCCAACAAAACAATAAATACTCCCCTCAGTGACCACCAGAATGAAAAGACCCCCACATGTGTCTCACTCATTGCAAACCATTCAAACTAGGGAAATGCTTTCGAACATAAATCAGTCCCATCGGGCAGGAGGTAGAGAAGCCTAAATCTCACACCACCACGTTCAGGAACAGCTAATTCCCTTCAACCATTCAGTTGTTGAACCAACTGACACCAACACTAATCAGTACAGTCTAACAACACCGATCAGTACAGTCTAACAACACCGATCAGTACAATGTAACAGCCATTACAGTGAAACAACACATATCAATACACTGCAGCAACACCAATCAGTACAGTGTAACAACACCGATCAGTACAGTATAACACCAATCAGTACAGTGTGACAACTCTTGTCAGTACAGTGCAACAATACTAATCACTACAGTGTAACAACACTAATCAGTACAGTGTAACAACACTAGTCACTACTGTGCAATAATGCTAATGACTAAAGTATAACAACATTAACCACTAATGTTGTTATACCACTAGTGTAAGAACATCAGTCACTACATTGTAACAACACTAGTCACTGTAGTGTGACCACTCTATTCACTAAAGTGTAATAACACTACTCACTACAGAGTAACATCTCTAGTCACAACAGCATAACAACACTAGGCATAACAGTGTCATAGCATTAGTCACTACAGAATTATAACACTACTCAGTACAGTGTAAAAACACTAGTCACTGCAGTATAACAACACTAATCAGTACAGTATGACAACACAATCACCACAATGAAGCAACACCAGTCAGTATTGTATAACAACACTAGTCACTATACTGTAACAACACTAATCAATACAGAGTAATAATACTGATCAATACTTACTATACTGAAAGTGTTCTACAACCTGAGCTGGTGTGTTTGAGAAGGAATTCTACAGTGAACCCTGCTTTCTACAAAGATAGTGCACTGAGCTGTTTACTGTTTACCTGTGCTGCAAACTACATGCATTCTCAGTTATACTTAAAGAGTAGGGGTCTCAGGATAGATCCTTGTGGCACTCCACTAGTCACCGACCTCCAGGCAGAATACTTTCCTTCCACTACTACCCTCTGCTATCTTCCTTTAAGCCAATTTTTTATCCAAACAGCCAAGGTTCCATTGATTCCATGCCTCATGACTTTCTGGATGAGTCTCTTGTGGGGGACCTTGTCAAATGCTTTGCTAAATTCCATGTAGACCACATCTACTGCCGTACCCTCATCAATTTCTTTTGTTACCTCTTCAAAAAACTCAGTCAGGCTCGTGAGGCACGACCTTCCCTTCACAAAGCCATGTTGACTATCCTTGAGTAGACTGTACTTCTCCAAATGCTCACAGATCCTATCCTTAAGAATCCTTTCCAATAGTTTTCAGAGCACCGACGTAAGACTCACCAGTCTCTAGTTCACAGGATTCTCCCTATTAACATTTTTAAACAAGGGGAGCTACATTTGCCATTCTCCAATCCTCCGGCACCTCCCCTGCAGCCAAAGAGAATTCAAAGATCATAGCTACTGTTCCAGTGATTTCTTCTCTCACCTCCCACAGCAACCTGGGGTATATCACATCCAGTCCTGGGGACTTATCAATTTTGATGTTTTTAAGAAGATCCAATACTTCTTCCTTAATCTCCACATTGTCCAGCACACAGACCTGCTCTATTTCGACCTCACCCTGATCAAGGTCCTTTTCACTTGTGAATACTGAAGCAAAGTATTCATTTAGGACCTCCCAACCTCCTCCACCACCAGGCACATTTTGCCCTCTTTATCCTTTAGTGGCCCCACCTTCATTCTTGTCATCCTTCTGTTCTTCACATACGCATAGAACGTCTTGGGGTTCTCCTTAATCCTACATGCCTAGGCCTTCTCATGTCCCCTTCGAGCTCTCCTAAGTCCTTTCTTAAGCTCCTTCCTGGCTACCCTATATTTCTCATGAGCCCCTCCTGCTTCCTGCTTCTTATATCTAACATATGCTTCCTTCTTCCTCTGGACGAGTTGCCTCACGTGTTTCGTCAGCCACGGTTCCCTTTTCCTACCATTTTTTCCTTGCCTCAGTGAGACAAATCTATCCTGAACCCAGCTCAAGTGGTCCCTAAACTTCTCCCACATTACCTCTGTGCTTTCACCCTTGAACATCTGTTTCCAAGTTACTCTCGCTAGTTCCTGCTTCATCCCTTCATTGTTAGCCCTTCCCCAGTTAAGCACTTTCCCATTTTGTCTGTTTTTATCCTTTTCCTTAGCTATGCTGATGCTAAGGGAGTTGTGGTCACTCTCACCAAAATGTTCCCCCACCAAGAGGTCTGTCACCTGACCAGGTTCATTACCCAGAACTAGATCCAGTATGGCCTCTCCTCTCGTCGGCCGGTCCACATACTGTGTCAGGAATCCTTCTTGAACACACCTGACAAATTCAGCCCCATCTATCCCCCTTGCAGTTGGGAGATGCCAGTCAATATGAGAGAAGTTGAAATCACCCATAACTACAACCCTGTATTTCCTGCACCATTCTAAAATCTGCCTGCTTATCTGCTCCTTGGTGTCCCGAGGGCTATTTGGGGGCCTGTAGACTACTCCCAGCACAGTGATTGATCCCTTCCTATTTCTGACTTCCACCCACACCGACTCAGTGGACACTCCCTCTGCAGCGTCCTCCCTTTCTATAGCCGTGATACTATCCCTGACCAGTAATGCTACTCACCGCCCCCTTTCTACCTCCCATCCTGTTCCTTTTAATACACCTAAACCCTGGTACCTGCATCAGCCAATCCTGCCCTTCCTCCAGCCAAGTTTCAGTAACGGCCACAACATCGTAGTTCCACATACTGATCCATGCTCGAAGTTCATCCCCTTTATTCCTAATACTCCTAGCATTGAAATAGACACATTTCAACCCCTCTAACTGGCTACATTTATGTTTTGTCCCCTGCCTGTCCTTCCTCACCAACTCAGAACACATAGCATCATGCCCTTGTCCTTCTACCCTAATCTCTGCACTCACATTCTGATTTCCACCCCCCTGCCAAACTAGTTTAAACCCTCCCCAATAGCTCCAGCAAACCTGCCTGCCAGGATATTGCTCCCTTTCCAGTTCAGGTGCAGCCCGTCCTTTTTGTACAGGTCAGACCTTCCCCAGAAGAGATCCCAATGATCCAGAAATCTGAACCCCTGCCCCCTGCACCAACTCTTCAGCCACGCATTCATCTGCCATAACTTCCTGTTCCTACCCTCTCTGTCTCGTGGCACAGGCAGCAGTCCCGAGATTACCACCCTTGACGTTCTGTATCTGTGTACAGTCAGATGGCAATAAACTTGACCTTGATTGCTGCTTTCTGATGCAACGCTCTGTGCCTGTGTTGCTGCGGCAACTGGATTTTCACTGCACCTGTGCAGACACGTAGGCAGACGTGCAATGAAAATCGAACCTGCAGCAGCAGAAAGTTCAGTTCCACTCACCTCATTATAGGAAGGATGAGGAAGCTTTCGAGAGGATGTAAAGGAGATCTACCAGGGTGCTGCCTGGACCAGAGAGAATATTTAATGAGGAAAGGTTGAGCGAGCTGGAGACTTTCTCTTGGGAGTGAAGAAAGATGAGAGGTGACTTGATAGAGGTGAACAAGATGATAAGAGGCATAATCGAGCAGATAGCCAGAGACTTTTCCTGGAAAGTATTGGGAGGATGTCAGAGGTCAGAGGCAGGTTCATTACACAGAGAGTGGAGGGTGTGTAGAACAGATGGAGTTCAACCCAGATAAGTGTGAAGTGATTCATTCTGGTAGGTCAAATTTGAATACAGAATATATGAATGGTAAGACTGGTGGCAGTGTGGAGGATGAGCTGGATCTTGGGGACTCTGTCCATAGGACACTCAAAGCTGCTGCACAGGTTGACAGTGGTGTTAAGAAGGTGTATGGTGGACTGGCATTCATCAGCTGTGGGACTGAGTTCAAGAGCCCTGAGGTAATCTCTCTAGAGTAGGTTACATGGTCAGCACAGCATTGTGGGCCGAATGGCCTGTAATGTGCTGTAGATTTCTGTTTCTATATTCTCTGTAAGAGAGGATCACTGATCCTCCAGGTTCGGGGGTTCAGCTCAGGGTAACAACCCTGATGGGTAAAACAATGTTGTTATGGAAACAGCAATGGAGAATCCTTCGACATCTGAGTGTGACGGTATTCCTGAGTCCCACTCGGGAATTGTATGACTGACAGCAGTGAAAACCGAGAGGAAGCTACTGACACGATGAAGGAAGCCCTGAATGCTGCCAGAGATGGAGGCCCTTCATTGCTGACTGAAATGGCAGCAGCGTCACGGACAGGGGGGAGGGGGAGGGAGAGGGGGAGGGAGAGGGGGAGAGAGGGGGGGAGAGAGGGGGGGAGAGAGGGGGGGAGAGGGGGAGGGGGAGGGGGAGGGGGAGGGGAGGGGGAGGGAGGGGGAGAGGGAGAGGGAGAGGGGAGAGGGAGGGGGAGAGGGGAGGGAGAGGGGAGGGAGAGGGGGAGGGGGGGAGGGGAAAGGGAGAGAGAGGGAGGGGGAGAGGGAGAGGGAGGAGGGGAGCGGAGTGAGAGGGAGGGAGGGAGAGGGGGAGAGAGAGAGAGACTCTGAGACAGGTACACGGATGTTGTAGAAATGGAGGGGTATGTGGGAGGCAAGGGGGCTAGATTGATCTTGGAGCAGGTTTAAGGGTCAGCACAACATTGTGGGCTGAAGGGCCTGTACGGTGCTGTAGTATTCGATGTGATAGTGCACATGACAATCACATCTATTTGACATGATTATCCTGCAAAATGTACTTGCAAATTATGAATAAAATGAGTTTTCAGGGAGATAAAATGTGAAATGATTAGTGTAGTTTTACAACTCAATGCTTAAACATCGGTCCTCACCTCTCACAAACAGATTTGTTAGAACCACCGTTTGAAAGTTGCCAACATTGAGCTCCACCCGGCACCGATACCGACCACCGTCACTCCACTTCAGATGCTCCACCATTATCGAGGCATCTCTCCGACTGAGGTTCCCCACGAATCCGAACCGCCCTCCTCCAGCCCCCTGTGTCGTTGTATCGCACCCGGAGGGGCCGGAACCGGGATATGTGCACTTAAACACCGGTTTTGTAGCACCTGATTCTGTCTTGTTCCAGATCACGGAACCGGACGGGACGACATCAGGAGGTGGGTGGGTGAAAGTACACGGTAACACAGCGGAGGTCCCTTTCACCGCAGAGACCACATCAGCGCCGGACATTGACCAACCATTTATCGAAAACTCTGCAGAGAGAGAGAGAGAGAGAGTGAGTGAGTGAATGAGAGAGTCAGAGAGATAGTGAGATAGAGAGATGTAGTGAATGAGTGAGAGTGAGATAGAGAGAGATAGTGAATGAGAGAGGAGGGAGAGAGAGGCAGTGATAGAGAGAGAGTGAGTGAGAAATTGAGTGTGTGTGTGAGAGAGAGAGAGAGAGGTCAATATTTGAACAACAAACAATCTGCTGAAGGAATTCAGCCGGTCGAGCTGCATCTGTGGGTGTGAAAGGATGTTGAAGTTTTGGTTTGCATCGGGACTGATAGAGGAGTGTTGAATGGCCAGAGGGAAAGGGGAGGTGAGACAGGAGTCTGAGGGGATAGATGGATTGAGGAGGGTGAGACCGTAGTCTGAGGTGATTGATGGACTGTTGAGGGGTGAGAGAGGACTCAGAGGTGATAGAAGAGGGGTGGGACAGGATTCTGAGGTGATTGATAGATTGAGGAGGGTGAGACAGGGGTCTGAGGTGATTGAGTATTGAGGAGGGTGAGACAGGGGTCTGAGGTGATTGAGGTGGGGTGTGAGTTTAAGGGCAGGTTGTGCTGGGTGGGGGGGAAGGGAGATGGGAGATGTGGTAAGTGGTGGAAGATGGAGAAGAGGGAAGGAAAGGAGATTCAGATGGAGAGAGGTGATTGTAATCAGTTGTTTGAGGGAGGGCCACCAAGGGCTCACTCTCCAGCCTGATACTCTGAGATGAGAATGGGACCCACTGGGGGAGATGCGTCTGGCAGGTGGAACCGGGTCAAGAGTGGGGAAGGTGGGGAAAGTGGGTGAAAATCTGGGAAACAGACCTGGAGTTTCACTACTGTCACGAGTGGATCTTCAGATGTCAGTGGGCCTGACGACCATCAAACCAGGGGAGTGGGTTACAGACTGGGCCCTGACATGGGGGAGGGGAATCAGAATCAGGTTTAATATCACCGGCATCTGTCGTGAAATTTGTTGTTTTGCCACAGCTGTACAGTGCAAAGCATAAAATAAAAACTATTATTTACAATAAATATATATAAAAATTCAATTCGATAAGCAGTGCAAAGGTTTTGCTGTTGTCCGGGTGAGCCAAGGCCACGTGAGAAGCCAGTGAGATTGCATCCACTGTAGACCTGTTGTGGTGACGGGCAAATTGCCATGGGCCCAGGCTCTTCCTGAGGCAGGAGTGGATTCCAGCCAAGACCAACCTCTCGAGGCATTTCATGGCAGTAGATGTGAGTGCCACTGGGTGATGGTCGTTAAGGCAGCTCACCCTGCTCTGCCTGGGCACCGGTATGATGTTACCCTTTTGAAGCAGGTGGGGCCTCTGACTGCAGCAGTGAGGGATTGAAGATATCCTTCATCTTTCCCAACAGTTGATCGACGCAGGCTTTCAGCGATCTTCCAGATACACCAGCAGGGCCTGACAACTAAATGATCAGTAATGGATAGCCAGGACTGGGAACAGGCTGTGATCCATAGGAGGGTCCAGGCTGGGGGGTTTATATGTGCAATAATGGATACTCAGGAGTGGGCTACACGCTGCGGTCTGGTGCTGTAGAGTCCGGAGTGGGGGTTACGTCAGAATCAGAATCAGATTTAATACAGAAACAATAGAATAGACAATGAGATTGCATCACTGGCGTATGTCATGAAATTTGTTGTTTTGCGGCAGCAGTACAAGGCAATGTATAATAATAAAATCTATAAATTACAGTCAGTGCATATAAAATAAGGAAAGGAAATAAACAAGTTGGGCAAAAAAAGTGAAAAAATTCTGAGGAAGAGCTCATGGATTCATTGACCATTCAGAAATCTGATGGCGGAGGGGAAGAAGCTGTTCCTGAATCGGTGAGTGTGTGTCTTCAGGCTCCTGTTCCTCCTCCCTGATGGTGGCAATGAGAAGAGGGCATGTCCTGGGTGCTGGGTCCGTAATGATGGATGCCGCCTTTTTGAGGCGTTGCATTTTGAAGGTGTCCTGGGTGCTGGGGACACCAGTGCTCACGATGGAGCTGACTGAGTTTATAACTTTCTGCTGGTCTTTCTGACCCTGAGCAGTGGCCCCACCAGACCAGACGGTGATGCAGACAGTTAGAACGCTCTCCAGGTATATCTGTAGAAATTTGCCAGTGACTTTGGTGACAAACCAATTCACCTCAGACTCTTATTGAAATATATAGCGTTACAGGTTGGGGTCGAGTCAGGGTTTCGGGGGTTTGTCATTCTCTCTCCGTGCACAGGTTTCCACCATCGCACCTAATGAGTCCTATTCTCACACGGCTCATCCTCGTGCTCTTCACATACTTGTACAATGCTTTCCTTAATCCTGATCACCAAGGTCTTCTCATTCTGGTTCTCCTAATTCCATTTTTAAACTCCTTCCTAGCAACCTTGTAATTTTCTAGAGCTCTAACAGTACCTAGTTTCTAGAACCTTTTGTAAACTTTTCTTCTTAACTAGATTTTCTACATCCTTTGTACACCATGGTTATTTAACCCTACCAACCTTTCCCTGCCTCAATGGAACATACCTATGCAGAACTCCATGCAAATGTTCCCTGAATATTTGCCACATTTTGGCCGTCCATTTCCCTGAGAACATCTGCTCCCAATTTATGCTCCTAAATTCCTGCCTGTTACATACCCGTAATGGTTTAAATGAGCAGCAATAGTCCACGCCTGGAGTCTGGTTTTGATGTTGAAACCACTATCTTTATTAGTATCTACTTAATATAGCAACGTAAACCAGAATAATCAAAAGTTAACAGTGTTATGAGTATCCATATGTGTAAATATAACTCCCAAACTATTGAGCTCGGGGTGGGGGGGCACCAGGCTTAAAATCGTGAGATGGTGAGGTATGAAAGTTCAGTTCATCCACAGATTAAATGATGTGAGAGAGAGATTTGTAATCCAAGGTGAATGTCGAGAGAGGACATTTATGTTGTATTCCACAGATTCCACGGTGGTAAAACAGGGTAACAATCAGTGTAGGTTTTATCCGTCCCAATAGTAGCTTATCACAGGGGTACCGTCTTCAAAGGGAACTACCACCCAGGCAAGGGTTAACACATAGGTAGATTCCACAAGGTTGCCCCCAGTCACACAACGTGATAGCCACTTATCAACGTGCTGGGTCAATGCTCAACCCACCCTTGTGGGCACTCGGAAGTTCCAACCAGTGACCCCTTAGTCACTGGCTTCCTTCCCTTGTCCGACTCCAACTGCGACTGACTGTGTGTGAGTGAGTGTCCTTGCTTAAATCAAAACAAGCTGCAGAGTTGAATAGTTCTGCCCCTCTCTCTCTCTTAGTAAGAATCAAACAGGAGCTGAGAAAGCTGGTGGCTGATGTCACTCAAGCACTCTCTCTTAAAATGACAGTCCACAACAAGGTAAACCTAGGGGTTCATCACACTGCCTAACAGCATCATATTTCCCCCGACCCCAATTACGTGTTTTCCCAAATTGTCTGCTCCTATCCCTCTCCAGCGCTATGAAGAAGACAGAGTTGTGCTCATTACCTCCAAAATGCTCTCCCACAGAGAGATCTGACACCTGACCAGGTTCATTTCCCAATACCAGATCAAGTACAGCCTCTCCTCTCATTGGCTTATCTACATATTGTGTCAGAAAGCCTTCCTGAACACACCTAACAAACTCCACCCCATTAAACCCCTTGCTCTAGGGAGATTCCAGTCAATAGTAGGAAAGTTAAAATCACCAATCACAACAACCCTATTAATAAAATAATCTGCCTATCTGCTCCTCGGTATCCATGTTACTATTGCAGGGTCTATAAAAACACTCAATAGAGTTATTGCCCCTTTCTGTTTCTGACCTCCACCCACACTAACTCAGTAGACCATCCCTCCATGACCTCCTCCTTTTCTGCAGCCATAACACTATCCCTAATTAGCAATGTCATGCCCCCAGCTCTTTTGCCTCCCTCTCTGTTCTTTTTGAAACATCTGAAGCCTGGCATACTCAGCAGCCATTCCTATTCCTGAGACATCCAAGTCTCTGTAATGGCCACAACATCAATGTACTGATCCACGCTCTAAGTTAATCGGCCTTGTTTATGATACTCCTTGCATGAAAATAGACACATCTCAAACCAAAAGGCTGAGTGCATCTTTGCTCTAACATCTGCCCATCCTTCCTCACAAACTCACTAGTGTCTCTACTTGTGCTCCAACCTCCCCATCCTCTGCCACTTCACTTCAGTTCCCACCCCCCTGCAAATCTCATTTAAACCCTCTCCAAAAGCCTTAGCAAACCTCCCCACCAGGATATTGGTCCTCCTCAGATTCAAGTGCAACCCGTCCTTTTTGTACAGGTCATACCTGCCCCACAACAGGTCCCAATGATCCAAAAATCCTTCAGCCACACATCGATCCTCCATCTCATTCTATTCCTATACTCACTGTCGTGTGGCACAGGCAGCAATCCCGAGATTACTATCTTCAAGCTCCTGCTTCCCAGCTTCCTTCCTATCTCCCTGTATTCTGTTTTTAGGACCTCCACCCTTTTTCTGCCTTTGTCTTTGGTACCAATATGTACCACGACCTCTGGCTGCTCACCCTCCCATTTCAGGATATTGTGGACTGCCCCCGTCCTTTCCAGCCCAAATCGATGACTGTACATTCCTCTCAGTAGTTGATGCCTGATCTGCTGAATTCCTCCAGCATTTCCTGTGTGTTACTCCACAGGGCACAGCTTCAGCTTAGAGGGACGTACCTTTAGAATGGAGATGAGGAGGAATGTCTTTAGCCAGAACGTGTTGAATCTGTGGAATTTATTGCCAGAGATGTTTGTGAAGGCCATCATTGGGTGTATTTAAAACAGAGGTTGATAGGTTTTTGACTTCTAAAGGCATCAAAGGTTACATGCAGAAGGCAGGAGAATGGAGTGAAAAGGGATAATGAATCCTTCTAACATTTCGAGTTGCTACAGTAGTACAGCGGTTAGTGTTACGCTGTTACAGAGCCAGTGACCTGGGTTCAATTCCCACAGTTGCCTGTATGGAATTTGTATTGTCTCACTGTGACCATGTGGTTTTCCTCCAAGTGCTCTCCTTTCCTCCCACATCTTAAAGACCTACTGGTTAGTAGGTCAATTGGTCACATGGGTATAATTGGATAGCACGGACTTGCTGGACCAGAAAGACCCATTACTCTGCAAGAAGTCTGAAACTCTCAAAACTAAATCAGCCATGGATGAACATGCAGCAGATTCAATGGGCCGAATGGCCCGGGTCTGCTCTTGTTGCCTACGGTCCTATGTTTCAGCTGTATTAAACTTTGGTCAGACTGCACTTGGAGCATTGCACACAGTTCTGGTCACCCCATGTTGAGGGTGTCGAGGGTCTAGAGAGGGTGCAGAACAGGTTCACCAGGGTGCAGCCTGGATTAGAGAGCATAAGGAGAGGTTGGACAAATGAGTTGTTTTTATCTTTTCATCCTTCGCCCTTCTGAAGAAGGGTCTGGCCCGAAACATTGACTGCTTCTTCCCCTGCACAGATGCTTCCTGACATGCTGAGTTCCTCCAGCATTTTCTGTGTGTCACTCTGGATTTGCCGCATCTACAGAATCCCTTGTGCCTCATTTTGCTCCACGATGAGGTCTCTTAGAGGAATGCCAATTCTGAAGGGCAGCACGGTTAGCGTAACGCCTCACAGTGTCACCAGTCAGGGTTTGATTGTTGTGGTTTTCTGTGGGGGTTTTTGATGTTCTCCCCGTGACTGCCTGGGTTTCCTTCGGGTGGTCCAGTTCCCTCCCACATTCCACACACATGGTTAGGGTCAGTAAATTGTGTCACGTTGGCATCGGAAACGTGGTGACATTTGTGGGCGGCCCCCAGTAGATCCTCAGACTGTGTTGCTCGTTCAAGCAAACGACACATTTCACTGTGTGCTTCCATGTAGATCTTTTAAATCCTCCCTTCGACAGGAGTTAAGTGAGAACCTCTCGCACTGCTCCTCTCTCTGCTCCAGTCCTGATGAAAGGTCTTGGCCCAAAACCTCAACAGTTTATTCCCCTCCATAGATTCTGCCTGACCTGCTGTTTCTCCAGCATTTTATGTTGCTCTGGATTTCCAGCATCTGCCAAATCTTTTCTGTTTGTGCTTTTGCATGGAGCCAGCCTGAGGTCAATGGGCAGAATGGCCTTTTAAAAGGGCTATAACCAGCGCACAGTGCCATCAAGCAGTGAAATCACACGTTTCAATGCATTTCAGTGGAATCTGTGACAGTTTTGCAAACATTAATGTTTAGCTTCCTCTGAGCTAACCGCACGCCTGGAGTTCTTGCATCCTTTACAGATAGGGTAAATGCAAGCAGGCTTTTTCCACTGAGGATGGGTGGGACTACAAACAGAGGTCATGGGTTGGGGTAAAAGGTGAAAATTTTAAGAGGAACTCAGAGGGTGGTGAGACTGGAATGAGCTGACAGTATAAGTGGTGAATACAGCTCGATTTCAACATTTAAGAGAAATTTGGACAGGTACACTGTAGGTATATGGAGGGCTATGGTCGCAGTGCAGGACGATGGGAGCAGGCAGATTAAATGGTTTTGGCATGGCCTAGATGGGCCAAAGGGCCTGTTTCAGTGCTGTACTTCTCTGTGACTCTATAAACAACAAGGCTTCATTGGGAGGTTGAGATGGGGGTCAAACTATGACCATGTCCAACAAGACAGAGTTACTTACATTCCCAGAGCAGAACTGGCTAATATGAGAGGGTCTAATTTTAAGGTGACTGGCAGAAAGTATAGGGAGTAAGTTTTCGACAGAGAGTGGTGGGTGTGTGGAACATCCTGGTGGTCGTAGAGGCTGAGATATTAGGGACACTTAGATAGACACACTGATGGAAGAGAAATGGAGGGTTATGTGGGAGGGACGGGTTAGATTGATCTTGGAGCAGGATAAAAGATTGGAGCAACATTGAGAGCTGAAGGGTCTGTACTGTGCTGGACCGTCCAGTGTTCTCTGCGTCCTTTTGGTATTCAATAGATGGCCACAAGTGTGAAGCAGAACAAAACCATTGTTACTCTGGATCCAATGCAGCACAAAAATACAATAAAATAAAGAGCACAATAATAATAACACAATAAATATAAACACTGTACATATGATAGTTTCTATACATAGATTGATATATAGATTGACAGATAGACTTTATGTCCATAAAGTGACTCCAGGCTCAGGAGTGTCTGTACTTCAGGTGACTGACAGGAAATGATAAAGTTGTCATTCATATGGAACTTTATGTATATACAATCAATCCACGTATATAAGCTGTCTAATGTACTAATACTTAATGTGTTCTTTAGTATTATAAATTAATATGTTATTCTTATTCAACATCAATATAACATCCCAACTCTGTACTCAATATGTCTTCACCAACATCTTGTACAACTACAACATCACACAACCCAGGACAACAGTGACCACTTGAGCACCCAGTCAGTACTCCCTCCTTCCACCGCCAGTGCACAGTGGCCGCGGTGTGCGCCGTCTACAACACGCAACGCAGTTACTCGCCCTGCTATTCCAGCAGCCACCACCTCTCCACATCAGGGTATCGGGTGGATGTGAACACCACCACCCGCAGGCTCCCCTCCCAAGTATATTCATTTACTGAGACACAATGCAGAATAGGCCCCCTCCGGCCTTTTGAGCCGTGATGCCCAACAACCCGAGCCTAATCACGGGACAATTCACAATGACCAGTTAACCCACCAACCAGTAGGCTGTGGGAGAAAACCAGAGCACCCGGAGGAAACCCATGAGGTCACAGGGAGTTCAGAGTTCAGAGTTCAATGTATATATAGATTATACAACCTTGAGATTTCTCTCCTTACAAGCAGCCACAGAACAAAGAAACACAAAAGAACCTATCATTGCTACAGTCCTGATTGATAAGTTACAGAACCTGGGCCTCAGTACCTCCCTCTGCAACTGGATCCTCGAATTCCTAACCGGAATGCCACAATCTGTGCGGATTGCTAATAACATCTCCACCTCACTGACAATAAACACTGGTGCACGTCAAGGATGTGTGTTTAGTCACTGCTCTAATCTCTCTGCACCCATGACTGTGTGGCTCAAACACCATCTATAAATTTGCTGATGATACAACCATTGTTGGTAGAATCTCAGGTAGTGATGAAAGGGCGTACAGGAGTGAGATATGCTGATTAGTGGAGTGGTGTCGCAGCAACAACCTTGCACTCAACGTCAGTAAGACCAAAGAGCTGACTGTGGACTTCAGAAGGGTAAGACGAGGGAACACAAACCAATCCTCATCAAGGGATCAGAAGTGAAGAGAGTGAGCAGTTTCAAATTCCAGGGTGTTTCAAAACATCGGAGGACCGAACCTGGTCCCAACATGTCAATGTAATTACAAAGAAGGTACGACAGCGGTTATATTTCACCAGGAGTTTGAGGAGATTTGGTATGTCACGTAAAAGACTCGCCAATCTCTACAGACGTACGGTGGGGAGCATTCTGACTGGCTGCATCACCGCCTGGAATGGGGGGTGGGGGGCTACAGCATAAGATGGAAGGAATCTGCAGAGAGTTGTAAAATTATTCGGCGCCATCATGGGTTCTAGCCTCCGTAGTTTCCAACACATCTTCGAGGAGTGGTGCCTCAGAAAGGCAGAATCCATCATTAAGGACCCCCATCACCCAGGACATGCCCTGTTCTCGTTGCTACCTCCAGGCAGGAGGTACAGGAGCCTGAAGACACACACTCAGCGATTCAGGAACAGCATCCTCCCCCTGCCATCCGATTTCTGAATGAACAACGAACCCTGAATACTACCTCATTACTTTTTTATTTCTGTTTTTGTGCTATTATTTAACTACTTTATACACATATATACACTGACTGTGATTCAGTTTTTCTCTGTTATTAGGTATTGCATTGTACTGCCGCCACAAAGTCAACAAGTTTCACAACATATGTCGGTGATATTAAGCTTGATTCTGATTCTGAAGACCGTCGAACAGCCAATGTGCAAAGGGGAAAGATCGTGAAAACAATAAAAATAAGCAAATAGCATTCAGAACTGAAGAACGTACAGACTGCGGCGAGAATTGAACCTGGGTCACAGGGAATGTAAAGCATCACGCTAACCACCACACTACAGCTTCGCTCCAAATTCATCACCACCCAGGCTTGGAATTGTGCCCGGCCTTTAACTGGGCATCAAACTTGGACGTCTCTTCCCAATAGTACTGGGGTTCATCGTCACCAGAAGGCTGTCCACCCCAGCACTCAGGGAAGGACAGGGTCCCAACGCCAACCCTCCACTGGCAGAACCAACGTCCAAATAGATCACGCTGCACCACAAAGTAAAATGAGCCTTTAGGAGGGAGACAACGGGGAGATAGGGGACAATGGAAAACACCTACTGTATCCCCGGACTGAGACGGACAACAGGACCGTGCAGAGACAAACCCGGAGAGAGAGCATTTCCAGCGCTTCAGTGTGGAGTCCTCTCACACTTCAGGTCTTTCTTTATTCTCTCGCTGAAATACAGAAGCTGCTCGATTTGCTGCTTCACTTCCTCAAAAAAGTTATCAGGAACTGTTGAAATTGGTGGCTGGCAGGAAGTCATTTCAAACACAGTGCCCTTTCTCATGACGGTAGTTACAAACTCTTCGCGTTTACTGGATCCAAATTTTATGCAAGTACGATGCTGTGGAAAAGTCTTAGGCACATACATATATATAGCTCGGTGCCAAAGACTTTTGCACAGTCCTGCAGTAATTTGCAAACAGCAGATTCTGCAGATTCTGCAAGTCCAGAGCAACACACACAAAATGCTGGAGGCACTCAGCAGGTCGGGCAGGAGGGGAGTGAACAGTCGATGTTTCAGGCCGAGACCATTTCATTTCCATCCTGAAGAAGGGTCTCGGCCTGAAATGTTGACTCTGGGCTCTTCTCACTAGATGCTGCTTGATCTGCCGACATTAGGGTTAAGGCGAGGGTTGAAATGTCTAATACCAGAGGGCATTGAAGGTGAAAGGGGGGTCGGCTCAAGGGGGCCGTGAGGGGTAAGTTTTTTACTCAGAGGGTGATGGGTGCCTGGAATGCCCTCCCTGGTAGGGTGGTGAAGGCAAATACATTGGAGGCTTTTAAGAGACGTTTGGATAGGTGCACGGGTGTGAGGAAGGTGGAGAGATGGTGGGGGGGGGGGGTTGATTTACTTTTTAGTTGGTTCAGTGAACATTATGGGCCGAATGGCCTGTTCCTTCACTGTACTCTTCAATGTTCTCTGTTCTATGGCATTTGTGAGTGATGATAAACCTGATGCTGATAGGGGTCTCGATTGTGGACTGAGAGTGGGAAAGGGGACAGGGAGGGGGCAATCATGGCTGGGAAAAGGGGAAGGGAGCGGGAAACACCAGAGAGACATCATGTAATGATCAGTAAACCAGTTGCTTGGAATCAAATGATCTTGATGTCTCAGGTCTGGGGGTGTCTGCACCCACACCATCCCCTGCCCCAGCACTCCTTCTCTGCCCCCTGTCCCACACGTCATCCTCACCATTCCCAACAGCCTTTGCTTCCACCAGATTTACAAACTCGCTCTCCGCTCCACATTGACAAATACAGAACTGCAGAAGTCTTTGGCACCCCAGCTATATATAGGTGTCTAAGACTTTTGCACGGAACTGTAGAATTTCCAGAGAATTCTGCAGGAGGCTGGATAGAAAGTCATAGAACAGTATAGCACAGGAAAAGACATTTCGGTCCACAAACTACTTAAACTCGTAATTAAATGTTTAACTAAACCAACTAACTGTTTCTGCTACACCAAGTCTATATCCCAAACCACAATTCATGCATCAGTCCAAGAGTCTCTTAAACGCCTCTACGGAATCTGTCTCCCCCTCATCACCCCGACAGTGCGTTCTGCACACCCACCACTCTCTCTGTAAATATAAATTTGTCCCCACACCCCCTTTGAACTTACCCCCTCCCAGCTGAATCACACACCCTCTGGTATCAGACATTCTTCAGCCAGACAGTCGTGATTCTGTGAAATTCATTGCCACAGATGACTGTGGGAAGCCAAGTCACTGCGTATATTTAAAACGGAGTCTGATAGTTTCTTCATTAGTAAGTGTATCAAAGGTTACGGAGAGAGGGCAGGAAAATGGGGTTGAAGGGAAAACTATATCAGCCATAATGGAATGGTGGAACAGACTTGATGGACCAAATGGCCTAATTCTGCTCCTATATCTTGTGACCTTACGGTCCAATTCCTAGAGTGAACAGGGATAAGATACATGGATCTGGCAATTGCAATTAGTGGGTGAGGTCAAAGGGAAAGAGACCATAAAGTACGGGACTGGAGGGAGAGAACTGACCAGGAGGAAGAGGTCCTGCAGGTAACTGGACACAGGAGGAGTTAGTGTCCGGGGTTTCACTGAAGGCAGTGTGACCATCATCACGGGGGCACAGGAGACTGCAGATGCTGGAAACAAAACACACTGCAGGAACCCCGGATTCAACATTCAACATTCAAATTGTTTCATATCATTTCCAGTAGACAAGTGTAAAGGAGAATGAAATAATTGTTACTCTGGGTTCGAAGCAACACGAAAAAACATTGAGATAAAGAACACAATAATACAAAAAATACACAAAGTAAGTATAAATGCATAAGATAGTTTCTAAACACAGATCAATTGTGTGTCCATAAAGTGACACGAGACACAGGAGTGTGTGTACATAAGGTGACTGTCAGGAAATGATGAAGTGGTGGTGGTGGGGGTGTGGAGAGGGGAGGGGTTGATCAGACTTGCTGCTTGGGGAAGGTAACTGTTTTTGAGTCTGGTGGTCCTGGTGTGGTGCTGATGGGAGTGGGACAAACAGTCCATGAGCGAGGGGGGAGTGGGTGTGAGATCATTCATGATGTTACCTGCCCTTTATTGGCACCTTTCTGTGTATATATGAGTTTGACGCTGGGTAGGCTGGTGCCAGCGATGCGTTGGGCAGTTTTGACTACCCGTTGTAAAGGGTTAATGTTGTTATAGCTGAGGGTGGTAATACGGACAAGCTCCCACTACCTATTAAACGCTCCCAATGGCGTGTGCCTCAAATAGCCTCTGACAGCCAAGTCCAGCTCCTGGCCTTCACGTGTGGCTCAGCTACTAAACCCAGAGGAACCCTTTCTAATGACAGGAGAAGGGGCATATGTGGGTTATGACTCTTTAATACCAGTCGCTTAGGGCAGATGGGGCCCGTCAGCCATTGTTGGCAGCTCATCTAGGAGAGGGAAAACTCTGATCTCAAATCTCCACCCCTTGTGGCTGTACTCACTCATGAGGAAGGCTTCGGGAGTAAACCCCCAAGGTGAAATTCTGGAGCTGGAGTCCATCAGGCAGCTCTACATTAAGTTCAACAGACAGACAGAAAGACAGACATACTTTATTGATCCTGTCACGTACCCCGTAACTGGGTGTCTAACCAGCAGAGAGAAGAATCCGTTGGAGTCTGGTGGTACGAAACTAAAGGTGTTTATTAATAAAAATAAGCAAAACCATATCAATAATGCAAATATACATATAAAACAAGTTAGCAGTACTAAACCTAAAAGTGTAGGAATAATAATAATCAATAATAATCAAGCTCTATCGATGTCTAGGGGTAAATAAATTGTCATAGAAAAGTATATAGTTCAGTTCAGTTCATGAGTGCTGATGTAGTTATGGTTGTTGATTTGTAATCATTGGAGAGAGAGAGAGAGAGAGAGAGAGATGTAACAGCTACAGCAGCCAAACCTTCCTTTGCTTTCTTAATCCGTCGTATCGTTGTTATGGTGGTCATTCAGTTATGACCCCTCTGGTCTTCAGCCAGACCGTTCTTCTGTGGTGGACTCATCACTCTGGCATGAGTGGACACACACACAAGCCCCCACCGGCCCTGCTTTTCACTGATAGTCTTATTGACCGACCTCCTTGTTCGGTCTTTGAAGCCCCCACCTTTCTTGTGGGTTCCAACACTCAATCAGTGTCCACTGGCGTGTCTGGAGGGTGTCTCTCCAGACCTGTCTTTTATCCCTACTCACAGGGACTCAGCTATCCATCACTCCTGAATGACTGTGTCCATCAAATAAGGCCACTCCTTCTGTCCATTGAGGAATGTTTATGAGCGAAATAGTAGAAGATAAATAACCCTTGCAGAAGTCATAATACAGTAAATCAACAGTCTCTCTCCCCTCTCTTATCTGTAGCAATTGTTCTTGCCTGTTTCTCGTCTCTCTCTCATGGTCAGCATAGCAACCGTAATAGTTCGTGTTTCTCGGGGGGGGGATGGTTAACTCTGTACCCCATTGTCCATCAGGTCTGTTCATCACTCATAACACCCCCATCCTTCTGGGAATTTTCACCAGGGGGAAAATTAACTAATAAAGCACTGAATTACAGAGTTTAACAAAATACAGAAGTTGCCTTAACTACAAGAATAATACAGATACACTTTCAAATTAACATCTAGATAAACAATCAGCAATTACATTTATCACTCCCTTTTACATGTTGTATTTTAATATCAAATTCTTGTAACAACAGACTCCAACTTAGTAACCGCCTACTTTTTACTTTTCATGTTAGCAAAAAAAAATACTAAAGGGTTGTGATCTTAGTTTAGGTGTATATTACAAAGTGTGAACAATACATGTGTGATCATAATGTAGTACATTACAGAAATTTTGTGCAAATACTAATCTCTATTTTACTTTTAAACTTAACATTCAAACAGTTAATCTTTCATGGTGTTTTTTTATCTTTCACATGCTTTGTCAGATTTCCTCAAAACCAGATCCTGTTATTCAACGTGGCATTTGGTCAACCTTTGTCCCTTTTCCACTTAACTCTCACGTGGTTAGCTTGCTCACCTGTGTGGAATAGGCCTTCACAGAATCCTTTCACAGGAGCTATCTTATCACTAATGTTTTCCAAACTTAGCCCATTTGCTGAACTTCCACACAATTCGTTGATTTTAAGCAAGTCATTAATTTTATCTTCAGGATCTTTCATTCTATTTGTCTTCCGTTTAACACCAGCAGATGATCCCTCTTGGTCAAAACAACATTTCAAGTTCTGCCTCTCCAAATCACATACTTGAACAACATCAGCAAGTTGTTTATCTTTAAATTTCCAAACAAACTGTAATTGATTCACAGGCACCTTGTAAACAAGCCATTGTTCAGTTAACGGTCCCTTCCCTTTTGTCAATCCTTCTCAAACCAATTCAGACTTTAAAATTTCTTTATTCAATTTAGGAACAACACCTTTCCCTTTTCCTTCAATAATATTCACATCACCAGCTTTCATCTCATCATTAACTTTTAACACACCTTCTAACACAAACAACTGAGAACTCTCACTTTCCACTGGTACCAAGGTTAACCCTTTCTTTACTGAACCAAGCCCATTTGACCCAAAAGAACTGCATTCCTTTTCAACTAAATCAGATGCCTCAGACTTTTCCTGAGTTTCATACTAGGTTCAGTACCCTGTGCATCCACACCCTTCACACCCTGAACACACTCAAACGGGACATCTACCTCTTCCAGGCTTTCAACACCAGTCCCCTTTTCAAATTCTAAATTCCCCTGATCCTCCCAGTTACTCTCTGGGCAACTCCCCTCTGGAGTAAACTCCACCTTGTGGGTTAAAACAACCTCGTCTGCTAACCCAGCAGACTCCCTCAAGGTAACGGCATCCTTTTCATCTAGGACAACCCTTACATCATTATCGGGAACATATTTAAATTTTTCAACTGCAAACTGCTCTGTCAAGCCAGACAGATCATCCGTGTCCAACCCTGGACCTTCTAACTGCCATAACTGTTTCTCATCTTTACTCTGTGCCTCTATAAATTCCCTCCTTGCTAAGGGTGGATCTACCTCCTCTCCTTTACTCTCCTTCACCCCACTATCCTCCGTTTTACCACCCTCTAACCCCTGTTGGTACAAAATCAGTAAAAACGTCTCAGCCAAATCAACACTGAACTCATTTAAACTGGCTCCTTTCTCAGCCGCCTTTCGAGACATGCCGCGAGTTATTGCGCATGCGGGATAAATCTTGGAATCTATGGGCGGGTCCTCAACACTTACAGGCTTGCTCGTCAGCTTCACTGCTGAATACACATCCCCCGTATCTCTCCAGATCCGCACTGGAACTGGGGTTTCACCCTCCTTCACAGACACCGTCCCTTCCGAGATAAACTTCTCACGCCCCTCTTGGGCTCTATCTACCTTTGCCTTCCCCATCGATCTGCTGACCGACTCAATGCAACCTGTCGGGACTGCCGTTTTCCCTTTTCCTGTCTCCTTCTTCGGAGCAAAACACTTCGATGCTATATGGCCAGCTTTCCCACAACTATAACACGTAAAGCTAGGAACCTTCCTGCCAGCCTGCTTTTCCTCCTCCTCACCTTTTCCACCAGCTCCCGGCTTATTCTCTGTCTTAGCCGGTGGGCTTTCTCTGCCATCCCTACTGCCTCTCTGGTAGCTCTTATTTGAGGAAAACTTTGACTTGTGGGTTAAAGCATACTCGTCTGCTAACCTGGCAGTCGCAGACAGAGTCTCTGTCTCCTTCTCATCCAAGTACGTCTTCATACCTTCAGGGATACAAACTTTGAACTGCTCCATCAGTATTAACTGTAACAGGTTATCATCATCTTCATCAACCCCTTTTGAGGCGCGCCAACGCTCACAATATATTTGCTTCTCACGGGCAAACTCTAAATACGTGTGGTTCCACGGCTTTCTCAAGTTCCGGAACTTCTGCCGGTATGCCTCTGGCACCAACTCGTAACTCCTCAGTACAGCCCTTTTTACTTCCTCATAATCCTTAGAATCATCCATATCCAATGCCGAATACGCTTGCTGAGCCTTCTCCCTAAGTGCGCTCTGTACCAGAACAGCACATTTTCTCTCAGGCCAGTTCTGATTCACAGCCACTTTCTCAAAATGGAGGAAGAACTTATCGACATCCATCTCCTCGAATGGAGGTACCAACTGAATCTCCCAACTAATCTTGAACCCCTCATTTGGGTCTGCCACCCGGTCTCTTCCCTGCTGTACCTTCAACCTCTCTATTTCCAGCGTATGCTGCCTCTCTTTCTCCCTTTCCTCCTTCTGCCTTTCAGCTTCCTCTTTCCTCCTTTCAGCTTTCCTTCCTTCCTCCTCTCTCCTCCTTTCTTTCTCCTCTCTCCTCCTTTCTTCCTCCTCTCTCCTCCTTTCTTCTCTCTCTGCTTCCAGCTGCTTTATCTGAAGTTCATGCTGCCTCTTCTCCTTTTCCTCAGCCAACCTTAATTTTTCCATCTCTAACTGAACCTCCCCCTCGGCTGGTTTCCTCTCAGGGAACAGGTCCAGTACATCTGGTGTGTACACACCCTTGGATACATAATACATAGCTATTTCTCTCTGTATATCCACCTTTCTCATCGACGATTTCACCTCTGGGAGATCTAATCGTTTCACAACATTCACCAATTCAGCCTTCCTGGCAACCTCTAATGCCCCCGCAGTTGGGTCTTTTAAAAATTTGACAATGTCCATCTCTGCTGCTTTCCCATCTGGTTAATCCCACAACCAGATCAGATAAGGGACTTTTATCCCGATTCACTGGCCCCCTAATTTGGTAATCAAATCTCGAGACGAGGCCCCAATTTGTTATGTACCCCGTAACTGGGTGTCTAACCAGCAGAGAAAGAAGAATCTGTTGGAGTCTGGTGGTACCAAACTAAAGGTGTTTATTAATAAAAATAAGCAAAACCATATCAATAATGCAAATATATATATAAAACAAGTTAGCAGTACTAAACCTAAAAGTGTAGGAATAATAATAATCAATAATAATCAAGCTCTATCGATGTCTAGGGGTAAATAAATTGTCATAGAAAAGTATATAGTTCAGTTCAGTTCATGAGTGCTGAGGTAGTTATGGTTGTTTGTTTGTAATCATTGGAGAGAGAGAGAGAGAGATGTAACAGCTACAGCAGCCAAACCTTCCTTTGCTTTCTTAATCCGTCGTATCGTTGTTATGGTGGTCATTCAGTTATGATCCCTCTGGTCTTCAGCCAGACCGTTCTTCTGTGGTGGACTCATCACTCTGGCATGAGTGGACACACACACAAGCCCCCACCGGCCCTGCTTTTACACTGATAGTCTTACTGACCAACCTCCTGGTTCGGTCTTCGAAGCCCCCACCTTTCTTGTGGGTTCCAACACTCAATCAGTGTCCACTGGCGTGTCTGGAGGGTGTCTCTCCAGACCTGTCTTTTATCCCTACTAACGGGGACTCAGCTATCCATCACTCCTGAATGACTGTGTCCATCAAATAAGGCCACTCCTTCAGTCCACTGAGGAATGTTTATGAGCGAAATAGTAGAAGATAAAAATCCCTTGCAGAAGTCATAATACAGTAAATCAACAGTCTCTCTCCTCTCTCTTATCTGTAGCAATTGTTCTTGCCTGTTTTTCGTCTCTTTCTCACGGTCAGCATAGCAACAGTAATAGTTCATGTTTCTCGGGGGGGGGATGGTTAACTCTGTACCCCATTGTCCATCAGGTCTGTTCATCACTCATAACAATCCCGAGGGAAATTGAGGGACACTGACTGGCAACTCCTGCGATGCAACTGGTGCCAAACTGTACCAGTCTCTGCCATTCCTTTGGGTTCATCAGATGCTTGGAGAGGGGGAACAAACCCACCCCCCTCTTAAATATACATAATGACTCGGCCTCCATAGCTGCCAATGGCAACATATTCTACAGATTCACCACTCTCTGGCTAAAGAATTTCCTCCTCATCTCTATTCTAAAAGGATGCCCCTCTATTCTGAGGCTGTGTCCTCTGGTCTTAGACTCCCCACCATAGGAAACGTCCTCTCCACATCTACTCTATCGAGGCCTTTCACTATTCGATAGGATTCAATGAGGTCACTCCTCATTCTAATGAATTCTGGTGAATACAGGCCCAGAGACATCAACCACTCTTAATGTGACAAGCCATTCAATCCTGGAATCATTTTCGTGAACCTCCTTTGAACCCTCTCCAGTTTCAGCACATCCTTTCTAAGATAAGGGGCCCAAAACTGCTTCCGATATTCAGAGGAACAAACAGAAGATTCTGTGGATGTGAACAGGACACCCAGATGCTATGTTGCCTCCCAGGTGCCAGAGTCAGGGGCATCACGGATTGCATCCACAGCTTTATGTAGAGGGAGGGAGAGCAGCCAGACATTTTGATACATATTGGTACCAATGACATCGGAAAGAAAAGCAAAGAGAGAATTTAGACAGCTCGGTAGAAAGCTGAGAAGCAGGACCTCCAGGGTAGTAATCTCTGGATTGCTGCCCGTGCCACGCAGCAGTGATGGTAGAAACGAGATGATTTGGTAGATCAACGTGTGGCTGAGAAGCTGGTGCAGGGGGCAGGACTTTGGTTTTGGATTATTGGGATCGCTTCTGGGGGAGGTATGACACTGTTCAAAAGTGACGGGTTGCACCTGAACTCAAGGGAAGCCAATATTCTCACGGGCAGGTTTGTTAGAGCTGTTGGGGAGAGTTTAAACTAATTTGGCAGGGGAATGGGAACTGGAGTTCAGGGACTCAGGATAGGATGGATGGTAAAAAAGCAAAGATTGCATGCAGTCAGACTGTCAGGAAGGGCAGGCAGCCATCAGGGTGAGTGTCAGTGCATTAGGGGTGCAGAATCAAAAAGGGTAGCAAATACAGTAGGCAGCCGTCAATCCCAGGGGATCATGGGTTTGAGCCTCTGGTGGACTGTGTCCTCTCCAGGGTGTAAGCCTGGGTGGGAAGATTTGAAGAATCAGCTGTTTCCCATGCAGCGGGTTCCCCATCTCCACATCACTGATGGAGTCCAAGGGAAGGGCAAACCCGATACAGCCTGGCACCAGTGTCATCACGGGTTGCCAGAGTGAAGTTGTAAACAACATCAAACTGCTTTAAGGACCCTGACTACAGATTTCTTCCTCGGGGTTTACTCCCGAAGCCTTTCCCATGGGTGGGTACGGCCACAAGTAATGAAGGCTTAAAATCAGAGTTTTCCTTGTCCTCGGCAGGCTGCCGTCCAAGGCTGATGAGCCCCACCTGTCTGAAAAGCAAATACAGTACTCAAAGTGTTATATCACAATGTACTGAGAATAAGAAATAAGGTGGATGATCTTGTTGCACAATTACAGATTGTCAGGTATGATGTTGTGACCATCACTGAATCATGGCTGAATGATGATTGTAGTTGGGAGCTGAATGTCCGAGGTTACACGTTGTATCAGAGGGATAGGAAGGTAGGCAGAGGGGGTGGTGTGACTCTACTGGTAAAGAATGGCATCAAATCATTAGAAAGATGTGACATCGGATCGTAAAATACTGAATCCTTGTGGGTTGAGTTAAGAAACTGCAAGGGTAAAAGGACCCCGATGCCAGTTATATACAGGCCTCTGAGCAGTAGTTGGAATTTGGACTACAGATTACAAAGGAAAATAGAAAAGGCATGTCAAAAGGGCAATTTATGATAGTCACAGGAGATTTTAACATAGAACTATAGAACCATAGAACTCTACAGCACAGTACAGGCCCTTCAGCCCTCCATGTTGTGCCGACCCATATAATCTTTTTAAAAAAGTACTAAACCCACACTACCCTCTAACCCTCTATTTTTCTTTCATCCATGTGCTTGTGCAAAAGGCTCTTAAATACCCCTAACATTTTAGCCTCCACCACCATCCCTGGCAAGTCATTCCAGGTACCCATTACCCTCCTTGAGGGATGTATGGATTTGAACCCCAAGGTCCCTTTGTTCATCCACACTCTTAAGTAACTGACCATTAACCCTGTACTCAGTCTTCTGGTTTCTCCTTCCAAAATGCATCACCTCACACTTATCTGGATTGAACTCCATCTGCCACTTTTCTGCCCAACTCTGCAGCCTGTCTATATCCCCTTGTAACCTTCGACAACCTGCAGCTCCATCCACAACTCCTCCAATCTTCACATCATCCGCAAACTTACTCACCCATCCTTCCACCTCTACATCCAGGTCATTTATAAAAATCACAAATAGCAGGGGTCCCAGGACAGATCCCTGCGGCACGCCACTAGTCACCGACCTCCAGGCAGAATACTTTCCTTCCAAAACTACCCTCTGCTTTCTTCCTTTAAGCCAATTTTTTATCCAAACAGCCAAGGTTCCACTTATCCCATGCCTCATGACTTTCTGGACAAGTCTCTCATGAGGGACCTTGTCAAATGCTTTGCTAAAGTCCATATAGACCACATCCACTGCCCTACCCTCATCAATTTCTTTTGTTACCTCTTCAAAATACTCAATCAGGCTCGTGAGACATGATCTTCCCTTCACAAAGCCATTGACTACCTATGAGTAGACTGTACTTCTCCAAATGCTCGTAGATCCTATAATTAAGAATCCTTTCCAATAGTTTGCAGACCACCGACGTAAGACTCACCAGTCTATAGTTCACAGGATTCTCCCTATTACCTTCTTTAAATAAGGGAACTACATTTGCCATTCTCCAGTCCTCTGGCACTTCCCCTGTAGCCAAAGAGGATTCAAAGATCATAGCTAATGCTCCAGCGATCTCTTCTCTCAATTTCCACAACAACCAGGGGTGTTTCACATCCGGCCCTGGAAATTTATCAATCTTGATGATTTTAAGAAGATCCAGCACTTCTTCTTCTTCCTTAATCTTCACATTGTCCAACACACAGGCCTGCTCTATTTCAACCTCACCCTGATCAAGATCCTTTTCATTTGTGAATACTTGTGGTGGTTCAGTCCAAAGTCCGTGGTCCAGTCCGCGGACTCCGGACTCCGGGTTCTCTGGCGGTCCCTTGCTGCGGTTGGACTTAACTAGAAACACCTGAGGTTCATATTGGCACTGGGAATATAAGTGGCTCTGGTATTGAGTGTGGTCGCAGGTCGTCTTGTCAAGATCCTCATGGCACAGATGGCTGGTGGAAGGCTAGAATGGACTCTTGCCATCCTTGGGGCTGTGTTGGAGAACCATGGCTTCTGGGAGTGTGGTGAACTACATATACCTGTCTGGACAGCCCCCCTGCTGACTGCTCCTGTGGCTCCTCCCACAGACCCCTATATAAAGGCGATTGGAGGCACTGCTCCTCCCTCAGTCTCCAGGATGTTGTGTGATGGTCTCTTGATACTGATGGTGCTCTCTTCCAGCTAATAAAAGCCTATCTCTCGTCTCACGTCTCCGAGAGTTATTGATGATGCATCAGGGAGTCTTGCTGTCAGTAGTCGGAGCTGTCATTGCAGTATGGATTCTGCTGTTTCCCGGGTCAGCTGGGTGGCTGCCAGCCTCTCCGAGCTAGGTAGGGATCCAGTTGCTTCCGTAGCCAGCCAAGGCTGCCAGCCATAACAGCTACTCGGAGCTACCCCGATGCAGAGGTGGAACTGTCTGTCATTCCTTGGTGTTTGTCTCTTCCTGTCCTTGCCCCCGTGGGGTAAGTTCGGCCATTCTGCCGTTGCCTTGCGGGGACATCTGTCTTGTCTTGTCCTCGCCTCCGTGGGGTATGTCTGGCCGTTCTGCCGTTGCCCTGCGGGGGAATCTGTCTTCTCTTGGCTTTGCCTCCGTCAGGTAGGTCAGGCTGTTCTGCCGTTACCCAATGGATGGGTCTGCCCCACCTTGGTGTGGAGTTATAGATGAGTCCCGGCTTGTCGGTGGATAAGTCCCAGCTCCATGTCGATGTACAGTTCCTAGTCTGCCCCTAGATCCAAGCCTGCAGCCTCCAGCCTCCAGCCTTGACCGAAGCCTGCAGCCTCCAGCCTCCAGCCTTGAGTTAAGCCTGCAGCCTGCAGCCTCAAGCCTCGACCCAGGCCTGCAGCCTCCAGCCTCGAGTTAAGCCTGCAGTCTGCAGCCTCGAGCCTCGACCCAAGCCTGCAGCCTCCAGCCTCAAGACCCCAAGTCCCTAGCCAAGTCTCGTCACATCCTCGCCTGGGTTTGGGGGTCTGAGCCCGAGGCAAGACCCAGGTACTGGGTCCTTGTCCAGTCTCGGGCTTGGATTCCACCCCAGGCTCCCTGTTCCCAGTCCCTCGTCCTGGTCCTGATTCCCCTGCCTAGACTGCATCCCATCCTGTCCTTGGGTTCCATCTCGTTCTGTTTCTGGGACTCCAGTGTCTGTGTCCTGCAGTTGGGTCCTGATTCAACACCTGACTTATGACAATACTGAAGCAAAATATTCATTTAGGACCTCCCCAACCTCCTCCGCCTCCAGGCACATGTTGCCCTCTTTATCCTTTAGCGGTCCCACCTTCGTTCTCATCATCCTCCTATTCTTCACATACACATAGAACACCTTGGGGTTCTCATTAATCCTACATGCCAAGGCCTTCTCATGCCCCCTTCGAGCTCTCCTAAGTCCTTTCTTAAGCTCCTTCCTGGCTACCCTATATTTCTCATGAGCCCCTCCTGCTTCCTGCTTCTTATATCTAACATATGCTTCCTTCTTCCTCTGGACGAGTTGCCTCACGTGTTTCGTCAGCCACGGTTCCCTTTTCCTACCATTTTTTCCTTGCCTCAGTGGGATAAACCTATCCTGAACCCAGCACAAGTGGTCCCTAAACTTCTCCCACAATTACTTCTGTGCTTTCCCCTTTGAACATCTGTTTCCAATTTACTCTCACTAGTTCCTGCCTCATCCCTTCAAAGTTAGTCCTTCCCCAGATAAGCACTTTACCATTTCATCTGTTTTTATCCTTTTCCTTAGCTATGCTGAAGCTAAGGGAGTTGTGGTCACTCTCACCAAAATGTTCCCCCACCAAGAGGTCTGTCACCTGACCAGGTTCATTACCCAGAACTAGATCCAGTATGGCCTCTCCTCTCATCGGCCGGTCCACATACTGTGTCAGGAATCCTTCTTGAACACACCTGACAAATTCAACCCCATCTATCCCCCTTGCAGTCAGGAGGTGCCAGTCAATATGAGAGAAGTTGAAATCACCCATAACTACCACCCTGTATTTTGTGCACCATTCTAAAATTTGCCTGCTTATCTGCTCCTCGGTGTCCCGAGGGCTATTTGGGGGCCTAAAGACTACTCCCAGCACAGTGATTGATCCCTTCCTATTTCTGACTTCCACCCAGACCGACTCCATGGACACTCCCTCTGCAGCGTCCTCCCTTTCTATAGCCGTGATACTGCCTTTTCTACCTCCCATTCTATTCCTTTTAAAACAACTGAACCCCGGGACCTGCATCAGCCAATCCTGCCCTTCCTCCAACTAAGTTTCAGTAACGGCCACAACATCATAGTTCCACGTACTGATCCATGCTCTGTTCATCCCCTTTATTCCTAATACTCCTAGCATTGAAATACACATTTCAACCCCTTTAACTGGCTACAATTATGTTTCATCCCCTGCCTGTCCTTCCTCATCAACTCAGAACTCTTAGCATCATGACCTTGTCCTTCTACCTTAATCCCTGCACTCACATTCTGATTCCCAGCCCACCTGCCAAACTAGTTTAAACCCTCCCAAACAGCTCTATCAATGTCCGCCAGGATATTGGTCTCCCTGGGATTCAAGTACAACCCGCCCTTTTTGTACAGGTCACACCCGCCCCAAAAGAGGTCCCACTGATCCAGAAATCTGAATCCCTGCCCCCTGCTTCACTCCCTCAGCCACGCATTTATCCTCCACCTCATTCTATTCCCATTCTCACTGTCACGTGGCACAGGCAGTAATCCCGAGATTACTACCTTTGAGGTCCTGCTTTTCAACTTCCTTCCTAACTCCCTATAGTCTTCTTTCAGGACCTCTTCCCTTTTCCTACCTATGTCATTAGTACCTATATGTACCATGACCTCTGGCTGTTCTCCCCCCTACCACAGGATATCTCGGACACGATCAGAGACATCCTGGACCCTGGCACCTGGGAGGCAAACTACCATCTGAGCTTCTTTCTTGCGTCCACAGAATCGCCTGTCTGACCCCCTGACTATAGAGTCCCCAATTACTACTGCCTTCCTCTTCCCTTCTGAGCCACAGGGCCAGACTCTGTGCCAGAGGCACGGCCACTGTTGCTTCCCCCATGCAGGCTGTTCCCACAACAGTACTCAAACAGGAGTACTTATTGTCATGGGGTACAGCCACAGGTGTACTCTCTAGTACCTGACTCTTCCCCTTTCCCCTCCTGACTGTTACCCATTTCTCTGACCCCCATGGCCCCGGAGTGACCACCTGCCTGTAACTCCTCTCTATCACCTCCTCACTCTCCCTGACCAGACGAAGGTCATCGAGCTGCATCTCCAGTTCCCTAACACTGTCGCTTAGGAGTTGCATCTCGACACACCTGGTGCAGATGTGGCCGTCCGGGATGCCGGGAATCTCCAGGACCTCCCACATCTGACACCGACCACAGAAAACTGGCCTCACACATACTACTTCCTTTTGCAATCAACAACTGCCTCACCTCGTCCCGTTACCGCTGAAGCCCTTTCACTCTGCTGCTTCTCTCACCGCTGCCCGCTCGCTGGATATGTCAGCCTTTTTAAATTGTTCGCGCTCAACCGGCTGACATCACGTGCCTGCGCAGTCTGGCCTCTCTGTTTCCCCCAGAACTCAAAATATCTTCCCGCTGGAAATCGTTAGGTGTTCTCCCGCAGCCTTCTTGTTCCAAACATGAAGATCGATTGGGAAAATCAGGTTGGTAATGGATCTCAAGAGAGTGAGTTTGTTGAATGTGTAAGAGGTGGCTTTTTAAAGTAGTTTGTCATTGAGCCAACTAGAGAATCAGCTCTGCTGGATTGGGTGTTATGTAATGAACTGGAGGTGATTAGGGCGCTAAAGGTAAAAGAACCTTGAGGAAACAGTGATCACAATATGATTGAGTTCAACTTGAAATTTGATAGGGAGAAAGTAAAGTCTGATGTAGCAGTATTTCAGTGGAATAAAAGAAATTACAGTACATCACCAAGACAAAGGAGTTGGCAGTGGAGTTCAGGAAGGTGAAAGCACCCTGCATTCCCATCTCCATCAGGGGAACAGATGTGGAGGTCATTCAAGACTACAGATTCCTGGGAACTCACCTGGACAATAAACTGGACTGGACTAAAACTACAGTAGCTCAGTACAAGAAGGAACAGAGTCGACTATACTTCCCAAGGAGGCTCCAGTCATTTAACATCTACGGTACTCTGCTGCAGATCTTCTACAACTCAGTGTGGCCAGCATTCTACTCTGCATTGTAGTCGCTGGGGCAGCAGGGTGAGAGCAGCTGATGCTTAGAAGATTGATAAGCTTGCCAGGAAGGCTGGTTCTGTTCTGGGGGTGGAACTGGATCCCCTGGTGGCTGTCTGAGACGATCATTATGCAGAAGCTATGGAGCATTATGGACAATCCCTCTCACCCCTCCATGACACACTGGACAAAGAGAGGAGCACCTTTAGTAACAGACTGATTCCACCGAGGTGCACCACTGAACACCACAGGAGATCCTTTCTCCCTCTGGCTCTAAGTCTCTACAACTCGATAGTTAGGGGGACAGATAGGAGGTTCTATGGAGGAGATCGAGAATCTTGGATGGTCTGTTGCCTCCCTGGTGTCAAGGTCCGTGATATCTCGGATCAAGTTCTCGGTATTCTCAAGAGGGAGGGTGAGCAGCCAGATGTCATGGTCCATGTAGGGATCAATGACGTGGAGGAGGAGGCCCTGCAAAGAGAGTTTAGGGAGTTAGGTGCAAAGTTGAAGGACAGGACCTCCAGGGTTGCAATCTCAGGATTGCTAGCCATGCCACGTGCTAGTGAGGCCAGAAATAGGAAGATAATGCCCCTAAATACGTGGCTAAGGAGTTGGTGCAAGAGCGAGGGCTTCATGTTTCTGGACAATTGGGCCTTTTTCCAGGGAAGGTGGGACCTGTTCTGATGGGACGGGTTGTACCTGAACTGGAGGGCGACTAACATCCTTGCGGGAAAGTTTGCTAGTGCTGCTCTGGGGGATTTAAACTAGATTTTCAGGGGGAGGGGAACCAGAGTGTTAGAGAGGGACAGTGAGGTGGGGGAGGATAAAGGTCATGTGAGAACTGCAAGTATAGTGCATGGAGTAAAGCCAGATCTAGCATATAAAGAGGTTTTGAGGAAATAGAAGCAGAATAAAGGGTGTAAAGATGGTAAGGTAGAAGGGCTAAAGTGTGTGTACTTCAATGCAAGAAGCATCAGGAACAAAGGTGATGAACTGAGAGCTGGGATACATACTTGGAATTATGATGTAGTGGCCATTACAGAGACTTGGCTTGCACCAGGACAGGAATGGATTCTCAATATTCCTGGATTTCAGTGTTTTAAAAAGGATGGGGGGGGGGAAGGGGAGGAGGGGTGGTATTACTGGTCAGGGATACTATTACAGCTACAGAAAGGGTGGGTAATGAAGCAGGATCCTCTTTTGAGTCAGTATGGGTGGAAGTCAGGACTAGGAAGGGAGCAGTTATTCTATTGGGAGTATTCTATAGGCCCCCTGGTAGCAGCAGGGATACCGAGGAGCAGATTGGGAGGCAGATTTTGGGGAAGGTGCGAAAATAACAGGGTTGTTATCGTGGGTGACTTTAACTTCCCTAATATTGATTGGCACCTGATTAGTTCCAAGGGTTTAGATGGGGCAGAGTATGTCAAGTGCGTCCATACGGATTCCTGTCACAGAAGGTTGACAGGCCGACTAGGGGGAATGTCATACTAGACCTAGTATTAGGTAACGAACCGGGTCAGGTCACAGATCTGTCAGTGGGTGAGCATCTAGGGGACAGTGATCACCGCTCCCTGGCCTTTAGCATAATCATGGAAAAGCATAGGATCAGAGAGGACAGGAAAATTTTTAATTGGGGAAGGGCAAATTATGAGGCTATAAGGCTAGAACTTGCGGGTGTGAATTGGGATGATGTTTTTTCAGGGAAATGTACTATGGACATGTGGTCGATGTTTAAGGATCTCTTGCAGGATGGTAGGGATAAATTTGTCCCAGTGAGGAAGATAAAGAATGGTAGGGTGAAGGAACCATGGGTGACAAGTGAGGTGGAGAATCTAGTCAGATGGAAGAAGGCAGCATACGTAAGGTTTAGGAAGCAAGGATCAGATGAGCCTATTAAGGAATATTGGGTAGCAAGGAAGGGGCTGAGGAGAGCAAGAAGGAGGCATGAGAAGGCCTTGGCGAGTAGGTAAAGGAAAACCCAAAGGCATTCTTCAATTATGTGAAGAACAGAAGGATGACAGGAGTGAAGATAGGACCAATTAGAGATGAGGGTGGGAAGATGTGCCTGGAGGTTGTGGAAGTCAGCGAGGTCCTAAATGAATACTTCTCTTTGGTATTCACCAATGAGGGGGAACTTGATGATGGTGAGGACAATACGAGTGAGGTTGATGTTCTGGAGCATGTTGATATTAAGGGTGAAGAGGTGTTGGAATTCTTAAAATACATTAGGACGGATAAGTCCCTGGGGCCTGATGGCATATTCCCCAGGCTGCTCCACAAAGCAAGGGAAGAGATTGCTGAGCCTCTGACTAGGATCCTTATGTCCTCGTTGTCCATAGGAATGGTACCGGAGGATTGGAGGGAGACAAATGTTGTCCCCTTGTTCAAAAAAGGTAGCAGGGATAGTCCAGGTAATTATAGACCAGTGAGCCTTATGTCTGTGGTGGGAAAACTGTTGGAAAAGATTCTTAGAGATAGGATCTATGGGCATTTAGAGAATCATGGTCTGATCAGGGACAGTCAGCATGGCTTTGTGAAGGGCAGATCATGTCTAACAAGCCTGATAGAGTTCTTTGAGGAGGTGAGCAGGCATATAGAGAAGGGTAGTGCAGTGGATGTGATCTACATGGATTTTAGTAAGGCATTTAACAAGGTTCCACACGGTAGGCTTATTCAGAAAGTCAGAAGGCATGGGATCCAGGGAAGTTTGGCCAGGTGGATTCAGAATTGGCTTGCCTGCAGAAGGCAGAGGGCTGTGGTGGAGGGAGTACACTCAGATTGGAGGGTTGTGACTACTGGTGTCTCACGAGGATCGGTTCTGGGACATCTACTTTTCGTGAATTTTATTAACGACCTGGATGTGGGGGTAGAAGGGTGGGTTGGCAAGTTTGCAGATGACACAAAGGTTGGTTGTGTTGTGGATAGTGTTGAGGATTGTTGAAGATTGCAGATAGGCATTGATAGGATGCAGAAGTGGGCTGAGAAGTGGCAGATGGAGTTCAACCCGGAGAAGTGTGAGGTGGTACACTTTGGAAGGACAAACTCCAAGGCAGAGTACAAAGTAAATGGCAGGATACCTGGTAGTGTGGAGGAGCAGAGGGATCTGGGGGTACATGTCCACAGATCCCTGAAAGTTGCCTCACAAGTAGATAGGGTAGTTAAGAAAGCTAATGGGATGTTAGCTTTCATAAGTCAAGGGATGGAGTTTAAGAGAGATGATGTAATGATGCAGCTCTATAAAACTCTGGTTAAGCCACACTTGGAGTACTGTGTCCAGTTCTGGTCGCCTCACTATAGAAAGGATGTGGAAGCATTGGAAAGGGTACAGAGAAGATTTACCAGGATGCTACCTGGTTTAGAGAGTATGGATTTACCTGTTCCGGCGGGATGGTTTACAGCTGAACTGGAGGGGGACAAATATTCTTGCAGGTAGGTGTGCTAGAAAGGCTCCAGTGGATTTAAACTAGATATAAGGGGGGAGGGGAACCAGAGTGTAGGAACAGATGTATGGGAGAAGGAAGAAAAAGAAGATAGTAAAGTTGTTTGTACTGTTAGTGATAAACAGAGGAAGAGGTGGATAATTTCTTAAATGCATCTATTTTAATGCTAAGCAAAGTGGATGAGCTTAGAGCATGGATTGATACCTGGAAATATGATGATGTAGGTATTAGTGAAACATGGTTGCAGTAGGAGTGTGATTGGCAACTAAACATTCCTGGATTTCCTTGATTCAGGTGTGATAGAATTGGAGGGACAAGAGGGGGAGGTGTTGCGTTGCTTGTCAGATAAAATATTATAGTGACGCTCTGGCAAGATAAATTAGGGGGCTCATCTAGGGAGGCTATTTGGGTGGAATTGAGGAATGGGAAAGGTGTAGTAACACTCATAGGGGTGTATTATAAACCACCTAATGGGGAGCAAGAATTGGAGGAGCAAATTTATAAGGAGATAGCAGATATTTGTAGTAAGTACAGGGTTGTGATTGTGGGAGATTATAGTTTTCCACACATTGACTGGGAAGCCCATTCTGTAAAAGGGCTGGATGGTTTGGAGTTTATAAACTGTGCGCAGGATAGTTTTTTGCAGCAATACATAGAGGTACCAACTAGAGAAGGGGCAGTGTTGGATCTCCTGTTAGGTAATGAGATAGGTCAGGTGATGGAGGTATGTGTTGGGGAGCACTTTGGGTCCAGTGATCACAATACCATTAGTTTCAATATAATTATGGAGAAGGATAGGACTGGACCCAGGGTTGAGATTGTTGATTGGAGAAAGGCTAACTTTGAGGAGATGTGAAAGGATTTAGAAGGACTGGATTGGGACAATTTGTTTTATGGGAAGGATGTAACAGAGAAATGGAGGTCATTTAAAGGTGAAATTTTGAGGGTACAGAATCTTTATGTTCCTGTTAGGTTGAAAGGAAAGGTTAAAAGTTTGAGAGAGCCATGGTTTTCAAGGGATTTGAAAACTTGGTTCGGAAAAAGAGAGATATCTACAATAAATATAGGCAGCATGGAGTAAATGAGGTGCTTGAGGAATATAAAGAATGTAAGTAGAATCTTAAGAAAGAAGTTAGAAAAGCTAAAAGAAGATACGAGGTTGCTTTGACAATAAGGTGAAAATAAATCCAAAGAGTTTCTACAGTTATATTAATAGCAAAAGGATAGTGAGGGATAAAATTGGTCCCTTAGAGAATCAGAGTGGACAGCTAGTGGGAGATTTTGAACAATTTCTTTTCTTTGGTATTCACTAAGGAGAAGGATATTGAATTGTGTAAGGTAAGGGAAACAAGTAGGGGAGTTATGGAATCTATGATGATTAAAGAGGAGGAAGTACCGGTGCTTTTAAGGAATATAAAAGTGGATAAATCTCCAGGTCCTGACAGTATATTCCCTAGGACCTTGAGGGAAGTTCATGTAGAAATAGCAGGGGCTCTGACAGAAATATTTCAAATGTCTTTAGAAATGGGGTTGGCGCCGGAGGATTGGCATATTGCTCATGTTGTTCCATTGTTTAAAAAGGGTTCTAAGAGCAATTATAGCAATTATTGGCCTGTAAGTTTGATGTCAATGGAGGGTAAATTAATGGAAAGTATTCTTAGAGATGGTATATATAATTATCTGGATAGACAGGGTCTGATTAGGAACAGTCAACATGGATTTGTGCATGGAAGGTCATGTTTAACAAATCTTACTGAATTTTTTGAAGAGGTTACTAGGAAAGTTGATGAGGGTAAAGCAGTGGATGTTGTCTATATGGACTTCAGTAAGGCCTTTGACAAGATTCCACATGAAAGGTTAGTTAGGAAGGTTCAATCATTAGGTATTACTATTGAAGTAGTAAAATGGATTCAACAGTGGCTGGATGGGAGATGCCAGAGAGTAGTGGTGGATAACTGTTCGTCAGGTTGGAGGCCAGTGACTAGTGGTGTACCTTAGGGATCTGTACTGGATCTGATGTTGTTTGTCATCTACATTAATGATCCGGATGATGGGGTGGTAAATTGGATTAGTAAGTATGCAGATGATACTAAGATAGGCGATGTTGTGGATAATGAAGTAGGTTTTCAAAGCTTGCAGATAGATTTAGGCTAATTAGAAGAGAGGGCTGAAAGATAGCAGATGGATTTTAATGCTGGTAAGTGTGAGGTGCTACATTTTGGTAGGAATAATCCAAATAGGACATACATGGTAAATGGTAGGGCATTGAAGAATACAGTAGAACAGAGTGATCTAGGAATAATGGTGCATAGTTTCCTGAAGGTGGAATCTCATGTGGATAGGGTGGTGAAGAAAGCTTTTGATATGCTTGCCTTTATAAATCAAAGCATTGAGTATAGGAGTTGGGATGCAATGTTGAAATTGTACAAGGCATTGGTGAGGCCAAATTTGGAGTATTGTGTACAGTTCTGGTCACCGAATTATAGGAAAGATGTCAACAAATGAGAGACAGTACAGAGAAGATTTACTAGAATATTACCTGGGTTTCAGCACCTAAGTTACGGAGAAAGGTTGAACAAGTTAGGTCTTTATTCTTTGGAGCGTAGAAGGTTGAGGGTGGTCTTGACAGTGGTATTTAAAATTATGAGGGAGATAGATAGAGTTGACATGGATAGGCTTTTTCCATTGAGAGTAGGGGAGATTCAAACAAGAGGACATGAGGTGAGAGTTAGGGGGCAAACGTTTAGGGGTAACACGAGGAGGAACTTCTTTACTCAGAGTGGTAACTGTGTGGAACGAGCTTCCAGTAAAAGTGGTAGTGGCAGGTTCAATATTGTTATTTAAAGTACAATTGGACAGGTATATGAACAGGAAAGGGATAGAGGGTTATGGGCTGAGTGCAGGTCGGTGGGACTAGGTGAGAGTAACATTCAGCAAGGACTGGACAGGCCGAGATGGCCTGTTTCCATGCTGTAATTGTTATATGCTTATATGGTTGTAAGATGTGACATCGGTTCAGAAGATATTGAGTCCTTGTGGGTTGAGTTAAGAAACTGCAAAGGTAAAAGGACCCTGATGGCAGTTAAATACAGGCCTCCAAACAGTAGTTGGAATTTGGAATACAGATTACAAAAGGAGATAGAAAAAAACATGTCAAAAGAGCAATTTATGATAGTCATGGGAGATTTTAACATGCAGGTCAATCGGGAAAATCAGTTTGGTAACGGATCTCAAGAGAGTGAGTTTGTAGAATACCTGAGTGATGGCTTTTTAGAGCAGTTTGTCATTGAGCCTACTAGAGAATCAGCTCTGCTGGATTGGGTGTTATGTAATGAACTGGAGGTGATTAGGGAGCTTAAGGTAAAAGAACCCTGAGGAAACAGTGATCACAATGTGATTGAGAGTTCATCTTGAAATCTGAGAGGGAGAAAGTAAAGTCTGATGTAGCAGTATTTCAGTGGTGTAAAGGAAATTATTGTGGTATGAAAGAGAAGTTAGCCAAAGTAAATTGGAAGGAGATGCTGGCAGGGATGACAGCAGAGCAACAATGGCGTGAGTTTCAGGGAAAAATGAGGAAGGTGCAGGGTAGATGCATTCCAAAAACAAAGCAAATCTCAAATGGCAAAATATACAATTGTGGTTGACAAGAGAAGTCAAAGCTAATGTAAAAGCAAAAGAGAGGGCAAGAGGCTGAGTACAGAGGAATGGTGGACAACTTTGTTGAGTGGTGTGGGCTGGATCACCTGCAGCTCAACATCACCAAGACAAAGGAGTTGGTGGTGGAGTTCAGGAAGGTGAAAGCACCCTGCATTCCCATCTCCATCAGGGGAACAGATGTGGAGGTCGTCCAAGACTACAGATTCCTGGGAACTCACCTGGACAATAAACTGGACTGGACTAAAAATACAGTAGTTCAGTACAAGAAGGGACAGAGCCGACTATATTTCCCGAGGAGGCTCCGGTCATTCAACGTCTACAGTACTCTGCTGCAGATCTTCTACAACTCAGTGTGGCCAGCATTCTACTCTGCATTGTAGTCGCTGGGGCAGCAGGGTGAGAGCAGCTGATGCTTAGAAGATCGATAAGCTTGCCAGGAAGGCTGGTTCTGTTCTGGGGGTGGAACTGGATCCCCTGGTGGCTGTCTGAGACAATCATTATGCAGAAGTGATGAAGCATTATGGACAATCCCTCTCACCCCTCCATGACACACTGGACAAAGCGAGGAGCACCTTTAGTAACAGACTGATTCCACCGAGGTGCAGCACTGAACGCCACAGGAGATCCTTTTTCCCTCTGGCTCTATGTCTCTACAACTCCAGCTCCTTAATTATATTAGTATATGGTTTCATTGTTCATCTGTATTTTCCACTGTTAATTTTTAATGCACATTTTGTATTTTTTAATATCCCAATGCTTACATTTTGTATTTTAAAGTTTATATTTCTGACTGAGCAACCTTGCAACAATAATTTCCTTCGGGATAAATTAAGTTATCCTATACAAGAAAGCAAAAATGAGCAGGAAGATAGAGGATTGGGAAGCTTTTAAACACCTAAAAAAGGCATCAGGGGTTAAAGATGAAATTTAAAGCAAGCTAGCAAACAGTATCAAGGTGGATAGAAAAGGCTGTTTTCAAGTACATAAAACATAAGAGAGATGAGAGTAGATACAGGACCGCTAGAAAATGAGGCCAGAGAGATAATAAGGAGATGGCAGGTGAACTAAATGAGTATTTTGGAAGACACTAGCAGTGAGCCAGGTGTTGAACAGTGTGAGGGAAGAGAAGCGAGTGCAATTACTATTACCAGGGAGAAGATGCTCAAAAAGCTGAGAGACCTAAAGATACATAAGTCACGTGGACCAGATGAACTGCACTCAAGGGTTCTGAAAGGTAATGGTAAAGATTGAAGAGGCATTTGTAATGATATTTCTGGCATGGTTCCGGAAGACTATAAAATTGCAAATGTCACTCCACTCTTTAAGAAAGGAGGGTGTCAGCAGAAAGGAAACAATAGACCATTTAGCCGGACCTCCATGGTTGAGAAGATGTTGGAGTCAATTGTTAAGGATGAGTTTATGGAGTACTTGGTGACACAGGACAAGATAGGACAAAGTCAGCATGGTTTCCTTAAGGGAAAATATTGCCTGACAAACCTGTTGGAATTCTTTGAGGAGATTAGATGTAGGTTAGATAAAGTGGAGGCAGTGGATGTTGTATATTTGGATTTTCAGAAGGTCTTTGACAAGATATTACACATGAGGCTGCTTACCAAGTTAAGAGCGATGGTATTACAGGGAAGTTACTGGCATGGTTAGAACATCGGCTAATTGGTAAGAGGCAGTGAGTGGAAATAAGAGTTTTTATTGTTTGGCTGCCAATGACTAGTGGTGTTCTGTAGGTGTCGGTTTTTATGCTGTATGTAAATGATTTAGATGATGGAACAGTGGTTGTGTGGCCAAATTTGCAGATGATACAAAGATTGGTGGAGGGGTAGGTAGTGTTGAGGAAGCAGGTAGGCTGCAGAAGGAGGTCGACAGATTAGGAGAATGGGCAAGAAAGTGGCAAATGAAACACAATGTTGGAAAATGCATGGTCATGGTAGAAGAAATAAATGTGCGGACTATTTTCTAAACAGGGAGAAAATTCAAAAATCTGAGATGCAAAGGGACTTGGGAGTTGTTGTGCAGAACACCCTAAAGGTTAACTTGCAGGTAGAGTCGGTGGTGAGGAAGGCAAATGCAATGTTGGGATTTATTTCAAGAGGACTAGAATAGAAGAGCAGGGATGTGATGCTGAGGCTTTATAAGGCACTGGTGAGGCTTCATCATGAGTATTGTGAATAGTTCTGGGCTCCCTATCTAAGAAAAGATGTGCAGGCATTGGGGAGGGTCCAGAGGCAGTTCACAAGGATGATTCCGGGAATGAAAGGGTTATCATATGAGGAACATATGATGACACTGGGCCTGTACCCGCTAGAATTTAGAAGAATGAGGGGGATCTCACTGAAACCTTTCAAATGTTGAAAGGCCTATACAGAGCAGATGTGGAAAGGCTGTTTCCCATGGTGGGGGAGTCTAGGACAAGAGGACACAGCCTCATGATAGACGAGTGTCCATCCAAAACAGAGTCGCAGAGAAATTTCTTCAGCCAGAGGTATTGAATTTGTGAAATTTATTACCACAGGCAGCTGTAGTGACCATGTTATTGGATGTATTTAAGGCGGAGATTGATATGTTCTTGATTATCCCCGACATCAAAGATTACCTGGAGAAGGCTGGGTAGTGGTGCTGAGGAGGGGAAAAAAAAGATCAACCATGATTGAATGATGGAGCAGACTTGATGGGCAGAATGGCCTAATTCTGTTCCTATGTCTTATGGTCGTATTTTCTAGTTTTTGCTCTGTTATATGCCCTCTACACACAAACAAAGATGGACATACAACCAATATGCAAAAGACGGACTGGGCAAAAAAACTGAGATAAGTAAAACTGAGAACATGAGTTACAGAATGTTTGAAAGTGAGTCCATAGGTTGTCGAATCAGTTCAGAGTTGTGGTGAGTGAAGCATTCCACTCTGGTTCAGGAGCCTGATCGTTGAGTGGTCATAACTGTCCCTGAAACTGGTGGTGTGGGTCCAGAGGCTTCTGTACCTCTTGCCTGATGGCAGCAGTGAGAGGTGAGCATGGTCTGGATGGTGGGGGTCCTTGATGATAGAAGCTGCTTTCTTGTGGCAGCGCTCCTTGTAGATGTGTTCAATGGTGGGGAGGGCACCTCCTGTGATGGACTGGGCCATAACCACCTCTCTTTGTAGGAGTTTTTTGTTCTTGAGCATTGGGGTTTCCATACCAGGTCATGATGTGACCAGTCCACATACACTCCACTATGAATTACAGAAGTTAGTCACACCAGAGATCATAGGTTCATGTTACAATATTGGTTACAATAGTGACAACTAGAAAAAGGAACTTAAATGGTGACAGTGACTTCTTCGAGCTTGTCTGTGAAACAGCTCAAATTCCACTCTTTAACATCTTTTTTTCCCTTTTCAAGGGTGCAGGAGTCCTGTCGGAGTCCATGATCTACGACTGCACTCAAACTGCAGTTCTTCACGGCAGTGGGTTCCCACTCCCAGAGCTTGTTGACTGTCCATTTTGATATCTTCAGGAATGGTCTGGAAGATGTGTATCTTCCAGATGTGTATCTTTGGGGTGCAGCCTGCACAGCCCCTTTGCAAAAGATTGAAACCTTGAGTCAGGGGGTTCTCTCGCTCTCGCTCCGCGATCTGCGGTTTGATATTTTATATTCTGTGTTTTATTTGCTTTTTTTTTGTTTGCACAACTTGTTCTGTTTTTTGCACATTGGGTGTTTGAGCTTTTTCTTTGAATCGGTTCCACGGTATTTCATTGTTTCGTAGCTGTCTGTGGGAAGACAAATCTCAGGGTTGAATACTGCACACGAACTTTGATAATAAATGTACTTTAAACTTTAAATAAAATAAATAAATATTGCTAGATTTCATCACTGTTTTATGTTTCAAAAATAACCCTCATACATATTAAAAATATATACAAACAAGGAAACTACAAGATCTTTATATTCAGGTCATTAATTAATGTTCACCTAACTTTAACAATTATACTACCCACTGTCATGCAAGTGGCCGCTAGAGTGTTTAAGGGGCTGGACTCTGGACCCACTGGACTCAGCCCTCCAATTGAGGTACTGGACATGCCGTTTCTCTGGGTGATCAACAAGTTTTGGGCAGATCAAAGTGTCAGGCTCACTCACATTGACAACCCCAGCCTACACATTCAGGCACTTCGCATCTCCACCCAGCCAATAGGATTCACCTGCTGATCGTTCCAGACTCATCACCAGCAGCCTATTTCAACCCAGCTCTCATCCACACTGCTTGTTCACTCATCGAATGAGCTGACCTCAAATAGTTGCTCCCAATCCTCACTCTCCCTGCCTAAAGTTTACCTTGTTGCCTGTTGTGTTCAGTTTCTGTCTCTCTCAATTTATACACCCCCCATGGATTGTTATTGTACAGTCTGTTATCAAAGTTATTGCTCATGGCTCAATCATCTCCGCTGCTTTGCTTTGGGGATAAGCCTCCTCGACATTCCCTGACACAAAGTACATCCGTCACTGAGTTGACGATCCTCCAGCAGACTTGTAGTCTGCCGGGGTACACCCGTACATCAGAGAGTCAGTCCACTGTTACACAGCTGCTGGGAATGAACTGTAACACGGGCTCTTGCATCTTCTCCACATCCTCTCAGCAAATCCACAGCTGGGTGACGTCAGAAATGTGTGTTTTTAATTTATTATACAAACAATTTACAAGAATAAACTGTTTTTACATCACCATAAGACTTAGGAGCAGAATTAAGCCATTCAGCCCATCAAGTCTGCTCCACCATTCCATCATGGCTGATTTATTTTCCATCTCAACCCCATTCTCCTCCCTTCTCCCCACAACCTTTAACTCCCTGACTAATCAGGAACCTATCAAGCTCTGCTTTAAATATGCTCAATGATTTGGCCTCCACAGCTGCCTGTGGCAATGAATTCCACAGACTCACCACTCCCTGGCTAAAGAAATTCCTCCTCATCTCTGTTCTAAATGGCCGTCTTTCTATTCAGAGGCTGTGCCCTCAGTTCCAAGACTTCCCCACAAATGGGAACATCCTCTCCATGTTCACTACATCCAGGCCTCTCAATATTGCATAGGTTTCAATTAGATCCCCTGCACCCCACAACATTCTTCTAAACCTCAGCGAGTACAAGACCAGAGTTATCAAACACCATAGACAGCACCCTGTCTGGGTGCATCTCGGCTCGATGTTATACATCTCTGTCTGTGACACAAGAAACACTTTATTTCGATGAATGTGTGACCGATAAAGCCAATCTGTAACTTTATCTTGCACAAGTCACTGATAGTTCTGTGTTGTATTTCCTACCGCAATGAAAGAGGAGATATTTCCAGCAACTTCCTCATTTACCACATCCCCAAAAGGCAAGTTCAGTCCTTTCAGCTGTGAAACTAATTGCGCATTATCATTATCTTCCCTCAGACCAAACCCAGTCTGTCCAATCACCCTCAGACCAAACCCAGTCCTTCCGATCTTCACTCAGACCAAACCCAGTCTGTCCGATCTCCCCTCAGAACAAACTCAGTCCGTCCGATCTTCACTCAGACCAAACCCAGTCCGTCCAATCCCTCCTCAGACCAAACCCAGTCCTTCCGATCTTCACTCAGACCAAACCCAGTCTGTCCGATCTCCCCTCAGACCAAATCCAGTCTGTCCGATCTCCCCTCAGACCAAACCTAGTCCGTCCGATCTCCCCCAGACCAAACCCAGTCTGTCCGATCTCCCCTCAGACCAAACCCAGTCTGTCCGATCTCTCCTCAAACCAAACCCAGTCTGTCCGATCTCCCCTCAGACCAAACCCAGTCTGTCCGATCTCCCCTCAGACCAAACCCAGTCCGTCCGATCTCCGTCAGACCAAACCCAGTCTGTCCGATCTCCCCTCAGACCAAACCCAGTCCATCTGATCCCTCCTCAGACCAAATGCAGTCCGGCTGATCTTCACTCAGACCAAACCCAGTCCATCCGATCCCTCCTCAGACCAAACCCAGTCCGTCCGATCTTCACTCGGACCAAACCCAGTCCATCCGATCCCTCCTCAGACCAAACCCAGTGCTTCCGATCTTCACTCAGACCAAACCCAGTCCGTCCGATCTCCGCTCAGACCAAACCCAGTCTGTCCGATCTCCGCTCAGACCAAACCCAGTCTGTCCGATCTCCCTCAGACCAAACCCAGACTCTCCGATCTCCGCTCAGACCAAACCCAGTCTGTCCAATCTTCACTCAGACCAAACCCAGTCTGTCCAATCTTCACTCAGACCAAACCCAGTCTGTCCGATCTCCCCTCAGACCAAACCCAGTCCCTCTGATCTCCCCTCAGACCAAACCCAGTCTGTCCGATCTCCCCTCAGACCAAACCCAGTCTGTCTGATCTCCCCTCAGAACAAACCCAGTCCATCTGATCCCTCCTCAGACCAAACCCAGTCCATCTGATCTTCACTCAGACCAAACCCAGTCCATCTGATCCCTCCTCAGACCAAACCCAGTCTGTCCGATCTTCAGTCAGACCAAACCCAGTCCTTCCGATCTTCACTCAGACCAAACCCAGTCCATCCGATCTCCACTCAGACCAAACCCAGTCTGTCCGATCTCCCCTCAGAACAAACCCAGTCTCTGTGATCTCTCCACAGTCTCTCATCAGAACAAACTGACTCTCTGAAAACACCTCAGTCACTCCAGAAAACAAAGCCAGTCTCCCTCTGATCTCACCTCAGAGCAAACCCAGTCCCAAGGGGGGGAAGGTGATCTGTATGTGGGGTATGTTATTCATAACAATTGGCATCTGCCAAATCATACAATTAAATGGATCAAAGCAAAGCCCCACTTTGGCCAAGTAATCAGTCCCCAGTATATGTTCCCGCTCCCTGGGTAATTCCACCAGCACTGTTGAATGTTTTGCTGTTATGTCTCCTATCCTTAATTCCAATGGCACACTCACACGTCCCACTTGTGGATGTTTGAGAATCCAATGAGGATAACTCTACCTTGTATCTCCCAATTTACATTATTTACATTAGTAGTGTTGACCCTCGTTCGGGATCCTCCAGTGTCCCATAAAAAGGTAACAGGACGGCCTCCGACCCTACCACTCACTCGAGGTCTTCCGGTTTCATCCCACCTTGTGTCACAACCATGTTGGTGAGGCCTGACACCATCATTCAGGCTCAGGGTACAATTCCCTGGATGGTGGTGTCTCCACCATGTTATTTTGTGGGCTCCGTCTTTCTGGCTCCTCCAAGTACAAACCGTATTGCTCTGCTCTTCCTTGTATCAGGTTTGGAAAATCTCTCTTCATGTGTCCCTCTTGGCCACAGTTATAGCATTTAATTACTCCACCTTCAGTTCTCCCTGTTCCTGGCCCTGTTCCATTTCCTCTGCCCTTCCTTGCCCCTTGATGGTGTGGCAGGGAGGCCCTTGGGGGTGGGTCCCCTACCCTTATTTCTCCAGGCAGGTGCCTGACTTTTAACAGGCATCACCTTCCCATTAGGGAGTTTAGATGGTCTTTGTATCTCCTTTTCCCTCGCTCTACACATTTTCCTCAGTGACCATGCCTCAGTATGTGTGGATTCAGAAGGATCAAACATTTCCAGTGCCTTTTTAGATTGAACGGTATAGTGAGACGCCAGTATCCACAACCGTCTAAATGGTCGCACTATACTGCTGTTCCTACACTCCTTGGAACACAGTCCATAAATGGGATGCAAATGCAGTGGGATGTTCCCCTCTCCTCCGGTAAAATCTGGCTAGTGCGTCGACTGGGTCCCCTCTGTTAACACCCATAGCAGTCAATATTGTGTTCTTCAGTTCCCCACCATCTCATTGTAGATCCGGCAAAGCCGAGTGCATATTTGGATGGGACACATTATAATCAATCTCCTTTCCTTGAAGCTCTCTCTGATGGCTAGTTGCTTGGAAAAGCTCTTGAGTATTATCTCTGAGCACACGTGTCCTGATTAATCTAGTAGCAAAAGTAGCATATGCATTTTCGAGAACCCCGCATGCACTAAATGCTTGCAAGCTGCAGTCTGGTGAAATCGGCATCTCTCACTGTATTGTCACAACGATCTGGCAATGCTGTTGTTTCCATGTCGGGGGAGCTGCATGGTATGTGTGTGCAGGTGTGTGTTGGCTCATTGCTGTGTCGTGGTGACCTTTGTGCTATCTCCCATGCTCCCAAGCCGCTGCAGCGTGCACTGTTACGCTGCTGGAGGATGTGCCGCCTTGGTGAGCCTGCGACAAGGAATGAGCAACTCAGCAGTTCTGTGTGACCCAGTTCATGATTCCTCAATTTTTTCCTGATTTTAGGTAGTCTGAACCAGCTCAGGAACATACAAGATTGGATTAGAGTGTGAGCTTCGTGTCACTAAATGAGTCGGGTCCCACCTTGTGAAAGAAATGGAGACCGAACAAAAGTATTGGCACACACTTCTAGAGCAAATAATTGAAGTTGTAAAGTTTTTAGCAGAATGAGGCCTTTCATTTCGTGGTAATGGTGAAACTTGGCTCACCTCATAACGGAAATTACTTGGGGTTGTTAGAATTACTGGCCAAGTTCGACCCTTTTCTGGCAGAGCATATAAATTGCTCATACAAACAAAGGAAAGGGACATAAATCATACCTATCTAAAACAACATATAACAATTACAGCACGGAAACAGGCCATCTCGGCCCTTCTGGTCTGTGCCGAATGCTTACTCTCACCTAGTCCCACCTACCTGCACTCAGCCCATAACCCTCCATTCCTTTCCTGTCCATATACCTATCCAATTTTTTTTTAAATGACAATATCGAACCTGCCTCTACCACTTCTACTGGAAGCTTGCCCCACACAGCTACCACTCTCTGAGTAAAGAAGTTCCCCCTCGTGTTACCCCTTAACTTTTGCCCCTTAATTCTCAACTCATGTCCTCTTGTTTGAATCTCCCCTACTCTGAATGGAAAAAGCCTATCCACGTGAACTCTATCTATCCCCCTCATAATTTTAAATACCTCTATCAAGTCCCCCCCTCAACCTTCTACGCTCCAAAGAATAAAGACCTAACTTGTTCAACCTTTCTCTGTAACTTAGGTGCTGAAACCAGGTAACATGTGAGGAATTCATCAATCTGATTGGATCCAGCATACTGGATCACATTATCGGTGATGTGAAGGAATACAAGTACTATTCTGTTTCATCGGATTCTGCTCCAGATATATCTAATGTGGACCAGCTGACTTTGACTGTGTGCTATGTTTTGCCGTCTGGACCAGTTGAAAGATTCGTGAAGTGTTTGGATATGGAAGGTCATAGTGCTGAACAGCTCGTTCAAAGTTTACTTTACTTTTTAAAGGAAAATGACATTGGTATAAAAGTCTGCCGTGGTCAAAGTTATGACAATGCCAGCAACATGAGTGGCAAGTACAGTGGCTTACAAGCACGAATTAAAGAGCTGAATGAGTTTGCGGATTACATTCCATGTTCTGCACGTTCACTAAATTTGGTTGGAAAATGTGCTGCTGAATGTTGTCAAGAAGCATTAATTTTCTTTCAATTTGTAGAAAGCCTGTACACATAAGTACTGCTTCTACTTATCGGTGGGATCTCCTTTCTGCTGCATTATCTGATGGTGGTGCTCATTTGCCTGTTGTGAAAGGAATGTCAGATACCAGGTGATCAGCTCGTGCAGATGCAACATAAACACTTTTACACAGCTTTTCTGCAATAAAACAAGTCTTGGATGACATTTCAAATAACAATGATCAGAAGGCAGGGTGTTGACAACAGGCTCGTGGACTACTTTCAACCATGATGAAATTAGAAACAGGAATTGTGGGTCAAGTATTACAGCGTTTTCAAATGACCAGTGCTTCTTTGCAATCTTCTGGCCAAGACTTGAACACAGCTTGTGCCCTCTATGAATCCTTGCATGGATATATTCAAGCTATGCGGTCTCCTTTTTCAGACATTGAGCAAAAAGCCAAGGATCTGACTAAGTGTGAAGGTTATCAACAGCAAACTCGAAGAAAACACAAGCAAAATCGCGCGTATGATGATTTCAGTGGTCCCAGCACTCTTGATCCACTTATTGAATCGCAAACACCTTCTCAGCAGTTTAAAAGCCGAACATTTCTTGCCATTATTGACAGCTTGCTTTCTGCCCTGTCAAAAAGGCAGAAAGCTTATCTAAGGGTGAATGGTGTTTTTGGATTCCTTCATCAGTTACAGTCATTTACACCAGAAGAGATCGGAAAGAGGTCATCAAACCTTATTAAATCATATCTGGAAGAAAATCTTGATGAAGAATTTGTGCAGTTTACTGAACTGTTGAAAGCTGATCTTGCTTCTCATATTGGTGCCAAACAAGACCTCGTAGAGTTACAGTTGTACCGTTTGATAAGTGACGATTCTTTGGAGTCATGTTTTCCAAATGTAGAAAATGCCTTGTGCATCTATTTGTCACTCATGGTTACCAACTGCAGTGGAGAACGTTCATTTTCAAAACTGAGAAGGATTAAAAATGAACTAAGGAGCACCATGGGTCAAAACAATTTGAACAACCTCACTCTAATGAGCATTGGACATGAACTTCTGCATGAAATAGACATTTCCAGTATCATCAACAAATTTGCTCATGCTAGATCTAGAAAATCTAACTTTTAAATTGTGGTTTTGTTACTTTTGACATTTGAAGTTGATACCTATGTGTAAGTAATACTATTACTGAAGTGTCAGATATTTGTTGTATTATCTGGATGTATAGCAAATGAAAAAAGTGAATTACTTTACTATGCAAGTAAATAATTTATGTTTTAATACTTATGTGCATTTTTTAAATTTAGGGTCCCTTTATAACATATGCTACAGGCCCCACACTAGCTTAATCCGGCCCTGTCCAGACCCCAAACCACCAAACCAATATGAATTTCCAAAAAGTGGTCAGACAGAATGAAAGAGCAGAATGGTCCACAGTTTTAAACACAAATAATGGATTTTGGTCATGGTCAAGTTTGCATTTGCCTTTCAGAGACAGCAGTATACGTGGACTACCCTACCACAGGGGCTCCATAATTCCCCATCTATATTTCACCAGCGCTCAGGGGAAAGGTTTAAACGGTTTTCAAAACCTGAGTGCTTGATACAGTACATAGAAGATCTATTCCTGCAGATTGAAACTAAGCAGGAAATTATCAGCTATTGACAGAACTGCTGCAATTATTAGCAACACACACAAAATGCTGGATAACTCAACAGGCCAGGCAGCATCTTATGGGAAAGAGTACAGTCAACATTTCAGGCTGAAACCCTTCAGTGGGACTGGAGGGGAAAAGCTGAGGAGTAGATTTAAAAGGTGGGGGGAGGGAGAGAGAAACACCAGGTGAAACCTGGAGGGGAAGGGATGAAGTAAAGAGCTGGGAAGTTGACTGGTGAAAGAGACAGACGGCCATGGAAGAAAGTAAAAGGGGGAGGAGCACCAGGGGGAGGCAATGGGTGGGAAAGGAGATAACATGAGAGAGGGAAAAGGGGATGGGAAGTGGTGAAGTGGGGGGAGGTGGGGGGGTATTACCAAAAGTTTGAGAAATCGATGGTCATGCCATCAGGTTGGAGGCTGCCCAAACGGAAGATAAGGTGTTGTTCCTCCAACCAAAGTGTGGCCTCATCACGACAGTGGATGACATATCGGAATGGGAATGGGAAGTGGAATTAAAATGGGTGGCCACTGGGAGTTCCCGCTTGTTGCCACTTGTTCTGGTGGACAGAGCGTAAGTCTCCCAATCCATGTCAGATCTCACCGATATACAAGAGGCCACACGGAGAGCACCGAACAGAGTGTACAACTGCAAAAGATTCACAGGTGAAGTGTTGCCTCGCCTGGAAGGACTGTTTAGGGCCCTGAATGACAGTGAGTGAGGAGGTGTCGGGGCAGGTGTAGCACTTGTTCCGCTTGCGAGGGACATGAGTGGGGGGGGACGAATGGACAAGAGAGTCACGTAGGAAGCGATCCCTGTGGAATGCAGAAAGTGGGGGGGGGTGAATACATGTTTGGTGGTGGGATCCCATAGGAGGTGGGGGCAGTTTCAGAGAATTATGTACTGGACGCGGAGGCAGGTGAGGTGGTTGGTGTGGACAGGAGGAACCCTATCCCTGGTAGGGTGGCGGGAGGATGGGGTAAGAACAGATGTGCGTGAAAAGGAAGAGATGCATTTGAGGACAGAGCTGATGATGGAGGAAAGGAAGCCGCTTTCTTTGAAAAAGGAAATTCGTTCAAGAATGAAAAGCCTCATCCTGAGGGCAGATGCAGCGGAGACAGAGGAATTGAGAGAATGGGGTGGTATTATTACCAGTAGCAGGGTGGGACGGGGTGTAGTCCAGGTAGCTGTGAGAGTCCGTTGGTTTGTAATGGACATCAGTGGATAAGCCGTCTCCGGAGACAGAAACAGTGAGATCGAGAAAGGGAACGGAGGTGTCGGAAATGGACCAGGTGAATTTGAGGGCAGGGTGGAATTTGGAGGCAAAATGGATGAAGTCGATGAGTTCAGCGCGGGTGCAGGAACTAGCACCAATGCAGTTGTCGATGTAACGTAGGAAAAGTGGGGACAGTCACCAGTGTAGGCTTGGAACATAGACTGTTCCACATGGCCGACAAACAGACAGGCATAGCTGGGACCCATGCCACTGCCCATGGCTGCCCCTTTTTGCATTGGGACTAAAGGTAAACCCTAGAAAAGCACAGGAAATGAAACAAAAGTTAGTTGTTTGAGAATGATCTTGACACTGGGAAAAAGAGAAATTGAAAAGCAAGGAGTAGAATTGTTTATGAAATTGCGGTCCTTTCTGGGGCTGGTAGGCTACTGCAGGGATTACGTTGATGGATTTTCCATTAAGGCAGCTCCTTTAATGGAATTACTGAAAAAGAATGTGGTGTGGGGATGGAAATCAGAACACACTCAGGCCATCACAGATCTGAAGCAAGCGCCTGCTTTAAAAACCCCAAATCCGAATGAGCCATTCTCATTGGAGGTGGCTACAACTGATACCACCCTCTCAGCAGTACTGTTACAGGAGACACACGGAAAGTTAACACCAGTAGCCTATGCATCACTCATGTTCTCACCAGTAGAACAGGGGTAGACTGTATCTGAAAAACACTTGTTAGTGGCTTTCTGGGCAATACAACATTTCACCTACAAAGTGGGACCTAATCCACTTTCAATACTGACAGAACAGACCTCCATACAATTACTGTTAGATGGAAGGATTCACGATTGGTCAGTAAGCCAAAACAGAATTGCAAGATAGACATTGCTGTTGCAAGGGGGAAATATTAGTGTAAAGTGAGTAAACACTACCTCTATGTTAGTTGATAACCTGGTACACCAAGGAAGTGAACATGAGTGTCAAGTTATGATAGCAAATGATCCCAAGGGTCCATTTGTATCAAAACAAAAAGGAGGGGTGGAAGCAGATCAGATAAAGTACTGACTGAGAAAAGAGACACAAAGTAAAAAGACAATCCTACTTTAAAATTTTTGTGGATGGCACCTCCACAGTACAGGATGGTGAGAGGTGAACTGGGTGTGGCATATATGTAGAGGATGAACATGGCCAGGAAAGGTACAGTGTAGCTTTAACGTTACCCAAAACCATGGGTGTACAGGCAGCAGAAATGGCAGCTGTGGTATTTGTGGTTAGCCACCCAAAGCGTTTTCTGCCAGGGTCAGTCATACACTCTGATAGTGTGTATGTTTGTAACAGCCTTACAGTACATTTTCCCCTCTCATCTGCTGCTTCATTACAATATATATTTGAAGAGGCAAAGGGAAAATAATATGGAGTCATAAAGGTGAAGTCCCACTTTAAATCATCTCCTGAGGGAAATAGAAAGGCTGACAAATTGGCGAAGCAAGGTGCTTTTATTGGACAGGAATGGCAGCTACAGGTTTGCAGATTGGAAGGCAGAAGGGAAAACAGATTAAGGTCATGGATTTAACAGAGGAGCAGAAAAAAGATAAAGAATTTTAAAAAAAAATGCTTGAAGGACAGGGTCTGAAATATACAAAGAGGACAAGGGAGTGTTTGTCAAAGATGGAGTTGTCCTTCAATAAGGTAAGTTTGTGGTTCCAGAGGGAGGAAGAAACCAGATGATCCATTGTTTCCATGATCTATGGGGACATCAGGGTGTGAAAGCACCCTGGAAAAGATCACGAAAGTGGGCTGGTGGCCTAAAATGAAGGATAATGTGGAGCATTATGTCAAAAATTGCTTGATTTGTGTACAATATAATCCTGACAGACATGTAAAAAAAGGAGCCCTTCGACACACCAGGCCAGTGGAAGGACTTTGGTCTATTTGCAGATAGGTTATGTTGGTCTCTTACCACCCACCCCAGGAGGGTACAAATATATTCTGGTAGAAACAGATACAAAGTGGGTGGAAGATTTTCCAGCTAAAATAACCACAAAGGCCACTGCAAAAATCATATTGGAAAGGATATTCTCTCATTGGGAACTACCCCGGAGTGCTGAATCAGATCCAGAACACATTTCACAGCCCAGATAATGCAAGCTGTCATGGCACTTTTAAGGATCAAGCAGAGATTTCATATACACTATAGACCACAGTCTGGTGGAATTGTGGAAAGGATGAATTGAACACTAAAATATATAGAACCATAGAACACTACAGCACAGAAAACGGGCCATTCGGCCCGCCTAGTCTGTGCCGAAACTTTATTCCACTAGTCCCATTGACCTGCACCCAGTCCATAACCCTCCAGACCTCTCTCATCCATGTATCTATCCAATTTATTCTTAAAACTTAAGAGTGAGCCTGCATTTACCATGTCAGATGGCAGCTCGTTCCACATTCCCACCACTCTCTGAGTGAAGAAGTTCCCCCTAATGTTCTCCCAAACGTTTCCCCTTTCACCCTAAAGCCATGGATTTATCTCTCCTAATCTAAGTGGAAAGAGCTTACTCGTATTTACTCTGTCTATACCCCTCATAATTTTGTAAACCTCTATCAAATCCCCCCTCATTCTTCTACGCTCCAAGGAATAAAGTCCTAACCTGCTCAATCTTTCCCTGTAACACAACTCCTGAAAACCCGGCAACATCCTAGTAAATCTTCTCTACACTCTTTCAATCTTACTGATATCCTTCTTATAGTTAGGTGACCAGATCTGCACACAATACTTCAAATTTGGCCTCACCAATGTCTTATACAACCTCACCATAACATCCCAACTCCTATACTCAATACTTTGATTTATGAGTGCCAGGATGCCAAAAGCCTTCTTTACACCCCTGTCTACCTGTGACGCCACTTTTAGGGAATTATGTATCTGAACTCCCAGATCCCTTTGTTCATCTGCACTCCTCAGTGCCCTACCATTTACTGTGTATGTCCTACCTTGATTTGTCCTTCCAAAATGCAACACCTCACACCTGTCTGCATTAAATTCTATCTGCCATTTTGTAGCCCATTTTTCCAGTTGGTCCAGATCACTCTGCAAGCTTTGAAAGCATTCCTCGCTGTCTACAACACCTCCAATCTTAGTGTCATCAGCAAACTTGCTGATCCAATTTGCCACTTTATCATTTAGACCATTGATATAGACAACAAACAACAATAGTCCCAGTGCAGATCCCTGAGGCACACCGCTAGTCACAGACCTCCAGTCTGAGAAGCAATCATCCACTACCGCTCTCTGTCTTCTCCCACACAGCCAATTTCGAATCCAGTTCAGAACCTCTCCATGGATACCTAGTGTATGAACCTTCTGAACTAACCACCCCATGTGGGACCTTGTCAAAGGCCTTACTAAAGTCCATGTAGACAACATCCACAGCCTTTCCTTCATCTACTTTCTTGGTAGCCTCCTTGAAAAACTCTACAAGTTTCATTAAACATGATCTACCACACACAAAGCCATGATGACTATCCTTAATCAGCCCTTGGCTGTCCAAATACTTGTATATCCGATCTCTCAGAACACCTTCCAATAATTTACCTACTACTGATGTGAGGCTCACCGGCCTGTAATTACCTGGTTTACTTTTGGAGCCTTTTTTAAACAACGGAACAACATGAGCTACTCTCCAATCCTCCGGCACCGCACCCGTGGCTGAGGACATTTTAAATATTTTTGCCAGGGCCCCTGCAATTTCTACTCTAGTCTCTCTCAAGGTCCAAGGAAATATCATGTCAGGCCCGGGGGCTTTATCTACCTTTATTCGCTGTATGGCAGCAAGCACCTCCTCCTCTTTAATCTCTTTATGTTCCATGACACTACTGCTTGTTTCATAGAACATAGAACATAGAATAGTACAGCACATTACAGGCCCTTCGGCCCACAATGTTGTGCCAACCCTCAAACCCTGCCTTCCATATAAACCCCCAACTTAAATTCCTCCATATACCTGTCTAGTAGTCTCTTAAACTTTACTAGTGTATCTGCCTCCACCACTGACTCAGGCAGTGCATTCCACGCACCAACCACTCTCTGACTGAAAAACCTTCCTCTAATATCCCCCTTGATATTCCCTCCCCTTACCTTGAAGCCATGTCCTCTTGTACTGAGCAGTGGTGCCCTGGGGAAGAGGCGCTGGCTGTCCACTCTGTCTATTCCTCTTAATATATTGTACACCTCTATCATGTCTCCTCTCATCCTCCTTCTCTCCAAAAAGTAAAGCCCTAGCTCCCTTAATCTCTGATCATAATCCATACTCTCTAAACCAGGCAGCATCCTGGTAAATCTCCTCTGTACCCTTTCCAATGCTTCCACATCCTTCCTGTTCTGAGCGCACCAGAACTGGACACAGTACTCCAAGTGTGGCCTAACTAGTTTTATAGAGCTGCATCATTACATCGCATCTCTTAAACTCTATCCCTCAACTTATGAAAGCTAACACCCCATAAGCTTTCTTAACTACCCTATCTACCTGTGAGGCAACTTTCAGGGACCTGTGGACATGTACCCCCAGATCCCTCTGCTCCTCCACACTACCAAGTATCCTGCCATTTACTTTGTACTCTGCCTTGGAGTTTGTCCTTCCAAAGTGTACCACCTCACACTTCTCCAGGTTGAACTCCATCTGCCACTTCTCAGCCCACTTCTGCATCCTATCAATGTCTCTCTGCAATCTTCGACAATCCTCTACACTATCTACAACACCACCAACCTTTGTGTCATCTGCAAACTTCCGAACCCACCCTTCTACCCCCACATCCAGGTCGTTAATAAAAATCACAAAAAGTAGAGGTCCCAGAACAGATCCTTGTGGGACACCACTAGTCACAACCCTCCAATCTGAAAGTACTCCCACCACCACAACCCTCTGCCTTCTGCAGGCAAGCCAATTCTGAATCCACCTGGCCAAACTTCCCTGAATCCCATGCCTTCTGACTTTCTGAATAAGCCTACCGTGTGGAACCTTGTCAAATGCCTTACTAAAATCCATGTAGATCACAGCCACTGCACTACCCTCACCTATATGCCTGGTCACCTCCTCAAAGAACTCTATCAGGCTTGTTACGTACGATCTGCCCTTCACAAAGCCATGCTGACTGTCCCTGATCAGACCAGGATTCTCTAAATGCCCATAGATCCTATCTTTAAGAATCTTTTCCCAACAGCTCACCGGTCTATAATTACCTGGACTATCCCTACTACCTTTTTTGAACAAGGGGACAACATTCGCCTCCCTTCAATCCTCTGGTACCATTCCCGTGGACAACGAGGACATAAAGATCCTAGCCAGAGGTTCAGCAATCTCTTCCCTTACCTTGTGGAGCAACCTGGGGAATATTCCATCAGGCCCCAGGGACTTATCCGTCCTAATGTATTTTAACAACTCCAACACCTCCTCTTCCTTAATATCAACATGCTCCAGAACATCAACCTCACTCATATTGTCCTCACCTTCATCAAGTTCCCTGTCAGTGGTGAATACCGAAGAGAAGTATTCATTGAGGACCTCGCTCACTTCCACATCCTCTAGGCACATCTTTCCAATTTTATTTCTAATCGGTCCTACCTTCACTCCTGTCATCCTTTTGTTCTTCACATAATTGAAGAATGCCTTGGGGTTTTCCTTTACCCTACTCGAAGGCCTTCTCATGCCCCCTTCTTGTTCTTCTCAGCCCTTTGTTAAGCTCCTTTCTTGCTACCCTATATTCCTCAATAGACCCATCTGATCCTTGCTTCCTAAACCTCATGTATGCTGCCTTCTTCCACCTGACTAGATTTTCCACTTCACTTGTCACCCATGGTTCCTTCACCCTACCATTCTTTATCTTCCTCACCGGGACAAATTTATCCCTATCATCCTGCAAGAGATCCTTAAACATCAACCACATGTCCATAGTACATTTCCCTGCAAAAGCATCATCCCAATTCACACCCGTAAGTTCTAGCCTTATAGCCTCATAATTTGCCCTTCCCCAATTAAAAATTTTCCTGTCCTCTCTGATTCTATCATTTTCCATGATAATGCTAAAGGTCAGGGAGCGGTGATCACTGTCCCCCAGATGCTCACCCACTGACAGATCTGTGACCTGACCCAGTTCGTTACCTAATACTAGATCTAGTATGGCATTCCCCCTAGTCGGCCTGTCAACATACTGTGACAGGAATCCATCCTGGACACATTTAACAAACTCTGCCCCATCTAAACCCTTGGAACTAATCAAGTGCCAATCAATATGGAAGAATTTCCTTTCTTTCCATATATGCTATGCCAGTTTCCTGAGTAAATATTGATGCAAAAAAACTGTTTAAGATCTGCCCCATCTCGTGAGGCTCCACACATAGAGGACCACTCTGATCTTCTAGGGGACCAATTTTGTCCCTTACTATCCTTTTACTCTTAATATACTTGCAGAAACCCTTCGGGTTTACCTTCACATTATCAGCCAAAGCAACCTCATGTCTTCTTTTTGCCTTCCTGATTTCCTTCTTTAGTATTTTCTTATATTTTCTATACTCTTCAAGTACCTCATTTGTTCCTTGTTGCCTATACCTGCTGTACACCTCTCTCTTTTTCTTAACCAGATCACCAATATCCCTTGAAAACCAAGGTTCCCTATGCCTGTTGACTTTGCCTTTAATCCTGGCAGAAATGTGCAAACTCTGCACTCTCAAACTTTCGCCTTTGAAGGCCTTCCACTAACTGAACACATCCTTGCCTGAAAACAACTTATCCCAATCCACTCTTCCCAGATCCTTTTTCATTTCCACAAAATAAGCCCTTCTCAAATTTAGTACCTCAACTCGAGGACCAAACCTATCCTTATCCATAATTAACTTGAAACTAATGACATTATGGTCACTGGACCCAAAATGTTCACCTACACATACTTCTGTCACCTGATCCATTTGGTTCCGTAATAGGAGATCAAGTATTGTATCCTCTCTCGTAGGTACCTCTATGTATTGATTTAGAAAACTTTCCTGAACACATTTGACAAACTCTAAGCCATCTAGCCCTTTCACAGTGTGGGAGTCCCAGTCAATATGTGGGAAGTTAAAATCCCCTACTATTACAACTTTCTGTTTCTTACATCGGTCTGCTATCTCTCTACAGATTTGCTCCTCCAATTCCCTCTGACTATTGGGCAGTCTATAATACAACCCTATTAGTGTGGTCACACCTTTCCTGTTCCACAGCTCCACCCATATGGCCTCTGTAGACAAGCCCTCCGGGCTGTCCTGTCTACACACAGCTGTGATATTTTCCCTGACTAGTAATGCCACTCCTCCCCCTTTGATCCCTCCCCCTCTATCACGTCTGAAACAACAGAACCCTGGAACATTAAGCTGCCTGTCCTGTCCCTCTTGCAAGCAAGTCTCACTAATAACGATAATGTCATAATCCCACATGCCAATCCATGCCCTAAACTCATCTGCCTTATCTACAATACTCCTTGTATTGAAATAGATACACGAGAACATTTTTATCAAGTACAAACATTTGATTTCTGTCTATACATGCAGTCTTCGCATGACCTTTATCCTCCTCCACCTCACTATCTGCTCTTACACACTGGCTCCCCTCCCCCTGAAAATCTAGTTTAAATCCCCCAGAGCAGCACTAGCAAACCTTCCCACAAGGATGTTAATCCCCCTCCAGTTCAGGTGCAAACCATCCCGTCAGAACAGGTCCCACCTTCCCTGGAACAAAGCCCAATTGTCCAGAAACATGAAGCCCTCCCTCCTGCACCAACTCCTTAATGTATTTAGCTGCATTATCTTCCTATTTCTAGCCGCACTAGCACGTGGCACGGCTAGCAATCCTGAGATTGCAACCCTGGAGGTCCTGTCCTTCAACTTTGCACCTAACTCCCTAAGCCCTCTTTTCAGGGCCTCCTCCTCCTTCCTATCCATGTCATTGGCCCCAACATGGACCACGACATCTGGCTGCTCACCCTCCCTCCTGAGAATATCGAGAACTTGATCCGAGATGTCGCGAACCCTGACACCGGGGAGACAACAGACCATCCGAGATTCTCGATCTCTCCCACAAAACCTCCTATCTGTCCCCCTAGCTATCAAATCCCCTAACACTACAGCTCTCTCCTTTTCCCTCCATCCCTTCTGAGCTGAGAGTCCAGTCTCGGTGCCAGAGATGCGACCACTGCAACTTGTCCCTGGTAGGTCATCCCCACCAACAGTATCCAAAACGGTATACTTATTATTGAGGGGAACAGCCACAGGGGTGCTCTGCTCATTCTGTCTAACCTTCCATCTCCTGACAGTCACCCAGCTCCTAGGGGTGACTATCTCCCTGAAACTCCTGTCTATTTCTGCCTCTGCCTCACAAATGATCCGAAGTTCATCCAGCTCCAGCTCCAGTTCCCTAACTCGGTTTCTCAGGAGCTGCAGCTGGATGCACCTTTTGCAGGTGTAGTCATCAGACACCTGACTTCCCACATCCTGCATACGGAGCACTCGACTGCCCAAACTGCTGACTCCATTGCCTACTCCTAAGTTAATTAAGTTAGTTAAAGGAACTTATCCGGCCTTACCTTGCTGGGAGCAAGGTCAGCCTCAGCCTCTGCTCGCTGAAGCCTCATGAGCCAAAGCCTCAATGCTCCACTCCTACCCTGAGCCACTCACACACTGGTCACTCCTCTTCAGTTACCCCTCCATTCATTTGTCCCTGCCAATTATCACCAGTACTCACTCCCTCTAAACAACTAAACAACACTCTGTTTAACCCTTCAGTTGCCCGCCAAGCTCCTTTTAAAGCACACTCACCTCAGCTCCTCAGCTGCTTCCCTGCACTAGGTGATCTCCCGAGTCTCTCGCTCCTCCTCCTGCTGCAATAGACCCGAGATCACACTGTTCCTTCAGAACAAAATCCAGTCTCTCAGATCCCCCCTAACAACAAACCCAGTCTGTCCGATCACCCCTCAGACCAAACCCAGTCTGTCCGATCTCCCCTCAGACCAAACCCAGTCTGTCCGATCTCCCCTCAGACCAAACCCAGTCCGTCCGATCTCCCCTCAGACCAAACCCAGTCCATCTGATCTCCCCTCAGAACAAACCCAGTCCGTCCGATCTTCACCCAGACCAAACCCAGTCTGTCCGATCTCCCCTCAGACCAAACCCAGTCTGTCCGATCTACCCTCAGACCAAACCCAGTCTGTCCGATCTCCCCTCAGACCAAACCCAGTCTGTCCGATCTCCTATCAGACCAAACCCAGTCTGTCCAATCTCCCCTCAGACCAACCCCAGTCTGTCCGATCTCCCCTCAGACCAAACCCAGTCTGTCTGATCTCCCCTCAGACCAAACCCAGTCTGTCCGATCTCCTCTCAGACCAAACCCAGTCTGTCCGATCTCTCCTCAAACTCAGGATTGCTGTCAGTGGTACGTTATAGTGAAGGTAAGAATTGGAGGAGATGGCAGTTCAATGCGTGGCTGAAGAGTTGGTGCAGGGGTCAGGGTTTTTGATTTTTGGGTCATTGGGATCTCTTCTGGGGAAGGTGGGACCTGTACAGATTGGATGGGTTGCACCTGAACTCGAGGGGGAGCAATATCCTTGCAGATAGGTTTGCTAGCATGGTTCAGGAGGGTTTAATTTGCAAGGAGGATGGGACCCAAGTGATAGAGCAGTGGAAGAAGTGCATGGAGTAAAGCCAGATCTAACATATAGAGAGGTTTTGAGGAAAGAGAAGCAGAATAAAGGGTGTAAAGATGGTAAGGTAGAAGGGCTAAAGTGTGTGCACTTCAATGCAAGAAGCATCAGGAACAAAGGTGATGAACTGAGAGCTGGGATAAATACATGGAATTATGATGTAGTGGCCATTACAGAGTCTTGGCTGGCACCAGGGCAGGAATGGATTCTCAATATTCCTGGATTTCAGTGTTTTAAAAGGGATAGAGGGGGGACAAAGGGGAAGAGGGGTGGCATTACTGGTCAGGGATACTATTACGGCAACAGAAAGGGTGGGTAATGTAGCAGGATACGCTTTTGAGTCAGTATGGGTGGAAGTCAGGTACAGGAAGGAAGCATTTACCCTACTGGGGGTATTCTATAGGCCCCCTGGTAGCAGATGGGAGGCAGATTTTGGAAAGTTGCAAAATAACAGGGTTGTTATCATGGGTGACTTAAACTTCCCTAATACTGATTGGCACCTGATGAGTTCCAATGGTTTAGATGGGGCAAAGTTTGTTAACTGTGTCCAGGACAAATTCCTGTCACAATATGTTGACAGGCCAACTGGGAGAATGCCATACTAGACCTAGTATTAGGTAACGAACCGGGTCAGGTCACAGATCTGTCAGTGGGTGAGCATCTGGGGGACAGAGACCACCGATCCGTGGCCTTTAGCATTATCATGGACAAGGATAGAATCAGAGAGAACAGGAAAATTTTTAATTGGGGAAGGGCAAATTATGAGACTATAAGGCTAGAACTTGCGGATGTGATTGGGATAATGTTTTTGTAGGGAAATGTACTATGGACATGTGGTCGATGTTTAAGGATCTCTTGCAGGATGTTAGGGATAAATTTGTCCCGGTGAGGAAGATAAAGAATGGTAGGGTGAAAGAACCATGGGTGACAATTGAGGTGGAAAATCTAGTCAGGTGGAAGAAGGCAGCATACATGAGGTTTAGGAAGCAAGGATCAGATGGGTCTATTGAGGAATATAGATTAGCAAGAAAGGAGCTTAAGAAAGGGGCTGAGGAGAGCAAGAAGGGGGCATGAGAAGGCCTTCGAGTAGGGTAAAGGAAAACCCAAAGGCATTCTTCAAATATGTGAAGAACAAAAGGATGACAGGAGTGAAGGTAGGACCGATTAGAGATAAAGGTGGGAAGATGTGCCTGGAGGCTGTGGAAGTGAGCAAGGTCCTCAATGAATATGTCTCTTCAGTATTCACCAATGAGAGGGAACTTGATGACAGTGAGGACAATATAAGTGAGGTTAATGTTATGGAGCATGTTGATATTAAGGGAGAGGAGGCATTGGAGTTGTTAAAATACATTAGGACGGATAAGTCCCCGGGGCCTGACGGAATATTCCCCAGGCTGCTCCACGAGGCAAGGGAAGAGATTACTGAACCTCTGGCTAGGATCTTTATGTCCTCGTTGTCCACAGGAATGGTACCAGAGGATTGGAGGGAGGCGAATGTTGTCCCCTTGTTCAAAAAAGGTAGTAGGGATAGTCCGGGTAATTATAGACCAGTGAGCCTTACATCTGTGGTAGGAAAGCTGTCAGAAAAGATTCTTAGAGATAAGATCTATGGGCATTCAGAGAATCATGGTCTGTTCAGGGACAGTCAGCATGGCTTTGTGAAGGGCAGATCATGTCTAACAAGCCTAATAGATTTCTTTGAGGAGGTGACCAGGCATATAGATGAGGGTAGTGCAGTGGATGTGATCTACATGGATTTTAGTAAGGCATTTGACAAGGTTCCACACAGTAGGCTTATTCAGAAAGTCAGAAGGCATAGGATCCAGGGAAGTTTGGCTGGGTGGATTCAGAATTGGCTTGCCTGCAGAAGGCAAAGGGTTGTGGTGGAGGGAGTACATTTGGATTGGAGGGTTGTTTCTAGTGGTGTCCCACAAGGATCGGTTCTGGGACCTCTACTTTTTGTAATTTTTATTAATGACCTGGATGTGGGGTAGAAGGGTAGGTTAACAAGTTTGCAGAAGACACAAAGGTTGGTGGTGTTGTAGATAGTGTAGGGGATTGTCGAAGATTGCAGAGAGACATTGATAGGATGCAGAAGTGGGCTGAGAAGTGGCAGATGGAGTTCAACCCAAAGAAATGTGAGGTGGTACACTTTGGAAGGACAAACTCCAAGGCAGAGTACAAAGTAAATGGCAGGATACTTGGTAGTGTGGAGGAGCAGAGAGATCTGGGGGTACATGTCCACAGATCCCTGTAAGTTGTCTCACAGGTAGATAGGGTAGTTAAGAAAGCTTACGAAGTGTTAGCTTTCATAAGTCGAGGGATAGAGTTTAAAAGTCACGAGGTAATGATGCAGCTCTATAAAACTCTGGTTAGGCCACACTTGGAATACTGTGTCCAGTTCTGGTCACCTCACTATAGGAAGGATGTGTAAGCATTGGAAAGGGTACAGAGGAGATTTACCAGGATACTGCCTGGTTTAGAGAATATGTATTATGATCAGAGATTAAGGGACCTCGGGCTTTACTCTTTGGAGAGAAGGAGGATGAGAGGAGACATGATAGAGGTATACAAGATATTAAGAGGAATAGATAGAGTGGATAGCCAGCACCTCTTCCCCAGGGCGCCACTGCTCAGTACAAGAGGACATGGCTTTAGGCTAAGGAGTGGGAAGTTGAAGGGGGATATCAGAGGAAGGTTTTTTACTCAGAGAGTAGTTGGTGCATGAGTCTGTGGTGGAGGCAGATACACTAGTGAAAAACTAATCTATCTAAAATTAACCAATAACTAAAAAAAAGGAAGGAAATAGAAAAAGAAACATGGGCTGTTTATAATATCTAAAAAAGAAAAAGAACCATACGTGTTATCAACTCTGACCCTCTCTACATGTGTAAAACCAGAAGAGAAAAAAAGAGAAGTAGGTTTGGAAAAGGTCAAATTACATCATATGAAAATATTGAATGGCCTCCAAGTCTTTTTAAAATTTAATAGAAGAATCATATATAATGCTTCTAATTTTTTTCAAGTTTAAACATAACATAGTTTGAGAGAACCAATGAAATGTGGTAGGGGGATTAATCTCTTTCCAATTCAACAAAATAGATCTTTTAGCCATTAATGTAAGAAATGCCATCATCCAATGAGCTGAGGGAGTCAAATGAATTGGCTCTATCATTAGTAAACCAAAAATTGTGGTGATACGGTGAGGTTGTAAATCAATACTCAATACCGTTGAAATAATATCGAAGATATCTTTCCAGTATTTTTTCAAAGATGGACATGACTGAAACATACGAGTTAGAGAGGCTGTCTCAGAATGACATCTGCCACATATAGGATTTATATGAGAATAATAATGAGCTAATTTATCCTTGGGCATATGGGCCCTGTGCACTACTTTAAACTGTATTAATGAATGTTTGCAACATATAGAGGATAAATTAACTAATTGAAGGATTTTTCCCATTTTTCAATAGGTAAAGTAAACTTAAGTTCCCTTTCCCAATCATTCTTAATTTTATAAGATACATCTGAATGGATTTTCATAATTATATTGTCAACAGTTGTCCTTACACCTTTCTGAAAAGGATTTAAATCTAAAATGTTTTCCAAAATATCCATAGAATCCAGATTTGGGAAGGTACAAAGCACAGTGTTTAAAAAGTTTCTAATCTGTAAATATCTAAAAAAGTGGGATCTAGACAAATTATATTTATTAGATAATTGATCAAAAGTCAGTGGTGGAGGCAAATACACAAGTGAAATTTATGAGACTACTAGACAGGTATATGGAGGAATTTAAGGTCGGGGGTTCTATGGAAGGCAGGGTTTAAGGGTCGGCACAACATTGTGGGCTGAAGGGCCTGTTCTGTGCTGTACTATTCTGTGTTCTATGTTCAAACCAAACCCAGCCTGTCCGATCTCCCCTCAGACCAAATCTAGTCTGTCTATTCTCCACTCGGGCCAAACCCAGTCTAAATGATCACACATCAGCCACTCCTGAAATCAAACATGGTCTCTCAGATCTCATTTCAGTCCCTCTGAACCCAGAGTACTTGTCAAAGTAAAGCCAGACTCTCCATTCACTGCCCAGTCTGTCATCAGAACAAACCAAGTCTGTCCAACCTCTCGTCAGAACAAAGTCAGTCTCCAGTCACAACACCCAGTCTGCACGATCTCTATGCAGACGAAACCCAGTTTCATTGATCTCTCTTCAGAGTGAACCCAGACTCTACAATCTCTCATCAGCTCTTTCTCAGAACCAACACAGTTTCTTGTCAGTCTCTCCTCAGAACAAATCCATCCGACCTCAACTCAGATCAAACTCAATCTGTCCAATGTCCCCTCAGAACAAATCAAGTCTCATCAATCTCTCCTCAGAGAAAACCTAGTCCTACCTATCTCTTCTCAGAGTAAGCCCAGTCTGTCCAATCTCCCCTCAGACCAAACCCAGTCTGTCCGATCTCCCCTCAGACCAAACCCAGTCTGTCCGATCTCCCCTCAGATCAAACCCAGTCCGTCCGATCCCCCCTCAGTCCAAACCCAGTCTATCCGATCTCCCCTCAGACCAAACCCATCCGTCTGATCTCTCCTCAGAACAAGCCCAGTTCCTCTGACCTCTGTTCAGAACAAACCCAGTGTCTGTGATCTCTCCTCAGGACAAACATTGTCATTGGTGAGAGACCAGAGGAGGTTCACGAGGATGATTCCAGGAATGAAAGGGTTAACATATGGGGAGCTTTTGGTAGCTTGGGCCTGTACTCACTGGAATTTAGAGAATGCGGGGGTATCTCATTGAAACCTACCGAATGTTGAAAGGACTAGATATTGTGGATGTGGAGAGGATGTTTCCTGTGGTGGGGGTATCCAGAACTAGAGGGCATAGCCCCAAAATTGAGGGGTGAACTTTTAGGACAGAGGTAATGAGGAACTTTCTTAGCCAGAGAGTAGTGAATCTGTGGAATGCTCTGTCACAGACTGCGGTGGAGGCAACTCCATGGGTATATTTAAAGTGAAGCTGATAATTTTCTGACTGGCCGGAACATGGTGAGAAGGCAGGTGTATGGGGATGAGCGGGATCCAGGATCAGCCATGAAGAAATAGCAAAGCAGACTCGATGGGCTGAATGGCCTAATTCAGCTCCTATGTCTTATGGCCTTATTTGGGCAGCATGTTGTGAACTGCTGTCGTTGTCAGCTTTACTGGATGTGAGTGTCTCTGACAGCTCAGCATTCATGGAGGAACATTCTGACGAAAGCCAGTGCCAATGAGTACAAGGGCTGTCAGGTAATGTTACGTGTCTATCAAACCATGGCCAGACCACACATGGAATATTGTGTTTAGTTCTGGTTACCTCATTATAGGAAAGATTTCGAGAGAGTGCAGAGGAGATTTGCCAGGATGCTGCCTAGAGAGCATGGCGTATGAGGAAAGTTTGAGCAAGCTTAGGCTTTTCTCTTTGGAGTGAAGGGGGATGAGAGACTTGAGGTGGGCAAGATGATAAGAGGCATTGGCAAGAGGAGAAGTGTGAAGTGATTCACTTTGGAAGGCCAAACCTTATAACATAGAGCACATGGTTAATGACAGGATTCTTAACAGTGGGATCTTGAGGCCCACGTCCAAAGTTGCAGTGCATGTTGATAGGGTTGTTAGGAAGGCATAGGATGTAGTTGGCTGTCATTAGTCAGAGGATTGAGCTGAAGAGACACAAGAGGGAATGTGGATGGCCAGAGACTTTTTCTCAGGGCAGAAATGGCTAACACAAGGGGTCTTAACTTTAAGGTGATTGGAGGAAAATCAGAAGGTTCAGCGTTGTCAGAAGTAGTTTTTTAACACAGGCAGTTATCCCTCAACAATCAAGGGGCAAGCAAAGGGGACAACCACACTCAACTTCACGTGCCCCATCATTGAAATGTTCCTACAACCTACGGACTCACTTTCAAAGACACTTCATCTCATGTTCTCAATATTTATTGCTTATTTATTTATTTATTTATTATTATTATTATTATTATTATTACATCTTTCGTTTTGTATTTGCAGTATGTTGTCTTTTGCACACTGGTTAAATTCCCAAGTTGGTGCAGTCTTTCATTGATTCTGTAATGGTTATTATTCTATTGTGCATTTATTTAGTATGGTTACAAGTAAATGAATCTCAGGTTTGTAGACATTGGCATGTATGTATTTCCAAAATAAATTGATTTGGAACTTTGTTAGGTGTAACACACTGCCAGGGGTGGTGGTAGACAGAGAGATTAGAGATATTTAAGAGACTCTTCATTTGGCACATGGATGAAACAAAAACTGGAGGGCTATGTAGGAGGGAAAGGTTAGATTGATCTAGAGCAGGTTAAAAGTTTACTACAACACTGTGGGTCAAAAGACCTGTATTGTTCTACATTCTGGGGTTCATGGACCATTCAGAAATATGATGACAGAGGGGGAAAATGTTCCTGAAACACTGAGTGTGAGGCAAAGTTGAAACTTCAAAGTAAATTTTATTATCAAAGTACATCTATGTCACCACATACAACCCTGAGATTCATTTTCCTGTGGGCATACTCAGCAAATCTACTGAAGAGTAACTATAACACGATCAACGAAAGATCAACCAGAGTGCAGAAGTCAACAAACTGTGCAAATACAAATATAAATAAATAGCAATAAATAACAAATACATGAAATAACAAGATAAGGATTTCTTAAAGTGAGCTCATTGGTTGTGGGAACATCTCAATTGATAGGCAAGTGAGTGTAGTTATCCCCTTTTGTTCAATAGCCTGATGGCTGTGGGCAAGTAACTGTTCTTGAACCTGGTTTTGTGAGTCCTGAGGTTCTTGTACCTTCTACCTGAAGGCAGCTCCAAGAAGAGAGTATGGCCTGGGTAGTGAGGATCTTTGATGGCGGATACTGTGTTCCTACGACAGCGCTTCATGTAGATGTGCTCAAAGTCTGGGAGTGCTTCATCCATGATGTACTGGGCTGAATCCATTCCCTTTTGTAGGATTTTTTGTTCAAAGACTTTGGCGCTCTCATAACAGACTGTGATGCAGCCAATCAATACACCCTCCACTACACATCTATAGAGGTTAGTCAAAGTTTTAGGTGACATGCCAAATCTCCATAGACTCCGAGGAAGTACTTGTGCTTTCTTTGGAATTATACTTATGTATATGATGGGTTCAGACAGATCATCTGAGATAGCGACACCCAGGAATTTAAAGTCACTGACCCTCTCCAGCCCTGATCCTCCAATGAGTACTGGCTCATGGACCTCTGGTTTCTCTCTCCTGAAGTCTACAATCAGTCATTGGTCTTGCTGACATTGAATGAGAGGTTGTTGTTATTACACCACTCGGCCGAGTTTTCAATCTCCCTCCTGTATGCTGATTCATCACCCCCTTCAATATGGCCCGCAACAGTAGTGTCATCAGCAAACTTAGATATGGTGTTCGAGCTGTGCTTAACCACACAGTCATAGGTGTAAAGTGAGTAGAGTAGACGGCTAAGCTCACAGCCCCGCGGTACACCTGTGCTGATGGAGACCATCGAGAAGATGTTGTTGCCAAACTGAATTGACAGGGGTCTACAAGTGTGGAAATCGAGGATCCAATTGCATAAGGAGGTATTGAGCCCAATGACTTGCAGCTTATTGATTAACTTTGAGAGGATGATGTTATTGAATGCTCAGCTGTAATCAATAAAGAGCATCCTGATGTATGCCTCTTTGCTGTCTAGATGTTCCAAGGTTGTGTGAAGAGCCAATGAGATGGCATCTGCTGTGGACCTGCGGCTCTGGTAGGCAAATTGGAGCAGACTGATTGGCTGTTGAAGACCAATCAATTTGCCTATCAAGAGACATGTCATCCATAGAGAGCTGGCACAAAACTGATGAGAGGAATAGTCTCCCCCTGTGCAGTAACCAGCCTGTGACTAAGTAACCACAGGGAGAGAATAGAATTTGTGAAGTAATACCTCCCTCCCATCTTGGTCCAAGGGCTGCCACTTGCAGTGATTCAGTGCTAGCCTAGAAACGAGGGGAACTGATACCACAGGAAGATCTTAAGATTGATCAGTAATGCCAGCCACAAAGTTGGGTGTATCGGGTGTAGATGGCAATGCAAAATCAGTAAGTCAAGCAACTCACCACTCCTCAACAGAATCAGGTTAAATATCACTGGCATATATTGTGAAATTTTGGGCAGAAACCCTTCGTCGGAACTGGGCTGATGAAGGATCTCAGCCTGCAACATTAATTGTTTATTCAGATTTATAGATGTTCTCTGACCTGAGATCCTCCAGCATTTTGTGTGTGTGTGTTCCTCTGGATTTCCAGCATCTGCAGAATTGTGCTATCTCTGGCCTTTTTCCTCTTCTCCCCTGCCTATCACCTCCCTCTGGTGTCCCTCCTCCTTCCCATTCTCCCAATGTCCACTCTTCTCTCCTATCAGATTCCTTCCTCTCCAGCCCTCTACCTTTCCCACACACCTGGCTTCACCCATCACCTTCTTGCTATCCCCCTTACCCTCTCCACACCTTTTTATTCCAGCATCTTACCCCTGCCTTTCCAGACCTGAAGACGGGTCTCTCCTGAAATGTTGACTGCTTATTCATTTCCACAGATGCTGCCTGACCTGCTGAGTTCCTCCAGCATTTTGTGTTTGCTGCTGTGAAATTTGTTGTTTTGCAGCAACAATGCATTGCAATGCATAATTATAAAAAAACTATATGTTACAATAAAAATACATATAAAATAAATAATGCAGAGAAGGGAAAAAAGAAAACAAATACTGAGCTCATGTTTATGGGTTCATTGTTGATTCAGAGGGTTAGAAGCTGTTTCTGACATGTTTTCACATACAACCAGGGCCTCCATCACACCACTCCCACAGAACAATGACAAACTGTGAGCAAACACATGCACACACAAGGACTCAAATACTTGCACTATCAGCACTTTGTGCATTACTGTGATATTCTGGTGCTGCTGCAACTTATTTTCTGCTAGTTATCTATTTAATACTGTTTTTCTATTACTGCTTTATTTTTATCTACCACTTTATTTAATTGCCTGAAAGGAAGCCAGAGTTCCATTGTACCTATGCATAACAACAATAAAGATCAATTTGAAATTCAAAAAAAAATTACTTTTGCAATCTATTTCATGATTTTTAAAAGTAATTTCCCTTATTCAGGAGAAAGAGATGCAGCCTGTACAGAATTAAACACTTCCCTGCACCAAGTTCCTATTTAAAGCTACTCAATCATCTTTGTTAAGCAAGAAATATGAACGGTCTTAGTCTGCAGTAGAACTGTCCTGAAGCTTCAGAATTGGTAGTAAATTCATGGGGATTTAACCATTCAGCTCCAGGACTCTGTGTAAAAGGGTTCTGTTATAAACTTGTCTCTGACAATGCCCAAGGACAGAAAAGTCCACTAAAAGTGTGGACACAGCCCAGTCCATCAGAGGCAAAGCCCTCCCCACCATTCAGCACATTTGCGACAAGTGCAGCCACAAGAAAGCAGCATTCATCATCGAGGACACCCAACATCCAGGCCATGCTCTCTTCTCATTGCTGTTATTGTTCAGGAGGTACAGGAGCCTCAGGACCCCAACCACCTGGTTCAGGAGCAGTTTTTATGCCTCAACCATCAGGCTGTTGAACCAGAGGAGGTAATTTCACTCACTTCAACACTAAACTGATTTCACGGCCTGCAAGGATTCTACAACTCATTCTCAGTATTATTCATTTACCTATTCATTATTTTATTTGTACAGTTTGTCTTCTTTTGCACAATGGTTGTCAGTCTCGGTGTGTTGTTTCTCAGTTTCTCATAGTTCTTTGTTCTGCTGTGAATGCCTGCAAGAAAATGAATCTCATGATGGTATATGGTGACATGTGTATTTTGATAATAACTTTGGGAAAACTGAGGTGTATGTTGCTGATGTTTGACTCTGATGACACTGGATGTCTTCCTGGGAAGACTCTGATGTGAACACCAGATATTTGTCTCTGGCCACCCTCCTGGGAACACTGTAGTGGACACATCTGACACTTACCTCCAACCACATTGCACTTCTTGCTGCCAAGTTTTAGTGGTGCTGGATGTGAACTTCCTCTTGGCGGACTGTGGCCCAGCAACTAAGGTTTGAGGAAGTGGTTCAGATATAAAACAAACACAGTAACAAAGGAACAGAGCATCCAGGCACCATGTTGTACCAAACCACTTAAATGACTAATCAAACACCTATTGAAACTCATTCCATCTGTTTATACGAGGTGGATAACCCTCCATTCCCCGCATAATCGTGTACCTATCTAAGAGTCTGAAAGTTCGAAGTAAATTTATTATGGATGTATACAGTATGTCACCATATATACTGTGTCTTCTTGCGGAGAAATACAATAGAATCATTGAAAAGCCACACGGGAACACTCACTACTCCTCCACTACTCCTACAGCAATTTCAGGCACCCAACACTCACAGGGTTAAAAAAATGCACCACCCACCTCCTTTGAATGCTCCAACCTTAAAATGCATGCCCTACAGTATTAGATGCTTTGATGCAGGGAAAAGACACTATCTGCCCACTGTATCTACGCCTCTCATAATCTCAGTTGCAGTTGCAGTCTCTACAACTCCTGAGCAGTTTGTCTGACCTCTCCTGATTGCACATCAATCAGAAAACGGCAGACATTGGCACGGGGCATGCAGTGCACATCTCAAGTCTTCTGATTGCATGAATAAAGCACTGGCTGATTGGCAGGGAACAAAGAGTGGGAATAAAGGGTGCCTTCTCTGACTGGCTGCCAATGACCAGCGGTGTTCCACAGGGTCTGTGTTGGGATCGATTCTTTTTACGTTATATGACAATGATTTGGATGATGGAATTGATGGCTTTGTTGAAAGGTTTGCAGAGGATATGACGATAGGTGGAGGGGCAGGTAGTTTTGAGGAAATAAAGAGGCTACAGAGGAGAATGGGTAAAAAAAATGCCAGATGGAATTCAGCGTCGGTAAGGGTATAGTGATGCACTTTGGTAGAAGAAATGAAAAGGGTTGACTATTTTCTAAATGAAGAGAAAATACAAAAATCTGAGGTGCAAAGGGATTTGGAAGTCCTTGTGCAGGATTCCCTGAAGGATAACATGCAGGTTAAGTCAGTGGTGAGGATGGCAAATCCAATGTTAGCATTCATTTTGAGAGGAATAGAATATAAAAGCAAAGATGTAATGTTGAGACTTTATAAAGCACTGGTGAGGTCTCACTTAGAGTATTGTGAGCAGTTTTGGGCCCCTTATCTTAGAAAGGGTGTGCTGAAACTAGAGAGGGTTCAAAGGAGTTTCGCCAAAATCTTTCCAGGATTGAACTGTTTGTCATAAGAAGAGCAGCTGATGGCTCTGCACCTGTATTCACAAGAATTCAGGAGAATGAGGGATGACCTCAATGAAACCTATCGTATGGTGAAATGCCTTGATAGAGTGGATGTGAAGAGGATGTTTCCTTTGGTGGGAGAGTCTAAGAGCCAGAAAGCACAGCCTCTGAATAGAGGGGGTGTCTTTTTAGAATGGAGATGAGGAATTTCTTTAGCCAGGGATTGGTGAATCTATAGAATTCTTTACCACAGGTAGCTGTGGAGGCCAAGTCTTTTTGTATATTTAAGGCAGAGATTGATAGATTATTGATTGGTCAGGGCATGAAGGGATACAGGGAGAAGGCAGGAGATTGGGGCCGAGAGGGAAATTGAATCAGCCATGATGAAATGGCGGAGCAGACTCGGTGGGCCAAATGGCCTAATTCTGCTCCTGTACTTTATGGTCAAGACTGAGCAAATCTCTGTTCAAGATTTCTATGGCACAAGATAATTTTTTTAAGGTTATCGGCAATTTGGGCACACATTCGTAGAAAGGTCTGCCAGACCTGAAATAGTCAGAGAAGTTTTCTATGTGAGAAACTGAAATTGCTTGGGGTTTTTTGAAGGATGTGACCAAGAAGATAGATGAGGGCAAGGTAGTAAACGTTATCCATGTAGACGAGAGAGATGTACAAGATGATAAAAGGGATTGAGTAGACAAACAGTACTGGATTATTTCCCCAGGGTGGAAATGGCTAACACCAGGGGGCCTAATTTTTAGGTGATTGGAGGAGAGTATAGTTGGGGGCAGGGTTTGTCAGAGGTAGGTTATTTATTTTGTTTACACTAAGCGTGGTGTGTGCATGGAATGTGCTGCTGGGGTGGTGATAGAGGCAGATATATTAGGGGCATTTAAGAGACACTTGGACACATGGGGGAAAGAAAAATAGAAGGCTGTATGAGAGGGGAGGTTTAGATTGATTTTGTATAAAGAGGTTGGCACAATGTCATGGGCTGAAGGGGCAGTACAGTGCAGAACTGTTCTTTGCTCTACGTACACAACTTGCCCCAACTCTAGTCAACACCCTGGTAAATCTCCCCACTGTCGTGTTTAGTGACAGCTCTCCAACAACAGCATGAACAAAACAGTTCATAATGTTCCAACCAGCATCAACATCAGCTTCATAAATTTTAGTTGCATCCCCCTGTAACTGCCTATTCCACCCAGGGAGAAAGATACTGTCTGTTCACTCAAACCAGATCGTTGGATGGCATGGCTCAAAGGGTCAGATTGGCTGACTCCATGCTGCATCTCAATAAATAAATAAGCCCCAGCTTTTTCAAACAAATGACATGCTCTCCAACCCATGAAGCATTCTGGTAAATCCCCTTCCCGCCACATCTTTCCTATGTTGAGGCAACCAGAAATGTCTAGTACCTGCAATACCTAGTATAAAGCAGGACTTTATTTCCTGGAATGCAGGGGACTGAGTGGTAAAGAAACTGGTAAAGACGCTGTCTCAAGAAGACAACATTCATCATCAAATATTTCCATCATCCAGGTATACCATCTTCTCGCAGTTACCATCAAGCAGGAGGAACAGAGGATGAAGTCCCACACCACGAGATCAGAAGGTACAGAAGGATGTAGACGCACAACACCAGATCAGATGGTTCAGAAGGATGTAGACCCACAGCACCAGATCAGGAGGTTCAGAAGGATGTAGACCCACAACACCAGATCAGGAGGTTCAGAAGGATGTAGACCCACAACACCAGATCAGGAGGTTCAGAAGGATGTAGACCCACAACACCAGATCAGGAGGTTCAGAAGGATGTAGACCCACAACACCAGATCAGGAGGTTCAGAAGGATGTAGACCCACAACACCAGATCAGGAGGTTCAGAAGGATGTAGACCCACAACACCAGATCAGGAGGTTCAGAAGGATGTAGACCCACAACACCAGATCAGGAGGTTCAGAAGGATGTAGACCCACAACACCAGATCAGGAGGTTCAGAAAGATGTAGATCCACAACACCAGATCAGGAGGTTCAGAAGGATGTAGACCCACAACACCAGATCAGGAGGTTCAGAAGGATGTAGACCCACAACACCAGATCAGGAGGTTCAGAAGGATGTAGACCCACAACACCAGATCAGGAGGTTCAGAAGGATGTAGACCCACAACACCAGATCAGGAGGTTCAGAAGGATGTAGACCCACAACACCAGATCAGGAGGTTCAGAAGGATGTAGACCCACAACACCAGATCAGGAGGTTCAGAAGGATGTAGACCCACAACACCAGATCAGGAGGTTCAGAAGGATGTAGACCCACAACACCAGATCAAGAGGTTCAGAAGGATATAGTCCCAAACCACTAGATGCGTTCCCCCAACCATTCAGTTCTTGAACCAACTGGCACAATTGTATTTAACACTACACCTTAGCAGCAGTATGACCACTTTGACTTTGCTCTACAATGGACTCTATTTGGTTCTGTTTGTGTTCTTTCTTGTAAATATTTTATAAAATTATACATATAATTTATAAATATATACAGTGAAACCCTGTTATAATGCGATCATTTGGGTCCATAAAATGTCATCGCGAAAAAAGCGGAGTCGCACTAAATCAGGGTTTAAACTGACCCAGTGTTGACCTAACATCCTAAAACACCCCTATTTTCACCCTATTTGACCCATTTTTTGCACGTTTACCTGCTGGCAAGTAAATTACCTTTGAATTAAAGAATTCCACGAATAAATCATTGTTGTTACTGTAGAAATTAAAACACAAATTAACTTTTAGTAAAGCTTTTTAAATCACAAAACAACAAATAAAAACATTCAAGAATATTAGCAATCATTATTTACAATTTATTTCTTAAAAAAGTGATCGAGTGTTCCTTGCTTGAATGTAGCATGTCGCTGGCTGCGAGCGAAATCTAGAATGCTTCTGAGTTGCAGGTTTTTTATGTGGTCCACCTCCTGGGTCTCCAGCCAACGGAGGCTAGCCTCGAGGTGTTCAATGGCTTCAGACAATTTTGGGGCTGGGGGTGGAGGCTCTTCACTATCATCTACTTGTGGCTCGAGAACCAGTATACTTGCCTCCGCTGGTGCTATAGTTACATTATGGACGATCTTGGCGTCTGTCAGGTGCTCATATGTTGGGCATTCATCATCGGCTTTCAGTCCTGCTTCTTCAACTTTGCAAAATGACGCGCCTAACTTTTCTTCATGAGATTTCCAGCCACAAAGGGTTGATTCCGGTATCCCTAGGTCTTGTGCAACTTGAGTTTGACTTTTAGTCTCGATTGCGTCAAGTGTGTGAAGTTTACCTTTCACAGAAAAAGATTTTCTTTTTCTCACAGTTTGTTCCATTTTGAGCAAAAAAAAGGTCCAATGACTCACACAAAATGCGGCAGAATGCAGCAGGCCAGGCAGCATCTGGTCAAGACCCTTTATCAGGACTAACGGAAAAAAGAGATAGTAAGAGATTTAAAAGTGGAAGAGGGAGGGAGAGACCCAAAATGATAGGAGAAGACAGGAGGGGGAGGGACGAAACCAAGAGCTCGGAAGTCCATTGGCAAAAGGGATACAAGGCTGGAGAAGGGGGAGCATGGATTGACATGGACATGGAGTCCAAAGACTCATCTTGTTATATCCGAATTTGCGTTAATTTGGGGCACGTAAAATTGGGGTTTCACTGTAACTGTTTTTCTTGTGCGTGCTGTTTATCTGACCCTCTGTATCTGTGATGCTGCTGTAAGGAAGTTTTTCATTACACCTGTGCACACACAGACTTGTGCAGATAACAGTAAACTCCACTTTGACCTTGCATATAAATTGGGCAAATTGCAACAGTACTGAAAATGCCCGTAAGACCATAAGACATGGGAGCAGAATTAGACTGTTTGACCTATCGAGTCTGCTCCGCCATTCAATCACGGCTGATTTATTATCTCTCTTAACCCTATTTGCATGCCTTCTCCCAGGAATCTTTGACACCCTTAGTAATCAAGAACCTATCAACTTCCACTTTAAATATCCAGTGACTCTCCCTCCACAGAAAACTATGGCAATGAATTTCAGTTTCACTACCCTTTGGCTAAAGAAATTCCTCAACATTTAAATAGGCATCTCTCAGTTCTGAGGCTGTTCCCTCTGGTCCTAAAGACCCCAGCTATTGTAAACATCCTCTCCACATCCACTCAACTTAGGTATTTCAATATGTGATAGGTTTTAAAGAGATCCTCCCTCATTCTTCGAAACTCCAGCGAGTACATTCTTAGAGCAATCAAACACTCCACATGTTAACCTTTTCCATAAAACCATAATGCATAGGAGCAGAATTAGGCCATCTGGCCCATCGAGTCTGCTCTGCCATTCAATCATGGCTGATCCTGTTTTTCTATCTCCTCCTCAACCCCAGTTCCCGGCCTTTTCCCCGTAACTTTTGATGTCATGTCTAGTCAAGAACCTATCAATCTCTGCCTTAAATACACCCAACAACCTGGCCTCCACAGCTGAATGTGGCAACGAATTCCACAACTTCGCCATCCTTTGGCTAAAGTGATTTCTCCACATCTCTGCTTTGAAAGGGTGCCCCTCTATCCTGAGGCTGTGCCCTCTTGTCCTAGACTCTCCCACCATGGGAAACATCCTTTCCACATCTACTCTGTCTTGGCCTTTCAACATTTGAAAGGTTTCAATGAGATTCTCTCTCATCCTTCTGAATTCCAGCGAGTACAGACCCAGAGCCATCAAATGTTCCTCGTATGATAAGCCTTTCATTCCTGGAATCATCCTTGTGAGCCTCCTCTGGACCCTCTCCAATGCCAGCACAACTTTCTAAGATGAGGAGCCCCAAACTGTTCACAATACTCAAGGTGAGGCCTCACCAGTGCCTTATAAAGACTCAGTGTCACATCCCTGCTCTTGTATTCTAGACCTCTTGAAATGAATGCTAACATGGCATTTGCCTTCCTCACCACTGACTCAACCTGCAAGTTAACCTTCAAGGTGTTCAGCACAAGGACTCCCAAGTCCCTCTGCATCTCAGATTCCTGGATTTTCTCCCCGTTTAGAAAATAATCCGAACACTTATTTCTACTACCAAAGTACATGACCATGGATTTTCATTCCTGGGTCATTCTCATAAACCTGCTTGGGACTCTCTCCAACGCAGCACATCTTTTCTTAGACAAAAGACTCAAGACTGCTCACAATTCTGACCAATGCCTGTAGAGCCTCAGCAGCACAATCTTCATTTTGTATTTTAATCCGCTGGAAATGAATGCTAATGCTGCAACCTATCAAGGCTGAATGTAAAGGATAAGAAAGTGACCAAGCAACAGGTCATTGTAGATCCAGTATTGTAAAAAAGAAAGGCTAATTCATTATAAACACAAGAGATTCGGCAGATGCTGGAAGTCCAGAGAAGACAAAATGCTGGAGGAACGAAGCAGATCAGGCAGCATCTACGGAGAGGAATAAAGAGCCAACATTTAACGTCCTGATGAAGGGCCTTGGCCAAAATGTCAATGAATTATTTTATTTTGAAAGTCTGGTATCCAGAGGTGCCACTGGCCCAGAGTTATCAGCAGCACCAGTCCACGGCAGGGAACGCACCAGATGAATTAACCTGGGGATGGATCGGACTCGTGCTGCACAAGCCTTGTACCAATATCAGCATGCAAGCGACACCAAGAAGATGGGCTAAACTGGGGACAACTTGAAAGACTGGCCAAGGACAGAGGACTCATGAGCTATGGTCACTGGCCTATGCCCCACTAGGGGTGGTGGGCTTATAATGGTTGTCCGTCATATCCAACAATGACAGGGGGGCTGTGCCAGAGAGTTTTTAGAGTGGAAAAGCCTTTGTACTGGGGCAGTTCCACTCTCTTACCCTTGGAAGTCTGGGTCCAGTGGTACGATTAGTCGTCACAAACTGGGGTCTTCCTTGGTTGTGGTAGATGACCATGACTTCTGTGCCCTGTCATGCCCTTCATTCTCCACGAAGTGTTGCTGACCCACCGTTCTAGATGCTTGATCTCACAGTAGATGTCATCCTCCCAGTCTGTTGGAGCTGACTTCACATGCTAGGACGGGCATATCCCTATCTCATTGGGAGTATGATAGCCCACCATCTACCCTGACCTGGTTTACCAATGTGTGGCCACGGTTGCATGTAAACAGCTACTTGGAACCACAAGTGAGAGCCGAGTGGGACCCAAAGGTAAGGAGCCAAGCTAGAATGGAGACGACAAGCCAGGAAGAAAGTGATGAGGATGTATCAGTAACTACTGACAGGCACAAACAAGTACAAATCGTCCTTTGACTTTTGCAATATCATGTGAGCATATGGAACTGGGAAAGGAACACAGAATTATTATGAAATGCACCAAATGTCAACCTAGATCTTAGAAAATGATTCATTATGCTCCTGTGTTAAAAAGCACAGTGACTGTTTAGATCTAACATATTCACATTGTATTCTTTAACATCACAAGACACCTTATTAGCACATTTGACCCTTAAGCTGGTAAGATTCTGACAGTCAGGGGTGACACTATTACCGGAGGGCATGATAAGCTGAGAGGGGGTAATTTCAAAGATGATATGAGGGGCAAGTTTTTTGTTAAAAACACAAGAGTGTGGTGGGTGTCTGGAATGCTCAGCCTGGAGTGGGGGTAGAGGCAGATACATTAGAGAATTTTAAGAGACATTTGGATAGACACATGGATGTGAGGAAAATGAAAGGATATGGACATTGTGCAGGCAGAGGGGATCAGTTTAGCTGGCCAATTGATTGCTAATTTAATCGGTTCGGCACAACATTGTGGGCCGAAGGTCCTGTTCCAGTGCTCACTGTTCTCTATAAACAAAAGTTTTGTCAGAATGGTAGGTTTTAAAAAACTGATAGAGACACAAGAGGAGGCAGATGCTGGAATCTGGAGAAATGCAGTCTGCTGGAGGAACTCACCAGATCTAGCAGCATCTGAGCCAGAAAGGTATGAACAATCTCATTCGTCCAGCTGAGCACAGGTGCTGAGCTCCTCCTGCGGGCTGCCCATTGCAAACAGATCAGCAAGTAACAGAGTGAGCTCCAAAGTTCGGGATATCAGCACCAAAAGACATGGACACAAATGTGGGAGGTTGTCGACTTGGGAATGATCAAAGCTGTGGGAGTGAAGAGATCTTCAAGGGTTGGACATATGGAGGGAGATATAGATCAATTGTAGAGGAGACAGATTGAGGGAGACTGGCGGAGATCCGGGGATGAATTGAGGGAGACGGGCAGAGATCTGGACACAGATTGGGGGAGACGGGGGGAGTTCCAGGGATGGACTGGGGGAGACGGAGAAAGCTGTGGAGAAGATTGTGGAGACAGGGTGCTGAAAGGTCTGTGTGAGGGATTTGTTACCAATGATGGGAACTGGGGTATAATTTAACTAACAGCTGCTGGGATAAAAGAGGAATGGAATGTTAGGTTGGTTAGGATAAACAGCAGAGCTTTGGATAACTTCAGTTCAATGGCAAGTGGATAGAACGCTGGTGGAAAGGGATAGTCATGTCATAGAATCTACAGGCTATTCAGATCACTGCATCCACACTGCCTAGTGAGTCTCCAGCTATATTAACCCTGTCCTCCAGCATTTGTCCTGCAAACTTCTGTGACTGGGTGAGTCAAGTGCCTGTTACAAGGGTGGCTAGCGGATCACTTTACAGTGCCAGCACTGGGGTTCAATTCCTGCCACAATTTGTAAGGAGCCTGGGTGCCACGCTAGGGTAGTGTTCACACAATGCTGTTACAGCTCAGGAGGTCAGAATTAGGAGTTCAATTCCAACACTGTCCGTGATCGCCCCGTGACTGCGTGGGTTTCCTCCCACATTCCAAAGGCTTATCGGTTAGTCATTGCCAATTGCCCTGTGGTTAGGCTAGGGTTAAATAGGTGGGTTACTGGCAAGCTGGAAGGGCCCATTTCAAGGGAGAGAGGAAGGACACCTGCCTCGGGTGGTGTGTTCACTACTCTCTGGGTGAAGAAAATCATCTCACTATCTCTTTCCCCTCAGCCTGAAGCACTCTCCTCTAGGTACACCTCCCTCTGATAAAGTGTCCTGTCTCTACATCCTTCATGGACACTATGCAAGGTCAATCTTAGTAACTGAACAGTAGGACGGTCTGTCACTTCCCTCGGAGAGGAGGGTCATATATGGAACAAAAGTTATGAACAATGTGATTCAGTCAGACAGAGTTGTTGGGGAGGTGGCTGGAGTCAGTGGCTTAGAAAAAGAGCTGGTAAATGCCATTTGATATTCTCTGTGAGGTACTTACTTAGTTTTATTGCAATAGTGTGGTGATAGATGGCAGTGAGTTTGAGATGTCTTCATTATCATATATGTGGAAATTAACGTTTACTAAAGACGTTATCAGAGAACTGTCACGAGGTTACAAAGTAAGAGAGAAGTAGAACACAGAGCAGTACAACACAGGAACAGCCCTTCGGCCCACAATGCTGTGCTAAGCCAATTAGTCATCAAATGGCCAATTGAACTAATCCCTTTGCCTACACAATGTCTATATCCTTCCATTTTTCTCACATTCATGTGCTTATTTCTCTTAAATGTCTCTAAAACGGCCCCAATGTATCTGCCTCTAACCTCAGCCCAGGCAGCACATTCCAGGCACCCACCACTCTGTATGCAAGAAACTTGCCCCTCACATCTCCTTGGAAATTACCCCCTCTCATTTTCAATGCACGCCCTCTGATATTAGAGGACCATATCACCATATAACAATTACAGCACGGAAACAGGCCATCTCGGCCCTTCTAGTCCGTGCTGACGCTTACACTCACCTAGTCCCACTGGCCCACACTCAGCCCAAACCCTCCATTCCTTTCCCGTCCATATACCTATCCAATTTTACTTTAAATGACAATACTGAACCTGCCTCTACCACTTCTACTGGAAGCTCCTTCCACACAGCTACCACTCTCTGAGTAAAGAAATTCTCCCTCGTGTTACCCTTAAACTTTTGCCCCCAACTCTCATATCATGTCCTCTTGTTTGAATCTCCCCTACTCTCAATGGAAAAAGCCTACCAAGTCAACTCGATCTACCCCCCTCATTATTTTAAATACCTCTATCATGTCCCCCCTCAACTTTCTACGCTCCAAAGAATAAAGACCTAACTTGTTCAGCCTTTCCCTCTAACTTAGGTGCTGAAACCCAGGTAACATTCTAGTAAATCTTCTCTGTACTCTCTCTATTTTGTTGATATCTTTCCCATAATTTGGTGACCAGAACTGTTCACAATACTCCAAATTCGGCCTTACCAATGCCTTGTACAATTTTAACATTACATCCCAACTCCTATACTCAATGCTCTGATTTATAAAGGACAGCATACCAAAAGCTTTCTTCACCACCCTATCCACATGAGATTCCACCTTCAGGGAACCATGCAGCATTATTCCTAGATCACTCTGTTCTACTGCATTCTTCAATGCCCTACCATTTACGATACATGTCCTATTTGGATTATTCCTACCAAAATGTAGCATCTCACACTTATCAGCATTCAACTCCATCTGCCATCGTTCAGCCCACTCTTCTAACTGGCCTAAATCTCTCTGCAAACTTTGAAAACCTACTTCATTATCCACAATGCCATCTACCTTAGTATCATCTGCATACTTACTAATCCAATTTACCACCCCATCATCCAGATCATTAATGTATATGACAAACACCATTGGACCCAGTACAGATCCCTGAGGCACACCACTAGTCACCGGCCTCCAACCTGACAAAGTTATCCACCACTACTCTCTGGCATCTCCCATCCAGCCACTGTTGAATCCATTTAACTACTTCAATATTAATACCAAACGATTGAACCTTCCTAACTAACCTTCCATGCGGAACCTTGTCAAAGGCCTTATTGAAGTCCATATAGACAACATCCACTGCCTTACCCTTGTCAACTTTCCTTGTAACCTCTTCAAAAGTTTCAATAAGACTTGTCAAACATGACCTTCCATGCACAAATCCATGCTCACTATTCCTAATCAGACCCTGTCTAACCAGATAATTATATATACCATCTCTAAGAATACTTTCCATTAATTTACCCACCACTGATGTCAAACTGACAGGCCTATAATTGCTAGGTTTATTCTTAGAACCCTTTTTAAACAATGGAACCACATGAGCAATACGCCAATCCTCCGGCACCATCCCCATTTCTAATGACATTTGAAATATTTCTGTCAGAGCCCCTGCTATTTCTACACCAACTTCCTTCAAGGTCCTAGGGAATATCCTGTCAGGACCCTCTTCTTCAATTGTCATAGTTTCCATAACTACCCTACTTGTTTCCCTTACCTTACACAATTCAATATTCTTCTCCTTAGTGAAATCCAAAGAAAAGAAATTGTTTAGAATCTCCCCCATCTCTTTCGGCTCCACACATATCTGTCCACTCTGATTCTCTAAGGGACCAATTTTATCCCTCACTATCCTTTTGCTATTAATATAACTGTAGAAACCCTTCGGATTTATTTTCACCTTACTTGCCAAAGCAACCTCGTATCTTCTTTTAGCTTTTCTAATTTCTTTCTTAAGATTCTTTTTATGTTCTTTATATTCCTCAAGCACCTCACTTACTCTATGCTGCCTATATTTATTATAGATCTCCCTCTTTTTCCGAACCAAGTTCCCAATATCCCTTGAAAACCATGGCGCTCTCAAACTTTTAACCTTTCCTTTCAACCTAACAGGAACATAAAGATCCTGTACCCTCAAAATTTCACCTTTAAATGACCTCCATTTCTCTATTACATCCTTCCCATAAAACAAATTGTCCCAATCCACTCCTTCTAAGCCCTTTCGCATCTCCTCAAAGTTAGCCTTTCTCCAATCAAAAATCTCAACCCTGGGTCCAGTCCTCTCCTTCTCGGTAATTATATTGAAACTAATGGTATTGTAATCACTGGACCCGAAGTGCTCCCCAACACATTCCTCTGTCACCTGACCTGTCTCATTCCCTAACAGGAGATCCAACACTGCCCCTTCTCTAGTCGGTACCTCTATGTATTGCTGCAAAAAACCATCCTGCACACATTTTACAAACTCCAAACAATCCAGCCCTTTTACAGAATGAGCTTCCCAGTCTATGTGTGGAAAATTAAAATCTTCCACAATCACAACCTTGTGCTTACTACAAATATCTGCTATCTCTTTACAAATTTGCTCCTCCAATTCTCACTCCCCATTAGGTGATCAATAATACACCCCTATAAGTGTTACTACACCTTTCCCATTCCTCAATTTCACCCAAATTGTCTCCCTAGATGAGCCCTCTAATCTATCCTGCCAAAGCACCGCTGTAATATTTTCTCGGAAAGCAGCCAGTGAAGGAATGAAGCTTTGAGGCTTTGACTCGAGAGATTCCGGCAGTTTTGGCAGTTGGACTATGCAATCAAGTTAATCAAGATTTGAATAGCTCAGACTCAGCAGAAAGCAGCTGATTGGGCAATCAAGCAGTTTCAAAAGCTCAAACAAATAAATAAATACCTCAAGCTGAGCAGCCTGTGGAAAGTGGCCAGTGAAGAAGTGGAGCTTTGAGGCTTTGACGAGAAGAGGCGGAGGATGAGCTTGCTCCCAGTTAGTCTTTACAATGCCTCCTGAGATGGTGATGTGCCTCTCCTGTGAGATGTGGCAGTCTTGGGGGAACTCCCCTCTCCCGCAGAGTCACATCTGCCAGAAGTTCATGCGGCTGGGTGATCTGGAAGACCATGTGAGGAATGTGGAGCAGCAGCTGGATGACCTTCGACTCATAAGGGAGAATGAGGCAGTCATAGATGAGAGCTACAGGGAGGTAGTCACAGCTAGGCTGCCGGAAGCAGGTCGTTGGGTGACAGTCCAAGGGGGGAGAGCGAAGGAGAGTAGACAGGTAGTGCAGAGCACCCCTGTAGCCATTCCCCTGAATAATAAGTTTACTGTCCTGGATGCTGTTGGTGAGGACGACCGACCGGGTGTGACACGCAGTGGCAGGGCCTCTGGCACCGAGTCTGACCCTATGGTGCAGAAGGATGGGACGGAGAAGAGGAGAGCTGTCGTCATTGGAGACTCTATAGTCAGGGGAGCAGACAGGAGATTTTGTGGATGTGAGAAGGGAACCCGCATGGTTTGTTGACTCCTGGGTGCCAGGGTCCAGGATGTCTCTGACCGGGTGCATAGCATCCTGGTACGAGAGGGAAAGCAACCAGAAGTCGTGATACATGTTGGGACCAACGACATAGGCAGGAAGAGGGATGAGGTCCTGAAGTGTGAGTTTTGGGAACTAGGCTGAAGAACAGGACCTCAAGGGTGGCGTTCACAGGATTGCTGCCAGTACTACATGATAGTGATGTTAAGAATTGGAGGAGATGGCAGTTGAATGCGTGGCTGAGGAGTTGGTGCAGGGGGCAGGGTTTTAGATTTTTGGACCATTGGGATCTCTTCTGGGGAAGGTGGGACCTGTACAGATTGGATGGGTTGCACCTGAACTCAAGGGGGAGCAATATCCTTGTTGGTAGGTTTGCTAGCATGGTTCGGGAGGGATGAAACTAATTTGCAAGGGGGATGGGACCCGGAGAGATATAGCAGTGAAAGAAGTGCATGGAGTAAAGCCAGATCAAACATATAGAAAGGCTTTGAGGAAAGAGCAGCAGAATAAAGGGTATAAAGGTAGAAGGGCTAAAGTGTGTGTACTTCAATGCAAGAAGCATCAGGAACAAAGGTGATGAACTGAGAGCTTGGATACATACATGGAATTATGATGTAGTGGCCATTACAGAGACTTGGCTGGCACCAGGGCAGAAATGGATTCTCAATATTCCTGAATTTGAGTGCTTTAAAAGGGATAGAGGGGGGGAAAGGGGAAGAGGGGTATCATTACTGGTCAGGGATACTATTACAGCTGCAGAAAGGGTGGGTAATGTAGCAGGATCCTCTTTTGAGTCAGTATGGGTGGAAGTCAGAACCAGGAAGGGAGCAGTTACTCTACTGGGGGTATTCTATAGGCCCCCTGGTAGCAGCAGAGATACCGAGGAGCAGATTGGGAGGCAGATTTTGGAAAGGTGCAAAAATACCAGGGTTGTTATCATGGGTGACTTTAACTTCCCTAATATTGATTGGCACCTGATTAGTTCCAAGGGTTTAGATGGGGCAGAGTTTGTTAAGTGTGTCCAGGATGGATTCCTGTCACAGTATTTTGACAGTCCGACTAGGGGGAATGCCATACTAGATCTAGTATTAGGTAACAAACTGGGTCAGGTCACAGATCTGTCAGTGGGTGAGCATCTGGGGGACAATGATCACCACTCCCTGACCTTTAGCATTATCATGGAAAAGGATAGGATCAGAGAGGACAGGAAAATTTTTAATTGGGGAAGGGCAAATTATGAGGCTATAAGGCTAGAACCTGCGGGTGTGAATTGGGATGATGTTTTTGCAGGGAAATGTACTATGGACATGTGGTCGATGTTTAAGGATCTCTTGCAGGATGTTAGGGATAAATTTGTCCCAGTGAGGAAGATAAAGAATGGTAGGGTGAAGGAACCATGGGTGAGGTGGAAAATCTAGTCAGGTGGAAGGCAGCATACATGAGGTTTAGGAAGCAAGGATCAGATGGGTCTATTGAAGAATATAGGGTAGCAAGAAAGGAGCTTAAGAAGGGGGCATGAGAAGGCCTTGGCGAGTAGGGTAATGGAAAACCCCAAGGTATTCTTCAATTATGTGAAGAACAAAAGGATGACAGGAGTGAAGGTAAGATCGATTAGAGATAAAGGTGGGAAGATGTGCCTGGAGGCTGTGGAAGTGAGCAAGGTCCTCAATGAATACTTCTCTTCGGTATTCACCACTGAGAGGGAACTTGATGACGGTGAGGACAATATGAGTGAGGTTGATGTTCTGGAGCATGTTGATATTAAGGGAAAGGAGGTGTTGGAGTTGTTAAAATACATTAGGACGGATAAGTCCCCGCGGCCTGACAGAATATTCCCCAGGCTGCTCCACGAGGCAAGGGAAGAGATTGCTGAACCTCTGGCTAGGATCTTTATGTCCTCGTTGTCCACGGGAATGGTACCGGAGGATTGGAGGGAGGCGAATGTTGTCCCCTTGTTCAAAAAAGGTAGTAGGGATAGTCCAGGTAATTATAGACCAGTGAGCCTTGCGTCTGTGGTGGGAAAGCTGCTGTAAAAGATTCTTAGAGATAGGATCTATGGGCATTTAGTGAATTATGGTCTGATCTGGGACATGGCTTTGTGAAGGGCAGATTGTGCCTAACAAGCCTGATAGTTCTTTGAGGAGGTGACCAGGCATATAGATGAGGGTAGTGCAATGGACGTGATCTACATGGATTTTAGTAAGGTATTTGACAAGGTTCCACACAGTAGGCTTATTCAGAAAGTCAGAAGGCATGGGATCCAGGGAAGTTTGGCCAGGTGGATTCAGAATTGGCTTGCCTGCAGAAGGCAGAGGGTCATAGTGGAAGGAGTACATTCAGATTGGAGGGTTGTGACTAGTGGTGTCTGACAAGGATCTGTTCTGGGACTACTTTTTGTGATTTTTATTAATGACCTGGATGTGGGGGTAGAAGGGTGGGTTGGCAAGTTTGCAGACGACACAAAGGTTGGTGGTGTTGTAGATAGTGTAGAGGACTGTCGAAGATTGCAGAGAGACATTGATAGGATGCAGAAGTGGGCTGAGAAGTGGCAGATGGAGTTCAACCCGGAGAAGTATGAGGTGGTACACTTTGGAAGGACAAACTCCAAGGCAGATTACAAAGTAAATGGCAGGATACTTGGTAGTCTGGAGGAGCAGAGGAATCTGGGGGTACATGTTCACAGATCCGTGAAAGTTGCCTCACAGCAGATAGGGTAATTAAGAAAGCTTATGGGGTGTTAGCTTTCATAAGTCGAGGGATAGAGTTTAAGAGATGCGATGTAATGATGCAGCTCTATCAAACGCTAGTTAGGCCACACTTGGAGTACTGTGTCCAGTTCTGGTCGCCTCAGTATAGGAAGGATGTGGAAGCATTGGAAAGGGTACAGAGGAGATTTACCAGGACGCTGCCTGGTTTAGAGAGTATGGATTATGATCAGAGATTGAGGGAGCTAGGGCTTTACTCTTTGGAGAGAAGGAGGATGAGAGGAGACATGATAGGGGTGTACAAGATATTAAGAGGAATAGACAGAGTGGACCGCCAGCACCTCTTCCCCAGGGCACCACTGCTTAGTACAAGAGGACATGGCTTTAAGGTAAGGGGATGGAAGTTCAAGGGGGATATTAGAGGAAGGTTTGTCACTCAGAGTGGTTGGTGCATGGAATACACTGCCTGAATCAGTGGTGGAGGCAGACACACCAGTGAAGTTTAAGAGACTACTAGATAGGTATATGGAGGAATTTAAGGTGGGGGGTTATATGGGAGGCAGGGTTTGAGGGTCGGCACAACTTTGTTGGCCGAAGGGCCTGTAATGTGCTGTACTATTCTATTGTAAAGAAATGCAACACCTCCCCCTCTTGCTCCTCCGATTCTATCACACCTGAAGCAACGAAATCCAAGAATATTTAGTTGCCAATCACACCCCTGCTGCAACCGTGTTTCACTAATAGCTACAACATCATATTTCCAGGGATCAATCCATGCTCTAAGCTCATCCACCTTTCTTACAATGCTCCTCCTAGCATTAAAATAGATGCATTTAAGAAACTTTCCACCTCTTCCCTAACGATGCGATCAACTTTATTATCTTTTTCTTCCTTCTCCCCTGCATCTTCAGTCTGAGCGCTCCCCTTCTCTATCACCTGCCTATCCTCCCTCACACACTGTTTACTAGCTTTCACTATTTGTGAACTAACCTCCTCTCCCCTAGTCTCTTCAAATTGATTCCCACCCCCCAACCATTCTAGTTCAAAGTCTCCCCAGTAGCCTTAGCAAATCTCCCCGCCACAATATTGGTCCCCCTAGGATTCAACCATGGTAGAAAGTTACTGTCTATCGACTCATAACCTTATAAACCTCTATCAGATCACCCCTCAGCCTCCATTGCTCCAGAGAAAACAACCAATGTTTGTCCAACCTTGAGTTATAGTTTAAGTTGAATTGTCTATGAATACAGCCAAATGAAACAATGTTATTCTGGGGCCAAGGTACAAAACACAATACCAACAGACATACACAGCGCAAGGCACATAAATCACATACAAGATATCAATAAAATACTGTAAAACAAATAAATAGAGTCCAAGACTCTGACTCCATGAATGTTGCAGAAAACCGTAATTAAACGCAATACAGCTTGTCTTCTGCCAAGCGAACATTAGGGGCAGCAACGACTCTGGCCAGGACACTGCACCACAGTGCCTCTCTCCTGGGCAGCTGTAAACAAGTGACACCACAGCTTGAGGCCTGGTCCTCGCTATGACTGTGGAACCGCAGCACCGCCCCCCCCCCCCCCCCCCCCATACGCCAATAAATTAGTGAATCAGACCTGCAGCATTCCACATTAACAATGTCCAGCAGGGTTTTGCAGTCAAAAGAAAAGCGACTAAAATGATCACTCGCTGCTAGACTGCACACCGTCTTCGCTAACACCTCTCTGACACAGGTGGCAGCACCATCCGCACTGTCCAGCTCCTTTAATTTCTCCAGCAGTGAGCAAGTCACCGATGGGATAGATCTGCACTACTTCAAATTCTTAATGTCTAGCAGGGTCTTGCGATTGTAAAAAAAAATACATTTAGAAATTGCAGTAACACCTTTGGTAGAAGCCACTGTGATCGATCGCACCACCATCTTACCTGAAGCATCCATTATATTTAGCACCTGTCCTCTAATTCAAGCAGCAACCTGGTAAATCTCTTCTTTAGAGGGAAATATAGGTGCTCAGTGGACACATTAAGACAATTGTAATTGTAAGGGGCAGCATGGTAGAGTACTAGTTGGCACAACACTCTACAGTGCTTGGCATTACTGACTGGCATCGCTGTCTGTAAGGAACTTGGACATTCTCGCCGTGACTGCGTGGGTTTCCTCCTGCATTCCAAAGACGTACATGTCAGGGGTAGTAAGTTGTGGGTTTGCTGTGTTATCACCAGAAGTGAGGCGACTCTTCGGACTGTGTTGGTGATTGATGCAAACAGCATCATTGTACGTCTGACAAATAAAATTAATCTTTATCATCATCTGCTCTCTGCCTATGCCTGCAAAGATGAGAACAAGCTTTCTTGAAGCCAAAGAGTAGAAATAAAGAAAACACCCGCTGGAAGTGATTAGCTCAACTCAACCTTTGCAAAAATGGAATAATTTAGGGGAAGGGCATTCATTCTCTGAGGCAAGCCAAAGTGGTCACTGTGACCAGTCAAAACAAAAGTGAACAAAACTCCTCTTATCTCCTACACCTGAGATTCTGCAGATGCTGGAAATCTTGACAACACACAAAGTGTTAGGGAGACTCAGCAGGTCGGGCAGCATCTATGGAGAGGAATAATGTCAATGTTTTGGATCAAGACCCTTGTCAGGACTGGACAGAAAGAGGGAAGAAGCTGGAAAATGAAGGGGGAGGAAAGGGATGGAGTATGAGCTGGAATGTGATATGTGAGGGGGAAGAAACTGGGAGGGGAGAGGTGGAAGAGGTAAAGGCCTGAAAATGGAATCTGATAGGAGAGGACAGGGGATCATGGGAGACAGGGAAGGAGCAATGATACCAGAGGAAGGTGATGAACAGGTGAGAAGGGGTAAGAGGCGAACCAGAATGGGAATTGAAAAAGATGTTGGGAGAATGGACGATTATGCCATCTGGTTGGAGGCTACCACAAAAGAATCTGAGGTGTTGCTTCTCCAAACTCGTCGTGGCTATTGAGAAGGCCATGGACCAACATGTCAGAATGGGAATCCCCATCCTCCCCTCACATACCACCTGCCAGCTTGCACTCCTTCCCCTTCTTAGTCTGGCTCCTACTCCTTAATTTCCAGTTACGATGAAAGGTCTCAGTCCAAAAATTCGACTGTTTGTTCCCTCCATAGATGCTGCCTGACTTGCTGAGGTCCTCCAGCATTTTGTGTGTAATACTCCCATCTCCAGTCTGGCCAGTCTAGGAGTTTGAAAGTCACAGCAGTGCCTCGAATTCTAGAATGTCACATGATCTAATCACCAGCACTATTCAACAGTAGCAAGCATTCCTAATTGTCCCAGTCCTGGGAGTGTGTCACAGGACACTGTACAAGGAGTTGTATTGTCCCAGTTCAGGTGAGTGGGACTGGATATACAAAATAAACAGTGTGGAGGATCTTCAGTCTGTATTTAACCCCAGGAATGTATGATGGGACGGTGAGGGGGGAGTTTCACTCTGTGTCTGACCCCGGAAGTGTGTGATGGGACAGTGTAGAGGGAGATTCGCTCTGTGTCTGACCCTGGGAGTGTGTAATGAGACAGTGTAGAGGGAGTTTCACTCTGTCTCTGACCCTGGGAGTGTGTAATGAGATAGTGTAGAGAGAGTTCCACTCTGTGTCTGAACCCGGAGTGTGTGATGGGACAGTGTAGAGGGAACTTCACTCCGTGACTGACCTCGGGAGTGTGTGATGGGACAGTGTGGAGGGAGCTTCACTCTGTGACTGACCCCGGGAGTGTGTGATGGGACAGTGTGGAGGGAGCTTCACTCTGTGACTGACCCCGGGAGTATGTGATGGGACAGTGTGGAGGGAGCTTCACTCTGTGACTGACCCCAGGAGTGTGTGATGGGACAGTGTAGAGGGAGCTTCACTCTGTGACTGACCCCGGGAGTGTGTGATGGGACAGTGTGGAGGGAGCTTCACTCTGTGACTGACCCCGGGAGTGTGTGATGGGACAGTGTGGAGGGAGCTTCACTCTGTGACTGACCCCGGGAGTGTGTGATGGGACAGTGTGGAGGGAGCTTCACTCTGTGACTGACCCCAGGAGTGTGTGATGGGACAGGCTCTTCACACAACCCTGGAACACCTGGACAGCAACAATGCATACATCAGGATGCTCTTTATTGACTACAGCTCAGCACTCAATACCATCACCTCAAACTTAACCAATCAGCTTGGCCCTGGCCTCAATACCTCCTCATGCAATTGGATCTTTCATTTCTTCACCTGCAGACCCCAGCTAGGTCAGATTGGCAACATCTCCTCCACAACTCCAAAGGATTGTGTGCTTGGGCCCCTGCCCTATTCACTTTATGACCGTGTGGTTAAGCACAGCTCCAATGCCATATCTGAGTTTGCTGACCACACCATTTATTTATTTATTATTTTATTTTTCTTCATTATGTATTGCATTGAACTGCTGCTGCTAAATTAACAAATTTCACAACACATGCCACTGATAATAAACCTGATTCCGATTCTGTTAGTGGCCGAATCAAAGGGGGTGATGAATCAGCACATTGGAGAGAGATTGAAAACCTGGCTGAGTGATGCCAAAACAACCACCTTTTTCTCAATGCCAGTGAGATCAAGGAGCTGATTATTGACTCAAGGAGGGGGAAACTGGAAGTCCAGGAAGTAGTCCTCATTGGGTGGTGGGAGGAGCAGAGGTGGAGAGGATCAGTAATATTAAATCCCTCGTTTTATCATTTCAGAGGACCTGTCCTGGACCCAGCACTTAAGTGCCATTATGAAAAAAGCTTGGCAGTGCCTGTGCTTTCTTAGATATTTGCGAAGATTCAGCATGACATCTAGGACTTTGACAAACTTCTATATTGACTGGCTGCGTCACAGCCTGCTACGGAAACACCAATGACCTTGAATGGACAGTCCAACAAAAAGCAGTGGTAGCAGCCCCGTCCATCTCAGGTAAAGCCGTCCCCACCACTGGACACATCTACACGGAGCTCTGTCGTAGGAAAACAGCATCCATCATCTGGGACCCCACCATCCAGGCTATGCTCACTTCTCACTGCTGCCACCAGGATTGAGCTAAAGGAGCCTCAAGTTCTCTCACCCCAGAACTGAACTGTTCCCACAATACATGGACTCACGTTCAAAGACTCTACATCGCATGTTCTCGATATTTACTGCTTTATTTCTTTCTTTTGTATTTGCAGTTTGTTGTCTTTTGCTCATTGGTTGTTCGTCCGCCTGCTGGGTGGAGTCTTCCAATGATTCAATTATGTTTCTTGAATTTATTGTACATGCCCACAAGAAAATTAATCTCAGGGTTGTATATGGTGACATATATGTACTTTGATAACAAATTTAGCTTGGAATTTGTAGTGGGAGCTACAGTTTGTGTAACTCCAGAAGTATGTGATGGGATGGTGTGGAGGGAGCTTCACTGTGTCTGATCCCAGGAGTGTGTGATGGGACAGTGTAGAGGGAGTTTCACTCTGTGTCTGACCCCGGGAGTGTGTGATGGGACAGTGTAGAGGGAGTTTCACTCTGTGTCTGACCCCGGGAGTGTGTGATGGGACAGCGTAGAGGACGTTTCATTCAGAACCTAATCTGCACTGTCCCTGGCCTTGAAATGTTTAATGGAACAGTATTGAGAAATCTTAATTCTGAACCTAATTTGTTTTGCCCTGGATCTGGGAGTGCGTGACAGGACAGTGTACAGAGCGCTTTACTCTAAACCTAACCTGTACCCTCCCTATACAGTGAGTGTTTGATGGAACAGTGTAGCAGGTTCTTTACATCCAACCAGTCGTTGGTCTTAGATGGTGTGCTCTGTCTCTGGCTGGAGGTGTGGGAGTGGGACTAGGGAATCGGTCACGTGAAAACACTTCAGTGGAGAACAGCCTCACTCCACCTCAATAGGATTAACATTTCATAGATTCTGCAGATGCTGGAAATCCAGGGAAACACACACAAAGTGCTGGAGAAACTCAGTAGGTCAGGCAGCATCTGTGGAAATGGATAAACAGTCAATGTTTCAGGCCGAGACCCTTCACCTAGACTGGAAAGGACAATGCAAGAAGTCTGAATAAACAGGTGGGGAGGGGAAGGAGTACAAGCTAGAAGCCGAGGGGTGAAGCCAGGTGGGTGGGGAGGGGGTATGAAATAAGAATGTGGGAGGTGGTAGGAAAAGGTGAGGAAGGAATCTGATAGGAGAGGAGAATGGACCATGGGAGAACGAGAAGAAGGGCCACCAGTAGGAGGTGACAGGGCGGTGAGAAGAGAAGAGGTTAAGAGGAGGTGGCAGTGTAGGGAATTCAAGAAGAGGGGAGTGGGGAGGGAGAAATTACCGGAAGTTAGAGAAATCGATGTTCATGTCATCAGGTTGGAGGCTACTCGGGCGGAATATGACGTGTTGCTCCTCCATCCTGAGAGTTGCCTCATGGTGGCAGTTAATTTTAGTATTTTGTGTGTTTAGTTATCAACCCGGGCCTCAGCACGTACATCACAGTCACATGCATCCCAGGTGGCGTCACTGAGCAGAGACCGGGAGGTACAAATGCTAAATGCTCTCATCCCTTCCAGCCCTAGGCCAGCAGTAGCACTGAGCGTGTCAGCAGCATTGTGGTTAGCATAACACTCTTCCGTGCCAGCGACCCGAGTCACTGTCTGTAAGGAATGAGAACCTTCTCCCCGAGACCGTGTGGGTTTCCTCCCACACTCCAAAGACATGTGCGTTAGTAGGTTCATTGGGGGTGTGGGCTCATTGGGCCAGGAGGGCCCGTTATCGTGCTGTATCTTTAAATAAATAAATCAGCACTGAACTCCAAACTTCCCGGCTTCCACGGGTAAGAAAGACCTGAGCAGTGGTGAGTGCAGAGCCAGAGGAGTGATGGGAAACAATGCCAATTAAAGACAACATGAATGACTGCCTCCAGAATCAGCCAGTTGCTTTATTAACAGGCCTGTAAATGGATTAAACAGCTGATTCCTCCATGAACATTTACAGCGGCCAGAAATCTCCAGCCGAAATGCAGTCCTTTCTGCGCTATGTCCGAGTTACATCAGTAACAAAGGTCCAAGGGCGAGGTGCGTTGTGGCACGGCACTCCAACCTGACAGTGCAAACTGGACAGAGAATAGGGGCAAATGACACCAGTGGTGATACTGGCCTGGGGAACCGAGTTCTACTGGACCCTCCCAGCAGCGGCTGGACAGAACAATCGATGGGATGCTGGTCCCTGCTCCCTCCGAGCAGTTGAGGGGTGAAGAGCCAGGTCTCGCAGTCACCGGCCAGCACTGAGTTTCTGGCCTTTATATTTCCCCAACAGCCTCGGTGGGGCCCGGTTCACTTGTGGAGCCAGGGACGGGCAGCCACTCAGTAGGCAGCACTCTCAGCAGCTGCAATTGTGCACTGGCAATGCAGCTTTGACTACACAGTCTTGAACTTCCACTTGGGAGGCAGAATAATCTGACCATTATTTGCTGAAGCTTGAAACCAGAAGTCTGATGGGGGGAGAGCAGCTGACCCTGCCCTCATCTGGTGTACCAATCACCCTAGTCACTCTCCCACGATGTCTTGACATTGGGCCAGGTGTGGAAGTGCCCACTTTGCCCACCACCCCCACCCACACCCCACCCCTCCCCTTTCCCAGTCCCTGATCCTCCTACACGGTCACCTCCTCGATGACTGTCTCGCTCTCCATGGCCTCAGTGTTGATCAACACCACGATCTCCGCCAGGGCTCCCGTCCCCTGCTCGGTGGCGCCGTGCTTCTCCTTTACGTGCTGCCGCAGCTCGCTGGCGCGCATGAACCACATGTCACAGAGGGTGCAGTGGTTGGGTTTCTCTCCCGTGTGCTCAGCCAGATGGTGCTTAAACTGGTCCCAGCTGGGGAAGACGCTGGTGCAGACCTGGTGGACGGGACAATGAACACACATTACACTTGCATCCATCAGAGCACTACGCATTGAAACAGGCTCTTCAGCCTATTTGCCTAGTCCCATTGACCCGCACCCAGACCAGAGCCCGCTGTACCCCTCACATCCACAAACCTATCCACATTCACTTAAACCCTGAAATCAATCTGCATCCACCTCGTCCACTGGCGCTTGTTCCACAATCCCACCACCCTCTGAGTGAAGAAGTTCCCCCTCATGTTCCCCTTAAACATTTCACCTTTCACCTCTAACCCATGACCTCTAAGTTCTAGTTTAACCCAACCTCGGTGGAAAAAGCCTGCTTGCATTTACTCTGTCTGTACCCCAAGAAATGTTGTATACCTCTAGTATATTGCCCCCATTTTCATACATTCCAGGGAATAAAGTCTGAACGTATTCAACTTTTCTCTATAAAATCAGGTCTTCAAGTCCTGGCAACATCCTTGTAAATTTTCTCTGTACTCTTTCAAGCTTATTGATAACGAATCTCTGTGTGGAGTTTGCACGTTATCCCTGTGACCACGTGGGCTTACACCCTGGGTGCTCCAGATTCACAAGACCATAAGACACAGGAACAGAGTTAGGCCATTTGGCCCATCCAGTCTGCTTCACCATTCTATTATGGCTGATTTATTATCCCCCTCAACCCCATTGTCCTGCCTTCTTTCTGTAACCTTTGATGCCCTGACTAACCAAGAACCTGTCAACCTTTGCTTTAAATATACCCAATGACTTGGCCTGCATAGCTGTCTATGGCAATAAATTCCACAGATCTTGGTGCATGAAGCATCGTTTTCTATGTGGGATGGGACAGAGTGGAGATCTGAGTCTATCGCATGTAGGCTCCAATGTAGGCAATATCCATCATCAAAGATCCCACTATCCGGGCCACATCATCTCTCACAGCTCCCAACAGGCAGGATGTACAGAATCCTGAAGTCCCATACTACCAGGTTCAGGAAAAGCTACTTCCCTTCAAACATTCGGTACTCGATCCAACCCTGATCACTACAGGTTAACACCACCATGACCACTTTGCACTAAAGCCGGTTGTGTTTCTTTTGTTCTAATTGTGTTCATTCTTGTAAAAATTGTGTATAATTTATGTTTAATTGATGTTTTCCCTGTGAATGCTGTTGACCTGACGCACTGAGCCTGTGATGCTGCTGTAAGCAAGTTTTACATTACACCTGCGCACATGTGGATTTCTGCTTTTGACAGTATATTAGACCAAGGTTGCTGGGTGGTGAGGCTCAGTGGGAGGAAGAGTCTGTTCTGCCATGTATTTCTAAAATAAGTAAATAAATTAGGGTGCTACAGTAGCGTAGTAGTTAGCGTGACCCTAATACAGCTTGGGGCAGAGTTCAGAGTTCATCCTGGCGTCCTCTGTAAGGAGTCTGCACACCCTCCCCATGGAATGTGTGGGTTTTCTCCGGGTGCTCTGGTTTCCTCTCACAGTTCAATGACGTACTGACTCTGTTAATTAGTCATTGTAAATTGTCCCATTAGATGGCAGGGTGGAGATACATCTCTACCAAAGGAGGTGTAAGGCACTCCTTCCCTCTGCTGGCCTGCAGGTCACCCTTGGGCAAGGTGTAGCACCTGCTTAGCCCCCCCAATCAGGGTCACATGAAGCCATGGGGCAGGTGGTGGGTGGTCATATGTGCAGCCGGTGCCTATCTGGTACTTGGTTATGCGACCAGTGACGCCAGGCAGACAACCTGTGAAATGCATTGATCATGGCTGGGTCACCCGTCTTGTAAAGACACTGCCCAGAAGATGACAATGGCAAACCACTTCTGTAGAAAAATTTGCCAAGAACAATGATGGTCATGAGGTCTCCTGGTGGTGCTCGTGGTGTGAGGTTCAATTTGACTTCGCTCCATTCCCTTTACCTCTATTACCTGTAGCCACCCTTATTTACTTTGCTTTATACCTACACTAAAAGGCTTATGTTATAGACATATTTTTGAATTTTGACTTTAAGTTGCTGAAAATGAATACCAGATCACGAGAAGCAAAAAACGGGAAAGATTCTGATCCTAATGGGAAAAAAGACGGTGATCCGAAACAATCTAAGCAACCTCCATTTACTTTTGAAACAATGTGGTAACTTCTAGATGATAAACTTACTCAAAAATTTGCTGTGTTCTTAGGAGTTTTAAAGACGGTTTAGGATAATTTTAGATTGCTCAAACATTAATTTGAACTACAGCAAGTAACAAATTCAGAACTTGACGAAGGAGCTCGACAGAGAGATTGGAGGATTACAACTCTGGAACAAAATCTAACTTTGATGTCTCAATAGCTGGATCATTATAAATTCAAAGTTACCGAAGATAGAATCTACGGATAATCGGTCTCCCTGAAGATGCTGAGGAGGGTGATCCTATCAAGTTCTTTTCTCAATTTTTATTCGATGTGTTTGGCACAGAAGTTCTGGACACCCCTCCATTAATTGACCGCGTTCATCGCACACCGCGTCTAAAATCTTCTGATCGTTCTAAACCACGACCAGTTATTGTTCGTCTCCATTATGTTCATATCAAGGAACGTTTGATATGCTTTCCTCAGCGGAAAGGCATGTTCTAATTTAAAGGTTTCAAATTCCGCTTCGTTGAAAATTTCAGCCCTGAGGTTCTGAAGGAACAAATGGCATTTAAGCGTCTGATGTCGGAATTCTTCCGAATGGGTCTCAGACCATTCCTCCTGTTCCCAGCTCGATTGAGAATCGTCCTCTCTGATAATTCCCACTGTCTCTTTAAGTCATTAAATGAGGCTCAAAAATTTTTCGACCAACAAACGTCCTCTGCTACGGCCTAATTAAAGTTCCACTTTTTTTTTGGCTTTTACTTAAATTTTTAAGCTATTTACCAGCTTATTGATCTGGTCAGTTAGAATACGAAGGTTTAACTTTTCAGTTCCCTTTTGGGATTCCGCTTTTTTTTAACTTTTTTGAAACTATTTAGTAGATGTTTGATTTCTTCTTTTTTGAATGGAGGTGCATTCGCTCTCTTTTTTTGACATTTTAAGATGTTGTCCTGTTTTCTTCTTCCCATAAGACCTTATTTTCTTGCTGCGTCATTTTCAATTGTTTATGCGTGAAAATAACCAACAACATGAATTGGCGTTTGTTTTCTCCTTTCTCTGAAATACTAGTATTTTAGTACTCTGTTTTATGATTTAAACTTTTTTTTAAAATTGTGGTAGTTTTTTTCTTGTTCTCTTTTTTTCATAATTTTCTTCATATAATTTTTGGTTTATGGGTGGCTTTTCTTTAAAAACTTCTATCTTTTGGGCTGCCATCAGGAGAGATAGGGGTAGATTTAGCTTTAGCTTATCTCTTGGCCAATCTCTGGCCTATTTCCAGGTCTTTGTGAGTGGGGGGAGGGGGTATTTCTTTTTATAGATTAGATTTTTTTCACCTGGGCTATTTTGAAACTACTGAAATGTCCAATATGTCGTAACTTCCGGTTCCTCCTTGAACCTTTCTTTCTCTTCCGGGTTCATGAGTTTGTATTCTGGTTAATCATTTACATACCATACTACTGGTTTTACTATGATGGATAAGATTATTAATTTTGTTTCATGGAATACTAACAGTTTAAACCATCCGATTAAATGGAAAGTAATTTTCAAAGTATTCCATAGAATGAATGCCCATATTATCTTTGCACAAAAAACTCATGTGAGGAAAAAGGATAATCAGCGTTTTTTAGGTTTTGGAAAGACCAACAATACCATTCGAATTCTCAGGCTAAAGTGAAAAGAGTTTCTGTTTTTATAGATTCCTCAATTTCATTTGTTCACTATGAAACAATTTTGGATCTGAATGGTAGATTTTTGTTAATTACTGGTCTACTCTGAAACAAAAAAGTGGTTATGGTTAATGTTTATGCTCCAAATGTTGACTATCCTGAATTTTTTTTAAACTTATTTACATCCTTTCCTAATTTAAATGACTATATGTTGATAACGGATAGAGATTTTAATTGCTGTTTAAATCCTTCAATGGATAGATCTAAGACTAATCAGGCACTTCCAAATAAACCAGCTACCTTTATTAATTCCTTTATGCTTGATTTTGGAATTTCAGAAATTTGGAGGTTTCTATATCGAAAGGATAAAGAGTTTTTATTTTTTTCCCCATGTATACCACAGTTGTTCTAGAATTGACTACTTTTTTATTGACTCTTGTTTAATTCCCTCTGTCACTGACTGCAATTACGATTCCATTGCCATCTCTGACCATGCACCCCTGAAACTCTCTATTAAATTAATGGATACACCCTCTAGCTTTGGACAATGGCGATTGAATTCTGTATTACTACAGGACTCGGACTTCGTGAATTTCATTAAGGAACAGATTGATTTCTTCTTTTCAACAAACTCTACGGAAGAAATTTCTAGTAGGGTTCAATGGGGTACTTTTAAAGCATACATTCATGGGTAGATTATCTCACATTCTGCTGGACTGAAAAAATGAATTAATAAAAAGATTTGTATATTGGTTAATAAGATTAAAGCAATCGACAAGAAATATTCTATTGCTCCTAGTCAGGAGCTTTATAAAAAGAGGGTCGAACTTTAAATGGAGCATAGTTTACTTTTAACATCCTCAATTGAAAATTAATTCATTTTGTCTAAGAGTCATTTTGTACACATGGTGATAAATCTGGTAAACTATTGGCTAGTCAATTGAAATCTGCTTTGGCTAAACATCAGATTATTAAAATTCGTAAACAAGATGGCACTATAACGGTTGATCATGATGAGGCAAACAAATCTTTTCAAGAATTTTACATCTCCTTATATCAATCAGAATTTCCTGATGACTCCACTATAATGCACGAATTCTTAGGGAAATTGAATGTTCCGAAATTATCACCTAATGAACGTTTAGTATTAGATGCTCCTATTACGGAACAAGAAATAAAAGATGCTATTTCTTCAATGAATTCAGGTAAAGCACCTGGCCCAGGTGGCTATACAGTAGAATTTTTAAAATCCTTCTCTACTATACTTTCTCCCTGGTTATGCAGAATCTTTAAGGATGCATTATTTATAGGTAAATTACCACAATCTTTTTATGGTGCCTGTATTTCCTTAACTCTTAAAAAAGATAAAGATCCCACTGAACGCACATCATATAGACCTATATCCTTATTGAATGTGGATTCTAAGATCTTTTCTAAAATATTGGCAACTAGATTGGAGTATGTATTGTCTCGAATTATTTTGGCTGATCAGACCGGATTTATTAAAAACCAATATCTGTCCTTTGATATTAGATTAATGAATATTGTTTATACTCCCTCAGCTAGAACGCCAGAATGTGTCATCTCATTGGATGCCGAGAAAGCGTTTGATACGAGTTGAATGGCCATACTTATTTAGTACGCTTGAGAAATTTAATTTTAGCCTGCAATTTATATCTTGGATTAAATTGATATATTATACCCCTATGGCTTCGGTACTTATCAATAATATAAGATCTCCTTTTTTCCAGTTGCTTCATGGCACTAGGCAAGGCTGTCATCTTAGCCCATTGCTATTTGATATTGCCCTGGAACCTTTAGCTATTGCTATTCATGACTCACCTACTACACTTGGCATTCCCCATGGGAATGTGATACATAAGTTATCATTATATGCAGATGATTTGTTACTACATATTTCGAATCCTGAGAAATCCATTCCTGCTGTTATATCCCTGCTTGCTCAGTTTAGTAACTTTTCTGGTTACAAACTGAATCTTAATAAGAGTGAACATTTCCTTTTAAATATGCAAGTTCCAATTTATAGACATTTACCATTTAGATTGGTTACGGATCACTTTACTTATCTAGCTGTTAAAATTACTAAAAAACATAAAAAATTATTTAACATCAATTTTTTACCTTTAATAGACTGGGTCAAACAATCGCTTACTAAATGGTCCTCACTGTCTATATCATTGATTGGTCGAATTAATGCTATTAAGATGATTATTTTACCTAAATTTTTATATCTTTTCCAAGCGGTACCAATCTTTATTCCCAAATCCTTTTTTGATACTATTGACTCTAAAATTTTGTCTTATATATGGCAGAATAAAAACCCTAGGTTAAGTAAAAAATACTTGCAGAAATCTAAAATGAACGGTGGCCTGGCACTGCTGAATTTAAGATTTTATTATTGGGCAATTAATATTCAATATTTAATATTTTGGACACAAGATGTAGATATTAATGCCAGTCCGCAATGGGCTAATCTTGAATGTAATTCTGCACAAGGATTTTCATTGGTTTCCATCTTAGGGACTTCGCTTCCCTTTGTTCTTTCTAAATTGAATAAACAAATGGTTAATCCAATAAATAAACATACGATTATGGTTTCAGTTTTGTAAATTTTTTGGCTTGAATAAATTTATTTTATCAAGTCCTATTATATCTAATTTTTTCTTTCAACCCTCTGTTATGGATCAAGCCTTTTTGGTATGGAAAATGAAGGGTATAATATATTTTCGTGATTTATTTTTAAATAAATTTATTTATTTATTTTTAACTGTTTCATGTCTTTTGAACAGTTGTTTAACAAATATAATTTGCCCAGATCCCATTTTTTTTTAGATATTTACAGATCAGATATTTTTTTGAATATGATGTTACCTACTTTTCCGACTTCATATCCAACTGATATCACGGGAAAAATTTTAGGCTTAAACCCTTATCAAAAGGGTTTAATAGCAATCATTTATGATATGATTATGAAAATACATTCAGATATATCCGATAACATTAAAAATGAATGGGAGAAGGAACGTCAACTTTCTTTACCTATACAGAAATGGGAGAAAATTTTTCAATTATTTAAAATTGATGGTGGTGGACTTTAGGAGATCTAGGCCTCATATGGAGCCAGTGATCATTAATGGAGAATGTGTGGAGCAGGTTAAGACCTACAAGTATCTGGGAGTACAGTTAGACGAGAAGCTAGACTGGACTGCCAACACAGATGCCTTGTGCAGGAAGGCACAGAGTTGACTGTATTTCCTTAGAAGGTTGGCGTCATTCAATGTCTGTAGTGAGATGCTGAAGATGTTCTATAGGTCAGTTGTGGAGAGCACCCTCTTCTTTGTGGTGGCGTGTTGGGGAGGAAGCATTAAGAAGAGGGACGCCTCATGTCTTAATAAGCTGGTAAGGAAGGCGGGCTCTGTCGTGGGCAAAGTACTGGAGAGTTTAACATCGGTAGCTGAGCGAAGGGCGCTGAGTAGGCTACGGTCAATTATGGATAACTCTGAACATCCTCTACATAGCACCATCCAGAGACAGAGAAGCAGTTTCAGCAACAGGTTACTATCGATGCAATGCTCCTCAGACAGGATGAAGAGGTCAATACTCCACAATGAGTTAAGTATTGTATGTAATTAGTTTTGCTACAACAAGTGTATGGGACATTGGAAAAAAGTTGAATTTCCCCATGGGGATGAATAAAGTATCTATCTATCTAAATTAGCTTGTTTTTACTCTCTTTTGGAAAAATATTAGAAAGATATTTTTGATACATTCTCTACAGTTTTGCACATTGATTTACAGCCTCACCCTATCACTGCAATTTTTGGTTTACCAATGATTGATCGGTCCTCTTCAGCTCGGCAGATGATTGCATTTGCTACTTTAATGGCTAGAAGATCTATTTTATTGAATTGGAAAGAGATTAATCCTCCAGCTACTTCTCAATGGTTTTTCCAAACCATATCCTGTTTAAACTTAGAAAAAATTAGAAGTGGTGCCTTTGATCCCTCGGTTAAATTTGAAGAAACTTGGAGGCCATTTATCCAATACTTTCATAGAATGTAAATTGATCTTTTCCGATTCCTTTATATTATTTATTAATTCGTGTAGAGGAGCGGAGTTGATGACATTAATGATTTTATCTGATATAATAGAATAGCCCAGCTTTGTTTAGTTTTATTTCTGTTTAGTTTAGTTTACCTTGTTTTTGATTTTTCAATTTGGGGTTTTTTTTCCATCTTTTTATTTCCTTGTATCTTGTCTATATTAAGAGTTTGGGAGGTCAATTATATTGGTGTTACCTATAGTTTCTACTCACATGTATTAATTGCAAACAATGTAATCTCACTCCCTTTGTACTATTATGACCACTACATATTTGTCTAGAAAAATTCAGTAAAAAGATTGAAAAAGAAAGAAAGAACAATGATGGTCATGGAAAGACCATGATCGCCCACATCATACAACACGGTGCATCATGATGACAATGATAAAACTTTCCAGTGATCAGGTTAGAGTTAAATTAGGGTTGTTGGGACAGTGTTGCTCAAAGGCAGGAAAGGCCAACTCCCGGCTGTATCGCCAAATACCATAATAAAATGAATGTGACTTGACTTCAGGCTACACTGCCCTTGAATAGAGTCATTGAGAAGTACAGCACAAACAGGCCAAAAGCATTTAAACTGCCTACTCCCATCGACCTACAATGGGCTCTTACCCCTACTATCCAAGTTTCTATCCACACTTCACTTAAATATTGAAATCAAACTCGCATGCACCACTTTGTGCTGGCAGCTCGTTCCACTCTCACCACCCTCTGAGTGAAGACGTTCCTCTCATGTTCCCCTTAAACTGCTGGAGAAAAGTGCGGAAAGAACAGGTGCTGTTTTCTCCTGGTAAGGATTAGTTCTTAGCTCCAAGTGCTCCTGCCACCTTTGTCACCTTGCAACCTTATTCTTCAACTTCTTTGAATTATGGAGGAACATGTATACAAATGTCTCTCTCCAGCAGACTTCATCGTGATCATCGTGACTCCAGTATTTCTACAATTTTTTAATGTTTCTTAATTGTACACATGTTTTTTTTGTGTTCTGTCGCTGAGCAGCAGTGAACCATCTGATTGGCCTATCAGAGTTCTCTTTGGGAACTAATTGACTTGATCAGCATTTCTGATCTGGCTATTGTTTATGATTGCACTTAATAAAAAAAAGAAAACAAAAGCTTTTCACTTTTCACCCTTAACCCATGACCTCTAGTTGTAGTCCTACCCAACCTCAGTGGAAAAAGCCCGCTTGTATTTACCCTATCTATACCCCTCAGAATTTTGTATACCTCTATCAAATCTCCTCCCAATCTTCTACATTCTATATATAGATAATAGACAGTAGGTGCAGGAGTAGGCCATTCGGCCCTTCTAGCCAGCACCGCCATTCACTGTGATCATGGCTGATCATACACAATCAGTACCCCGTTCCTGCCCTCTCCCCATATCCCTTGACCCCGCTATAAGAGCTCTATCTAACTCTCTCTTGAATGCATCCAGAGACTTGGCCTCCACTGCCTTCTGGGGCAGAGCATTCCACATATACACCACTCTCTGGGTGAAAAAGTTTTTCCGCATCTCAGTTCTAAATGGCTTACCCCTTATTCTTAAACTGTGGCCTCTAGTTCTGGACTCACCCATCAGCGGGAACATGCTTCCTGCCTCCAGCGTGTCCAATCCCTTAATAATCTTATATGTTTCAATCAGATCCACTCTCATCCTTCTAAATTCCAGTGTATACAAGCCCAGTCACTCCAATCTTTCAACATATGACAGTCCCGCCATTCCGGGAATTAACCTTGTGAACCTACACTGCACTCCCTCAATAGCAAAACTGCACACAATACTCCAGGTGGGGTCTCACCAGGGCCCTGTACAGCTGCAGAAGGACCTCTTTACTCCTATACTCAATTCCTCTTGTTATAAAGGCCAGCATGCCATTAGCTTTCTTCACTGCCTGCTGTACCTGCATGCTTGCTTTCATTGACTGATGTACAAGAACACCTAGATCTCGTTGTGCTTCCCCTTTTCCTAACTTGACTCCATTTAGATAGTAATCTGCCTTCCTGTTCTTGCCACCAAAGTGGATAACCTCACATTTATCCACATTAAACTGCATCTGCCATACATTTGCCCACTCACCCAACCTGTCCAAGTCACCCTGCATTCTCATAACATCCTCCTGACATTTCACACTGCCACCCAGCTTTGTGTCATCGGCAAATTTGCTAATGTTACTTTTAATCCCTTCATCTAAATCATTAATGTATATTGTAAACAGCTGCGGTCCCAGCACCGAACCTTGCGGTACCCCACTGGTCACAGCCTGCCATTCCAAAAGGGACCCGTTAATCGCTACTCTTTGTTTCCTGTCAGCCAGCCAATTTTCAATCCATATCAGTACTCTGCCCCCAATACCATGTGCCCTAATTTTGCCCACTAATCTCCTATGTGGGACTTTATCAAAAGCTTTCTGGAAGTCCAAGTACACTACATCCACTGGCTCTCCCTTGTCCATTTTCATAGTTACATCCTCAAAAAACTCCAGAGGATTAGTCAAGCATGATTTTCCCTTTATAAATCCATGCTGACTCGGACTGATCCTTCTACTGCTATCCAAATGTGTCGTAATTTCCTCTTTTATAATTGACTCCAGCATCTTTCCCACCACTGACGTCAGGCTAACCCTGTTTTCTCTCTCCCTCCTTTCTTGAAAAGTGGGACAACATTAGCCACCCTCCAATCAGCAGAAACTGTTCCTGAATCTATAGAACATTGGAAAATGATTACCAATGCGTCCACGATTTCTAGAGCCACCTCTTTAAGTACCCTGGGATGCAGACCATCAGGTCCCGGGGACTTAACAGCCTTCAGACTCAACAGTCTATCCAACACCGATTCTTGCCTAATATAAATTTCCTTCAGTTCATCCTTTACCCTAGTTCCTTTGGCCACTATTACATCTGGGAAATTGTTTGTGTCTTCCCTAGTGAAGACAGATCCAAAGTACCTGTTCAACTCGTCTGCCATTTCCTTGTTCCCCATAATAAATTCACCCGTTTCTGTCTTCAATGGCCCAATTTTGGTCTTAACTATTTTTTTGCTAGTCACATACCTAAAGAAGCTTTTACTATCCTCCTTTATATTCTAGGCTAGTTTACCTTTGCACCTCATTTTTTCTTGGCGTATTGCCTTTTTTGTTATCTTCTGTTGCTCTTTAAAAGCTTCCCAATCCTCCGGTTTCCCGCTCATCTTTGCTATGTTATACTTCTCTTTTATTTTTATACTGCCCTTTACTTCCCTCGTCAGCCATGGCCGCCCCTTACTCCCCTTAGGATCTTTTTTCCTCTTTGGAATGAACCGATCCTGCACCTTCTGCATTATTCCCAGAACTACCTGCCATTGTTGTTCTACTGTCTTCCCTGCTAGGGTATTGTTCCATTGAACTTTGGCCAGCTCCTCCCTCATAGCTCCATAGCTCCCTTTAACTGTAATACTGAAACATCCGATTTTCCCTCCTCCTTCTCAAATTGTAGGTTAAAACATATCATATTATGATCACTACCTCCTAATGGTTCCTTTACCCTGAGGTCCCTGATCAAATCTGGTTCACTGCACAACACTAAATCTAAAATTGCCTTCTCCCTGGTAGGCTCCAGTACAAGCTGTTCTAAGAATCCATCTCGGAGGCACTCCACAAACTCCCTTTCTTGGGGTCCAGTACCATTCTGATTCTCCCAGTCTACCTGCAAGTTGAAATCTCCCATGACAACTGTATCATTACCTTTGCGACATGCCAATTTTAACTCTTCATTCAACTTACACCCTACATCCAAACTGCTGTTTGGGGGCCTGTAGATAACTCCCATTAGGGCCTTTCTACCCTTAGAATTTCTCAGTTCTATCCATACTGACTCTACATCCCCTGATCCTATGTCCCCCCTCGCAAGGGACTGAATATCATTCCTCACCAACAGAGCCACCCTACCCCCTCTGCCAGTCAGTCTGTCCTTTCGATAAGATGTATATCCTTGAATATTCATTTCCCACAACATCGTACTTGCCAATTTCCAACTGAGCCTCAAGCTCATCTACTTTATTCCTTATACTTTGTGCATTCATATATAATACTTTTAATTTGTTACTCCCCTCTCCTTTCATATAATTCCTATTTCACTTGGCCATACTGTATGATCCCTTCTTGAGCTTTCTACTCCATTGATTCTGTTGTCCTTTTTAACTTTTCTTATTTTCACTTTCCCTTTAACTCCATCCTTATATTTCCAGTTCATCCCCTCCCCTCCACTACTTAGTTTAAACACATCCGTGTTGCAGTGGCAAACCTGTCTGCCAGAATGCTGGTCGCCCGCCTATTAAGGTGCAACCCGTCCCTTTTGTACAATTCATCCCTACCCCAAAACAGATCCCAGTGGTCCAAGAATGTAAATCCTTGCTTCCTGCACCAGTTCCTCAGCCACACATTCAGATCCATTATCTCCCTGTTCCTGCCCTCTCCAGCATGAGGAACTGGAAGCAAACCAGAGATAACCACCCTGGAAGTCCTGCTTTTCAGCCTTCTTCCGAGTTCTCTGAAGTCACGCTGCAGAATGTCCTTCCTCTTCTTCCCGATGTCATTTGTGCCGACATGCACTACCACTTCCGGCTGTTCACCTTCACCCTTGAGGATTCCCTGCAATCGGTCCATGATGTCCTGCATCCTAGCACCAGGGAGGCAACACACCATCCTTAAATCTCGCCTGTTGCCGCAGAAACCCCTTTCCGTACCTCTTACTATGGAGTCCCCTACTACCACGGCTCTTCCTGATGTCTGACTCCTCAGCTCTGCTTCTGCACTAATTTTCGGCTCGCAGACCTGTCCGCCTCTCAGACTGGCAGTATCTTCTGTCCTGACAGCTTCCAAGAGGGTGAATCTGTTTACGAGAGGTACATCCCCTGGGGTCTCCTGTACTTCAAGCATCCTTTCCTTCCTCATCGTCGCCCCCTTTCTCTCTTCCGGTATCCTCGGTGTAACAACCTCACTGTAGGTCCTGTCCAGAAAACTCTCCTTTTCGCAGATAAACCTGAGGTCATCCAGTTCTTTCTTCAGTGCTGCAACATGCTCCTTCAGAAGCTGAATCTGGACACACATTCCACAGCTGTAGCAGCCAGGGGCACCATCAGTGTCCCTGACCTCCCACATCATGCACGTAGCACACTGAATCAGCTCAGCGGTCATGTCTTCACCCTCTCCAATTGTGCCTGGCGTAGTCTCCCCCCTCAGCCTCCTCGCCGAAGACTCTTGAGCCAAAGACTAGCACTTTTCACACCAGGCACTTCTGTCGACCAGGCCGCTTCCCGAATAATATATAATGAAGTCCTAACTCACTCAATCTTTCCTTATAACTCAGGTCTTCCAGACCCAGCAACATCCTCGTAAATTTTCAACCTTATTCACATCTTTCCTGTAGGTAGGTGACTAAAACCGCACACAATACTCCAAATTAGGTATCAGTAATGACTTGTACAACTTCAACATGACATCCCATTTCCTGTACTCAATACATTGATTTACGAAGGCTAATGTGCCAAAAGCTTTCTTTACAACCCTATCTACCTGTGACGCCACTTTTAACGAATTATGGACCTGTATTCCCAGATCCCTTTGTTCTCCCACACTCCTCAGTTCCCTACCATTCACTCTGCAAGATCTATCTTGGTTGGTCCTCCTGAAGTGCACTACTTCACACTTGCCTGCATTAAATTCCATTGCCATTTTTCAGATAACAGCAAGAAATGCAGGAAGAACTCAGCCTGTTGAGTTGCATCTGTGGAACGATTGCAACAGATTCCATCATTTCCAGCTGATGCAGATCCCTCTGCAAGCCATGATAGTCTTCCTCATTGTCCACCACACCCCAGTGTTGATGTCATCCGCAAATTGGCTGATCCAGTTAACCACATTATCATCCAGATCATTGATATAGATGACAAACAATGAAGGACCCAGCACCAATCCCTGCAGCACTCCACTAGTCACAGACCTCCAGTCAGAGGCAACTATCTACTACCACTCTCAGGCTTCTCCCACAGAGCCAAAGCAATGTCTAATAGAGACATCATTCTGGTGTGAACACCGAATTCTCCAGCAGAAACATCGGAAACCACAGGTGCTGGAATTTGAAGCAAGAAACCAGATGCTGAAGGAACTCCACGGGTCTGGCAGCTTCCATGGAAAAATCATTGTTTCAACTCAATACCTTTCATCAGGACTGAAGGACAGGGCAGCCGGCCAGTATACAGAGATGTGAAGCAAGAGCAAGTGGGCAGGTGGTAGGTGGACCCAGGTGAAGAGAGGTAACAGGGCTTTACACTGTACTGCTGCTGAAAGACAGGGAGAGGAGATAATGACAGGCTGGGAGGTTGAAGAGGCGGGAATACAAAGGGCTGGAGATGACGCAAACCGATGGCAATTGTTCTACAGATGCAATGAGTAGGCGGAGATCCTCCTGGGTTTCCTGCTTTCATCTCAGAGAGCTCTGTTCTGGCCTGGAGGGGCAGAGGTGACCCGCGCAGGTTAGCACTCAGTACCTGGCATTCGTACATCTTCTTTCTTCCTTTCTTGGCACCCATACCAGTACGGCAGGCTACCAGGTGGCATTTCAGAGTGCTGTTTCTGGCAAAGCGCTCGTGGCAGTTTGGGCATTCAAAGGGCTTCTCACCTGCAGGACAAGAACAGTAGGCATTTCCATTACACTCAGTGGCCACTTTATTAGACACACCTGCTCGTTAATGCAAACATCTAATCAGCCAATCGTGTGGCAGGAACTCAATGCATAAGAGCATGCAGACATGATCAAGAGGTTCAGTTGTTGTTCACATCAAACATCAGAATGAGGAAGAAATGTGACCCAAGTGAATTTGACCATGGAATGATTATTGGTGCCAGACAGGGTGGTTCAAGTGTCTCAGGAACTGCTGATTTCTAGAGATAACAGAGAACAGTGTGTAAAACAAAAAGTATCAAGTGAGTGGCAGGTCTGTGGGCAAAAACACCTCTGTTAATGAGAGAGGCTGGAGGAGAATGGTCAAACTGGTTCAAGCTGATGGGAAGGTGACAGTAACTCAAATAATCACACGTTACAACAAATGTGCAGAAGAGATTTTCTGAACAAACCTTGAAGTGGATGGGCTACAGCAGCAGAAGACCACTAGCAGGAGGTAGAGGAGCCTGCAGACCCATATTCCGTGAATCAAGAACAGCTTCCTCCACTCCACCATCAGATTTCAGAGCGATCCAGAAACCCACGAACACTACCTCAGTATTCCATGTTTTGCACCATTTATTTATTTCATATGTTATAATAATTTTATGCCTTCACACTGTACTGCTGCTGCAAAACAAAAGCATTTTTCACATCATACAAGTTAATAAATCTGATCCAGATTCTAGAAGGGACTGGCTATTGGAGATGGGAGACAAGAAATTACATATCTGAATCAGACTTATTATCACTGACCGACTGTATATCATAAAATTGGTTGTTTTGTGCCAACAGAACAGTACAAGACATAAGAATTACTATTAATTACAATAAAATTGCCAAAATCACTGCCAAAAAGGAGCAGAACAGTGAGGTAGCAATCGTGGGCTCATGGATTGTTGGGAAATCTCAAAGTCCAAAATCCGAAGTAAATTTATTAACCAAGTACATATGTGTCACCATATACAACCCTGAGATTCATTTTCTTGCAGGCATACTCAATAAATCTAATAACCATAATAGAATCAATGTAAGACTGCACCAACAGAGCAGATAACCTGTGTGCAAAAGACAACAAACTGTGTAAGTATAAAAAAAGAAAAAAATAGAAATAATAATAATAAATAAGAAAATACAAAAAGTAAAATATAATAATAATAAATATTGAAAACATGGGATGAAGAGTCTTTGAAAGTGAGTCCATAGGCTGTGGGAAAAGTTCAGTGACGGGGTTAGTGAAGTTGAGTGAAGTTACCCCCTTTGGTTCAACAGCCTGACAGTTAAGGGGTAATAACTATTCCTAAACCTGGTGGTATGAGTCTTGAGGCTCCCGTAACTTCTTCCTGATGGCAACAGTGAGAAGAGAGCATGACCTGGGTGCTGGGGTCCCTGATGATGAATCCTATGACAGCACTCTGTGTAGATGTGCTCGGTGGTGGGGAGGGCTTTAGTTGTGATGGACTGGGCAGTACCGACTACATTTTGTAGCATTTTCTGTTTGAGGGAATTGGTGTTTCTATACAAGGCTGTGATGCAGCCAGTCAATATACTATCCACTACGCATTTATAGAAGTTTGTCGAGGTTTTAAATATCATGCTGCATCTTCACAAACTTCTAAAGAAGTAAAGGTGCTGCCATGCTTTCTTTGTAATTGCCCTCATGTGCTGGGCCTAGGACAGGTCCTCTGAAATGATAAGGAATTCAAGATTGCTGACACTCTCCACCTCTGAGTCCCGATGAGCACTGGCTCTCGGACCTCTGGTTAAGAGATTGTTGTTGTGGCATCACTCGGCCAGATTTTCAGTCTCCCTCCCATAAGCTGATTCGTCACCACCTTTGATTCTGCCTATGACAGTGGCGTCGTCAGCAAACTTGAACGTGGCTTTGGAGCTGTGCTCAGCCACAGCATCACAAGTGTAAAGTGAGTAGAGCTGGGGGCTGACCTGTGCTGATGAGGTTGTGGAGGAGATGTTGCGGCCAAACCGAACTCACTGGGGTCTGCAAGTCAGGATCCAATTGAATAAGGAGGTATTGAGGCCGAGGTTTCGGAACTAATTGATTAGGTTTGAGGGGATGATAGTATTGAATGCCAAACTGTAGTCAATAAGCAGCATCCTGATGTGTGCACCTTTGCTGCCCCAATGTTCCAGGGGTGAAAGAAGAGCCAATGAGACGGCATCTGTTGATGACCTGTCGTGCCGGTAGGCAAAAGGAATGGATCCAAACTGTTTCTCAGGCAGGAGTTGATACGCTTCATCACCAGCCCCTCAGAGCACCTCATTACAGTGAATGTAGGTGCTACTGGATAATAATCATTGAGGCAAGTTGTCACGTTCTTTTTTGGCACCAGTATAATTGAAGGCTGCTTGAAGCAGTATACCGAACTGTGAGGTTAAAAGTACTGAACGTTCCAGCCAGTTGATCAGCACAGGTATTTAGTACTCAGCCAGGTACCCCATCTGGGCCGGATGCTTTCCCTGGATTCACCCTCCAGAAGGATGCTGTCACATCAGCCCCAGAGACTGAAGTCACAGGGTCATCGGGGGCTGTGGAGTTTGTAATGGTTCCTCCATTGATAGTGTGGATGTGTGCTTAGCCCACTGCTCTACTCTCTGTACCCATAACTGTGTGCCTTTGCACAGCTCAAATGCCATCTATAAATTTGCTGATGATACAACTATTGTTGGCAGAATTTCAGATAGTGACGAGAAGGTGTACAAAAGCAGGATATAACAGCTTTTTCAAAGAAAGGGCCTTCCGTTCCTCCACCATCAATGCTACCCTCAACTGCATCTCTTCCATTTCACACGTCTGCTCTTGCCCCATTCTCCCGCCACCCTACATGGATAGGATTCCTCTTGTCCTCACCTACCACTCCACAAGCCTCAACATCCAGCACATAATTCTCCATAACTTCTGCCACCTCCAACAGGATCCCATCACCAAACACATCTTTCCCTCCCCACCAACTTTCTGCTTTCTGCAAGGATCTCTCCCTATGTGACTCCCTTGTCCAATCATCCCTCCCCACTGATCCCATTCCTGGCACTAATCCTTGAGAGCGGTACAAGTGCTACACATGCCCCTACCCCTCCTACCACTACCACTCAGGGCCCGTAACAGTCCTTCCAAGTGAGGTGACACTTCACCTGTGAGTCTGTTGGGGGTCACATACTGTGTTTGGAGCTCCCGATGTGACCTCTTGTATATCGGTGAGACCCGACATAGATTGGGAGACCACTTCACCAAGCATATACACTCCATCCGCCAGAACAAGCAGGATCTCCCACCCTTTTTAATTCCGCTTCCCATTCCAATATGTCCATTCATGGCCTCCTCCATGGTCACGATGAGGCTACACTCAGGTTGGAGGATCAACACCATATATTTCGTCTGGGTAGCCTCCAACCTAATGGCATGAACATCGACTTCTTGAACTTCCAGTAATGCCCCCTCCCCTCCCCCTTTACCATTCCCCATCCCCTTGTCGCTCTCTCAGCTTATCCCATGCCCGCCCATCGCCTTCCTCTGATGCTCCTCCTGCTGTTTCATTCTTCCATGGCCTTCTGTCCTCTCCTATCAGACTCCTCTTTCTCCAACCCAGTATCTCTTTCACCAATCAACTTCCCAGCTCTTTACTTCACCCCTCCCCCCCTTGTGTTTCTCCCTCCCCTCCCCTCCCCTCACCTTTTAACTCTACTCCCCATCTTCTTTTCTCCAGTCCTACTGAAGGGGGCCTGACCCGAAATGTCGAATGGACTCTTTTCCATAGATGCTGCCTGGCCTGCTGAATTCCTCCAGCATTTTGTGTGTGTCGCTTGGATTTCCAGCATCCACAGATTTTCTCTCGTTTGTGATATAGCAGCTAGTTGAGTGGTGTCAAGCAACAACTAAGACCAAAGAACTGAGTGTGGACTTCAGAAAGGGGAAGTGGAGGGAACAGTTCTCATAGAGAGATCAGAAGTGGAAAGGGTGAGCAATTTCAAGTTCCTGAGTATCATCATCTCTGAAAATCTATCCTGGGCTCAACATAACAATGCAGTTACAAAGGAGGCATGACAGTAGTTATATTTCATTAGGAGTTTGAGGAGATTTGGTATCTCACCAAAGACACTCACTAATTTCTACAGATGTACCGCTGAGTGTGTTCTAACTGGTTGCACCACTGTCTGGTATTGGGCGGGGGGGAGGCTACTGCACAGGATTAAAATAAGCTGCAGAAAGTTATCAAATCAGTCAGCTCCATCATGGGCACTCATCTCCCCAGCATTCAGATCATCTTCACATGCCCTCTTTTCAGTGCTATCATCAGAGAGGAAGTACAGGAGACTGAAGACACACACTCAATGATTCAGGAACAGCTTCTTTCCTCTGCCATCCAATTTCTGAAGGGACAATTAACCCATGAACATTACCTCACTACTTTTTTTTGCCTGCGTCACTTGATTTCACTTTGCAAGAGGTGACAGCATTCAAGCCCTGCCACAGCTGTTGAGTATCCTTTGTTGGATTAAAAGTAACATTAGCAAATTTGCAGATGACACAAAGCTGGGTGGCAGTGTGAAATATGAGGAGGATGTTATGAGAATGCAGGGTGACTTGGGCAGGTTGGGTGAGTGGGCAAATGTATGGCAGATGCAGTTTAATGTGGATAAATGTGAGGTTATCCACTTTGGTGGCAAGAACAGGAAGGCAGGTGACTATCTGAATGGTGTCAAGTCAGGAAAAGGGGAAGTACAAGGAGATCTAGGTGTCCTTGCTCATCAGTCACTGAAAGTAAGCATTCAGGTACAGCAGGCAGTGAAGAAAGCTAATGGCATGCTGGCCTTTATAACAAGAGGAATTGAGTATAGGAGTAAAGAGGTCCTTCTGCAGCTGTACAGGGCCCTGGTGAGACCCCACCTGGAGTATTGTGTTCAGTTTTGGTCTCCAAATTTGATGAAGGACATTCTTTCTGTTGAGGGAGTGCAGCGTAGGTTCACGAGGTTAATTCCCAGGATGGCAGGACTGTCAGATGTTGAAAGATTGGAATGACTGGGCTGGAATTTAGAAGGATGAGAGGGGATCTAATTGAAACATATATGATTATTAAGGGATTAGACACGCTAGAAAAAGGAAACATGTTCCCAATGTTGGGGGAGTCCAGAATCAGAGGCCACAGTTTAAGAATAAGGGGTAGCCCATTTAGAACGGAGTTGAGGAAAAACTTTTTCACCCAGAGAGTTGTGGATCTATGGAATGCTCTGCCTCAGAAGGTAGTGGAGACCAATTCTCTGGATGCTTTCAAGAAAGAGTTAGATAGAGCTCTTAAAGATAGCGGAGTCAAGGGATATGGGGAAAAGGCAGTAACGGGGTACTGATTGTGGATGATCAGCCATGATCACATTGAATGGTGGTGCTGGCTCGAAGGGCCGAATAGCCTACTCCTGCACCTATTGTCTATTGATTCAAGTTTAGTCCAGAAAAGCCAGTTTGCCAGTAAGCTGGCTTTTTTGATATTGTATGTGGACCTCTTGTAATCTTCTTGGTCCCCAGACCTGAATGTCCCTGAGGTGGCCCTCAGCAGATTGCAGATCTCATGGTTCATCCAGGGCTTCTGGCTGGGGAAGACTAAAAGATTTTGTGGGGACACTCTCAACTACGACCGTTTTTATAAATCTGATGACACAGGAGGATGGGTGGTGGGGTGGAGATATCTCTCTACCAAAGGAGGTGAAAGGCACAACATACACAAAAAGCTGGAGGAACGGTTGTCATTTCGGCTGAGACCCTTCTTCAGGACTGGAAAGGTGCTACAATAAGGTGGCGGGAGGGGAAGAAGGCTAGCCAGAAGGTGATATGTGGCTGTGGTAGTGAGTCTAGGTGAGTTCATGACAGGGATCACAGAGTGAGAGCAGTGAGAAAGGGTCTCACTGAATTTCCGTAAGAGACTTTGCAATGCAGCTGCAAGTCATAAACTCAAGAGATTCTGCAGATGCTGGAAATCTAGAGCAACACACACAAAATGCTGGAGGAACTCAGCAGGCCAGGCAGCACCTACTGAGGGAAACAAATTTTGCAGCAGCTGTACATTGCAATACATAGCAAATCATAATAATAAAAAAATAAAAACCAACAATTTCAGTAAGGTATATACAAACAAATTAAATAAGTAGTGCAGAAAAAAAGAGATGGTGTTCATGGGTTCCTTGTCCATTCAGAAATCAGATAGTGGAGGGGAAGAAGTTGTTCCTGAATCACTGAGTGTGTGTCTTCAGGCTCCTGTACCTCCTCCCTGATGGTAACAATGAGAAGAGGACACATCCTGGGTGATGGGTGGCCTTAATGATGGATGCCACCTAATTGTCCCCAATGCTGGGGAGGTTAGTACCCGTGGCAGCCCTGGCTGAGAGCGCCAGAACCAGTAGCATTCAGGAACAGCTACTTCACTTCACTGGAACCTAAGCACTAGCTCTTCAATGTACAGTGTGACGATAATAAACCACCTTCGTTCTTACCCGTGTGTTTCCTGAGATGCTCTTTAAAGTGTCCGAAGTGGTCAAACTGTTTCTCGCAGTACTGGCACACGTGTACCTTGCGGACGCAGCGCGGCTTTTTGTTGGTGCCCTCTTCGTCGCGGTGGGAGGAGAGGTGTTGTTTCCAGGCGCTCTCCCGCGTGTACTGCTTGCTGCAGAGGTGGCAGACGTAGTTCTCTCCTGAGTGGATCTTCATGTGCTCTTTGAAGTGGTAGAAGAGTCTGAAGATGCGGCTGCACTTCTCGCAGCAGAACACCTTGTCGCCCTGCGCCAGCACCTCCACGATGTGGATGCTCTCCTCCGTGGAGATGGTGGCCGCCTCCGCCTCCGCCTCCGCCTCTGCCTCCTCCTCCTCTTCCTGGGGCTGGGCTGCGAGCTCCAGCTCCCCCTCCCTCTCTGGCTCCTTGTCCACATTGTCCTGCTGGTACTTGCTGGTGATGTCGGCGAGCAGTGCCAGGGCCGACTCAGCCTGCTGCTCCGAGCTCGGCACACTGTCGGCCGGCTGCGCCGTCTCGTCTGCTGCGGGCTGCTCCTCAGCCACAGTCACTCCAGTGTCCGTCGCCTCCTCCTCCATCCGCTCGGTGTCCCCGCCAATCTCCACGATCTCAGCTGCAAAGACGTTCTCCTGGTCGATCTCCACCGTCTCCATCTCCTGGATGGTGGGCAGCGTTTCGGTGATGACAATGGACGTCTCTGTTATCGTCTGATTCAAGGTTTTCCGCTTGTGAAAATTCGTGGCCTGGGCTGTTGGAGACTTGGCGCTGTCCCTGGGAAGCAGAACAGGATAATCAGGGGAAACAGAAAGATCGGGAACGACAGGCAAAACCCCAGGATGCAGAGCAGGGCAGCAGGGGAGACACACAAGTCAGTGAGATGGGCATAGGTAGGGTGAATGAACTGAGTCTTTTTCACAGTGTTGGAAAATCAAGAACTAGGGGCATAGACTTAAGATGAGAGTGGAGAAACTTAACAGGAACTTGAGGGGCAACTTCTTTTACACCAAGTGTTTTATGTATATGGATTGAGCTCCCAGAGCACATCGTTGACCATAACGTATACTGCAGAAGTAGAATTAGGCCACTCAGTCCATCAAGTCTGGTCTACCATTCCATCACTGCTGAATTATTTTCCCCCTCAACCCTATTCTCCTGTCTTCTCCCTGTAACCTTTAATGCCCTGACCAATCAAGAACCTATCAACCTCCACTTTAAATATTCCCATTAACTTACCGTCCGCCATCTGTGGCAATAAGTTCCACAGATTCACCACCTTCTGGCTAAAGAAATTCCCCCCAATCTCCTTTCTAAAGGGACGACCTTGTATTCTGAGGCTGTGCCCTTTGGTCCTACTCTCCCATTATAGGAAACATTTTCACCATGCCCACTCAATCTGGCCCTTTCAACATTTGACAGTTTTCGATGAGATCCCCTCTCATTCTTCTAAACTCCAGTGAGTACAGGCCCAGAGACATCAAATGCTCCTCACTCATTAACCCTTTCGTTCATGAAATCATTCTCATGAACCTCCTCTGGACCCTCTCCAATGCCAGTGCATCCTTTCCTAGATATGGGGCCCAAATTTGCTCATCTCTACACTAACCCATTTGCCTGCATTAGGGCAATATCCTTCCACTCCGTCTCTATTTAAATATAAAACTCCGATCTCAAACCTCCGCTGCCCTGCAGCTATACCCACTCAGTAAACACTGAGGGAACCATCTGGAGCTGGAATCCCTCAGGCAGTCCTACATTGAGTTCAGCACTGACTGGCAACTCCAGTGGTGATGCTGTTGGTGGCAAGCGGTATCGGTCTCTGCCGTTCCTTTGGATTCACCAGTTGCACTGGCAGCAGCTTGCTTTCACATTGTAATGCCCTGGCTTGCATACAAGACAGATAGGATGCAACATCCAACCTCGACCCTGACCGACAGAGGCCTCACTATCTTAAACCTACAGTCTCTTGAGTTTGAGTTTGGGAAAGATTTGAACCATTTGCACCCCTCTGCGCTGCTCATAATCTCATACACCTCTTCTCAGGCCATCTGTGCTGCCGGGAACACAATCCAGCCTTTCTCCTACTCTGCCAGATTTCCCTATCGTACACAGTACAGGGAAGGACAGGCCCTTCAGCCCACAATGCTGTGCTGAATTAACTAAACTAATGACTGCTAATTCATCTAATCCCTCTTCCCCCCCACCCCCACTCTCTGCACATTATCAGCCTGCCCGCCATCAACAACATACAAAAGTCTTAGGGGCATATACATAGAAGGCTGCCTGAGATTTTTGCACAGTATGTATGTCACTGTAGGTATTGCTCTGTACTACTGCCACAAAAACAAAAACAGACTTCATGACATATGTGAGTGACGATAAACCTGATTCTGACCTGGGTCTCCATTGTGGACTGAGTGTGGGAAGGGGAGGAGAGGAATCATGGTTGGGAAAAGGGGGAAGAGAGAGGGGAGGGAGCAGGAAGCATGAGAGAGACATTCACACACCCCTCCCACAGCACTCCACCCTTCACCATTCCCAATATCCTTTGCTCCCACTAGATTTACAAGCTCGCTCTCTGCTCCACATTGACAATATAGGGCCAGTAATATCATGAGGGATCCCACCCACCCTACGCATGGGCCTCACATCAGGGAGGATCCCACCCACCCTGCTCATGGGCCTCACATCAGGGACGATCCCACCCACCCTGCACATAGGCCTCACATCAGGAATGATCCCACCCACCCTGCGCAGGGGCCTCACATCAGGGAGGATCCCACCCACCCTGCTCATGGGCCTCACATCAGGGAGGATCCCACCCTTCCTGCTCATGGGCCTCACATCAGGGATGATCCCACCCACCCTGCTCATGGGCCTCACATCAGGGATGATCCCACCCACCCTGCGCAGGGGCCTCACATCAGGGAGGATCCCACCCACCCTACGCAGGGGCCTCACATCAGGGATGATCCCACCCACCCTGCTCATGGGCCTCACATCAGGAATGATCCCACCCACCCTGCGCAGGGGCCTCACATCAGGGAGGATCCCACCCAGCCTGCTCATGGGCCTCACATCAGGGAGGATCCTACCCTCCCTGCTCATGGGCCTCACATCAGGGAGGATCCTACCCTCCCTGCTCATGGGCCTCACATCAGGGAGGATCCCACCCTTCCTGCTCATGGGCCTCACATCAGGGATGATCCCACCCACCCTGCTCATGGGCCTCACATCAGGGACGATCCCACCCACCCTGCTCATGGGCCTCACATCAGGGAGGATCCCACCCTCCCTGCTCATGGGCCTCACATCAGGGATGATCCCACCCACCCTACGCAGGGGCCTCACATCAGGGAGGATCCTACCCACCCTGCTCATGGGCCTCACATCAGGGACGATCCCACCCACCCTGCTCATAGGCCTCACAATCAGGGAGGATCCTACCCTTCCTGCTCATGGGCCTCACATCAGGGAGGATCCCACCCACCCTACGCAGGGGCCTCACATCAGGGAGGATCCTACCCACCCTGCTCATGGGCCTCACATCAGGGACGATCCCACCCACCCTGCTCATGGGCCTCACATCAGGGAGGATCCCACCCACCCTGCTCATGGGCCTCACATCAGGGAGGATCCCACCCACCCTGCTCATGGGCCTCACATCAGAGAGGATCCCACCCTTCCTGCTCATGGGCCTCACATCAGGAATGATCCCACCCACCCTGCTCATGGGCCTCACATCAGGGATGATCCCACCCACCCTGCTCATGGGCCTCACATCAGGGAGGATCCTACCCTTCCTGCTCATGGGCCTCACATCAGGGATGATCCCACCCACCCTGCTCATGGGCCTCACATCAGGGATGATCCCACCCACCCTGCTCATGGGCCTCACATCAGGGAGGATCCTACCCTTCCTGCTCATGGGCCTCACATCAGGGATGATCCCACCCACCCTGCGCAGGGGCCTCACATCAGGGAGGATCCCACCCACCCTGCTCATGGGCCTCACATCAGGGAGGATCCCACCCACCCTGCTCATGGGCCTCACATCAGGGAGGATCCCACCCAGCCTGCTCATGGGCCTCACATCAGAGAGGATCCCACCCACCCTGCTCATGGGCCTCACATCAGGGAGGATCCCACCCACCCTGCTCATGGGCCTCACATCAGGGAGGATCCCACCCACCCTGCGCAGGGGCCTCACATCAGGGAGGATCCCACCCACCCTGCGCAGGGGCCTCACATCAGGGAGGATCCCACCCACCCTGCGCAGGGGCCTCACATCAGGGATGATCCCACCCACCCTACGCAGGGGCCTCACATCAGGGACGATCCCACCCACCCTACGCAGGGGCCTCACATCAGGGACGATCCCACCCACCCTGCTCATGGGCCTCACATCAGGGATGATCCCACCCAGCCTACGCAGGGGCCTCACATCAGGGACGATCCCACCCACCCTGCTCATGGGCCTCACATCAGGGATGATCCCACCCAGCCTACGCAGGGGCCTCACATCAGGGAGGATCCTACCCTTCCTGCTCATGGGCCTCACATCAGGGATGATCCCACCCAGCCTACGCAGGGGCCTCACATCAGGGACGATCCCACCCAGCCTACGCAGGGGCCTCACATCAGGGAGGAGGCTACCCACCCTACGCAGGGGCCTCACATCAGGGAGGAGGCTACCCAGCCTGCGCAGGGGCCTCACATCAGGGATGATCCCACCCACCCTACGCAGGGGCCTCACATCAGGGAGGAGGCTACGTAGCATCCACGCCATCACCACCAGATTCATAAACAGTTACTTTCCCCAAGCAGTGAGGCTGATCAACACCTTCAGCCACCAACCCACCCCTGCGCACCCCCAATCACCACTACTTTATCATTTCCCTTATTAAGGAGACAGAGAGCCAAGTTACCAGGTGAACGAGGAGTTTTTGGGGTACTGCAAGTCTGTGTCTTTATTGATGCTTTGCTGCACGCTTGAGTGCTCGGTGGGGGTTGCTGATGCTTTTTGCTGGGGGGTGAGTTGGTGCCTTGCTGCTGCCTGTGTGTGGGAGGGGGAGGTGGGGGGGGGGGGCTTAGGAGTTCTAATGTTTCGTTCATTCTTTGGGGCACTCCTCTGTTTTCCTGCATGTCTGTGAAGAAAAGAATTTCAGGATATATATTGTATACATTTCTCTGACGTTAAATGTACCTATTTATATTTATTGTGTTTTCTATTATTGTGTTTTTTGTGCTGCATCGGATCTGGAGTGACAATTATTTCATTCTCCTTTACACTTGTGTACTGGAAATTATATGAAATAATCTTGAATCTACCTACCCCTCGTACCGGAAATTTCAATCCTGGGGAAAAGATACTGGATCTGTACTCCATCTGCACTTCTCGTATTTTATTAACTTTATCTAATCTCTCCTGAGCCTCAGTCACTTCAGAGATAAAGGCCACAGGTTTTCGATACTACCTCTTCCAAACCAGGCAGCATTCTCGTAAACCTCCCGTGCACCTTCTCCAAAGCTGCCACATCCTCCTTACAATGAGGTGACCAGAATTGAATGCAATACTCTAAAGGTAGCCTAAGCAATGTTTTATATATCTGCAATATAACTTCCCAACTCTTGAACTCAGTCCCTCGGCTAATGAAGGCAAGCATGTTGTTGCCTTCTTCACCACCCTACTGACCTTGGCGGTCATTTCTAGGGAGCCATGTTGACAGAACCTAAGAACCCGCTGTTCAAGATAACAACATACTAGGTTGTATAATGTTATTTCCAGTGCATAGTGAATAGAAAAGAACAGAACTTTATTGTCATTCCTCAAGACAACGAGATTGTCTTGGACTGTACTACTACAGTCTGTGCAAAACAGATATTTACAGTACAAGGTCACTGGCAAGCTGGGGTGGAGCATTATTCAAGTGTACAACAGCCTGCAGGAAGAAGCTGTTTTTTTAGTCTTGCTGCCTTGGCTAAGACGTTTCTGTATCTTCTACCTGATGGCAGGAGATTGACAGCACGTGTCTGAGTTGGGATGGGTCTTAAGTGTAAGAGAGAACCAAATAACTGTTACTCCTGATCCGATGCAGCATAAAAACACAATAAATATAAATCCATGGAACAGTTTATATACATAGACAGTATATATGTCAGTAAAGTGACACTAGGCACAGGAGTGTCTGTACATAAGGTGACTGACAGGAAATGATAAAATAGTGGTGGTTGGGGGTGTAGAGGGTTGGGTTAGTGGGTGGAGGTGTTGATCAGTGTTACTGTTTGGGGAAGGTAACTGTTTTTGAGTCTGGTGGTCCTGGTGTTGATGGTATATAGCCTTCTCCCTGATGGGTGTGGGACGGTATGAATTAACTGTGGAATCTCCCTTCAGGTCAGCACCTCACCCAGGCCAAGATTGAATTCCATCTGCCACTTCCCTTCCATTTCTGCACTCTCAGGTTGGAGGAGCAACACGAGGGAGCCACAATCAGGGTGGAGGAGCAACACCTTCCATTCTGTCAAGGTAGACCCAAACTGATGACATAGACATCACATTCTCCAACTTCCGGAAATTTCCCCTCCCCCTCTCTCTTTTCATTTCCCCACTCTGGCCTCTTACCTCTGCTCCTCACCTTCCTGTCACCTCCGCCTGATGCCCCTTTTCCTGCCCTTTCTCCCATGATCCACACTCCTCTCTAACAACCTCCTCCTTCTTCAGGCCTTCAACTTTTCCACCTATTCGCTGCTTCTAACTTCATTCCTCACTATCCCCCACCCACCTAGCTAACCCTATCACCTTCGAACGTCATCTTCCCCCCCCCCCCCGCCCCCACCTTCTTATTCTGGCATCTTCCCCCTTGCTTTCCAGTTCTGATGAAGGCTCTTGGCCTGAAATGTCAACTGTTTATTAATTTCCATAAAGCTGCCTGACCTGCTGAGCTCCCCCAGCATTTTGTGTGTGTTGCCCGTTTCTGAAAGTGACCAGTGGAATCAGCAGCAGACAATGGAGCCCATGCAGCCCAGTGTACCTGCTCCCAAAGGAGCAGAGACAAACACAAGCCCCCAATGTTACCGGTTGTTGAGGGCTTTCATCGCCTCCTCCATCTGTAAATACTCTGCTGCCTTCCTGACGTCACTCGCCTCTTCCTGCTGCAGCTCCATCAGCTTGGCAGTGTAGGTGAACTCGATCAGGTGCTGAAACGCCAGGTTGCTCACCCCTGAGACCAAACAGGAAGAAATCAGTGTTACCACCTCCATCCTCATCTCCTGCATACCCTCACCACCACCGACCACCTACACCCACTGCAGATGAACTTGACAGTTTAAATGTCAAGTTCAAGTTTATTGTCATTCAACCACACACGTATGCTGATGAACAAAACAATGTTCTTCCAAACAAAGGTGCACAACACAGTACATATAACACACGCACACAACACGTAAAGTACCATGACCACAAATAACTTAACAAATAATAAGCTGTATGTACGATACAAGTTTAAAAACTAAACTGTGTAATGCCTGTGCTTCATATGTGGTGGTGACAGGGAGTTCAGTAGTGTTACAGTCCTTATCTACGGTACCTCCTGCCTGAAGGCAGGGAGTCAAAGAGATTGTTGGACGGATGGGAGGGATCGTTGACGATTCTAAAGTTGCTGCGTACGCAGTGCCCCTGACAAATATCTTGGATGGGTGGAACAGAGACCCAAGCAACACACACAAAATGCTGGGGGATCTCAGCAGGCCAGGCAGCATCAATGGAAAAGAAAACAGCTGACAGTTTGAGCCGAAACCCTTCAGCAGGACAGGAGAAATAAACTGAGGAGTAGGTTTAAAAGGTGGGGCAAGGAGAGAGAGAAACACAAGGCGATAGGTGAAACCTGGAGGGGGAGGGATGAAGTAAAGAGCTGGGTTGATTGGTGAAAGAGACAGAAGGCCATGGAAGAAAGAAAAGGGGGGAGGAGCAGCAGGGGGAGGCGATGGGTGGACAAGGAGATAACATGAGAGAGGGAAAAGAGGATGGGAAATGGTGAAGGTGGGGGGGGAGAGTTGAGGGGTATTACCAAAAGTTTGAGAAATTGATATTAATGCCATTAGGTTGGAGGCTACCCAAACGGAATACAAGGTGTTGTTCCTCCAACCTCAGTGTGACCTCATCACGACAGTGGAGGAGGCCATGGATTGACATATCGGAATGGGAATGGGAAGTGGAATTAAAATGAGCGGCCACTGGGAGATCCCACTTGTTCTGGTGGACAGAGCGTAGGTCTCCCAATCTATGTCAGATCTCACCAATGTACAGGAGGCCACACTGGAAGCACAATATATTGACCCCAACAGACTCACAGGTGAAGTGTTGCCTCACCTGGAAGGACTGTTTAGGCCCCTGAACATTACTGAGGGAGGAGATGTAGGGGCAGGTGTTGCACTTGTTCCGCTTGCAAGGATAAGTGCCGGGAGGGAGATTGGTGGAGAGGGACAAATGGACAAGGGAGCCCTGCGGAAAGCAGAAAGTGGGGGTGGGGGGGAGGTGGAAGATGTGCTTGGTGGTGGGATCCCGTTGGAGGTGGCGGTAGTTTCGGAGAATTATGTGCTGGACGCAGAGGTGATAAGTGAGGACAAGAGGAACGTTATCCCTAGTAGGGTGGTGGGAGGATGGGGTAAGAGCAGATGTGCATAAAATGGAAGAGATGTGTTTGAGGGCAGTGATGATGGTGGAGGAAGGGACACCCCTTTCTTTGAAAAAGGAGGACATCTCCTTCGTTCTAGAATTAAAAGCCTTATCCTGGGAGCAGATGTGAGAGAGATGGAGGAATTGAAAGGGGATGGCGTTTTTACAAGTAACAGGCTGGGATGAGATGTAGTCTAAGAGGCCTAAAGTAGCTTTGAGAGTCTGTTGGTTTATAATATACATCAGTGGACAAGCTGTCTCCAGAGACAGAGACAGTGAGATTGAGAAAGGGAAGGGAGGTGTTGGAAATAGACCAGGTGAGTTTGAGGGCAGGGTGGAAGTAGGAGGCAAAGCAGATGAAACTGACAAGTTCAACATGGGTGCTTTTTGCAAGTAACAGAGTGGGAGGAGGTATAGTCCAGGTAGCTGTGAGAGTCCATGGGTTTATAATAGACATTAGTGGATAAGCTGTGTCCAGAGATAGAGACAGTGAGATCGGAAAAGGGAAGAGAGGTTTCGGAAATGGAAATGGACAAGAGAGACCCTGATGAGTCTCCCACCAGTCCTAACATCAAATTACTCACCCCTGTCAGAGCAGCCTCCAACTGATGGCATGAATATCGATTTCTCCTTCCAGTAAAAAAAAAATTCCCTCCCCCTCCTGTCTTCTTTTATTCCCCACTCTTCTCACCTGCCTATCACCTCCCCCTGGATTCCCTTCTACTTCCCTGCCTCCCATGGTCCACTCTCCTCTCCAATCAGATTCCTTCCTCTCCAGCCCTTTACATTTCCGACCCACCTGGCTTCACCTATCATCTTCTAGCTATCCTCCTTCCTCTGCTCCCCCCATCTTTTTATTCTGACATCTTCACCCTTCCTTTCCAGTCCTGATGAAGGGTCTCAACCCGAAACGTTGACTGATTATTCATTTCCATCGAAGCTGCCTGACCTGCTGAGTTCCTCCAGCATTTTGTGTGTGTTAGTCGGGATTTCCAGCATCTGAAGAATTTCTCCTGTTAAAGGTTAGGTTTACCTTTATTTGTTACATGTATGCTAAACATTGAACACACAGTGAAATGTGTCATTTGCATCAACGACAAAGACAACCAAAGGATGTGCCGTGGGAGCCTGTGTTTCTGGCACTCACATCACTACCCACAACTTCCTAATGATTTACTATTCTTGAAAGAGAGCAGAAAACAATTCATGGAAATAGTTAAAAAGTTATTAAAAAAAAAAGAACAAACTACTGTTTAATTGAGTAACAAATTATGTACTTAAATGAAATACAGAACACTTTAGAATATTACCACAGTACTATAGAAGTGTGCATTAGTTGTTAACAGTTACCGACAGAGGAATTGACTGCTCTGTGTTGCCGTGTTTTATTGATTGACTATAAATGAACAATATCAGCACTGACACCCAGAGCAGATAATGGACTGCCTTCATTGCCTTCCTGCACAAAGTAGCATCATAATCCGTGAGCCAAGTTATCGAAAATCACTGCTTTTTGATTTGGAATAACACAACATGAGCAGACACAACTGATACTATTTAAAAGCTGTTTGCTCTAATCATGGTGAAGTGTCTAACAGCCACAATAGGTGCACTTGACTGACACTATTTAGAAACTGTTCAGCAAGCCTCACGTCCCAATTAAACGACAAAATGTCCCAAATAGAAGTAGGGATTGCCAGCTATTTTCGAGACTAGTTTTGTTCTTAAGAGTTGTCCCAAATAAATAGCTGCCCTGATTAAACAATGGCCCAATTCCAATTCATTTCCACAGCATGTAATTTGGTGAAACCAGATTAGTCAGACCTATTTGAAGGTGCTGTGATCTGAATTTAGGTGGCTCACTTCTTACCAATTCATCGCTCTGACAATGTAAGAGAACTCGATCAGGTGCTGAAATGCCAGTTACTCAGCCCCAACACAAAGCTTTATTTGTCACACCTACATCAAATGTTGAAGCATAGAGTGAAATGCATCGTGTGCGTCAATGACCGAGGAGGAGCTGGGGGCAGCCCGCAAGTGTCAGCGTGCTTCAGGCAGCAACGTGGCATATCCACAAATTATTAACCCTAGCTAACCTGCGTGGGATGTGGGAGGAAACCGGAGCACCCACACTGCCATGGGAAGAACCTATAAAACTCCTTAAAGACAGCAGCAGGAATTGATCCCCGATTACCAGCACTGTAATGCATTGGGCTACAGCATCACAGGAAGCTAAGGACAACCTCTGCTCTGCTCAAACTCACTCAGCCTCCCTTGCCACCCTGTCACCAGTTGCTTCGGACAGACTCAAGAGCATACCGACCCTACTACATCGACAGAGGCTTCCCAAGAGGCAACAGTCCCTCAGCATTGTTGCAGCCTCTAAAATGTGCGGGAACTGTCTCTCCTTCCTGACATCAGGGTAGGCAGTGGCCATGGTCCAAAACAAATGGTTCTCTGTGTAGGGACCAGCAGAGTGGATGCTGAGAAGTACTGAGAGCCAGCTCTCCTTCACAGGGATCAATGAACTGAAAAATTGAGACGTTTGGTGGAAAGAGGGAGAGAGCAAACAAGAGCGAGACAGATGGGGTGGAGAGGGAGAGGGACAGAGGGGGAGGGGAGAAAGGGGGAGAGGGGGAGAGGGAGAGAGGGGGAGAGAATGACAGACAGAGACAGAAAGAGGAACATGTCTTTCAATTTGAGTTGGTGGAAAGGACAATTCTGAATTGCCCTGAGAGGAAAAAAAGAACTTACAAGGACTCTTACCAGGTGAATAAGGCTGGAGGAACTCTGATGCCTAATAGTGAGAGGATGTTGCCTATTTTCACATCCTCTTCCCCAAGGTGCTGTCACATCTTGAACCACTCACTCTATCTCTGCTGTGATTGTTACTTTAGTGTTACTCTCCACACTACAGTACTTCAGTTTCCACCATCCTGTGTTCTGTACACCATTTTGTGCACCATCCTGTGTTCTGTACACCATTCTGTGCACTGCTCTGTGTTCTGTACACCGTTCTGTGCACCGTCCTGTGTTCTGTACACTGTTCTGTGTACCGTCCTGTGTTCTGTACACCGTTCTGTGCACTGCTCTGTGTTCTGCATACCATTCTGTGCACCGTCCTGTGTTCTGTACACCATTCTGTGCACTGCTCTGTGTTCTGTACACCGTTCTGTGCACTGTCCTGTGTTCTGTGCACTGTCCTGTGTTCTGTACACAGCTCTCTGCACTGTTCTGTGTTTTGTACACCGTTCTGTACACTGTACTGCCTTTCTGGCCACCATCCTGCCGTCCTGTGCACCATTTTGCTGTTCTGCGCACAGTTCTGCTGTTCTGTGCTCATTGACAAGAATAAACACAGGAGATTCTTCAGATGCTGGAAATCGAAATAACACACACATAATTCTGGAGGAACTGGGAAGTCAGGCAGTATCTACGGAGGGGAGTGAACAGTCAACGCTTTGGTCCAAGACCCTTCCAAAACGTTGACTATTTATTCCCCACCACAGATGCTGCCTGACCAGCTGAGTTCCTCCAGCATTTGAGTGTGTGTTACTCTGGATTTCCAGCATCTGCTGTATCCTTTGTGTTTACAATAGTATTTAATTTTCACTTGTATGGCACCAGTAATCCAAAATATCCCACAGAGTTTTGTGGCTAAATCAATACAATCTGACACCAGGAGTCATAAGAATTGCCTAAGGGTCTCATCCTGAAACACCAACTGTTTATTCCCCTCCATAGATGCTGCCTGACCTGGTGAGTTCCTCCAGCATTTTGTGTATATCGTATATAACAAAAAACTCATCTGAATCTGTCTTCACATGAATACGAAGCCCCCTCAGTGTCCCACGTGCCTTTCTGAGGACAACTAGGCAAAGGTATCGCCTGACACAATTGAGCGACCGTGGACTGCTGAGTGACCTGCTCTGAGAGATAAGCCAAGCCTGATTCTTGGAGATCCTGGCCAACTGTCTCAGTTCCAACCACCTTCCTCTCCAACAGAGGGATCCCAACCTGTGGTCCACAGACCCCTTGGTTAGGGGTAGGAGTAAATGGCATCAAAACGATTAGGAACCCCTGCTCTCGAGACACACACTTAATCCTTATAAGCATATTTATATCTTTAGACCTCAGAAAAGGTGGTAAGATGCAGCAGCATTAGGGTATTCACCCCATTTTGCCTGCTCTGCCATCTGATCATGGCTGAATTGTTAAGTACAGGAGGTACCTAATAAAGTGACCACTGATTGGATTACTCCATCTCTGGCTGCGCTGCAAACACTTTAAACCAGTTTTATAATCAACTTGAGAGAGTCTGCAGATGCTGGAAATCCAACACACACAAAATGCCAAAGACCCTCTCGGCTCAAAAGGTCGACTATCTATTCATTTCCAAAGACGCTGCCTGACCTGCTGAGTTCCTCTGGCATTTTGCATGTGTCACTTTTATGATGCTGTTTACATTGTAAATCCATGCTGGGATTTATGTGTTTATGCACATTTTATTCCGTATCTGTGCTTTAACCTCAAACTTTATTTTTATATAATTCTTTGTTTTTTTATAACTGTTGAATGTCATTTTTTGTTGCATGCCGCGCCCTGACCAACACACTACAGCAAAACTCCTAGTACGTAGAAATGAGAAAGCTGATCGCTCACACTTGATAAACAGATTGATAGAGGGGTAGAGCAGAGAAGCAGGCCTCTCAGCCCTCCACGTCCAACCCAACCTCTTTTCTTGGCCAATGCATTAACCCTATTTGCCTGGACTGGGTCTGCTCGAGTGGCTCATGCAAGTGCCTGTAACTGTAGTGACTGTATCTGATTCCACCACCTTCACTGGCAGTGCATTCTAAACATCAGGCAGTCACTCAACCAGCGGAGGAGTCTGGGCAGCTCCCTCGGGAAGAAAGAGTCTTCCAATACACTTACACATAATATATAGGAGAAGGATTAGGCCATTCAGGCCATTGAGTTGGAAAGAGGCAAGGCAGTGGAGGCTAAAGTTCAGACAACACACAATATGATACACAGGAGGAATAACAGGCAGAAACTATACAAGAGATTCTGTAGGTGCACTGCGGTTGTACCTACACCTCAGGGACTGCAGCAGTTTAAGAAGGCAGCTCATCACCACCTTCTCAAGGGCAACTAGGGACAGGCAATAAATGCTGGCTTAGCTGGCAACAACCACATCCCGCAAATGAATAAATAAATAAAATCAGGAGCAACACAAAAAGCTGATGAGCTTCAGCAGATCAGGCAGCATCTGGAAGGAAATAAGGCCACACCCTAGACCACAAGACATAGGAGCAGAATTGGGCCATTCAGCCCATCAAGTCTGCTCTGCCATTCCATCATGGTTCATTTATTATCCCTCTCAATTCCAGTCTCCTGCCTTCATCTCACAACCTTTGACATCCTTACCAATCAAGAACCTGTCAACCTCAGCTGTAAATACACCCAATGACTTGGCACCACTACCATCAGTAATAATGAATTCCACACATACACCACCTTCTGCCTAGAGAAACTCCTCCTCATCTCTGTTTTAAATGGACAATAGACAATAGGTGCAGAAGTAGATCATTTGGCCCTTTGAGCCTGCACCGCCATTTTGAGAACATGGCTGATCATCTACTATCAATACCCGGTTCCTGCCTTGTCCCCATATCACTTGATTCCCCTATCCATAAGATACCTATCTAGCTCCTTCTTGAAAGCATCCAGAGAATTGGCCTCCACTGCCTTCCGAGGCAGTGCATTCCAGACCCCCACAACTCTCTGGGAGAAGAAGTTTTTCCTTAACTCTGTCCTAAATGACCTACCCCTTATTCTCAAACCATGCCCTCTGGTACTGGACTCTCCCAGCATCTGGAACATATTTCCTGCCTCTATCTTGTCCAATCCCTTAATAATCTTATATGTTGCAATCAGATCCCCTCTCAATCTCCTTAATTCCAGCATGTACAAGCCCAGCCTCTCTAACCTCTCTGCGTAAGACAGTCCGGACATCCCAGGAATTAACCTCGTGAATCTACGCTGCACTTCCTCTACAGCCAGGATGTCCTTCCTTAACCCAGGAGACCAAAACTGTACACAATACTCCAGGTGTGGTCTCACCAGGGCCCTGTACAAATGCAAGAGGATTTCCTTGCTCTTGTACTCAATTTATTTTGTAATAAAGGCCAACATTCCATTAGCCTTCTTCACTGCCTGCTGCACTTGCTCATTCACCTTCTAATCTGACACCCTCTAATCTGAGTCTGTGCCCTCTGGTCCGTACAATGGGAAACATTCTCTCCACATCCACTCTATCTAGGCCATTCAATATTCAATAGTTTCATTGAGATCCCACGTTCACCAGGAATGAAAAGAAAGAAAGGAGCTCCCCCACCCCCACTCCCTCTTGATCACAAACACGAGATTCTGCTGATGCTGGAGGTCCAGAGCAACACACACAAAATGCTGGAGGAACTCAGCAGGCCAGGCAGATTGTACGGAAATGAATAAACATGTAACGTTTCACGCCGAGACGCTTCTCCAGGACTGGAAGGGAAGGGGGCAGAAGTCAGAATAAGAAGGTGGAGGAAGGGAAGGAGTACAAGCTAGAAGGTGATAGGTGAAGCCAGATTGGGGTGGGGGGGAAGGTAGGTGAGTAGGGGAGAGTGGATAAAGTAAGAAGCTGGTGATAGGTGGAAAAGGTAAACGGTTGAAGAAGGTGGAATTGAAGAGGAAGGAAAGTGAACCATGGGAGAAGGGGAAGGATAAGGGGCACTAAGGGGAGGAATATAAAAAGGGGTAGTGCAGATGAAGATGGAGGAATCTGAAAGGAGAACACAGTGGACCACGGAATAAAGGGCAGGCGGCCAGGAGGGATGAATGGTAAATGATAAGCAGATCAACGGGGTAGGGAGGGAGAAGAAATGGAGTGATCGGGATCAGGGAAAGAAAGGGGGAGGAGCAGTTGCTGGAAGTTAGTGAAAGCAGTGTTCAAGACATCAGGCTGGAAACCACCAAAGCAGAAAATGAGGTGCCATTCCTTTAATATTTAGAGGAGGTTGTGGGTAGACAGGCCAGTGTAGGAATCAGAAGAGGAATTAATGTGAATGACCTCTGGGAGGTTAAAGGTTTTAGCTTTATTTATCATAGGTTTCCTATGGTGGGGGAGTCTAGGACCATAGGGCACAACTTTCAGTGAGAGTGACGTCCATTTATAACACAGGTGAGCCTATGGAATTCGTTGCTACAGGCAGCTGTTGACACCAAGTCATTGGGTGTATTTAAAGCTGAGGTTAACCGATCCTTGATAGGTCAGGGCATGAAAGATTATGGGGAGAAGGCAGGAGAATGGGGTTGAGAGGGAGAATAAATCAGCCACAATCAAATAGTGGAACAGACTCGATGGGCTGAATGGCCTAATTCTGCTCCAATGCTTATGGTCTATTGCAACATACAGTACAATGCATTGTCTGCATTAAATTAAATCAGCAAGGATGGCGCTGGGCAGCCCACATGAGGCGCTAACATAGCAGGCACATAACTCACCAGCCAAAACCCTTATCGTTAGAATGTGTGGGAGTAAACAAGGGCATCAGGAAGAAACAAACCCTTGCGGACACGGAGATAATGTCAGTGGCATGATCGCTGACACGGCAATGTCACACTACCTGGCCACCTTGGCCGATATGGTGGACCAAGTGAAGATAGTCAACAAAGCAATTCCCCAACCCGTATCTGGTCTTGTACAAAGCAATTCTCCACCCTGTGCCAACCACGTAACCTACTCTAGAAGCTGCCTAGAATTACCCTACCACATAGCCCACTATTTTTCTAAGCTCCATGTACCTATCTAAGAGTCTTTTATATTACCCTGTTGTATCAGCCTCCATCACCGTCGCTGGCAGTGCATTCCACGCACTCACCACTCTTTGACAGAAAAACTTACCTCGGAAATACCCCTTGTACCTTCTTTCAAGCACCTTAAAACTATGCCCCCTCATCTTAGCCATTTCAGTCCTGGGAAAAAGCCCCAGGCTATCTGCACAATCAATGCCTCTCATCATCTTATACACCTCTATCAAGTCATCTCATCCCCTATCACTCCAAGAAGAAAAGGCCAAGTTCACTCAATCTATTCTCATAAGGCGTGCTCTCCAATCCAGGGAACATCCTTGTAAATCTCCTCTGCACTCTCTCTATAATATCCACATCCTTCCTGTAGTGAGGTGACCAGAACTGAACACAGTACTCCAAGTGGGGTCTGACCAAGCTCTTAAGTAGCTGTAACATTACCTCACGGCTCGTGAACTCAATCCCACGGTTGATGAAAGCCATCACAGCATACGCCTTCTTACAACACTGTAAGGAGGCGCTCTGTGAACTGTACGGGGCCATTAGCGAACTGCAGAACGCACACCCTGATGGTCTGTTTATTGACACCGGTGATGTTAACCACGCGAACCTTAAGTCAGTGCTCCCCAAATTCCATCAGTATGTGGACTTTGCAACGAGGGGGGAGAACGTGTTGGACCTGGTTTACACAAACATCCCCGACGCATACCGGGCAGAGCCCCGCCCCCGCCTCAGATACTCAGACCACATCTCTGTTATGCTAATCCCAGCATACAGACCGCTCGTCAGGCGCTCCAGACTAGTTCAGAAGCAGGTGAAAACCTGGCTAGCAGGAGCCATCTCTGCTCTTCAAGACTGCTTTGAGCACACTGACTGGCACATGTTCAGGGAGGCTGCAACCGATGGTGACTCTACCAACTTAGAGGAGCACACAGCATCAGTGACCAGCTACATCAGCAAGTGCATTGATGATGTTACTCTGTCCAAGACCATCACTATACGCGCTAACCAGAAGCCATGGATGACCGCGGGGGTGCGTGGGCTGCTGAGGACCCGTGACTCCGCCTTCAGAGCAGGCGACAAGGCAGCCCTAACAACAGCAAGGGCCAAACTGTCCCGAGCCATCAGAGGGGCAAAGCGTGCACACGCCCAGCTAATTCACAGCCACTTCCAGGACAGCGGTGACACGCGGCGCATGTGGAAGGGCATCCAGGACATCACCAACTACAGGACAACATCACCTGACTGTGCGGGTGATGCCTCCCTCACAGATGCCTGAATAACTTCTATGCCCGGTTTGAGGCAGAAAATGAGGTGGCGGCGAGGAAGTCCACCCCTCCTACAAATGACCAAGTGCTATGTCTCACCGTGGCAGATGTGAGAAGCTACATCAGCAAGTGCATTGATCCCTGTGCAGGGTCAACCCACGGAAGGCTGCTGGACCAGACAACATCCCTGGTAGAGTGCTCAGAGGATGTGCAGACCAGCTTAGCTGATGTTCTCACTGACATCTTCAACATCTCCCTGAGCAGCGCTGCCGTTCCAACGTGCTTCAAGGCCGCCACCATCGTCCTCGTGCCGAAGAAGTCTTCAATGTCCTACCTCAGTGACTACCGTCCCATTGCACTCACATCCATCATCATGAAGTGTTTCAAGAGGCTCGTCATGAGGCATATCAAGACCCTGCTGCCCCCCCTTACTGGACCCCTTGCAGTTTGCGTACCACCCCAACCGCTCAACAGATGACGCCATTGCCACCACCCTCCACCTGGCCCTAACCCACCTGGACAAAAAAGACACAAACGTTCGGATGCTGTTCATAGACTTCAGTTCAGCATTCAACACAATCATCCCTCAGAAACTAATTGGAAAGCTGAGCCTACTGGGCCTGAACACCTCCCTCTGCAACTGGATCCTAGACTTCCTGACTGGGAGACCTCAGTCAGTCCGGATCGGGAGCAGCATCTCCAACACCATCACACTGAGCACGGGGGCACCCCAGGGCTGCGTGCTCAGTCCACTGCTGTTCACTCTGCTGACCCACGACTGTGCTGCAACACACAGCTCGAACCATATCATCAAGTTCGCCAATGACACGACCGTGGTGTGTCTCATCAGCAAGAATGACGAGTCAGCATACGGAGAGGAGGTGCAGCGGCTAATGGACTGGTGCAGAGTCAACAACCTGTCTCTGAATGTGAACAAAACAAAAGAGATGGCTGTTGACTTCAGGAGGGCACGGAGCGATCACTCCCCACTGAACATCGATGGCTCCTCAGTAGAGATCGTTAAGAGCACCAAATTTCTTGGTGTTCACCTGATGGAGAATCTCAGCTGGTCCCTCAACACCAGCTCCATAGCAAAGAAAGCTCAGCAGCGTCTCTACTTTTTGTGAAGGCTGAGGAAAGTCCATCTCCCACCACCCCCCCATCCTCACCACATTCTACAGGGGTTGTACTGAGAGAGTGCTGAGCAGCTGCATCACTGCCTGGTTTGGAAACTGCACCATCTCAGATCGCAAGACCCTGCAGTGGATAGTGAGGTCAGCTGAGAAGATCATCGGGGTGTCTCTTCCTGCCATCGTGGACATTTACACTACACGCTGCATCCGCAAAGCAAACAGCTTTATGAAGGACGCCATGCACCTGTCATACAATCTCTTCTCCCTCCTGCCGTCTGGGAAAAGGCTCCGAAGCATTCGGGCTCTCACGACCAGACTATGTAACAGTTTCTTCCCCCAAGCTATCAGTCTCCTCAATACCCAAAGCCTGGACTGACACCTTGCCCTAATGTCCTGTTTATTATTTATTGTAATGCCTGCACTGTTTTTGTGCACTTTATGCAGTCCTGGGTAGGTCTGTAGTCTAGTGTAGCTTTCTCTGTGTTTTTTTTTTAGTAGATCAGTCTAGTTTTGGTACTGTGTCATGTGACACCATGGTCCTGAAAAACGTTCTCATTTTTACTATGTACTGTACCAGCAGTTATGGTCGAAATGAGAATAAAAAGTGACTTGACTTGACTTGAACCTGCCAGCAGCTTCGAGTGTCCTATGGACACAGACTCCAAGATCTCTCTGATGCTCCACACTGTCAGGAGTCTACCAAAATGAACCATCTCGCACTTATCTGGGTTGAACTTCATCTGCCATTTCTCAGCCCAGTTCTGCATCCTATCAATGTCCCGCTGTAACCTCTGACAACCCTCCAGGCCATCCACCCCACAAACAGGACAAAATTCTGCAAATGCTGTCTGGCCTGCGGAGTTCCCCCAGCAATTTGTGTGTGATATCCACAACACCCCCAACTTTTGTGTCATCAGCAAATTTACTAATCCACTCTTCTACTTCCTCATCCAAGTCATTTATAAAAATCACAAAGAGGAGGAGTCCCAGGACAGATCCCTGAGGCATACCACTGGTCACCGACCTCCATGCAGAATATAACCCGTCTACAAACACCCCTTGCCTTCTGTAGTCAAGCCAATTATGGATCCACAAAGCAAGGTCTCCTTGGATCCCATGCCTCCTTACTTTCTGAATGAGCCTTGCATGGGCAACTTTATCAAATGCCTTACTGAAATCCATATACACTACACCCACTGCTCTTCCTTCATCAATGTGTTTTGTTACCTCCTCAAAGAATTCAATCAATCAGGCTCATAAGACATACCTGCTCTTGACAAAGCCATGCTGACTATCCCTATTCAGATTATATCTCCCCAAATGCTCATAACTCCTACCTCTCAGGATCTTCTCCAAAAACTTGGCCACCACTGAAGTCAGACTCACTGGTCTATAATTTCCTTGATTATCTCTACTCCATTTCTTGAACAAGGGAACAACATTTGCAACCTTCCAATCCTTCGGAATCTCTCCCATCCCCATTGATGATACAAAGAGGTTCAGCAATCTCCTCCCTCACTTCCCACTGTAGCCTGGGGTATATCTCATCCTCTTTTTTAATGTCTATACACTTAAGCGTGTCAGTCCACTGTAAGTCATCTTCATAATTGTCGAGGTCCTTTTCATTGGCGAATACTGAAACAAAGTATTCATTAAGTACCTCCTCTACCTCTTCCAGCTCCATGCACACGTTTCCACTATCGCACCTGATTCTTACACGTCTCATCCTCTTGCTCTTCACATACTTGTAGAATGCCTTGGGGTTTTCCTTAATCCTGCTCACCAAGGCCTTCTCATGGCCTCTTCTTGGTCTAATTTCATTCTTAAGCTCTTTCATGGCACTCTGGAGCTCTAACAAACCAAGCTTCTTGAATCATTTATAAGTTTTTCTTTTCTTCTTAACTAGATTTTCTACATCCTTTGTACACCATGGTTCTTTAACTCTGCCATCCTTTCCTTGCCTCAATGGAACATACCTATGCAGAATGCTATGCAAATGTTCCCTGAACATCTGTCACATTTCTGCCGTTATCTCCCTGAGAACATCAGCTCCCAATTTATGCTCCCAAGTTTCTGCCTAATAGCATCATATTTCCCCCAAATTGTTTTTCCAAATTGTCTGCTCCTATCCCTCTCCAGCGCTATGGTGAAGAAGACAGAGTTGTGGTCATTACTTCCAAAATGCTCTCCCACCGAGAGATCTGACACCTGACCAGGTTCATTTCCCAATACCAGATCAAGTACAGCCTCTCCTCTCGTTGGCTTATCTACATATTGTGTCGGAAAGCCTTCCTGAACACACCTAACAAACTCCATTCAAACTAAACCCCTTGATCTAAGGAGATGCCAATCAATATTAGGAAAATTAAAATCTCCCATCATGACAACCCTATTATTATTGCACCATTCCAGAATCTGCCTCCCTATCTGCTCCTCGATGTCTCTGTTACTATTGGGTGGTCTATAAAAAACACCCAGTAGAGTTATTGTGCCTTTCCTGTTTCTGACTTCTACCAACAATGACTCAGTAGACAATCCCTCCATGACTTCCTCCTTTTCTACAACCATGATACTATCCCTGATCAGCAATGCCACTCCCCCACCTCTTTTGCCTTCCTCCCTGTCCTTTCTGAAACATCTAAAGCCCAGCACATTCAGCAGCCATTCCTGCTCCTGAGAGAACCAAGTGTCTGTAATGGCCACAACATCATAGTTCCATGTATTGATCTACACACTCTAAGTCCATCCACCTTGTTTATGAACGCCTTGCATTAAAATAAACACACCTCAAACCATCTGGCTGAGTGCATCTTTGTTCTATTATCTGCTTATCCTTCCTCACAAACTCCCAACAAGTTGTCTCTACTTGTGCTCCAACCTCCCCATCTTCTGTCTCTCCACTTCGGTTCCCACCCCCCTGCAAATCTACAAACGTTTGTAGTTTAAACCCTCCCCAATAGCATTAGCAAGTCTCCCTCCCAGGATATTGGTTCCTCTCCAGTTTAAATGCAACCCATCCTACTTGTACAGGTCACCCCTTCCCCAGAAAAGGTTCCAATGATCAAAGAACTTGAAACCCTGCCCCCTGCAACATCTCCTCAGCCACTCATTTGTCTACGCTGTCTTCCTGTTTTGACCTTCCCTAGCTCATGGCACCGGGAGTAATCCGGAGATTACTACCTTGGAGGTCCTGCTCTTCAGTCTCCTTCCTAAACTCCCTAAACTTACTGTGCAGGACCTTGACCCTTCTACTGCCTATGTCATTGGTACCAATATGGACCATGACCTCCAGCTGCTTACCCTCCCTTTCAAGAATATTCTGCAACTGCTCAGAGGCATCCTGTACCCTAACACTCGGGAGGCAACACACTATCCTGGCTTCTCTTTTGCTGCCACAGAATCTTCCATCTGTTTCCCTAACTATCGAGTCCCCAATGACTATTGCTCCACCTGACCTGGAGGGTCAGGGACCGGGAGGTAAAGGAACCATTAGGAGGTAGTGACCATAATATGATATGTTTTAACTTACAATTTGAGATGGAGAAGGGAAAATCAGATGTGTCAGTATTACAGTTGAACAAAGGGAACTATGGAGCTATGAGGGAGGAGCTGGCCAAAGTTCAATGGAACAATACCCTAGCAGGGAAGACAGTGGAACAACAATGGCAGGTATTTCTAGGAATAATACAGAAGGTGCAGGATCGGTTCATTCCAAAGAGGAAGAAAGATCCTAAGGGAGTAAAAGGCAGCCGTGGCTGACGAGGGAAACAAAGGGCAGTATAAAAATAAAAGAGAAGTATAACATAGCAAAGATGAGCAGGAAACCAGAGGACTGGGAAGCTTTTAAAGAGCAACAAAAGATAACAAAAAAGGCAATACGCCAAGAAAAAATGAGGTATGAAGGTAAACTAGCCAAGAATATAAAGGAGGATAGTAAAAGCTTCTTTAGGTATGTGAATAGCAAAAAAATATTTAAGGCCAAAATTGGACCATTGAAGACAGAAAAGGGTGAATTTATTATGGGGAACAAGGAAATGGCAGACGAGTTGAACAGGTACTTTGGATCTGTCTTCACTAGGGAAGACACAAACAATCTCCCAGATGTAATAGTGGTCAAAGAAACTACGGTAAAGGATGAACTGAAGGAGATTTATATTAGGCAAGAATCGATGTTGGATAGACTGTTGAGTCTGAAGGCTGATAAGTCCCCGGGACCTGATGGTCTGCATCCCAGGGTACTTAAAGAGATGGCTCTAGAAATCGTGGACGCATTGGTAATCATTTTCCAATGTTCTATAGATTCAGGTACAGTTCCTGCTGACTGGAGGGTGGCTAATGTTGTCCCACTTTTCAAGAAAGGAGGGAGAGAGAAAACAGGGTTAGCCTGACGTCAGTGGTGGGAAAGATGCTGGAGTCAATTATAAAAGAGGAAATTACGACACATTTGGATAGCAGTAGAAGGCTCAGTCCAAGTCAGCATGGATTTATGAAGGGAAAATCATGCTTGACTAATCTTCTGGAGTTTTTTGAGGATGTAACTATGAAAATGGACAAGAGAGAGCCAGTGGATGTAGTGTACCTGGACTTCCAGCAAGCTTTTGATAAAGTCCCACATAGGAGATTAGTGGGCAAAATTAGGGCACATGGTATTGGGGGCAGAGTACTGACATGGATTGAAAATTGGCTGGCTGACAGGAAACAAAGAGTAGCGATTAACGGGTCCCTTTCGGAATGGCAGGCTGTGACCAGTGGGGTACCGCAAGGTTCGGTGCTGGGACCACAGCTGTTTACAATATACATTAATGATTTAGATGAAGGGATTAAAAGTAACATTAGCAAATTTGCTGATGACACAAAGCTGGGTGGCAGTGTGAAATGTCAGGAAGATGTTATGAGAATGCAGGGTGACTTGGACAGGTTGGGTGAGTGGGCAAATGTATGGCAGATGCAGTTTAATGTGGATAAATGTGAGGTTATCCACTTTGGTGGCAAGAACAGGAAGGCAGATTACTATCTAAATGGAGTCAAGTTAGGAAAAGGGGAAGTACAACAAGATCTAGGTGTTCTTGGGGAAGTACAACAAGATCTAGGTGTTCTTGTACATCAGTCAATGAAAGCAAGCATGCAGGTACAGCAGGCAGTAAAGAAAGCTAATGGCATGCTGGCCTTTATAACAAGAGGAATTGAGTATAGGAGTAAAGAGGTCCTTCTGCAGCTGTACAGGGCCCTGGTGAGACCCCACCTGGAGTATTGTGTGCAGTTTTGGTCTCCAAATTTGAGGAAGGACATTCTCGCTATTGAGGGAGTGCAGCGTAGGTTCACAAGGTTAATTCCCGGAATGGCGGGATTGTCATATGCTGAAAGATTGGAGCGATTGGGCTTGTATACACTGGAATTTAGAAGGATGAGAGGGGATCTGATTGAAACATATAAGATTATTAAGGGATTGGACACGCTGGAGGCAGGAAGCATGTTCCCGCTGATGGGTGAGTCCAGAACTAGAGGCCACAGTTTAAGAATAAGAGGTAGGCCATTTAGAACTGAGATGCGGAAAAACTTTTTCACCCAGAGAGTGGTGGATAGGTGGAATGCTCTGCCCCAGAAGGCAGTGCAGGCCAAGTCTCTGGATGCATTCAAGGGAGTTAGATAGAGCTCTTATAGATAGCAGGGTCAAGGGATATGGGGAGAGGGCAGGAACGGGGTACTGATTGTGTATGATCAGCCATGATCACAGTGAATGGCGATGCTGGCTAGAAGGGCCGAATGGCCTACTCCTGCACCTATTGTCTATTGACCACCCTACCCATCTGAGGCTCAGAGCCAAGCACAGTGCTATTGGTCTGACCACTGCTGCTGCTTTGATATGTTTTTTATATATTTATATATATATCCCAGATATGTCATCTCCCAAGCAGTATCCAAAGGGGTATACCTGTTGCTGAGGGGATTGGCCACAGGAAGACCCTACACTGATTTCTTTCTCCCTTTACCTCTCTCCGTGTTCACCCATCTATTCCCCGAATTCTGCACTCTGGATGTAACCACCTGCTCAAAAGTCGTATCTATCAATTGCTTTGCCTCCCGGATGACCCTTAGTTCATCCAACTCCAGCTCCAGCTCCTTAACGTGGTCTTTCATAAGCTGGAGTTGGCTGCACTTCCTGCAGGTGTAGTCATCAGGGAAACTATCATGTTCCATGAATTCCCACCTCCTACAGGAGGAGCATTCCACTGCCATATCCTGCCCGCACTGTACAATGGGCAACCAAGAACAAATCTACTAACCTGTGTCTTTGGCCTCAGCCTCTTCTCGTTGAAGCCTCGAGTCAAAGCCTGATGTTCCTTTCACCGCTGGCCTACTCCCAACAAAAGCCACCCTGCTTGTCCTTTCTGTACTTTTATTTACTTTGAAATGTTCTGTTCCCGCTGCTGATTGGGCCTCCGGAATGTCCGAAAGCCTGCGAAACTCTCCTTTTATACTAGCTTCGCCGACCTGTGAGTAAACTCCTCGAAGTGCTCTGCTCCCACCGCTGATTGGACTTCTGGTCTCATACAAAGCAGTTCCCCAACCTGTATCTGGTCTTGTACAAAGCACTTAGGTTACATGGTCGACACAACATTGTGGGCCAAAGGGCCTGTAATGTGCTGTAGATTTCTATGTTCCTAATTCCCCAATCTGTATCTGGTCCATACAAGAACAGGGCAGTTTCTGAAGCTGTACATCACCCGTACTTGTACAGATGACAATGAACTTGACTTGACTTAAAGCAAAAAAAAATCTTCTTATCTCAGTGAAATCGTTGTCAAAACTTACCTTCAATCACAACCAAGTTTTCTTCTCTAAAGTCCTGGAAGAAACGACAAAAGAACTGGCTGCAGGCAGCAAGGACGGCCTTGTGGGCTTTGAAATGGTGACCTGCGGGAACACAATGCCATTTCTCTCTCTGTGAGCTGCCAGCGATACTCTAACCAGTTTCCAGCAAACAGCCATGCCAAAGACAGTGCCCACACCTGGTCAAACATGACCCAGAGGGCAGCAGATGGCATTTGGAATCAGAATTCAGTTTATTATCACTGACAGGTATCATGGATTTTGTTCTGTTGTGCAATACATTAAAAAATACAATAAATTACAATAAGAATATATTAAAATATAAATAAAGAGTGCAAAAAGAAAGCAAAATAGTGAGGTAATGTTTAAAAGCTATTCAGGAATCTGATGGCAGAGGGGAAGAAGCTGTTCCTAAATTGGTTGAACACCCAAGTTAGCGTAGTCTTTCATTGATTTTATTATGGCTAATATTCTATTATGGGCTTATTGAGTATGTCCGCAAGAAAATGAATCTTGGGGTCGTATATGGTGACATATATGTACTTTGATATTAAATTTACTTTGAACTTTTGAGAATTCAAAAGAGAATTTCTCCAACTTTTCCCAGGGTCAAAATGTCTAATACTAGAAGGTATGTGTTTAAGTTGAGAGAGATTAATTGAGAGCTGCAGGACATTTTCTTTAATTTTACACATAAAAGTGATGGGTTCCTGGAATGTGGATGCAGATAGGATAGAGGTGTTTAAGGGGCTCCTCGGAAGTCACAAGAATGTGCAGAGAATGGAGTGCTGTAGACATTGTGCAGGCAGAAGGGATTTGTTTACTTAGGTATTTAAATACTGACCTCACAATCTGCCTGTTGTGACCTTGCACCTTATTGTCTAGCTGCACTGCACTTTCTCTGTAACTGTAACACTTTATTCTGCACTCCGTTATTGTTTTACCTCAATGTGCTGTGTAATGACTTGATCTGTACGGTCAGAATACAAGTATTTTTTAACTGTACAGGGAAAGGTTGAATAGGTTAGGAATTAATTCCCTGTCATATGGGAGAATGAGGGGAGATTTGATAGAAGTGTACAAAATTATGAGGTGTATGCATAGAGTAAATGCAAGGAGGATTTTTCCACTGAGATTGGGTGAGACTCGAATTAGAGGTCATAGGTAAAGGGTGAAAGGTGAAATATTTAAGGGGCACTTCTCTCACTCTCTCACTCAGGCGAGAATGTGGAGCGAGCTGCCAGCAGAAGTAGTGAATGCAGATTTCAATTTCAACATTTAAGAGGAGTTAATATAAAATGGGAGGTTATGGAGGATTATCGCCCCAGTGTGGGTCAATGGGCTAGGCAGATTAACATAATCTCTAGATGGGCCAAAGGAGCTGTTTCTGTGCTGTAGTACTCTAAAGGCTGATTTATAGTTGTGTGTACGGACGACGCTGTAGCCCTGATTTTCACTTCTGCATCGCTGTACGCTGTAGCAAGCATGCGTTGGTGTGCACAAAACGCTAGTTGGCGATGGGGTTTCTATGGCACTGTGTTGAGTTCCTTCATGAGAGACATGGACGAGGCAATACACTTTAAACATTTTTGCATGTTGGCAGGTAGATTTGACGATTTGGTTCACCTATTTCGCATTGGTGTACAGACATGGAGGAGAATAAGCAACCAGAAATGCGATGCTACCAAGCAGACCAATCACAGTTGCTGCGGTCTGCGTCACTGCAACGCGTGAGTTACTTTTTTGGGGAGGTGCACGTCACCCTGCGGCATAGAGCACGGCGTAGGGTACGCGGTACCTACAGCGTCGATACGACGCACAAGTATAAATCAGCCTTTAGGCTGGTGCTTGCTGTTTTACATTACAAGTAACAAGTCTGTGCCAAAAGGATATAGCTCTCCCAAAGACCCAATCCTAGTTTAAAAAGAGGTGTGAAATACTGACCATCCACAATGAGGGTGATGTCTGTAAATTGCTCTTGCTGTCGCTGCTCATTCAGCCGATCTAACACCAGCTTGTAGTAGTTACTTGGCACCTCATCAGCACTATCCACTAACATCTCTTCCGCCTCCATGCTGGATTACTGCAAAGAAACCACAAACCATCAAGTGGTTTAAAATTTAAAAACAGAATTGCTGTAGAGTTCAGAGTTCTGAGTGAGTGAGTTCCAATTTCTGGGTCAGCAAGAAGGCAGGAGAATGGGGTTGAGAGGGAAAATAAATCAGCCATGATGGAATGGTGGAGCAGACTCGATGGACAGAATGGCATAATTCTGTTCCATGTCTTATGGTCTAAAGTTGAGAAAGGATCAATGACCTAAAACAGAACATTAAGATCAGTAAAGGCCTTTCAGCCCAAGATCAATCTAACCCTTCCCTCCCACATAACCCTCCATTTTTCTATCATCCATGTGTCTAAGTCTCTTAAATGCCCCTAATTTTTCTGCCTTTACCACCAGCACATTCCACACACCCACCACTCTCTATCTCAGACATTTCCCCCCACTGCCCAATACTTTCCTCCAATCACCTTAAAATTATGACCCCTCATGTAAGCCACTGGCGACCCAGGAGAAAGTTTGGCTGTCCACTTGAAGTATGCCTTCAATCATCTTGATACCTGTCAAATCACCTCTCATCCTCCTTCGTTCCAAAAAGCTTACTCAAACTATACACACAAAATGCTGGTGGAACACAGCAGGCCAGGCAGCATCTATAAGGAGAAGCACTGTCGATGTTCGAGCCGAGACCCTTCGTCGACAGTGCTTCTCCTTATAGATGCTGCCTGGCCTGCTGTGTTCCACCAGCATTTTGTGTCTGTTGCTTGAATTTCCAGCATCTGCAGATTTCCTCGTGTTTACTCAAACTATGGTAGCTTAGGGCACCACGGTAGCATCGTGGTCAGTGTGACCCTATTAAAGCTCGGGGCATTTTGGAGTTCTCCAAGTACACATCCTTCCTATAATGAGGTGACCAGCAATGAACACAATACTCCAAATGTGGTCTAACCAGGGTTTGTAGATTTACAATATTACCTCACAGCTCTTGAATACAGTCTCCTGACTAATGCAGAACACACCATACACCTTCTTTTAACAAACAAGTTGTGCAGAACATTGAGGGATCTATGGACATGGATGCCAAGAAATAAATATATAAAATAAAATGATTAATATGCTTATGCATAAAGCATCTAGATGAAAATGTACAGCTCTGACGATTTACATTAATTTCAGAGTATAGTAAAAAGTTGGCACAACATCATAAACAGAAGGACCTGTACTGTACTGTTGTATGTCCTCAGATTCCTTCTTCTTCAGCCCTTTACCTTTTCCACCTATCACCTCCCAGCTTCTTACTTCATCTCCACTCCCCCCCCCCCCCCACGCACCTGGCTTCACCCATCACCTTCTAGCTTGTAGACCTTCCCCTCCCCGCACCTCTTAACCTGGCTTCTCTCCCTTTCCTGTCCTGATGGACCTGGGACGGAAACGTGGGCTGTTTATTCCGCTCCACAGAGGCTGCCTGATCTGCTGAGTTCCTCCAGCACTTTGTGGGTGTCTTGTTCTATATTAATTTGCCTGTGCTTGGTTTTATTTGTGAAACAGATGATTCATTTTGAAGAAAACGGCAGACGGGAGCAGCTGACAAGAGGAGACAGGAGAGTAGTGTTGTGTAATGGCTGGAGATGGGGATGCACAGCACACACAGAGGGGAAGCATGAAGCAGATTTGCTGTCCTACACAAGGTCGATTTCATAAGTTGTGGAGCATTTTCATGGGAAAGCAACATCCATCATCAGAATCTGCCACCACCCAGGCAGGCCCGTGCCTCTCACCTTGTTGTTACCGTTGGACAGAAGGCCCAGGAGCCTCAGGACCCACACCACCAGCTTCAGGAACAATTCTTACCCCTCAGCCATCAGGTTCTCAAACCAGAGGGGATAACTTCACTCACCCCTTCACTGTCCTGTTCCCACCAAAATGGACTCACTTTCAAGTACTCACCGTCACCTGTTCTCAATACTTAATTATTAGATATTTTTATTTCATTTTGTATTTGCACAGTTTGTTATCTTTTGCAAATTGGCTGTTTACCCGTCCTGTTGTGGGTACAGTCTTTCATTGATTCTATTGTGTTTCTTTGTATTTACCATGAATGCCTGCAAGAAAATAAATCTCAGGCTTGTATGCAGTGACATATACATACTTTGATAATAAATTTACTTTGAACATTGATTGCTCCTGATACAATGAACACAGAACAGTACAGCGCAAGAACAGGCCATTCAGCCCACAACATTGTGCTGAACCCGCTAAAAAGCAAATCAAAACACTCAAACACTGATCCCTCCTACCTACACCATGTCCATATCCCTCCATCTTCCCCACACCCATGTGCCTATCCAAACGTCTCTTAAAAGCCTCCAATGTATTTGCCTCCACCACCTTAGCAGACAGCACATTCCAGGCATGCACCACTCTGTAAAAAAACTTGCCCCTCACACCTGCTTTGAACTGACCCCTTTCACCTTCAATCCGTGCCCTCTGGTACTAGACATTTCAACCCTGGGGAGAAGATACTGTCAGTCTAATCTAATTATGCCTCTCATAATCTTATAAGCCTCCACCACTCCAGAGAAAACAACCCAGGTTTGTGCAACCTCTCGTGATAGCACGTGCCCTGTAAACTAGGCAGCATCCTGGTAAACCTCTTCTGCAAAGCCTGAACATCCTTCCTATAGTGGGTGAACAGAACTGTATACAATACTCTAGATGTGGCCTAAATTTATAAAGTTGCAACATAACTTCTTGACTTCAAGCAGCTGAGAATTAGTCTAGAGTTTCATCGCATACAATGTGCAGTTGCCAAAGGGGAACAAGGCAACCAAATAAACCCTTGTGCTTTCAGTTCCCCGTTTGCAAGAATCCGATCTCAAACCTCCCATCTAACCATCTCTACATCATGCTGCCTCTAAAGCAGGGTTCCCAACCTCTTTTACACCATGAACCAATACCATTAATCAAGGGGTCTGTGGAGCCCAGGGATACGCACATAGTTAAAAAGAAAGCGGGGACCATGTAGGAGGGAAGAGTTAGACTGATCTTAGAGTAGGTTAAGAGGTTGCACAACAGTGTGGGCCATAGGACCTGAACTTATTTTAAACTTATTTACAGAAACAGCATGGAACAGGCCCTTGTGGCCCAACAAGTCATTCTGATCACGAAAGCACCCATTAATTCTAGCCTAATTTACAATGACAAATTAACCAGTATGCCTTTGGACTGCAGGAGGAGACCGGAGCACCCGGAGGAAACCCACAAGGTCTAATGGAGAACGTACAAAATCTTTAGAAACAGCGCTGGAATTGAACTCTGAACTTTGGAACATCCCAAGCTAAAATAGCATTACTTTAATCGCTACACTACCGTGACAACTGCTAGACTGCTGTGCTTTTGTGTTCCATGGTCCATGAGGCATTTCCCGGTGAGTTTCTGGGCAACGGTGCTGACTGTGGGGGTCACGTTGACAATCATGATATTGAACATGAAGAACGGACTCCCGTCATGGAGTTGGTTTTCGTCTCTCACTTTGATAGCACCTAACAGCCATTACCTCCACGTTGTCTGAGTCTCGGGCTAAGAAACTACTTTTGGGGGAACTCAGAGGGTCAGGCAGTATCTGCGGAGGGAAAGGAGAGCTTGATCTGTTGAACTGAGACCCCGACTCAGGCTGAGAGCGTGGAGGGGAGGTGGGAGGTAGGAGGAGGTGAGAGGGAGTAGTGGAACAGGGGGCTGGTCGGTGGTTGCAGGATCCAGGTGAGGTGAATGCTGGGCAGGTGGAGGAGAGGTGTCACGAGGGCCTGCGTCACCGAGTCAGAGGTCCGTGCTTGTCTGGAGTCAAGACCTGAAGGTCAAACCAGAATCAGTGAGACCTTGGGCAGGCTGAAGCTACACACCTGATGTCTGGGAGTCAGAGACTGGAAGCCGGAAGCTGTCATGGGGTTGGAGACCTGTCTGTGTAAGTGGGAGGGTGGGGAGGGAAGGGGCTTGTTAAGCCGGGGTTGTGTTGTTCTGCTGAGCACTGTCAGCACACTCTGTTGCCGCCAGAAAGTGTGGCAACACTTGCGGGCTGCCCCCAGAGCACCCTCGGCTGTGCTGGCAGGTGATAGGTGCACCCAGGTGAGGTGGGAGATGGTGGGCAGGTGGGGGAGAGAAGACATGGGCCCCTGGGCTCTGTGGTCCAGCAGAGTCTGATACCACACTGCTCTGTGGGTCGACTCGACTGGGACTAATATCACCAGTGAGAGTTCACTAGAATATGCCACCTTGTACGAGAGAAATCAGAAAAAGGAATCAGATTGTATAAGTGACACCCTGACGGAGGAGTGAAGAACAATTTCTGGCAGGTTTCCTGTGCTGGAGGCTCGCTGGAAATAATAGAACAACCAACCGCAGCACGGGAACCAGGCCGCAGAAAATGGCGGCTATTTAAACTTTACGACGACTGCGAACCCCCACCAGCAGAACTCATCCAAAGGTACACGTTCACTCAGCGGCCATTTCATCAGGTCCATCTGCTCGGCAATGCGAGTACCAAAGCAGCCAGTCATCCGGCAGCAACTCAATGCACAGAAGCATGAGGCATTGGAGCAGAAATAGGCCATTCAGCCCATCGAGTCTGCCCTGCCAATCCGTTGTGGCTGATTTATTATTCCTCTCAACCCCATTCTCTTGCCTTCATCCCATAACCTTTGACTCCCTTATTAATCAAGAATCTATCAACCTGCACTTTAAACATACTCAATGATTTGGCCTCTACAGCAGTCTGTGGCAATGAGTTCCACAGATTCACCACCGTCTGGCTAAATAAATTCCTCCTCATCTCTGTTTAAAATGAACATTTCTCAACTCTGAAATTGTGCCCTCTAGTCCTAGACTCTTCTACTTTGGAAACATCCTCTCCACATCTAAGCTTTTCATTCTTCTAAGCTACAGAGTCATTAAATAGAAACATAGAAAACCTACAGCACAATACAGGCCCTTCAGCCCACAAAGCTGTGCCAAACATGTCCTTACCTGAGAAATTACTTGGCTTATCCATAGCCCTCTATTTTTCTAAGCTCCATGTGCCTATTCAGGAGTCTCTTAAAAGACCCTGTCATATCCACCTCCACCACCACCGCCGGCAGCCTATTCCACGTACTCACCACTCTCTGCATAAAAAACTTACCCCTGACATCTCTTCTGTACCTGCTTCCAAGCACCATAAAACTGTGCCCTCTCGTGCTAGCCATTTCAGCCCTGGGGAAAAGCCTCTGACTATCCACATGATCAATGCCTCTCATCATCTTGTACACCTCTATCAGGTCAACTCTCATCCTCCATTGCTCCAAGGAGAAAAGGCTGAGTTCACTCAACCCTGTGTGCTGCTGAGGACCCGCGACTCCGCCTTCAGAGCAGGTGACAAGGCAGCTCTAACAACAGCAAGGGCCAAACTGTCCCGAGCCATCAGAGGGGAAAAGCGTGCACATGCCCAGCTAATCCACAGCCACTTCCAGGACAGCGGCGACACGTGGCACATGTAGAAGGGCATCCAGGACATCACCAATTACAGGACTACATCACCTGACTGTGCAGGTGATGCCTCACTCCCAGATGCGCTGAATAACTTCTACACCTGGTTTAAGGCGGAAAATGACGTGGCGGCGAGGAAGTCCACCCCTCCTACAAATGACCAGGTGCTGTGTCTCACCGTGGCCGATGTGAGAAGAACCCTGTGCAGGGTCAACCCATGGAAGGCTGTTGGACCAGAGTGCTCAGAGGATGTGCAAACCAGCTAGCAGATGTTCTCACTGACATCTTCAACATCTCCCTGAGCAGCGCTGCCGTTCCAACGTGCTTCAAGGCCACCACCATCGTCCCCATACCGAAGAAGTCTTCAGTGTCCTGCCTAAATGACTACCGTCCCGTTGCACTTACATCCATCATCATGAAATGTTTCGAGAGGCTCATCATGAGGTATATCAAGACCCTGCTGCCCCCCTCACTGGACCCCCTGCAATTTGCGGACCGTCCCAACCGCTCATTAGATGACGGCATTGCCACCACCCTCCACCTGGCCCTAACCCACCTGGACAAAAAAGACACATACATTCGGATGCTGTTCATAGACTTCAGTTCAGCATTCAACACAATCATTCCTCAGAAACTAGTTGGAAAGCTGAGCCTACTGGGCCTGAACAACTCCCTCTGCAACTGGATCCTAGACTTCCTGACTGGGAGACCTCAGTCAGTCCGGATCAGGAGCAGCATCTCCAACACCATCACACTGAGCACGGGGGCTCCCCAGGGCTGCGTGCTCAGTCCACTGCTGTTCACTCTGCTGACCCACGACTGTGCTGCAACACACAACTCAAGCCACATCATCAAGTTCGCCAATGACACGACCGTGGTGGTCTCATCAGCAAGAACGACGAGTCAGCTTACAGAGAGGAGGTGCAGCGGCTAACGGACTGGTGCAGAGTCAACAACCTGTCTCTTAACGTGAACAAAACAAAAGAGATGGCTGTTGACTTCAGGAGGGCACGGAACGACCACTCCCCGCTGAACATCGACGGCTCCTCAGTAGAGATCGTTAAGAGCACCAAATTTTTTGGTGTTCGCCTGGCAGAGAATCTTACCTGGTCCCTCAACACCAGCTCCATCGCAAAGAAAGCCCAGCAGCGTCTCTACCTTCTGTGAAGACTGAGGAAAGTCCATCTCCCACCCCCCATCCTCATCACATTCTACAGGGGTTGTATTGAGAGCATCCTGAGCAGCTGCATCACTGCCTGGTTCGGAAATTGCACCATCTCAGATCGCAAGACCCTGCAGCAGATAGTGAGGTCAGCTGAGAATATCATTAGGGTCTCTCTTCCCACCATCATGGACATTTACACTACATGCTGCATCCGCAAAGGAAACAACATTATGAAGGACCCCATGCACCCCTCATACAAACTCTTCTCCCTCCTGCCATCTGCGAAAAGGCTCCGAAGCATTCAGGCTCTCACGACCAGACTATGTAACAGTTTCTTCCCCCAAGCTATCAGACTCCTCAATACCCAGAGCCTGGACTGACACCTTGCCCTGTTGTCCTGTTTATTATTTATTGTAATGCCTGCACTGTTTTTGTGCACTTTACGCAGTCCTGTGTAGGTCTGTAGTCTAGTGTAGCTTTCTCTGTGTTGTTTTTTTACGTAGTTCAGTCTAGTTTTTGTACTGTGTCATGTGACACCACAGTCCTGAAAAATGTTGTCTCAGTTTTACTGAGTACTTATGGTCGAAATGACAATAAAAGTGACTTGACTTGACTTCACCTATTCTCATAAGGCATGCTCTCCAATCCAGGCAATATCCTTGTAAATCTCCGCTGCACCCTTTCTATGGCTTCCACATCCTTCCTGTAGTGAGGTGACCAGAACTGAGCACAGTACTCCAAGTGGGGTCTGACCAGGGTCCTATATAGCTGGAATATTACCTCTTAGCTCCTAAATTCAATTCCATGATTGATGAAGGCCAATACACTGTACGCCTTCTTAACCTCAGAGTCAACCTGCGCAGCTGCTTTGAGTGTCCTATGGACTTGGACCCCAAGATCCCTCTGATCCTCCACACAGCCAACAGTCTTACCATTAATACTATATTCTGCCATCATATCTGACCTACCAAAATGAACCACCTCACACTTATCCATCTGCCACTTCTCAACCCAGTTCTGCATTCTATCAATGTCCCACTGTAACCTCTGACAGCCCTCCTCACTATCCACAACACCCCCAACCTTGTATCATCAGCAAATTTACTAGCCCATCCCTCCACTTCCTCATCCATTTATAAAAATCACAAAGAGTAAGGGTCCCAGAACAGATTCCTGAGGCACACCACTGGTTACCGGCCTCCATGCAAAATATGACCTGTCTACAACCACTCTTTGCCTTCTGTGGGCAAGCCAATTCTCGATCCACAAAGCAATTTCATTTGGATCCAATGTCTCCTTACTTTCTCAATAAGTCTTGCATGGGGTACCTTGTCAAATGCCTTGCTGAAATCCATATACACTACATCCACGGCTCTATCATCATCAATGTGCTTAGTCACATCCTCAAAAATTTCAATCAGGCTTGTAAGGCATGACCTGCCTTTGACAAAGTCATGCTGACTATTCCTAATCATGTTATGCCTCTCCAAATGTTCATACATCCTGCCTCTCAGGATCTTCTCCATCCAACCACTGAAGTAAGGCTCACTGGTCTATAATTTCCTGGGCTATCTCTACTCCCTTTCTTGAATAATGGAACAATATCCGCAACCCTCCAATCCTCCGGAACCTCTCCCGTCCCCATTGATGATGCAAAGATCATCGCCAGAGGCTCAGCAATCTCCTCCCTCACCTCCCACAGTAGCCTGGGGTACATCTCATCCGGTCCCGGCGACTTATCCAACTTGATACTTTACAAAAGCTCCAGCACATCCTCTTTCTTAATATCTATATGCTTAAGCTTTTCAGTCCGCTGTAAGTCATCCCTACAGTCGTCAAGATCATTCTTTGTAGTGAATACTGAAGCAAAGTATTCATTAAGTACCTCTGCTTTCTCCTGCGGTTATGCTTCTCATATATTAACCCCTTCATTTCTGGAATAATTTTCGTGAACCTCTTCTGAACCCTCTCCAATGCCAGCATATGTCTTCTCAGGTAAGGGTCCAAAACTGTTCAGAATAATCCAATTTCGGTCTGACCAATGGATTATAAAGCCTCAGCATTACGTCTTGTATATTCTAGTCCTCTCGAAATGAATGTTAATGTTACATCTGCCTTCCTTACCACCAACTCATCCTTCAAGTTAACCTTTGGGGAATCCTGCACGATAATTGTCTCAACATCACCATTGTCTCCACTTAGCTTCCTATCGTCCACAAACTTGGCTGCAGCGCCATCAATTCCCTCATCCAGATCATTAACGTGGAACGAGAAAAGAAGCAGGGCCAACACTGACCCCTGCTGAACTTCTCTGGTCACTCACAGCCAATCAGAAAAGGCCTCCTTTATTCCCACACTTTGCCTCCTGGCAGTCAGCCACTGGCAACCTTCAAGCTTTTTTCAGATTCAGTTGTTGTTCAGACCAAACATCAGAATGTGGAAGAAACATGATCTAAGTGTCTTTGACCATGTAATGGCAATTTTTGCCAGACTGGTAGTTTCTCAGAAACTGCTGACCTCCTGGGATTTTTCCCACTCAACTGTCTCTAGAGTTTACAAAAAATGAACAAAAAGGGGACGTCACGTGATGACGTAGGATCGAGACGTGGAAATCCAGCTCTCCCGTAAAAAAACAGTAAAATAATGTTTAAGTGAAGAAAAGTTAGTAAATACTTTTTTTAAATTATTTATAAACTACTCAGGATTGTCTTAAGATATGTCTCCTAAACAGAAGCAGAAGAAAACTACTACTTTGAAGACAACACAATTTGGAAAAGAATCAAGACCAGCAGCCATGAAAGAGCCTCGGGCTCAAGTGCATTTTACCTCCGGCGATACAGAACAGGAAACTGCGGCAACATCAACCGTTTCTAAAAAAAAGAGCAACAGGAATTGCGCATGCGTGAAGGAAGGGGCATGCGCAAACACGAGCAACCCAAACTACAAATCCCAGCTATGATCGGAACTGAAAGTGAAAGTGAATATGAGATAGAATCAGATTCTCTGGATAAATCAGACGAAGATGAAGAGACAAACAAAGAAGAGCAACAGGAAGAGGTGATATTGGAGACATCAAAAAATCTTTGGTGCAAATAATGCATGAATTAAAAGCATTAAAAGTAATAAAAAGATATTAAAAATATGAAGATTATGTTTGATAAAATGATGAAAAGACAGGACAAAATGGACAAGAAAATTAAAAACTTGGAAGAAATAACGGGAGACACCATTGATAGAGTGATAAAATGGAAGATAATATTTCTGCCTGGACATCAGAAAGAAAACGGTTGTTGGAAAAAGTGGATGTACTTGAAAATTTTAACAGACAAAATAATATTAAGATTGTTGGACTTAAAGAAGGTATAGAGGGAGAGGATCCAATAAATTTTTTTCAAAAATGGATTCTGGAAATTTTGGAAATGGAAGAAGGAACCCAGTTAATTGAAATTGAAAGGGCTCACAGAGCCTTAAGATCAAGACCTCAAGTTGATCAAAACCCATGATCAATCTTGATAAAATGCTTAAGATATCAAGATAAAGTAAAGATCCTGAAGGCGGCTGCCCAACGTGCCAGAAAGAGAAACGGGCCATTGATGATAGAAGGGAAAACAGTTCTTTTCTATCCTGATATAAGTTATGACCTTTTGAAGAGAAAGAAGGAATTTAACCCAGCGAAAAAAGTTTTATGGGAAAAGGGTTATAAATTTATATTGCGCCACCCGGCAACCCTGATAATTTTTTTGGATGACGGAAAAAGATCTTTTACTGATTATTGGGATGCGGAAGAATTTGCACAAGAACTCACAAATATTCACTAACCACAGCCAAAGATTTAAAAGTGAAACGGATTAAAGATGAAGACAGGGACAGTGAATGGAGTTGTTTAAGGACAGAAGAATATTTAAATATATTCTTAATTATATGATACAGGGGGAGAAAGGTAAAAATTTGAGAAATATTAATTGAGAATAGTGATATTATTTTTTCTTCTCTTATACATACTTTTTTATGTTACAGCGGAGCTGGGGGAATTTCGGATCGATTGCTATGGGATTCACGTGTGTAATCATGGCGATTGCCATGACCCGCACAACGGAGGGGGGTAATGTGTTTTTTCTTTATTCACAACATTAGTAGGGGGGTATTTTGTTATTTTTTTTCTTTATAATCTATTTTTCTTTAATCTTTCTTTCTTTGCCTGGACAATCGGGGGGGAGACACATAGCAACACAGAGAATTTTAAAAAGGTTCCCCAAGGTACTAAGAAAGTTGAAAAGTTAGGTATTACTATAGACTGGAGTAACCCTGTTAAAAATAATGACTAATTTACTGAATTTTTAAAGTTTTAATGTTAATGGGCTTAATGGACCGGTGAAAAGAAAAAGAATTTTAACATACATTACAAAAATGAAAATAGATATAGCTTTTAGCTGCATTCCATTTGAAAAAAATTACTTATAATTTAAGAGATAAATACGAAACATTTCTGAAAATTTGGCGCCCTTATTTACAAAAGATAGGATTAAATATATAGGCGCTCCGAAGATAAAATTATTGGTTATTTGGGGAAAGAAATAAATATATATACTAAAGCTATTATGAACTCCATGGAGCATGTGGGGGATCTTCCGATATCCAGGCACTCTTCCTTTCTTTCTTTTTTTTCTCTTTTTTTTTCTCTTTCTACAGGGATATGTTAGGGGGGAGGGATTAAGGGGAGGGGGGAAGGATTGATAATTTTTTTTCCTTCTGTAACCATTTGAAAGTTCAATTTTAAAAATTCTATTTTTAAAAAATTACAAGATAAAAACATTGAGCAAGTGGCAGTTCCGAGTGTGAAAATGCCTTGTTAATGAGAAGTCAGAGGAGAATTACTGGACTGGTTCAAGCTGACAGGAAGTTAACAGTAACTCAAATAAATATGTGTTACAACAGTGCTGTGCAGAAGAGCATCTCTGAACACACAACACACCAACCTTGAAGCGGTTGGGCTACAGCAACAGAAGACCATGAACATATACTCAGTGGCCATTTTGTTAGTTCAGGAGGTACCCAATAAAGTGGCTACTGAGCCTACAGTGAGTTGTTCTCCAGTATGATAAGATGGACTCTTGACCTCACAATCTACCTCATTACAGCCTTGCACCGTATCTTCTGCCTGCACTGCACATTCTCTGTATCTGTAACACTTTGTTCTGTAATTGCTTTACCTTGTTCCACCTCAATGCACTGACGTGGTGAGATGATCTGTAAGGATGGTATGTAAAACAAAGTTTTATCACTGTACCTCAGTACAAACATCAATAATAAACCAGCTTTCCAGAGTAACATACACACAAAGTCCTGGAGAAACTCAACAGGTCCATGGAGAGGGATAAGTAGTCGACGTTTCGGGCCAAGATCCTGATGAAGGGTCTTAATCCAAAACGATGACTGTTTACAGCTGACCTGCTGAGTTCCACCAGGACTTTGTGTGTGCTACCCTGGATTTCCAGAATCTCCTGTTTAAAAAAGCAAATTATGAATTGTGCCCCAAGCCACCAATGATGATCAGACCTTCCCAACAATCAACATCCAATAGGAAAAGACCTTGCACCATTTACAGTCTCTCATCAAACAATCCAAACCCACCAATGGCAGCCCGGTGTCTCTCAATAGACAGTCTAAACCCACCAATGACAGCCCATTCTCTCCCATCAAACAGTCCAAACCCACCAATAACAGCCTGTTGTCTGCAATCAGTCTAAACCTACCAATAAGTCCATTGTCTCCCATCAAACTGTCTAAACCCATAATGACAGCTCCATTGTCTCTAAAGAGTCCAAATCCACCAATGACAGTCCACTGTCTCCAATCAAAGAGTCTAAACCCTCCAATGGCGGCCCGTTGTTTCTAAACAGTCCAAATCACCAATAACAGCCCGCTGTCTCCCATCAAATAGTCTAAACCCATCAATGGTCCCCATCCCACCAATGACAGCCCACTATTTCCCATCAGTCTAAACCCTCCAATGGTCCCCATCCCACCAATGACAGCCCGCTATCTCCCATCAGTCTAAACCCTCCAATGGTCCCCATCCCACCAATGACAGCCCGCTATCTCCCATCAGTCTAAACCCTCCAATGGTCCCCATCCCACCAATGACAGCCCGCTATCTCCCATCAGTCTAAACCCTCCAATGGTCCCCATCCCACCAATGACAGCCCGCTATCTCCCATCAGTCTAAACCCTCCAATGGTCCCCATCCCACCAATGACAGCCCGCTGTCTCCCATGAAATAGTCTAATCCTATCAATGACTGTCTGTTATCTCCCAACAAACAGCCCTTTTGTAGAGGGCATGTCCAGGGTGCTGGGCGTCCTTAATGATGTATGCTGTCTTTTTGAGGCATTGCCTTTTGAAGATGTCCTTGAAGCTGGGGAGGCGAGTGCCTACGATAGGGTTGGTTGAGTTTGCAACTCTCTCTGCTTTTCCCGTTCATAGAACCATAGAACACTACAGCACAGTACAGGCCATTCTGCCCTCCATATTGTGCCGACCCATATAATCCTTAAAAAAAAGTACTAAACCCACACTACCCCATAACCCTCCATTTTTCTTTCATCCATATGCCTGTCCAAGACGCTCTTAGATACCCCTAATGTTTTAGCCTCCACTACCATCCCTGGTAAGTCATTCCAGGCACTCACAACCCTCTGTGTAAAAAACTTACCCTTCATGTCTCCCCTAAACTTCCTTCCCTTAATTTTGTACATATGCCCTCCGGTGTTTGCTATGCCTCCTCACACCTGACAGTGATGCAGCCAGTTAAAATGTTCCCCATGGTACATCTGCAGAAATTTATGAGTGTCTTGGTGATACACTTTCTGTTGTGCCTTCTTTGTAATTGTATCAACATGCTGGGCCCCTGGATAGATCTTCAGAGATGCTGACAGCCAGGAATTTGAAACTGCTAACCCTTTCCACTTCTGATCCCTCAATGGGGGTTGTGTTCCCTCCACTTCCTGTTCCTGAAGTTCTCAATCAGTTTCTTGGTCTTACTGATGTTAAACGCAAAGTCAATGGTGGGTCTTCAACAGACACCAACAATACCAGACCACATTCAAAAGACAAAGAAACCTAACCCTATCAGGGAGGAGGTACAGCAGCTGGACGACACACACTCAGGAACACTTTCTTCCCCTCCGTCATCATTTTTCTAAATGGACAATAAACCCACGAACAGTTCCTCAATACTTCCCCTTCCTTTTTACACTATTCATGCAATTTAATTTTTTATATTTTATGTATACTTATTGTAACTTATAGTTTTATACTATGTATTGCAATGTACTGATTGCTACAAAACAACAAATTTCACGTTTGCTGGTAATTAAACCTGATTCTGATATCCCCGCGGTCTCCCATCAAACAGCCCCAAACCCACCAATGACTGTCCGCTGACTCCCATCAAACAGCCCAAACCCACCAATGACTGTCCGCTGACTCCCATCAAACAGCCCCAAACCCACCAATGACTGTCCGCTGACTCCCATCAAACAGCCCAAAACCCACCAATGACTGTCCGCTGACTCCCATCAAACAGCCCCAAACCCACCAATGACTGTCCGCTGACTCCCATCAAACACCACAAACCCATCAATGACTGCCCATTGACTCCCTCCAGAAGCACCAATGACAACCCGCTACTTCCCATCAATCAACACACAAGCCACCAATAAAAGATGGGTCAAGTGGGTGGTGCCACCTTAATCTACCGCATCAGCACCGGAAGGCCTACTTTTGGGCTTTCAACTCGAGAAGAAAAATCGGACAATTAGCGCAGTAATGTACCAAAGACAGCTTTGCCATCGCTGGCGACGGTCCCGAGTGTTCACCCAGTCCTAAGGCTGAGAGAGATGTGAAGGGAAAGAGCCGGCGGCACCTCCCGCCCTCGCGGTGGTGACAGTCGACTGCCATTACGTCATCACATCGCGCATTTCTCACCTTCCCCCCTCCCCTCTCGCCCTTCTCTCCCGTCCGGCCGCCGCCACTGACCGTCGCACCGGCGGCCAGCCGGGACCTGACCTGTGCCGGGCAGAGCCGCACCGCTCCCTCCGCGCCGCTCCGTGACTCGGACGAGGCCTCACTCTCCCAGCAGCCCGTGCGGCAACTGACCTTTCACCCTGACAACCGGCGGTGCAGAGGGGGTGGGGAGGAGGGGACGCGGGCGGTTGCCAGAGTAACCGGGCCCAGGTGCGGCGACAGCAGCGAAGAGGGATGGATCCACGGCAAGGTGAAGGTTTACAATAATAGGCAGCAAAGGCAGAGGGAGCGGGAGATATGTTGGAATATAGGACCAGAAATAGAAACAATAGTGTGTGGTGGAGAGTATATTGTCTGGCTGCATTACAGCCTGGTTTGGACACACCAATGCCCCTGAAAGGAAAAGTCCATCTCGGGTAAAGCCCTCCTCACATATCTACACGAAAAGTTGTCTCTGGAAAACATCTCAGGGACCCCCACCACCCAGGCCATGTTCTCTTCTCACTGCTGCCATCAGGAAGGAGGTACAAGAGCCTCATCACCAGATTCAGGAACAGTTATTAACCCTCAACCATCAGGCTCCTGAACCATAGGATAACTTCACTCACCCCATTATTGAACTGTTCCCACAACCTATCAACTCGCTTTCAAGGTCTCTTCATATTTATTTGTTATTATTTCTTTATTTTTGTATTTGTACAGTTTGTTGTCTTTTGTACACTGGTTGAATGCCCAAGTTGGTGTGGTCTTTCATTGATTCTGTTATGGTTATTATTCTATTATGGATTTATTGAGTGTCCCTGCAAGGACATGAATCTCACAATTATATATAGTGACACATATGTACTTTGGCAAGGATACTCCCTGATCGAGTGGGACAAACAGTCCGTGAACATAGTGCGTGTGAACCCTCATGATGTTACTGGCCCTTTGCCAGCATCTTTATATATGTCCACAAGAGATTCTGCAGGTGCTGGAAATCCAGCTAACATACCCAGCAGGTTAGAGGGCATCTATATGGAAAGGAATAAACAGTTGATGTTTCAGCCCAAGACACTTCATCAGGACTGGAGATCAGAATTAAGCTATTTGGCCCATCGCGTCTGCTCCGCCATTCAGTCATGGCTGATTTCCTTCACATTCTTTTTTTTTAGAATTTTTTATTGATACATAATCTTATACAGCTATAAAATGATACAAAACTTCAAGTTGATATATATACAATTAATAAAGCTGAAGAAAAAAACTTATCAAAAAAGGATAAGATATGATAATGAAAAAAAAATTGTAAAGAAAAGAAGGAAAACAGAGAGCCCCAACTTACTGAAAAAAAGAAAAAAAAACACCATTAGGAATCAACTCCCAGAGCAATACGACTTACCGTCATCTATATAAAAAAGAATCATCAACCGCCAATTCATGTTTATATAAAATAAAATTGGAAGGAAACCATATAAAATAATTCAAACTAAATGACAATATTTGGCAAAAGAGCCCCATCTTCTCTCAAAATCAAATTGAAGATCGAAAGTTTTCCTTCTGATTTTTTCCAAACTAAGACATAACATTACTTGAGAAAACCATTGAATTAATGTAGGGACAGAGGTATCTTTCCATTTTAATAAAATAGTCCTTCTTGCCAACAATGTAACAAATGCAATTACAAGTTACCCTGAAGATGAGATACCCTGAATATGATGCGGAACTATTCCAAATAGAACAGTTAATCTGATAGGTTGTAAATTAATTTTCAGAGCTTTAGAAATTGTAGAAAATAAAGATTTCCAAAAAGATTTTACTGAGGGACATGATCAGAACATATGAGACAAAGTGGCTACTTCAGTTTTACACCTATCGCAGTAATTGTCCATGTTAGGAAATATTTTAGATAGTCTCTCCTTTGTTAAATAATAATGGTGAACAATTTTAAATTGAATTAAATAGTGATCGGCACATATCAAAGAAGAAGACCATTTTCAGAACTTGGAACCAATCTTCGTTAACAAAGGTCATATTAAGTTCTCTCTCCCAATCTTGTTCAATCTTAAATGAGAGGTTATCTTTTTGTAGTAAAAATAAATTCCACCAATAGTACATTTTACTAAAGGATTCATATTCAAAATCGTATCCAACAAATCCGATTCTTGCATATATGGAAATTTAGATAAATATTTTTGTAAAAAATGTCTAACCTAAAAATATTGCAAAAAGCATGTATGAGAGAGAATATTTGCTAATTAACTCTTCAAAAGTCATCAGTCGACCATCACAAAATAAATCTGCAAAAAAACAGATCCCCTTATTTCTCCATAATAGAAAAATTGGATCAGTTATTGAAGGTATAAATTAAAAAATTTGATACAGAAAGCGAAACAATTTAAATTGTTTAAAATTTTAAAAATTGCAAAACTGAAACCAAATCCGTAAGGACTGTTTAATAACAGGGTAAAGATTTAAATTTGGAATTTTAGAGAGTTTTAAAGGTAATGGAGCTCCTAATAATGAGGTTAAATGGTTTGATAGCTTTTAATTCCAAATGAATCCAAGCTGGTTTTTGGCTCTTATCGAGCCAATATAGCCAAAAACATAATTGTCGAATATTAACAGCCCAATAATACAATCTTAAATTAGGAAGTGCAAGTCCACCATCTTTCTTAGATTTTTGTAAATGATACTTATTAATTCTTGGTCTTTTATTGTTTCAAATAAAGGATGAAATAATACAGTCAATTTGATCAAAAAAATTTTAGTTAAAAAGATAGGTATATTTTGAAAAATATATAAAAATCTAGGTAAAATCGTCATTTTCACGGCATGGATACAGCCTATTAAAGAAAGTGTAAGTGGGTTCCATCTGGAAAACAATTGTTTCATAAAGTCCATTAAAGGAACTATAGTAGCTTTATAAAGATCTTTATATTTTTAGTAATTATAATACCTAAATATTTAAAAGAATTAACAATTCTAAATAGAATATCATTATATATGAAAACAGGAGCATTTAATGGAAACAACTCACTTTTATTTAAGTTTATATCCTGAAATTTTTCCAAAATCATTTAGTATTTCCAGAAGATTAGGAATAGATTCTTCAGGGTTCGAAATATAAACCAAACGATCATCTGTGTAAAGAGGAATCTTATATAAATTTATATATAGAATTATATAAATCCCATTTATAGAGATACTATGAATATTTTTTGGCTTCACGGAGTGTTATGGCCAAAGGCTCCAGTACAAGATTAAATAATAAAGGGCTTAATGGACATCCCTGTCTAGTACCTCGTGAAAGTGAAAATAAGAGGATCTAAGATTATTCATAATAACAGTAGCAGTAGGATTCTTACAGATCATTTGAATCCATCTATTGGAATTATTACCAAAACCAAATTTTACTAATACCTTAAACAGATATGTCCACTCAACTCTATCAAATGCCTTTTCTGCATCAAGAGAAATAACACATTGGGGTTTCTTATATAATGGTGAATATATAATGTTCATCAGTCTCCGAACATTGGAGAAAGAGTAACGGCCTTTAATAAAGCCTGTTTGATTCATAGAAATAATTTCAGTTAAAGTATTTTCCAAACAGTTAGCCATTATCTTAAGAGAGAATTTTAACGTTCACATTTAATAATGAAATAGGTCTATATGATGCACATGCAGTAGGATCTTTATCTTTCTTAAGGATTAAGGAACCAGAAGTTTCATAAAAAGAAGAAAGTAAATTACCCTTCACAAAAGATTCATGAAATATTTCCAAAAGATATGGAGAAAGTAATTTTTTCAATTTTTTTGTAAAATCCTAATAGCCATCAAGTCCAGGAGCTTTACCTGATTGCATTGACAACATAGCTTTCTGAATTTCATACTCAGTAATTGGAGCATCAAGCATCTGTTCATCTTCAACAGTAATTTGAGGAAATTTAATCTTATGTAAAAAAGCATTCATTTTGGAGGAATCTGCAGGAAATTGAGATTTATAAAGATCAGAATAAAAATCCTGAAAAATATTATTAATGTCTTCATGGTTACTTACTAAATCCCCCATTATCTTTATGGATCTTTACAATTTGTCTTTTAGCTCTGGCTGCCCTTAACTGGGAAGCTAAGAGCTTAATATCTTTATCCCCAAAAATATAAAACTGACTTTTCAATTTAAGCAAATATCTTTCAATAGGATAAGTTAATAATAAATTATATTGTGATTGTAATTCCACTCTTCTTTTAAACAAATCAATATTTAGAGAGGTTGCATTGATGTTATCTAAATCTTTAATCTGTTTAGAAATTTTATCTAATTCCATTCTTGTCTGTTTCTTCAGCTTAGCTATATATGAAATAATCTGACCATGTAAGTAAGCTTTTAATGTATCCCAAATCACTAACTTTGAAACGTTTCCTGTATTATTAAAGAGAAAAAACTTGTTTATCTGAGTATCAATAAACTCAACAAATTCTGAACTTTGTAACAAATGTTCTGGGAAGCACCAAAGTGGTCTTGTAGAAGCAACAACTTTCAGTTCAAATATTAGGTTTAAAGGAGCGTGATCAGAGATAACAATTGAATCATATTCACATTTCTGAACATTAAATAGAAGTCGAGGGTCAACTATTCCTTCACATTCAAACCCATTCTCCTGCCTTCTCCCCGGAACCCCTGACGCCCTTGCTAATCAAAAACTTATGAGCCTCCACTTTAAATATTGTGTTCAGTTCAGTTCATCAGCCCAGTGGGTTATTGCTTTATGGATAAGTATTTGTGTGCACAGGTGTAATGAGAAACTGACTCGCAGCAGCATCATGGAGTGTGGGGTCGGTGCTGGGCCCACAATTGTTCACGATATACATTAACGATCTGGAGAAGGGGAGTGAGTGTAGTGTATCTAAGTTTGCTGATAATACTAAATTGAGTAGGAAAGCAAATTGTGCAGAGGATACGGAGAGTCTGCAGAGGGATATAGATAGATTGAGTGGGCAAGGGTCTGGCAGATGGAATACAATATTGGCAAATGTGAGGTCATCCACTTTGGAAAGAAAAGTGTAACAGCAGATTATTTAAATGGTAAAAAGTGCAGCTTGCTGCTGTGCGGAGGGACTTGGGAGTATTTGTGCATGAATCACAAAAGGTTGGTTTGCAGGTGCAGCATGCTTTCAAGAAGGTAAATGAAATGTTGGCCTTCATTGCTAGAGGAATTGAACCTAAGAGCAGGGAGATCATGCTGCAACTATACAGGGTACTGGTGAGGCCGCACCTGGAGTACTGTGTGCAGTTCTGGTCTCCTTACTGGAGGAAAGATATACTGGCTTCGGAGGTGGTACAGAGCAGGATCACCAGGTTGATTCCAGAGATGAGGGGCTTAGACTATGAGGAGAGATTGAGTCGCCTGGAACTGTACTCGCTAGAATTTAGAAGAATTAGAATCAAGTTTATTATCAGTGGCAGGCGTCGTAAAATTTGTTAACTTAGCAGCAGCAGTTCAATACGATACATAATACAGAAGGTAAATAAATAAATCAATTAATGACAGTATACGTATATCGAATAGATTGAAAATCGTGCAAAAATAAAAATAATATATATTAAAGAGGTGAGGTAGTGTCCAGGGGTTCAATGTCCATTTAAGAATCATGTGGCAGAGGGGAAGAAGCTGTTCCTGAATCACTGAGTGTGTGCCTTCAGGCTTCGGTACCTCCTACCTGATGGTAACAGTGAGAAAAGGGCATGCCCTGGGTGCTGGAGCTCCTTAATAATGGATGCTGCCTTTCTGAGACACCACTCCCTGAAGATGTCCTGGGTACTTTGTAGGCTAGTACCCAAGATGGAGCCATCTAAATTTATGACCCTCTGCCGCCTCTTTCGGTCCTGTGCAGTAGCACCCCCACCCCCCACAATACCAGACAGTGATGCAGCCTGTCAGAATGCTCTCCACAGTACATCTATAGAAGTTTCTGAGTGTTTTTGTTGACATGCCAAATCCCTTCAAACTCCTAACGAAGTATAGTCATTGTCTTGCTTTCTTTATAACTGCATCGATATGGTGGGACCAGGTTAGGTCCTCAGAAGTCTTGACACCCAGGAACTTGAAACTGCTCACTCTCTCCACTTCTGATCCCTCTATGAGGATTGGTATGTGTTCCTTCGTCTTACCCTTCCTGAAGTCCACAATCAGCTCTTTCATCTTACTGATGTTGAGTGCCAGGTTGTTGCCGTGACACCACTCCACTAGTTAGCATATCTCACTCCTGTACGCCCTCTTGTCACCACCTAAGATTCTACCAAAGATGGTTGTATCATCAGCAAATTTATAGATGGTATTTGAGCTATGCCTAGCCACACAGTCATGGGTATCTAGAGAGTAGAGCAGTGGGAAAGCACACACCCCTGAGGTGCACCAGTGTTGATCATCAGCAAGGAGGAGATGTTATCACCAATCCACACAGATTGTGGTATTCTGGTTAGGAAGTCAAGGATCCAATTGCAGAGGGAGGTACAGAAGCCCAGGTTCTGTAACTTCTCAATCAGGATTGTGGGAATGATGGTGTTAAATACTGAGCTATAGTCGATGAACAGCATCCTGACATAGGTGTTTGTGTTGTCCAGGTGATCTAAAGCCATGTGGAGAGCCACTGAGATTGTGTCTGCCGTTAACCTATTGTGGCAATAGGCAAATTGCAGTGGATCCAGGTCCTTGCTGAGGCAGGAGTTCAGTCTAGTCATGACCAACCTCTCAAAACATTTCATCACTGTAGATGTGAATGCTACTGGGCAATTGTCATTAGGGCAGCTCACAATATTCTTCTTAGGCACTGGTATAATTCTTGCCTTTTTGGATTGGGGAACATGCCTTATGAGAATAGGTTGTGTGAACTTGGCTTTTTTCCCTTAGAGCGACAGAGGATGAGAGGTGACCTGATAGAGGCGTATAAGATTATGAGAGGCATCGATTGTGTGGATAGTCAGAGGCTTTTTCCCAGGGCTGAAATGGCTAGAGCAAGAGGGCACAGTTTTAAGGTGCTTGGAAGTAGGTCTTCTTTGGTTGTCCATCGAAATCCAATGACAACGTCCACTCCTTTAATAGTGAGATCTTTAATGACTATACAGTCCTATCCTGGACCCACAAGCTCTATTGCAGATGGGACATGTTTCTGTGGTAGTGGTGGCAACCATGGCTGCATTTCTCCTGGCTCTCTTCTGTTGTCTTCTGGTTGTTCTTTCCATCTCCAGAATACGAACCCTGTCCCTACACAGCTGTCGCGGTGTTATGGTCAGCAGCAACATCCTCCAGGTCCTCGGGTCTGATCTTGCAATTCCTTAAAGCATTCCTCATCTGATTCTTATAGTGCTTCTTCGGCCCTCCAGCTGAGTGTTGGCCATGATGTAGCTGGCTGTATAACACTTTGCGGGGTAGCTGACATGGGGGCATCCTTATCACGTGCCCCAGCCACTGCAGCTGACGCTGGGTGATCATGGCCTCAATACTTCTGCAGTTGGTCTTTACAAATATTTCAGTGTGAGGCACCCGCTTACGACAGGTAATTCCCAAGATGCGCTGACGGCAGCTTATGTGGAAGCGCTCCAAGGACTTGATGTGATGACTGTAGGTTACCCAAGCTTCACAGCTATAAAGGAGGGTGGTGACACTGATCGCTTGGTATACGGTGACCTTTGTGGAGGGACAAAGGCTCCTGTTCTGAAAGACTCTACGCCGAAGTCTCCCAAAGGCAGCTGATGCCTGTTTAATGTGGCTCTGGATGTCGTCGTCAATGCTGCTATCCTCAGAGAGAATGCTCCCCAGGTATTTGAAAAATGGCACTACTGACAGCTTTTCATCACCAACAGTGAAGGTAGGTAGGGTGGATGGGACACTGATACTCCATTGGCAAACCACTTCTGTCTTGGTGGTATTGACGGTCAGCCCCATCCTGCTGTACGCTCTCACCACCACAGTAAGGATAGTCTGAAGATCCTCTAGAGTATGGACCACAAGAGCACGGTTGTCTGCATACTGCAGCTCCAGGACCCGTTCTCTACGGAGTTTGGTGGTTGCACGGAGCCTCCTGATGTCAAAGAGGTTGCCATCTAATCTGACGTCCACCGCCACACCACTGCTGTCTTCAATCTCGTGGTGAAGAAGCTTAGTAACACACGAGGAAGATATTAAAGAACTGGCTCTAGCACACAACCCTGCCTCACCCCTGTGCGTTCAAGGAAGGGCTTGGACTCTTGTCCTCCTATGTTCACCCGAGCAGTCATCCCATCGTGGAACTGGACGAAGGATGTTAATAAATTTATTGGGACAGCCAAACCTGAGGAGGAAATCCCATAAGAGCTCACTTTGCACAGCGATGAATGCTTTGGAGAGGTCAACAAAGGCCATAAACAGGTCCTGATGTTGCTCCCGGCACTTTTCCTGAAGCTGCCGGGCTGTGAAGATCATGTCGATCTTGCTCCCGTTCTTCCAAAATGCACACTACGATTTTGGCAGCATTGACTCGGTGATGTTGCTGATGAGCCTCTGAAGCATCACCTTAGCCAAGACCTTTCCAGTAACAGAAAGGAGCGATATGCCCCTACTATTGTCACAGATGGCCTTGTCATGCTTGTTCTTATAAATGACAACAATGTTTGCATTTCTCCATTGCTGTGGGATGTTCTCATCAGTCCAAGCCTTGTTGATGTACTGCTAGATAGATAGATAGATAGATAGATACTTTATTCATCCCCATGGGGAAATTCAACATATATACATGTACCCTCTGGAGATGTCAGGGGTAAGTTTATTGCGCAAAGAGTGGTGAGTGTGTGGAATGGGCTGCCGGTGACTGCGGTGGAGGCAGAAATGATAGGGTCTTTTAAGAGACTCCTGGATAGGCACATGGAGCTCAGAAAAATAGAGGGCTATGGATAAGCCAAGTAACTTCTGAGGTAAAGACAGGTTCGGTACAGCTTTGTGGGCCAAAGGGCCTGTATTGTGCTGTAGGTTTTCTATGTTTCTATCACTGGCATATGGCCTGAAATTTGTTGTTTTGCAGCAGCAGTACATTGTGATACATAAAAACTGTAAAGTACAGTTTAAAGAAGTTTTTTTTTAGAAAGAAGTTAAGTAGTGCAAAAAGAGGGAAAGAATTGTGAGGTAGTGTTCATGGGTTCAATATCTATTCAGAAATTGGATAGCAGAGGGGAAAAAACTGTTCCTGAATTGTTAATTGGGCTCCTGTCTCTCCTTCCTGATGGTAGCAATGAGAAGTGGACATGTCCTGGGTGATGGGGGTCCTTAATGATGAATGCTGCCTTTTTGAGGCATCGCTTCTTGTAGGTGTCCTGAATGCTAATGAGACTAGTGCCAATGATGGAGCTGACTGATGCTGGCCAGAAGAAACTACAGTCTAATCAAGGACAGGGGAAGCAGCCAACCCCAGTTCTCTTTGTTTTCCCCCATTCTGTGGACTCTGAACTGATTCTTGCTCTTGGATAATTAATCGGAGCAATTGAATATGGACACAGGGAGCTTCAGGAAATGATCTGCTAAATCTGAGACTATTCTCAAACAAGTAGCCATTTGTTATATAAAGAGCATGGACTCTGAACTGATCCTTGCTCTGGGATAATTAATCAGAGCAATTGAATGTGGACACAAGGAGCTTCACCTGCTAAATCTGAGACCATTCTCAGACAAGTAGCTATTTGTTATGTAAAGGATGTGAACTCTGCACTGATTCTTGCTCTGGGACAATCTAATCAGAGCAATTGAATGTGGACACAGGAAGTTTCAGGTAATTCCATTCTCGGAGGAGTAGCTACTTATTATGTAAAATACCAGACCTACCAAAGAATCCATCTGTAATCTCGTTAGACTCTGTCTGGGTCGCCTAGTTTAATGGGTTTGGACCAGACAGAGTTGAAAGACTCAGATACACAAGTCTGGGGTGGGCAGGACCAGGAAACAATGCTGGTTGTAGCCCTATGCAATGACCAATAAGAAGGTGACCCACCTAGGTCAGGTGACCTTGAGTCAAAGGGATGGCGATCCACCAGTTCAATTGATGAGGAACATATAAGGATCAGGAGCCCCAAATACGCAGGGGCGATAACTCTCCAGCAGGCAGGGACCAACCATGATGGATAAGGAGGACCCCACGGACACGTGGAGATCAAGACCATGAGGAACACCTGGCCAGCGTAGACTCCTTTCCTGGTAACACTGTTTCTCTCCATTGACTGTGCATGGAGGGTCAGGGATTCTAGTGGTGTGCACACAGGTAGTTAGTTTGTGAGCACACTTGCTTTATAGTTGAAATAATGAAAGTTATTTGTAGATAAATGCAGATTCTCTGTACCTCACTGATCATTATTACGAGTGATTCTTGTAACTCTGAGTTGACAACTCTCTACAGCTGTTTCTGATCCTGTGCAGTCAGTGGCTCCTCCAGACCAAACAGTGATGCAACCAGTTAGAATGCTCTCCGCGATACATCTGCAGAAATTTGCCAGTGTCTTTGGTGACATACCAAATTTTCTCAAACTCCTAATGAAATATAGCTGATACATGTAATCAAATATTTTCAAGAAAGAACTGCAAATGTCTATTATAATGTAAAGTGATTAGAATGGTCATACATTATGGGGGGACTACTGCACAGGACCAAAAGAAGCTGCAGAAGTTTGTAAATTTACTCAGCTCCATCTTGGGCACTAGTCTACAAAGTACCCAGGACATCTTTAGGGAGCAGTGTCTCAGAAAGGCAGCGTCCATTATTAAGGACCTCCAGCACCCAGGGCATGTCCTTTTCTCACTGTTACCGTCAGGTAGGAGGTACAGAAGACTGAAGGCACACACTCAGCGATTCAGGAACAACTTCTTCCCCTCTGCCATCTGATTCCTAAATGGACATTGAACCCATCTCACTTTTTTTTAATATAATTTTGTTTTTTTTGCACGACTTGTAGTCTATTCAATATACATATACTGTAATTGATGTATTTATTTATTATTATTTTTCTTCTATATTATGTATTGCATTAAACTGCTGCTGTTCAGTTAACAAATTTCATTACTCCTGCCAGTGATAATAAACCTGATTCTGATTATGTTTTTGCCAGCTGGTTCATGGACTGAATGGTTGAAGGGAGATAGTTGTACCTGAACCTCGTGGTGTAGTTCTTTAGCTTCTCCCTGAGAATGAGCAATGAGAAGAGAGCATATACCAGACAGTGATATTCCTTAGTGCTGGATGCCTCCTTCCTGAGGAAATGTCCTCGATGTCGGGCAGGATTCTGTAATAGAGCTGGCAAGTCTACAATCCTCTGCAGCCTCATGCGCTCCTGTGCATTGAAGCCTGCATACCAGTCTGAATTGTGAGGAAAGTCAAAGTCGAGTTTGTCAGATGTACAAGTACTAGTATGCATAGGTACAATCACAAATGTATTTACAGCTACATCACTTTGTCTCATTTTATTTAGAGAGATAGTAAAGAACAGGCCCCTCTGGCCCAATGAGCAGCACCGTCCAGCACCCCACCTACTTAACCCTGGCCAAATCACAGGTTAATTTACTAACTGGGAGGAAACTGAGAGCATCCAGAGGAAACCCACACACATACACGGGAAGAAAGTACAAACTTTTTACCTGAGGACACCGGAACAGAACTCTGAACTCCGGCGCTCCAAGTTTGTGGTGAACTACATATACCTGTCTGGACACGACCCCTGCTGACTGCTCCTGTGGCTCCTCCCACAGACCCCTGTATAAAGGTGATTGAGGTCTGAGCCCGGCCTCTCTCCAGTGTGAACTGAGTTGTGTACCAGTAGTTTAGATGACTGTGTGAATCCCTTCCCACAGTCCGAGCAGGTGAATGGCCTCTCTCCAGTGTGAACTCGCTGATGTACCTTCAGTTGAGATGACCGAGTGAATCCCTTCCCACAGTCCGAGCAGGTGAATGGCCTCTCTCCAGTGTGAACTCGCTGATGTACCTTCAGGTTAGATGAGCAAATGAATCCCTTCCCGCAGTCCGAGCAGGTGAACGGCTGCTCCCTGGTGTGAACTCGCTTGTGTGCCATTAGGGTGGATGACTCAGTGAATCACTTCCCACAATCACAGCAGGTAAACGGCCTCTCCAGTTTGAAGTCAATGATGCACAGTTGGTTGATTTGGCTGAGAGAATCTCTTCCCTAATTCTGAGCAGGTGATCGGCCTCTACCCACTGTGAACTCACTGGTGTCTCTGTAGTTGAGATGACCAAATCACGACACTCATATACCAGGCGCCTCGCACACGCGTGAGGGATCACTGACGCCTAGTGGGCTGACACCTCCAGTTAGGCCGGAACCAGCACAACCACCGTCTCCGGTGCAATCACCACCACCGGCACCTGTGCAATCACCACCACCGGCATCTGTGCAATCACCACCACCGGCACCTGTGCAATCACCACCACCGGCACCTGTGCAATCACCACCACCGGCATCTGTGCAATCACCACCACCAGCACCTGTGCAATCACCACCACCGGCATCTGTGCAATCACCACCACCGGCACCTGTGCAATCACCACCGGCATCTGTGCAATCACCACCACCGGCACCTGTGCAATCACCACCACCGGCACCTGTGCAATCACCACCACCGGCATCTGTGCAATCACCACCACCGGCACCTGTGCAATCACCACCGGCATCTGTGCAATCACCACCACCGGCACCTGTGCAATCACCACCACCGGCATCTGTGCAATCACCACCACCGGCACCTGTGCAATCACCACCGGCATCTGTGCAATCACCACCGGCACCTGTGCAATCACAGCCGGTGCTACGTAGATCGCAGCGACAGATTCGACCACCTGATAGACTTAACCTGTAAATATACTTGTAAGAAACTTCGCCACATGGGGACTCTTTTTAAAACAAAGGGGGGGGGGTGAATGTGGTAAACTATGTATACCTGTCTGGACACGCTCCCCCGCTGACTGCTCCTGTGGCTCCTCCCACAGACCCTGTATAAAGGTGATTGAGGTCTGAGCCCGGCCTCTCTGTCTCCAGGATGTAGTATGGTGGTCAATCACTGCTTGTTCCTTCTTCCAGTCAATAAAAGCCGATACCTCGCCTTTACGTCTCAGAGTGAGTTATTGATGGTGCATCAAAGCTGTACCAGCATCATGCCAACTGCTACACTACCGTGGCGCCCAATTGCAGCAGTAATTTTTTATTGTAACTTATCCTCAATGGCCACTTTACTAGGTGCCTGCTGTACCTAGTAAAGTGGCCACTGGGTATATCTACGTTCCTGGTCTTATGCTGCAATTGCCCATTCGCTCCAGGGTTCAACGTATTGTGCATTCAGACATGCTGTTCTGCACACCACTGTTGTAACGCATGGTTATTTGAATTACTGTAACCTTCCTGTCAACTCGAACCAATCTGGCCACTCTCCTCTAACCTCTTTCATTACAAATAATTTTCGCCCACAGAACTGCCACTTACTGCATATTATTTTTGTTTCTCATACCATTCTCTGTAAACTTTAGACATTGTTGTGCTTGAAAATCCCAGGAGATCAGCAGTTTCTGAGATACTCAAACCATCTGGCACCAATAATGGTTATACTTACCTAATTCACGTTTCTTCCCCATTCTGACGTTTGGTCTAAATAACAAATGAACCTCTTGACCATGTCTACATGCTTTTATGCATTGAGTCGCTGTCATTGTGATTGGCTGATTAGATATTTGCATTAATAAGCTGGTGTAGGGGTGTACCTAATACAGTAGCCACTGAGTGTATAGTAATTTGTTATTCCTGCACTGAACTGCCACAAAACAACATATGTTAGTGATAATAAAACTGATTCTGATTCACAGGGACAGAGCATCATATGAGCAGCATTCACAAGAAAAACATAAATTATATAGAAATCTTACAAGAAAGAATAGAATTCGAACCAAAGCAGTCCATTTTTGTGCAGAGCGATCTTAGTGTTGCTCTACTAATTATACATAAATTATCCACAATTTTACAAGAAAACACAATTAGAACAAAGAAAAATTAACACCATTTTTATGTAAAGTGGTCAGAGACTCGCTGTACGAAGTAATAATTAGGGTTGTGCTGGTTGGTTCTACAACTGAAGGGTTGAAGGGAAATAGTAATTACACGCTGATTTCAGTTCTTTGCAGGAATGGGACTGACCGTTATTCGATATACCGAGGACACGGCCTAGAAGATTAACTCGCCTTTGGAGTTTCAGGATTTTGTGGCTCTGGAGGCAGGCGGACTCAAGGTTGGTGCCTCTGCAGGAAATTGGGGTGTTGTGGGAGACCAAAGATCTATGGCTATGTGCCCAGAGACCCAAGTTCTGTAGGCACAGAGCTCGGAAAAAGCGACGCAACGGACTTTTAACATCGTAAATCAGCGAGTTGTTTGTTATGTCTCCCCTTTCACTGTGAAACGTGGACATCTCTTTTTCCCTTATTAGGGAGAAAGAGAGCCTGTGGTGTGTCGAATTACCAGGTGAACGAGTAGTCTGGGATGCGGCAAGTCTGTATCTTTATTAATGCTTTGCTGCATGCATGAGTGCTCAGTGGGGGGGCACCGATGCTTTTTTGCCAGTGGGCGAGGAGGGATTGCTGCTTTGCTGCTGCTTACACGCAGGAGGGGAGAGCTGGGGGGGACTTTGCAGTTCTAACATTTAACTGTCGTTCATTCTTTGGGGGCACTCCTCTGTTTTCATGGATGGTTGCAAAGAAAAAGAATTTCAGGATGTATATTGTATACATTTCTCTGACATTAAATGCACCTTTGAACCTGGTGGCGTGGGTCTTCAGGATTCAGTCCCTCCTGTCCGTGGGAGCTGTGAGAAGATGGCCTGGACAGGTGGTGGTGTGGGACTTCAGGATTCAGTCCCTCCTGTCCGTGGGAGCTGTGAGAAGATGGTGTGGCCGGGTGGTGGTGTGGGACTTCAGGATTCAGTACCTCCTGTCCGTGGGAGCTGTGAGAAGATGGTGTGGCCGGGTGGTGGTGTGGGACTTCAGGATTCAGTCCCTCCTGTCCGTGGGAGCTGTGAGAAGATGGTGTGGCCGGGTGGTGGTGTGGGACTTCAGGATTCAGTACCTTCTGCCCGTGGGAGCTGTGAGAAGATGGCCTGGCTGGGTAGTGGGGATCTTTGATGATTGATGTTGACTTCTTGAGGGAGCACCTCCTGTAGGTATTACCTGTGGTTTTAATCAGCTTCAGGGGCATAGGCAAAGAGGATGGTCACAGTATTTTAATAAGGAAATTGGAATCCAAACCTAGATAGCATAGGTTTAATGTGAGAGAGGAAAGATTTAAAGGGGATCAGAGGAGCAAGTGTCTTATACAGAGTTTAGTTGGTATTTGTCCAGCTTGGTGGCACAATAATATCAGCACCATGTCAGAATCCATGAGGAAGGGTATCATCACCCTCATCTACAAGCAGAAGGGGGAGAGGGAGGACTTTAGGAATTGGAGGCCCATTTCACTCCTGAATGTGGATTACAAGATCCTGTCCAAGGCTATCGCCAACAGGGTCAAGTCTGCTCCGGAACAGGTGATCCACCCGGACCAAACCTGTGCTGTACCAGGCAGGAAGATCTCGGACCCTAGTCTCCATTTTGCAGCTACATATATTAAGCTAAAGCAAAAATCCCACCCAAAATAGCCATAATAAAAGGCACAAACAAAATTTAACTACTACAATGTTATGTCTAACAGTAATAAAAACATAATCAGTAATGGCCAACTTAAAATCAGCTGAAGTATCTTAACCACATATTCAAAAAAGAATAAATCCAAGCAAATAATATTACAAACAATACAGGCCCTTCGGCCCACAAAGTTGTGTCGAACATGTCTTTATCTGTGAAATTAGCTAAGGTTACCCATAGCCTTCTATTTTTCTGAGCTCCATGTACCTGTCCAGGAGTCTCTTAAAAGACCCTATCGTATCCGCCTCCACCACCATCGCTGGCAGCCCATTCCACGTACTCACCACTCTGCGTAAAAAAACTTGCCCCTGATACCCCCCCCCCTCCCCCGTACCTACTTCCAAGCACCTTAAAACTGTTCCCTCTCGTGCTAGCCATTTCAGCCCTGGGAAAAAGCCTCCGACTATCCATACAATCAATGCCTCTCATCATCTAAGACACCTCTATCAGGTCACCTCTCATCCTTCATCACTCCAAGGAAAAAAGGTCGCGTTCACTCAACCTATTCTCATAAGGCATGCTTCCTAATCCAGGCAACATCCTTGTAAATCTCCTCTGCACCCTTTCTATCGTTTCCACATCCTTTCTATAGTGAGATGACTAGAACTGAGCACAGTACTCTAAGTGGGGTCTGACCAGGGTCCTATGTAGCTGAAACAGTACCTTTAGGTTCCTAAACTCAATCCCACGATTGATTAAGGCCAATGTACCGTATGCTTTCTTAAATACAGAGCCAACCTGCACAGCAGCTTTGAGATATTGAATACTGCCATCATCTGACATGTAACTGCTCTCCCCAGCACATTTCAAATCATAGCTGAGGACTTCAATCAGGCTTGTTTGAAGAAATCTCTGCCCGATTATCATCGGCATATAATCTGCAGCACCAGGAACCAACACACTAAACCGCTGCTGTACTACGATTAGGAATCCATACCATTCCATACCTAGACTGCATTTCGGGATATCTGAACATTTGATTGTCCTCCTACCTGCATACAGGCAGAGGCCGCAGAGATAAGGACAGCAAAGAGGTGGTCGCGTGAGGCAGATCTTATTAAAATAATTGTGGATTAGTGTATCCCCACAAAGTGGAATGCTCTGCCCCAGAAGGCAGTGGAGGCCAAGTCTCTGGATGCATTCAAGAGAGAGTTAGATAGAGCTCTTATAGATAGCGGGGTCAAGGGATATGGGGAGAAGGCAGGAACGGGGTACTGATTGTGTATGATCAGCCATGATCACAGTGAATGGCGGTGCTGGCTAGAAGGGCTGAATGGCCTACTCCTGCACCTACTGTCTATTGTCTATAAAGTCATTCGGGATCTTTCCCAATCAGAAGGCCTGGATGAAGCATAAGATCCACAATCTGCTGAGCCAGATCCGAGGCATTTACGTTTAGTGACAGAGAAAGTTACAAGAGTTCCAGAAAGCCATCTCGCAAATGAAGTGGCTTAATGAATCAATGGATGCTCTGCAGCTGGTGGCAGGGCTTGAATACTATCAGCTCTGATAAAATAAAATAAAGCGACATAGGTGACAACAGGGCTTCGCTTCCAGGTGAGTGCAATGCCTTCTATGCTTACTGTCAAAACATGGAGGGACCATTACAAATTCCCACGGCACCGATAGTTCTGTGACTTCAGTCTCTGATGCCTGTGTGCGAGCAACCTTCAGGAAGGTGAACCCACGGAAAGCATCTGGCACAGACAGGTTACAAGGCCAAGTACTAAACCCCTGTGCTGATCAACTGGCTGAAGCATTCACTGAGATCTTTAATCTCTCACTTCAAGCAGGCTTCACTTATACCGATACCTAAGAAGAATGTGGCATTGTCTGGTAGCACTTACATCAACAGTGATGAAGGGTAGTGAGAGGTTGGTGATGAAATATATCAACTCCTGCCTGAGAAATGACTTGGATCCACTTCAATTTGCCTACCAGGGCATCAGATCCACAGCAGATACCGTCTTACTGGCTCTTCACTCAACCCTGAAACATCCAGACAGCAAAATGCATATATCAGGATGTTCTTTATTAACTACAGCTCGGCATTCAATTCCATCATCCACTCAAAACTAATCAATAAGCTTCAAGACTTTGGCCTCAATACCTCCCTATACAATTGGATCCTGGATTTTCTCACTTCCAATTCCCATAAGACATAGGAGCAGAATTAGGCCATTACATAAGAAATAGGAGCAGGAGTAGGCCATCCGGCCCATCAAGCCTGCCCCACCATTCAATAAGATCATGGCTGATCTGTCTGTAAACTCAGCTCCATCTACCTACCTTTTCCCCATAACCCTTAATTCCCTTACTATGTGAAAACCTATCTAAGTGTTTCTTAAATATATTTAGTGAAGAGGCCTCAGCTGCTTTCCTGGGCAGAGAATTCCACAGATTCACTACTCTCTGGGGAAAGCAGTTTTTCCTCATCTCCATGCTAAATCTTCTCCCCTGAATCTTGAGGCAATGTCCCCTGGTTCTCGTTTCACCTACCAATGGAAACAACTTTCCTACTTCTACCTTATCTATCCCTTTCAAAATGTTGTATGTTTCTATAAGATCCCCTCTCATTCTTCCATAGTCCCAGGTGACTCAATCGCTCCTCATAGGTTAACCCCTTCATCTCTGGAATCAACCTGGTGAGCCTCCTCTGCACTGCCTCCAAAGCCAGTCTTTCCTTCCTCAAGTATGGAGACCAGAACTGCACACTGTACTCCAGGTGCAGCCTCACCAGTACCCTGTATAGTTGCAGCATGACCTCCCAGCTCTCAAATTCAATCCCTCTAGTAATGAAGGCCAATATTCCGTTTGCCTTCTTAATAACCTGTTGTACCTGCAAGCCAGCTTTTTGCAATTCATGCACAAACACTCCCAAGTCCCTCTGCACAACAGCATGCTGCAATCTCTCACCATTTAAATAATAACCTACTCTTCTATTATTCCTTCCAAAGTGGATGATCTCACATTTACCAACATTGTATTCCATCTGCCAGACCTTGGCCCACTCACTTAACCTATCTATATCCATCTGCAGACTCTCCACATCCTCTGTACAATTTGCTTTTCCATTCAGTTTAGTGTCATCTGCAAATTTTGCTACGCTACACTCAGTCCCCTTTTCCAAATCATCAATGTAAATGGTAAACAGTTGCGAGCCCAGCACCGACCCCTGCGGCACCCACTCACCACTGACTGCCAACTGGAGAAACACCCATTCAGCCCATCAACTCTGCTTCACCATTCCATCATGGCTGATCCTGGATCCCACTCAACCCCATACACCTGCCTCTCGCCATATCCTTTGATGCCCTGACCGATCAGGAAATGATCAACTTCTGCTTTAAATATGCTCATGGATTCAGCCTCCAACACAATCTATGGCAGAGTATTCCACAGATTCACTCCTCTCTACGAAAAAACCTATTTACCTCTGTTCTAAAGGGTCACCCCTTCAATTTTGAGGCTGTGACCTTTAGTTCTAGATACCCCCACCATAGGAAACATCCTCTCCACATCCACCCTATCTAGTCCTTTCAACATTTGGTAGGTTTCAACGAGATCCCTCTGCATTCTTCTAAATTCCAGTGAGTACAGGCCCAAGGCTGCCAAATGCTCCTCATCTGTTAACCCCTTCATTCCTGGAATCATCCTCCTGAACCTCCTCGGGACTTTCAATGACAACACATTGTTTCTGATATATGGGGCCCAAAACTGTTGACAATATGCCAAGTCTGGCATGACTAGTGTTTTATAAAGCCTCAGCGTTATCTCCTTGCTTTTATATTCTATTCTTGAAATAAATGCCAACATTTACCACAGACTCAACCTGTAAATTAACTTTCTGGGAGTCTTGCACAAGGACTCCCAAGTCCCTCTGCACCTCTGATGTTTGAATCTTCTTCCCATTTAGATAATAGTCTGCACTATTGTTCCTTATTCCAAAAAGCATTTTCACCCATTTCCCAACACTATTCCATGTGCCACTTTTTGTCCATTCTTCCAATTTGTGTAAGTCCTGCTGCAGTCGCATTGCTTCCTCAGCACTTCCTGCCACTCCACCTGTCTTTATATCATCCGCAATCTTTGCCACAAAACCATCAATTCCATTATCTAAACCACTGACAAACAATGTGAAAATTAGCGGTCCCTGAGGAGGACCACTAGTCACCAACAGCCAACCAGAAAAGGACCCTTTTATTCCCACTTGCTGCCTGTCAACTACTCTGCTGTCCATGCCAGTATCTTTCTTGTAGGATTTTATCTTGTTAAGCAGCCTCGTGTGGCACCTTATCAAACGCCTTCTGAAAATCCAAGTAAATGGCATCCAGTGCCTTTCCTTTGTCCACCCTGCTTATTATTTCCTCAAAGAACTGGAACAGATTTGTCAGGCAAGATTTCCCTTTACAGAAACCATGCTGGCTTTGACTTATTTTAACATCAGTTTTCAAGTACCTAGAAATCTCATCCTTAATAATAGACTCCCAACACTTTCCCAACCACTGTGGTTAGGCTAACTGGCCTATGATCTCCTTTCTTTTGTATTCCTCCCTTCTGAGAGTGGAGTGACATCTGCCAGTCTTCCAGTCCTCTGGGACCAAGCCAGAATCAAGTGAAAGATCTTGACCAATGCATCCGTTATCTCTTTAGCAACCTCTCTCAGGACTCTGGTATGTAGTCCATCTGGTCCAGCTGACTTATCCACCTTAAGACCCTTGAGTTTGCCAGTCAGTTGAGATTGGCAACAACATCCTCTCCATGGTCTCTATCAGCACAGGTGAACCACAAGGCTGTGTGCTCAGCCCCTGCTCTACTTGCTTCACACTATGACTGTGTGGCTAAGCGCAGCTTCAATGCCATGTTCAAGTTTTCTGGTGACACCAGCGTCATGAACCAAATCTAAGGTGGTGACGAATTAGCATTTCAGTGGGAGATTGAAAATATGGCTGAGTAGTGCCACAACAACAACTTCTTACTCAATGTCAGCAAGGTAAAAGAGTTAGTTACTGCCTGTTACTTTGCTGGCATTTAGGGCAGCAATGAAGGTCCTCCATCTCTGTCTACCCTTGACTATCTTCTCTGCTGTGCCCCAGGTGTGGTTCAGAGTACTCATTTCTACCTCTACGGTACAGTGCTAAGTTATCTTTGGTTTCCCACATTTCGTACATTCCAAAAGACGTTTTTGGTCTTGATCTTGGCAGTTCATCGTGCTAGTGGCTTCCTCTCGGTTTTCTCTACTGTCACTCATGCAAATCCTGGGTGTAGACTCAGGAATATAGGATTCTTCATTGCTGTTTTCATAACAATTTTTTTTGACCAGTCCGGGTTGTTAGCCCTGAGCTGAACCCCAAACCTTGAGGACTAGGATGTGGTCCTCTTGGAGGAAAATGAAAGAACTGATTATTAACTTGAAACCAGAGATTGATGATCCAGGTTCCGATGGAGTACCTGGTAGTGCTCTGAAAACCTGTGCTAACCAACTGGCAGGTGCTCTCAAAGACATTTTAAACCTCTCATTGCTACAGTTGGAAGTTCCTATCTGCTTCAAAAGAGCAACAATCATAACAGTGCCCAAGAAAGAGCAGGGTGAGCTGCCCTAACGACTATCATCCAGTAGCACTCATATCTATGGTGATGAAATGCCCTGAGAGGTTGGTTATGGTTATAATTAACTCCTGCCTCAGCAAGGCCCTGGACCCACTGCAATTTCCCTGTCGCTACAATAGGTCTACAGCCACTGTAATCTCATTGGCTCGCCACGTGGCCTTGGATCACCTGGACAATAGTAATACTTACGTCAAGCTGCTGCTTATTGATTACAGCTCAACATTTAACACAATAATTCCTACAGTTCTGATCAAAAAGTTCCAAATCCTGGGCCTCTGTACCTCCCTCTGCAACTAGATCCTTGACTTACCTCACTGACAATCGACACTGGTACATCTCGAGGATTGCCCAGCTCTCTCTACACCCATGAACTGTATGGCTCACCACAGCTCAAATGCCATTTATGAGTTTGCTGCCAACACAACTATTATTGGCATAATTTCAGGTGGTGATGAGAAGGTGTATAGGAACGAGATAGGTTAGTGGTGGTTCAGCTGGTTGAGTGGTGTCACAGCAGCAACCTTGCACTCAATGTCAGTAAGACCAAAGCATTGATTGTGGATTTCAGGAAAGGTAAGACAAGGGAACATGCAGTAATCTGCAATCAAGGAATCAGAAGTGGAAAGGGTGAGCAATTTCAACATCTCTAAGGACAGTGGCTAAAAGTCCTTAGCAGTTTAAGATTTGGTATGTCACCAAAGGCACTCAAATCTCTACTGATGTATCGTGGAGAGCATTCTGACTAACTGCTTCACTGTCTGGTATGGAGGGACCACTGCACAGGACCACAATAAGCTGCTGAAAGTTGTAAACTCAGCCAGCTCCATCATGGGCACAAGGCTCCCAAGCATCCAGGACATCTTCAAGGCGTGATCCATCATTAAGGGCCCCCATCACCCAGCACTGCCTTCTACCTCACTACCTCACTTTTGTTAATATACAATAGTTCTGTTTTTTGCATATTTTAAAAAATCTATTCAATATATGTAATTGATTTGTTTATTTATCATTATGTTTTATTTTATTTTTCTTTCTCCCTCTGCTAGATTATGTATTGCATCGAACTGCTACTGCTAAGTTAACAAATTTCACGACACATGCTGATGATAATAAACCCAATTCTCATTCTGATTCTCATTGCTACCATCAGGGAGGAGGTACAGAAGCTTGAAGACACACACTCAACGATTCAGGAACAGGCTCTTCTTCCCCTCCACCATCAGAATTCTGAATGGACATTGAACCCATGAACACTACCTCACTTTTTTAATTCTCTTTTTGCACTGTTTATTTAACTTTTTAAGTATACATATACTTCTTGCAGTTTTTTATTGCATTGTACATAACAACAAATTTCATGATATATGCAAATGATATTAAACCTGATTCTGATTCGAAGACTCTTAATCTCATGTTCTTGGTATTTATTTATTGCTTGCTTGTTTATTTGTTTTTTTTAATTTATTCACACAGTTAGTGTCTTTTGTTCTCTGGTTGAACGCCCAAGTTGGTGCTGTCTTCCATTGATTCTATTATGGATTTACTGAGAACGCCCACAATAAAATTAATCCTATGGTTGTTTATGGTGAATATATGTACGTTGATACTAAATTTACTTTGAACTTTGAACTTGAGTCACTGAGGATGCTCAACAGCTGTGGCAGGGCTTGCATGCTATCACCTTTACAAAGTGAAACCAAGCAACATAGATGACAAGGCTTCGCACCCGGATGAGCTCAATACCTTCTATGTTCACTTTGAGCGTCAAAACATGGAAGAACCATCACAAACTCCTGACAGCCCTGATGATATCTTGATTTCTGTCTCTGAGGCTGACGTGAGAGCAGTCTTCAGGAGGATCAATTTACGGAAAGCATCGGACCAGACAGGGTACCTGGCCAAGTACTAAAGATATGGCTAGAGTGGTCACTGATATCCTTAACATCTCGCTTTAGCAGTTCGAGTTACCTACCTGCTTCAAACAGGCTTCAATCACACCCGTGCCTATATATATATATGTTTACTGTAATTGATAGATTTTATTATTATATATAAAACAATGTGCTGGCTGGTAGAGTAGTGGCATCAGCGCTGGACTTCGGAGCAAAGGCTCCTGAGTTCAAATCCGGCCGGCTCCAAAAACCTGGAGAGGGATGGGCTCCGCCAGGTTTCAGATGCCCAAGATACGCCCAATGAGCAATCACCGAAAAGATCGGTGCAAATAGCTTGTCATGACGGCACCCGACAACTTCACACACGCACGCACGCACGCACACACACATACAAATAATGTACCGCTGCCACAAAACAAATCTCACAACATATGCCAATGAAACCTAATTCTAATTCTGATTCCTGATTCTGAAACTTAATTCCCATCCAGCAGAAGATACAAAACTTTGAATGTATGTATCACCATGTTTAAGGACAGTTCTACCCCGCTGCTATAAGACTGTTGAGCAATCCCCTGGTACAACAACATGAACGTTTGACCTCACAATTTACCTTCTTGTGAACTTGCTCCTTATTGTCAGCCTGCACTGCAATTTCTATAACTTACACTTTGTCCTGTATTCTGTTACTGTTTTCCGTCGTTCTACCTCAATGCACTGTGCAATAGTTTGATCTGTGTGGACAGTATGCAAGTCAAGTTTTTCACTGTATCTCAGTTCACGTGACAATAATAAACTAATTCCAATTCCATTTAGAATTGGTCTTTAATAAATGCCCTCTAGTTTATCTACCTCTGACACAGGGAAATAAATTCCTGTTGTCTATCTTCAGTTTTATTTTCTTCTATCGTGTCCATTCTTATCCTCCTCGACTGCAGAGAGAACAGACTGAGCCCCTCCAGTCCCCAGAAATGTGAGACATTCCATCCCAGGCAACATCCTGCTGAGTCTCCTCTGCACTCTCTCCAATGCTGTCACATCATTTTTGTAGGGTGGTAACCAGAAATGCTCACAGTAGTCTAGCTCTGGTCTAACCGAGGTTTTATAAATTGGCACGTAACCTCCCTGGTTATAATAAACACAAAGTACACTGCAGATGCTGTGGTCAATTTACACGTACAAAAGCTGGATGAACTCAGCAGGTCAGGCAGCATCCGTTGAAATGAGCAGTCAACGGATGCTGCCCAACTTGCTGAGTTCCTCCAGCTTTTGTACGTGTTGACCTCCCTGGTTATGACTGGTTGCTTCACGGCCTGGTATGGAAACACCGATGCCTTTGAATGGAAAATCCTCCAAAAATAGTGGATATGGTCATCATGGGTGAAGCCCTCCCCACCATTGAGCACATCTACACAAAACATTGTAGCAAGAAAGCTGCATTTATCATCAGGGGCCCCCACCACTCAGGCCATGCTATCTTCTCACTGTGCTGCCACCAGGAAGAAGGTACAGGAGCCTCAGGACCCACACCACCAGATTCAGGAACAGTTATTCCCCCTCAACCATCAGGCTCTTGAACCAGAGGGATAACTTCACTCAAATTCACCTGCCCCATCATTGAAATATTCAACTCACTTTCAAGGACACTTCATCTCATGTTTGAGATATTTATTGCTTATTTATTTATTCTGATGACAATTATTTTGTATTCTCTTTTCTATTTGCACATGGGTTGTTTGCCCGTCCCATTGGGTGTGAACTTTCATTGATTCTATTGTGTTTCTTGGATTTATTGTGCATGCCCACAAGAAAACAAATCTTAGGGTTGTATATGATGACATATATGTATTTTGATAATAAATTTACTTTGATCTTGGAATAGTGTTACAGTTAAGAGAAAGTGCACTGCAGACAGACAATAAGGTCCAAGGCATAAGAGGTATAATCTATATACTGTATTGTATTAGGGGACCATTCAATAGTCTTATAGAAGCTGTCATTGAGCCTGGTGATCCGTGCTTTCAGGCTTTTGTATCTTCTGCCCTGTGGGAGAGGGGAGAAGACAGAATGTCTGGGGTGGGTGGGGATCTTTGATTATGTTGGTTGCTTTAAGGAGACAGTGAGAGTGTAGACAGAGTCTATAGAGACTCTCTATAGACTTTCTATAGGCTGTTTTCCATGATGTTGTGTTATGTGTTCATAACTCTGTACAATTGGAAGTTGCTACACCAAGCTATGATATATCTGGTGAGTTTTACAGGGCCGCAGGGAATGGGTAGGGAGGGGCCATGGATGTATTTCTGAACAAAGATGATAATCTTTAATTTACTGTACTGAATTTAGTTTTAAGTCTTTGCATCCGTGGTTCCTCGGTTTTTCTCTGTAGGCCTTCTCTCGTAACCGGGACAACCGTCTCCAGGGGCGACCGCTGGCATCGAGCGCTCGAGCCCGATGAGCTTGAGGTCTAGCGCTGTGATTGGCCGCCGTCCCCTCTCACCAGATGACGGTCTCGCTCACACCATTGCAGACCCATTCACAAAGAGAGAGGGGCTGCCCTCGCTGGTTCCCATTGGCTGATCCCTGCGCTTCCGATCGCGCCAGCCGCCACGTCTACTGGTCCATTGGTTGATGTGTCTATCGGTCACGTCGATTGACAACCTCCCCATACACATCAGGTTTGGTTGTGGTATATAAAACTAGGTGGCATTGTGCAGATGAATACCAGTGCAGTGCGAGAATACCAGGGCAGTTGTCAGAGTGAGCGCCGTGGGCACACGTCAAACAGGTAAAAATAAATAATCGGATCGGCTCCATAAAGATAAACGTTTTGTTTTACAAATATGAAAAATTAATCATTTTCGATCTATTTTTTATTGGTTATTTTGTATGCATTGGCTCCCTAAATGAGCAAGTAAGTTATTTCGGATCTTGCGTACCCGTAACCGAGCTCTATTTTAATACGTATATGTTTATAATTCACCCTGGATTTAGATATATTTTATGATTTTGTTGCAGGAGAAATTATGAGCCGTGCAATCATTTCAGTGTTGCTGAGATCTAGGCTAGTATCACTATGGACATACGATCAATTTTTGTATATAAGCAGTCAGTATTTATGTATATTGTGTTGTAATTTTATTCCTGTATTCTTTCTGTTATTGTGGGGGTTTTTTTGCACTACATCAGATCCAGAGTAACTTTACACGTGTGTACTGGAAATGACCTGATACAATCTTGAATCAAGTTGACTGATTCACAATTCACATTCATTCAAACTGCGGGAAACAATGCATTTAAAAATACCCATACGAATAAATATCTCTGAGTGATGAGATAGCGGCTGATATTTCCCAGAGGTGTGTCTGTACAGTGTCAAGATGAAGGAATTACGGTTTTTGTGATTTATGCTGAGGGTGAATTGGTGTGACTAGGTTCTCCGAGGGCTGAGGATTTTCATATTCTTGTTCTTTTTCTCCCCAAAGACGTTGAGTTAGTCGTCAATCCCACTCCACTCTCACAAGTTCAAGATTATTGTAGGTGTATACAAGGTTCATTGTTTCATTTGGTTGTATATATGTACTATACACAATCTTTGTCTCCGGAGATACCCAGCAGACAGTAAAACCTGCCCAAGGGATCACTGGGGTCGACTCCCCCACACATGTTATATGTGTATTCTGTGCTTCACTCCCTGCTCTGGAGAAATGTCTCGTTTGATGGGGCACATGTACATAGTTTAAATGACAACAAACTTGCCTTGACAATTACAGTGACGTTTACTGGGAGTGTTGTAGATGAAGGGCCCAAAGCGTTGTGAGGATCCCGACCACCCACAATCCCACAATCTCTCCGACCCACCACCGTCAGGACGGAGGGAAGGGAGCATCAGCACCAGGACTGACGGACTGGGTAACAGCTTCTTCCCCCAGGCTGGGATGGGAGACTGATGAACACCCTGCCTCCACCGAGGTCTCGTCACTACCACAGGGAGCTGTTTGCCATGCACTGCATGAATTTTGAATTACATTATATTAATTTGTGGGAATATTTTGTTTTATGAGCTGTGTTGTGTGGGTGTTGTGTTGTGTGGTGCAGAGGAACTGTTTCATTTGGTTGTAGATATGTACAGTCAGATGGCAATAAACGTGAACTTGACTTGAATCTTCTCTACACCCTCTCCAGTGTCATAGTTACTGTACTGAAAGTGTTCAACAGCCTGAGCTGGTGTGTTTGACAGGGAATTCTACAGTGAACCCTCTCCAGTGTAATACTTACTGTACTGAAAGTGTTCAACTGCCTGAGCTGATGTGTTTGTGAAGGAATTCTACAGTAAACCCTCTCCAGTGTCATAGTTACTGTACTGAAAGTGTTCAACAGCCTGAGCTGGTGTGTTTGACAGGGAATTCTACAGTGAACCCTCTCCAGTGTAATACTTACTGTACTGAAAGTGTTCAACTGCCTGAGCTGGTGTGTTTGACAGGGAATTCTACAGTGAACCCTCTCCAGTGTAAATACTTACTGTACTAAAAGTGTTCAACAGCCTGAGCTGGTGTGTTTGACAGGAAATTCTACAGTGAACCCTCTCCAGTGTCATACTTACTGTACTGAAAGCGTTTAACAGCCTGAGCTGGTGTGTTTGACAGGGAATTCTGCAGTGAACCCTGCTTATATATAAAGATTGGATAGTGATCTGTTTACTGTTTACCTGTGTTATATTTTTGTTATTACATTTTGTTAATGTATTTGTGGTAATCCTTTGCTTTATGAGCTGTGTGTGATGTATGTTGTGTGGGTGCAGCGTGGTCCGGAGGGACGTTGTTTCGTTTGGTTGTAGATATGTACAGTAAGATGACAATAAACGTGAACGTGAGCTGCCTGTACACTGCTGGCAATCGGTGATCCTGAGTTGTCTCTTACCACAGTGGCTGTGGGAGCAAATTGCATACCTGCCTTCAACGGTTTGTATTTCCCAACTTGTCCTCTGAGAGATAACAACCATGTCCTTTTATCATATACAGTGCATCCCTGTGGCACCATGAGGTTCTGTTCTCCGAAGACTGTCGGGATTCCCATTTTCCTCCATTCTGTGAATCCTTAACAAGAATGTGCAAAGGTTGTTTTTTACAGTTTGTGTTTATTTAGTTATTTTTATATAAATTCTGTAAGATGGAAATTTTATCAAGGATCAACTTTATTTTTCACATACATTGACATGTATTAGGAATTTTCTGTGGTGTGTTGGCGTGACTTGTAACAAAAACAACCTTCAACGATTATAAGGAATAATTAATTCTATAAAGTTAGAGTTTAAAGTATGGATATGGAATAAAATGTGCATAAATAAATAAATAAATACCAGCATGCGTTTACAGAGCAGTGACTGAGGTACTAGATAGAGGGGTGGGGGGGGTCTAACTAGAATGGTTGATCAGATTAATTCACTGGGGAAAGAAACTTCTAAGGTGTGAAATTTTTGCTTTAATACTCCAATTGGGAAATCTGGGAATATTTTACACGTGATTTGGGAATTCCGTAAGGGTGAATTTCAGTTACTCAAACTGCTGTAACACAGAGTATACAGTATTATCAACCATTACTTTATTTGTCGCATGTACATGGAAACAGACAGTGATATTTGTGTCGGCGATCAACACAGTCCAAGGTTGTGCTGGGGGCAGCCCGCAAGCGCCAACATGTCATGTCCACAACTCTTAACCCCTAACCGGTACAGCTTCGGGATGTGGGAGGAAACCAGAGCACCCGGAGGAAACCTACGTGGTCTTGGGGAGAACGTGCGTACTGTTTACAGACAACGGCAGGGATTGAACCCCAGTCACTGGGGCTGTAAAGTGTTTAGGTAGCTGCTAGTCTACCACGGATCTACAGTTATATTTATTTTATTTATTTAGAGGCTCAGCGCAGAACAGGCCCTTCCAGCCCACCGATTTAACCCGAGCCTAATCACAGGACAATTTACAATAACCAGTTCACCTAGTAACCGGTACATCTTTGGACTGTTGGAGAAAACCAGAACACCCGGAGAAAACCAATGCCCACATGAAGGAACGTATAAATTTACAGAGACATTGGAAATCCGATGCCGAGCTTTATAGTATCACTACACTACCGTGGCATATATTCCTAATATCATCGCTATTTCTATCTTTATATAATAAAACTACTTTATATAACTTTAATAGATGGTTTTATACAAATTCTGAGAGATGAAGATGTATTTCGTATCACAGATAGTTTGCCAGTGGTTCATGAGTTCCATAAGAGTGAGTTTCAGTTATTGGAAGTGTCCTTACACTGAGTACACTGTAGAATTCCCTGTCAAACACACCAGTTCAGGCTGTTGAACACTTCCAGTACAGTAAGTATTTACACTGGAGAGGGTTCACTGTAGAAATCCTTCTCAAACACACCAGCTCAGGCTGTTGAACACTTTCAGTACAGTAACTATTACCATGGAGAGGGTTCACTGTAGAAATTCTTCTCTAACACACCAGTTCAGGCTGTTGAACACTTTCAGTACAGTAAGTATTTACACTGAAGAGGGTGCAGAGGAGATTCAAATCAAGTTCGTTTATTATCTGCAAAAGTCTTAGGCACCCGAGATTTTTTATCTGGTTTCAGATGGTATGGCCTCCACAGAGCCCAGATCTCAACATCATCGAGACTGTCTGGGAGTACCTGGAGAGACAGAAGCAAGCGAGACAGCCAAAAACTGCAGAAGAACTGTGGCAAGTTCTCCAAGATATTTGGAACAATCTGCCAGCTGATCTTTAAAAATTTCTTTATTATTAATAAAACTGCATGACAATGTACCTAACAGAATACATGCAGTTTTAAAGGGAAAGAGCGGTCACACCAAATATTGATTTTTTTAAGTTTATTGTTTTTTATAGTAAATTTTTTGATATTTAGAAACTTATTATTTCATAATTTTTCAAAGCATCTTTGCTTTACAGTTTTTTTACATATGCCTATATTCAATCAAATGAATATGTGCCCCCCTAAACATATATCACACACAGCACATAAAACAAAATGTTACCACAATCAAGTTTATAGCAGGTAAGTCTCATTAGTCTCACAGCCTGAGGGAAGAAGCTGTTACCCAGTCTGGCAGTCCTAGCCCTGATGTTCCTGTACCTCCTTCCTGGAGTGGGTCAAAGAGATTGTGGGCTGGGTGGTCGGGATCCTCAACAAAACTTCTACAACGCTCCTGGTAAATATCACAAATAGGGGGAAGGGAGAACCCAGTGATCCTCTCAGTGCTTTTTAGATGGTGCGTTTTGAGGGGCATGTTGGTTATGAGAATGGATTGGGTGTGTTTCTTGGAACAGAGAGGGCTGGAGGTGACTAAACAAAGTTATGAGGGGCAAAGAAAGGGCAGGTATTTGAAAATCTATCCAAAGCAGAGGGATTTATAATGAGAGGCATCTACTTCAGGTAAGGGGTAGGGAAAATTTAGAGGAGGTTTACCGCCCCACCACGAAAACCTAATTCCAATTCTGTCCACCTTTCTATGAAACATTGTCATTGTAAGACTTCCTCTGGAAACTCAGTCCACATAACTACCACCCTAATTTAAACAAACTTCCCAGTTAAATCTCTGCCCTCTCACTTTAACCCTATGGTCTCTAATTCTGGATTCCCTACTCCTGGGGAAAAAAACTTAACATTTATCCTATCTCTGCCCCTCATGCTTTAAAAAGACTTCTGTGGACATTACTGGTTTTCCCTCCTCCTGCTGGGACTGTTTCTGTTGCTATTCCCTCCTCCAGCTGGGACTGTTTCTGCTGGTATTCCCTCCTCCAGCTGGGACTGTTTCTGTTGGTATTCCCTCCTCCTGCTGGGACTGTTTCTGCTGGTATTCCCTCCTCCTGCTGGGACTGTTTCTGCTGGTATTCCCTCCTCCAGCTGGGACTGTTTCTGCTGGTATTCCCTCCAGCTGGGACTGTTTCTGCTGGTATTCCCTCCAGCTGGGACTCTTTCTGTTGGTATTCCCTCATGCTGGGATTGGTGCTGCCGCTCCCCCGACCTTCATGCAGGAGACGGTAGAACGCGCATGCCCAGTCTATACCCCGCATTCAGCGCACATGCGCATTCTGCTCCCGCCTCTCCAAGATGGCGGCGGCCATGGCGGTCGGCTTGGGGTCGCAGGCGGCGGGATCCGAATGAAGCGCCGGTGCGGCTGTTAAGCGCCCGGGTTCGGAGCTCGGTCGGTGGTTGATGCCGGACAAGACGGCTTGTGGGCTGGCGCTGAGTCTCGGGCTCAGGTGAGCGGCGGTGCGGGCAGAGAACGAGTTTCTTGATGCCGCCAACTCTTTCCTCTCCCGCCTTGTGGGGGGTGGGGGGATCGGGCACAGCATGATCCATTCGGCGAGGGGGCAGGAGGAGGCCCTTCGGCCTGACGTATCCCTGTCAGTCACGAGACGCCGCGCCCTGGCGGATTGTCCCTGCCTGCTGGGGCACGGCTGCTAGAGGGGTGGCGGGGGTTGTCGGGAGCAGCCCCGGTATGGCGGAAGGGGAACAGAATGCGATGTTTTGCCGAGGCTACTCAGCTTCTCTAGTCTTTTCTAGCATTCTCTGTAAATATCTTTTGTGTGTGTATCAGGCCAAATCAGCATTTTTTGCACGTCTTAAGGTGGTGGCGAGCTGTCTCCTTGAACCGTTGCAGTCCTTACGATGTGGGTAGCAGTCACGACGCTGTTAGGGGAGGGAGGGAGTTATCGGATTTTGACCCAGTGACGGTGAAGGAACAGGGGTGGATTTCCAAGTCAGGACGGTCTGTGACCTGGAGGGAATTACCAGTGGGTGGTGCTGTCTGAGCAATTTCGGTGTCTGTCCTCTAGACCAGATAAACAGCTGCTACTGTGTGTCGTGATGATGTGAGGGAACGGTTGTAGATCTGGAGCTGACCAGGTGGGCTCCTGTGTACTGTACGATGTCGAGTTTCTTAGTAATCAGAATTAGATCTATGTCTCTAACACCTTAGGAAGTTATTGCATTGCTGTATCAGTGCAGTGCCGAGGCTCTAATACTATAAATTATAAAAATGAATAGGGCAAAGTGCAATGTTCATGGACCATAGAAGTGGAAGTGGAAGCAATCGTTTCTGAATTGTTGTGTGTGGGACTTTAGACCCTGTACCTGACCCTCTCTGAATCGTGTATGGAGCTTTACAAACTGTACTTGACCCTCGCTGAGTCGAGTGTGAGACCCTGTACCTGACCGTCTCTGAATCGTGTGTGTGGGACTTTTGATCCTGTACCTGATCCTATTTGAATTGTGTGTGGGACTTTAGACTCTGTACTCGATCCTCTGAATCATTGTGTGTTTAGGCTGCACTCTGAAGGTTGTTACAAGAAATGAAGCTGCACTGTTTGATGTGAAATCATACAAAAATGTGTCTCTGGTGACAAACAAGAAAATCTGAAGATGCTGGAAATCTGAGCACACTCACACACAATGCTGCAGGAGCTCAGCAGGCCAGGCAGCCTCCAGTAAAAGAGTACAGTTGATGTCTCAGGCAGAAACCCTTCAGCAGCACAGATCTATGGTGACATATGTGTACTTTGATATTAAAATTGCTTTGAGCTCTTTTTTTCCTGCCCTACATCCGTATCCCTCCATTCCTTTAAAGTCCAAAAATCTATCCGTCTGTGTTTAGTGAATTCTGTGACTGAGCCTCTACATTGCTTCACGTCACAATAGAGTTAAAGAACAAGAGGTGACCTCACCAGAGCTCTTAGTGGATTAATGTATGCTTAATTATGGAACAAATTTAGTTATGTCTAAGACCTGGTGTTTCTGTGCTGTGTAGCATTTTTCATGTCTGAAGTACATTTATTATCAAAGTACATATGTCGTCAAGTCAAGTCACTTTTATTGCCATTTTGACCGTAAACTGCTGGTACAGTACACAGTAAAAACGAAACAACGTTCCTCCAGGAGCCTGGTGCTCCATGAAACAACACAAAACTACACCAGACTACGTGAAACAACACAAAACTACATTAAACTTAAGACATACACGGGACTTACATAAAGTGCACAAAACAGTGCAAGACAATTAATAAACAAGACAATAGGCACAGTAAAGGGCAAATTACAATATAATAATAAATGATGTAAATATAAACAATGTTTTAGCAGGGATTGAGAAAGAAATGAGCAAAAATTGCAAAGGAAGTGGAGTGGTGTTCAGTTGTGTGTGTGTGAATCCTGAGATTCATTTTCTTGTGGGCATTCACTGTAAATACAAATAAACACAATAGAATTTAAAAAAACTGCACAAAGCAGATAAACAACCAATGTGCAAATACAAAAAGAAAAAGAAAAACAACAATAGTAAGCAATAAATATTGAGAACATGAGATGAAGAGTCCTTGAAAGTGAGACCATAGGTTCTGGGAACAGATCAGTGCTGGGTGAATGAAGTTATCCTCTCTGGTTCAGGAGCCTGATGGTAGATAGATAGATAGATACTTTATTCATCCCCATGGGGAAATTCAACATTTTTTCCAATGTCCCATTGTTGTAGCAAAACTAATTACATACAATACTTAACTGTTGCTGAACCTGCTGCTGTGGGTCCTGAGGTTCTTGATGGATGTTGCTTTCTTGCGACAATGCTCCACGTAGACGTGTTCAATGGTGGTGAGCCTTTGAATGTTGTAATTTCTTATCTGGTTCCAGCCACTCGGGTAGGGTGATCATCCTGCCGCCTTTCCCTCTTCTGAGTCCACTAAGAGCTCTGGTGAGGTCACCTCTTGTTCTTTGACTCTATTCAGTGCAGGTTAAAGATGTAGTTTTAAATACAGATTAGCTTTATTTCTCACATACAGGGAAATACAGCATTTGTGTTAACATCAAAGTCAGAGCTGTTCTGGGGGCATCACCATGCTTCCAGTGCCAACATAGCATGCCCACAACGTACCCTAACCTGTGCATTGATGGTACGTGGGAGGAAACCCACTCAGTCACAGGGGGAACGTACAGACAGTGGTGGCAATTGAACAACGATCTCAGAGACTACTTGATCTCTTGTTATATGAAAAACCTGCAATTACTCCCAGTCTGTACGTGCTCTAAATAAGTAAATCTGTTTTTAAGGTTGAGTCTAAATTTAGTGCAGTATGCCGGCTGTGGTCCTTCTACGAAGGAGATGATATCCTCCAGATTTCATCCTGGGCCCTTTCTCTGAGAAAGCACAGGAGGTTGGTGTAACAGTTCTGAAGGATCTACAGTTGACGATCTGAGAGAGCGGCATTGCAACACCGCCAGCACTGGGACAGGATTGGCGTAGCCTGGATTTCTGTTCTCAGTTCTCCTGAGAAGGGTTTAAATCTGAAGTTCTTACCCTGAAGAAGTGTAAATCTCCTCTTCGACATGAGTTCAGTGAGACTCTCTGTGATCTCTGCTGTCCTCCAACTCTGTGGGCTCCTTCCCCTCCCCACATCTGTATTTTAGCTTCTTCACTGCCCCCCCCCCCCCCCCCGCAGCTTTTCTGTCCTGATGAAGGGTCTCGGGCCTAAACGATAGTTTATTACTTTGCATAGCTGCTGCCTGACCTGCTGAGCTCCCCCAGCATTGTGTGTGTGCGCTGCCCCTCTGATGGAAACCTTTTCTGCTGACGTATGAAAAGTACAAGCAGCTCAGCCCCGCCTGTGGTCAGCTTGCATTCCACGTAACCCTGCCACAATGTACAGAGAGCTTCTGGCAATCACATTTCAGTTTGGCTGCTTCCTTTATTGAATGTTCCAGACTGAGAAAGATTATTTGTCACATGCACATCGAAACGTGTCATTTGTGTCCGTCACCACCTCAGTCTACGTGCTGGGGGCAGCCTGCAAGTGGTCCCATCCTTCTGGTGCCAATGTAGCGTAACTGTAACTCCCCCTAACCTTTCAAATGGCCCTGTAAAGCATTATGCTAATTTTTAGATTACCGTGCTGGTATACAGTAGGAAAATTTTAAATAATTTTTCCTCTAAATTTTAATGCCAATAATTTCCATTCTGCACAGTCAGCAGTGACAGGACAATGAGTGAATTTATTTAACTGTTTGATTCTTTGGCTTTCATGTGTTTTGTTTTTTCAAAACATGCTCGATGTTAGCTCCCTGCTAGTACTTTGGTCTTTTAGGCTGTATTTGTTCTGCACCTTGGAGCTTTATTTACTGGTGTATATGTTGAGTAACAATGAACTTGAACTTGGATTCAAGTTAATAGAACAGTACAGCACAGGAACAGGCCCTTCAGCCCACAGTCTTGTGCTGGGCCAATTAAATTAATAATCAAATGCCCAACTAAACTGATCCCTTCTACCTACACAATGTCCATTTCCCTCACATTCATGTGTCAATCTAAGCGTCTCTTAAAAGGCCCTAGTATATCTACCTCTACCCCCCTCTCCGGGCAGTGTATGCCAGGCACCCACCACTCTCTGTGTGTTTTTATAAAAAAAAAAACAACTTGCCTCGCACACGTTATAAAATCATGCCCCCTGACTCTACAACGACGGGTCCCTCTGCTGTAATGCTTTTTTCCATAGTGTGATTAAAAGTTTGTTACAATCTGATTACCTGGCACCGGAAACATGGCATTACATAAAGGTAGACTCCAGCACATCCTCAATCTGTTTAGTCTTTGACGCAAACAACATACTTCACTGTCTACACACAAAGTACACTGCAGATGTTGTGGTCAAATGAACATGTACAAACAAGCTGGATGAACTCAGCAGGTTGGGCAACATCCATTGAAATGAGCAATCAACGTTTTGGGCCGAGACCCTTCGTCAGGACTGAAGAAGGAGGGGGCAGGGGCCCTATAAAGAAGGTGGGGGGGCAGTGGAAGGTGCCAGGTGAAAAAACAATCTGAGGAAAGATCAAGGGGGGGAGAGGAAGCAGGGAGAGGATAGGCTGGAGAGGTGAAGAAGGAATGTAAGGGGAAAGCACTATGGGTAGTAGAAGGAGGCAGAATCATGAGAGAGGTGATAGGCAGCTGGAAGAGGAGGCAGAGTGAAAGTGGGATGGGGGAAGGGGGGGGGGAGGGAATTACCGGAAGTTGGAGAATTCGATGTTCATACCAAGGGGCTGGAGACTACCCAGACGATATATGAGGTGTTGCTCCTCCAACCCGAGTTTGGCCTCATCATGGCAGTAGAGGAGACCATATATGGACATATCCGAATGGGAATGTGAAGCAGAGTTGAAGTGGGTGGCAACGGGGAGATCCTGTCTGTTGTGGCGGACGGAGCGTAGGTGCTTGACAAAGCAGTCCCCCAATCTGCGTCAGGTCTCGCCAACCTAGAGGAGGCCGTATTGGGAGCACAGGGTGATGCAATAGATGACCCCAACAGACTCACAAGTGAAGTGTTGCGAGACCCGACGCAGATTGGGGGACCGCTTCGTCGAGCACCTCCACTCCGTCTGCCACAATAGACAGGATCTCCCAGTTGCCACCCACTTCAACTCTGCTTCACATTCCCATTCAGATATGTCTATGTATGGCCGGTTTATGGTGGGCACTGATTAAAATCGGGACAGGTGGCAGAGAAGGAGTGAGTTATCGCCTTTGGTTCAGAAGCCTAATGGTTGAGGGGTAATAACTGTTGCTGAGGCTCCTGTACCACCTTCCTGATGGTAGCAGTGAGAAGGGAGCATAGCCTGGATGGTGTGGTCCACAGAACCCTCAGTTAATGGTAGGGGTCCATGGCATAAAAAAGGTTGGGAATCCCTGGTGTGGGTCCTTGATGATGTAAGCTGCTTTCTTGCGACAGTGCTCCATGTAGATGTGCTCATTGGTGGGGAGGACTTCACCTTTGATGAACTGGGCTGTATCCCTATGTTTTGTAGGATTTCCATTCAAGCAAAGCTTATAAAATTAGAGCCATACAGTATGGAAATGGCCCTTCGGCCCATCAAATCTCAACTGCACACACTTAGTAGTCACTTTATTAGGTACAGGAGTGGAACTCGGTGTGGTCTGCTGCTACTTCAAGGTCAAATGTACTGTGTGTTCAGAGATGCTCTTCTGCACACCACTGTTGTAACGTGTGGTTATGTGAGTTACTGTCCCCATCCTGTCAGCTTGAACCAGTCTGACCGCTCGCCTCTGACCTCTCTCATTGAGAAGGTGTTTTCTCCCATAGATCTGCCAGTCACTGGGCGCTTTTTGTTTCTTGCACCATTCTCTGTAAAGTCTAGAGACTGTTGTGTGTGAAAATCCTAGGAGATCGGCAGTTTCTGAGATACTCAAACCACCCTGTCTGGCACCATTAGTTATTCCACGATCAAAGTCACTTAGATCACAGATCTGAGATTTCGGCGGGTCCAGGTCCTTGCTGAGACAGGAGTTGATTCTAACCATAACCAACCTGTCAAAGCACTTCATCACCGTAGATGTGAGTGCCACTGGTCGATAGTCGTTAAGGCAGCTCACCCTGCTCTTGGGCACTGTTGCTCTTTTGAAGTAGGTGCGACTGTGACTGTAGCAATGAGAGACTGAAAATGTTTTTGAACAGCCCCCACCCCCGCTAGTTAATTGGCACAAGTTTGAGCCCTACCAGGTATTTATCAGGGCCTGTCACCTTTGAGGGTTAACCTTGAAAATCAGTCTGATGTTGGCCTTTGAAGCAGAGGTCACAGGGTCACCAGAAGCTGTTGGTATCCTCATAGCTGTAATTTTATTCTCCCTTTTAAAAGGCGTTGAGCTCATCTGGGATGAAGCATCACTGCCATTCGTGATGTTAGGTTTGGCTTTGTAGGAGGTAATGGCTTTCAAACTCTGTTGACGTGCATCAGATTCTGCCTCGAACCTCGTTCGGAATTGTTGCTTTGTTCTTGAGATATCCCTCCATAAGTTGAAAATGGCCTCCTTGTCTCCAGACTTAAAAACCACAGCCCTGATTAAAATCGGAATTTGTTCTCTTGCTACTCAGTAAGACCCTTCTCTGTCATGTGCACTAGGTCCAACGGGAAACAGATTAACACCCAAGAATCAAGTCTCACACCATCTTCAATTACCTACCTTCCCCTCAACATTAGTGGGCTTCCCTCAATATTTACCCAGCTTATTGATGGGTAAACATTACAAAGTTCGGACAGAAAGTCTACACAAAGCTGTAACTCATTTACATTGGCTTCAAAGCAGGCACTTTGAAATATAGGTGAAAGGGCAGGCTGGAGATTGCTTAAGCAAGATGACATTACAACTCCATAAATTATCCTGTATGATGTGAAGAAATGCTACAAAACTCCTTTGGGAGGATTAACAGACAAGTCTTGATGTCAAAAGAGGAGACTGTCAATTATGACACGGTAACGTAGTGGTTAGCACAACCGTTTTACAAAGTACAAAGTAAATTTATTATTGAAGTACATATACAAGTACAGGGCTTGACCCGTGATGGAGCTGACTGATTTTACAACTCTCTGCAGCTTATTTCAATCCTGTGCAGTAGCCACCCCCTCCCCCCCCCCCCCCCCCCCCACACCATACCTGTTTTGGATCAGTGAGATCCGTCCTGTCGAGACCCATCAGTCTCCTTTTCATTTCTATGACATCACCTCTTATTATTCGAGTGTCATGCAGCTCAACCATTCCATTTCAGAGAACTCTTTCATCCCATGGATAGACTTCCCCTGATCTACTTCCAGTGCAAGTCCTGTACGTAGAGTCAAACAGCACATAAACAGACCCTTCCGCCCAACTCGTACATGCTGACTGAGATATCTATCCAAACCAGTCCCATTGACTCAGAACCCTCCAAACCTTTCTTGTCCACGAACCTGTCCAAATGTTTTTTAAAATAGTAATTATTCCTGCCTCTGCCACTTCTTCTTAAACCTTTCCCCTCATCTTAAATCTGTGCCCTCTAGTTTTAGACTCCCCTCGATGTCCTCCTGAACAAGGTATTCACATTTCTCCCTGGTCAGCACCTTGTATAATTGTAAGAAAGAGTTGTCTAGTTTTATGTTCCATTCCCTTTCAAGAGGCCAGCATTTTGTTTGCTTCCTAATTACTTGCCGAGTGTTTGTAGACATAATTACAAGTTCATCAAAACACTGAAATGCGTTGTTTGCATCAACGGCTAACACTGTCCAAAAGCGTGCTGGGGGCAGCCTGCAAGTATTGTCACTCTTCTGATGCATATATAACCTGCTCACAGCTCACTTGCCCTAAGCCGTACATCTTTAGAACGTGGGAGGTAACTGAAGAACATGGAGGAAACACACATAGTGATGGGGAGAACGTATAAACTGGTTATAGAGGATGGCGGGAATTGAACAACAATTTCAAATGCAGTAATGGCGTTCTGCTATCCACTGTACTACTGTGCCACCCAACAGCACTGATTAATAGTCCTCTGTTTAAACGTCTTCCCTACCTAAGTGCCTACCCTTGCATTTCCAATACTCTGTCAAATTTTGGCCCTTTCGCTCCTGCTGGCTCGCTCGGTGAGAGTGCTGCATCACCAAAGAAGAATGGTAGTTGAGGAAAGCTTTTGCTATCTGACGCTGGCCCCACTGACCCGATGCCTGAGGTGGGTTGCCTCCTCTCTTCACAGAAATTAAAATCAGAAACAGCTTTGTCACCAGCATATGTCATAAAATTTGTTGTTTTGCAGCAGCAGTACATTGCAATATATAATAAAACTATAAATTATTTATATATCCAGGTTTCAGATCTGAGGGCTCAATTTTGGTTCAGAATGCTGTTCGCTTCAATTGTTTGCATGATTTGCATTGTTTTTCTTACATAGCAAGTGTTGGTTTTTTATTTTTATTTATTTTTTCTTTAATTGGGTTCTTTCGAGTTTCTTGCTTTGTGACAAATCTCACTGTTGTAAAAATTTATTTAATCTTTGATAATAAATGTACCTGAAATATAATTTAAAGGAACTATAAATTACAGTAAGTATATTTACAGCACTCTTCAAGTCTTAGACAGATATATATAGCTGGGGTGCCAAAGACTTTTGCACAGTACTTTATTTATCAACGCGGAGCAGAGAGCGAGTTTGTACATCTGGCGGGAGCGAAGGATGTTGGGAATGGTGAGGGCGGAGTGCTGCGGGAGGAATCAGGACGGGTGGCAGAGAAGGAGTGAGTTATCATCTTTGGTTCAGAAGCCTAATGGTTGAGGGGTAATAACTGTTGCTGAGGCTCCTGTACCACCTTCCTGATGGTAGCAGTGAGAAGGGAGCATAGCCTGGATGGTGTGGTCCACAGAACCCTCAGTTAATGGTAGGGGTCCATGGCATAAAAAAGGTTGGGAATCCCTGGTGTGGGTCCTTGATGATGTAAGCTGCTTTCTTGCGACAGTGCTCCATGTAGATGTGCTCATTGGTGGGGAGGACTTCACCTTTGATGAACTGGGCTGTATCCCTATGTTTTGTAGGATTTCCATTCAAGCAAAGCTTATAAAATTAGAGCCATACAGTATGGAAATGGCCCTTCGGCCCATCAAATCTCAACTGCACACACTTAGTAGTCACTTTATTAGGTACAGGAGTGGAACTCGGTGTGGTCTGCTGCTACTTCAAGGTCAAATGTACTGTGTGTTCAGAGATGCTCTTCTGCACACCACTGTTGTAAAGTGTGGTTATGTGAGTTACTGTCCCCATCCTGTCAGCTTGAACCAGTCTGACCGCTCGCCTCTGACCTCTCTCATTGAGAAGGTGTTTTCTCCCATAGATCTGCCAGTCACTGGGCGCTTTTTGTTTCTTGCACCATTCTCTGTAAAGTCTAGAGACTGTTGTGTGTGAAAATCCTAGGAGATCGGCAGTTTCTGAGATACTCAAACCACCCTGTCTGGCACCATTAGTTATTCCACGATCAAAGTCACTTAGATCACAGATCTGAGATTTCGGCGGGTCCAGGTCCTTGCTGAGACAGGAGTTGATTCTAACCATAACCAACCTGTCAACGCACTTCATCACCGTAGATGTGAGTGCCACTGGTCGATAGTCGTTAAGGCAGCTCACCCTGCTCTTGGGCACTGTTGCTCTTTTGAAGTAGGTGCGACTGTGACTGTAGCAATGAGAGACTGAAAATGTTTTTGAACAGCCCCCACCCCCGCTAGTTAATTGGCACAAGTTTGAGCCCTACCAGGTATTTATCAGGGCCTGTCACCTTTGAGGGTTAACCTTGAAAATCAGTCTGATGTTGGCCTTTGAAGCAGAGGTCACAGGGTCACCAGAAGCTGTTGGTATCCTCATAGCTGTAATTTTATTCTCCCTTTTAAAAGGCGTTGAGCTCATCTGGGATGAAGCATCACTGCCATTCGTGATGTTAGGTTTGGCTTTGTAGGAGGTAATGGCTTTCAAACTCTGTTGACGTGCATCAGATTCTGCCTCGAACCTCGTTCGGAATTGTTGCTTTGTTCTTGAGATATCCCTCCATAAGTTGAAAATGGCCTCCTTGTCTCCAGACTTAAAAACCACAGATCTAGCTCTCAGTAGACTACAAACCTACTGGTTCATCCACGGATTTTGATTTGGTTATATACAGATTGTTCTGGTAGGCAACTGGAGCACCCAGAGAACATACAAAGTCCTTACAGAATTTAACTCCTCTAGCTCGAATAGCATCACGCTAACTGCTGCATTACCATGCAAAGATTCTGCTGATGCTGGAAATCCAGAGCAACACACTCAAAATTATGGAGGAACTCGGTCAGAATTTATGGAGGGAGATAGACAGTTAATGTTTTTTCCCCTGTTTCCTTGTCATGATGGGGAATCTTAGTCTGAAGCCTTGACTGTATTCCTTTTCATAGATCCTCCAGCATCGCGTGCGTTGTCCTGATGAAGGGACCTTAAACATCGACTGTTTATTCCTCTCCATAGATGCTGCCTGGCTCGCTGAGTTCCTTCAGCATTGTGTGTGTGTGTGTCTGTGTCTAAATTGTTATCTTTGGGTGAGGTTCCCAATCTGACACAGGGTTTAACACAATTCCTTTGTTCCACAACATTTTACAATGGTGCTGGAGATTAAAGGTTAAAGATTAATTTGATAGAAAGTGTTATAATTGTAAATGAATTAAACCAGAGTAAATAAAGATTATTAGTCTAGATGAGGACAAGATCACTAACTGGAAGAGATTTCAAAACTTACTCGAGAAACTTTTAAGGTCATGAAGCTTTCTAATTAATTTCACCTTCTGTACACACACTCTTGGCCCTAGCATTACTTTATGAACATATGATCAATCTATGTATTTAAACTATATTACGTATTTATAATTATGGTGTGTTTTTATCTTATTGTGTGTGTGTGTACTTTTTGTGCTGCGTCGGATCGGGAGTAACAACTATTTCCTTCTCCTTTAATCTTGTTTACTAAAATGGCATAAAATAATTCCTGAATGTCGCCAGCCCCTCTAAATTGCCAGAAGCCATGGATTTGATTTAGACAAACATATTAAGGAAAATAAAAAGAAACAGTTCACATTGTCAGATAGCTTCCAGATCCTTGCCAACATTAAGCAATCTTGAATCTTAAGAGTTGAATGTTTTTGGGTGTTGAGGAATCAGACTGGGCTGAACAAAGTTGCTAACAGCTGAGTGTTCTGGTAGATTTGACTTGTTTTCGAAGTTGGTGAAAGTAGGGCAAAGGTTAGAACTGCGATCTTTAGAGCTCTGTGCTGACCACGGGCAAATGATTCATCAGTTGCTGCACTTGCTTCGTTGGACACTTTCTGTTGACCTTTGATACTAATGTGCACAAGAGGAGGCGAGAGGGAGGATTCTGGCTGGCCTTATAAATGCAGGCAGTGACGCCAGACATTCAGAGTCTCAGGATAACTGTCCTTGCTGCCTCTGCTGTCTGTCACACACGTACGTAACTCGTCCATCATGTTCCGTGTCCTCGCCAGACTTGGCCGGTTCGTGTGCCCTGACTGCAGCTCTCACTGTGGACACGTTGCCTCTACTACTTTCCTACGAGCGACAGTTACTGATAAGTTCACAACCCTGAGGAGGTAGGTCTTGTCATAAAGAGAGGAGTCGGATGCTTCTGGGCTCCAGCTGCGTCTCAGTGGACAGGTACTCTTGTCCGAGCCAGGCTGTGTGATCTGGTCTTATTCCACGGGTCTGAGCATGTATTTCAGGCAGGCTCACCTGGCAGGATGCTGAGACAATGGTGCGTCATCAGCAACACACACAAAATGCTGGAGGAAATCAGCAGGTCAGGCGGCGTCTAGGTTACATCTCGGGGCAAGATCAATCAAGGCTCATCAGTCCACTATGGGCACTGCAGCTTTTCAGATAACAAGCAAGATGCAGGATTCTTAGCACTGTGGGCGAACGTGGATCGTGAGATCCGTGTCCGTAGATCCCTCAAAGCTGCCACGTTGGTTAAAAAGGCCTATGGTGTTGATCTTCGTTAGTCAGAATTACTCAGTCCTCTGAGTTCAAGAGCCGCAAGGTAATGTTGCAGCTCTACAAAACCCTGGTTAGACCACACTTGGAACTTTGTGTTCTGCTCTGGTTGCTTCATTATAGGGGGGACGTGGAAGCTTTAGAGAGGCTGCAGAGATTTACAGGGATGCCGTCTGGATTAGAGAGCATGTCTTATGAGGATTGGTTGAGTGAGCTCGGGCTTTTCTCTTTAGAGTGAAGGAGGATGAGAGGTGATTTGATAGAGATGGATGAGATGATAAGAGGCATCAAGAGTTTGGGGGGGGGTGATGTCGGTTTTTTTTGCACAGAGTGGTGGATGTGTGGAGTGTATTGCTGGGGTGGTGGTAGAGGCAGAATATTTAAAAAGCACTTAGGTACGCATGTGGATGATAGAAAAATGGAGAGAAGGGTTAGATTGGCCTTGGACTAGGTTAAGCGGTCAGCACAACATTGTGGGCAGAAGGACCTGCACTGTTCAATGTTCTATGTTATAAAGTGGGCATGAACTCCCTTGACATTTTGAAGACCAGTGAGATTTCTCTGGTGTTGGTTGTTATCTCACAATCAATATCATTTAAGCAATGAGCTTAACATTGGTTGTTTGCCTCCACAACTGGGGCTTGACCCTCTTGTGTTGGTGTTTTTTTTTATTGTTTACTTAACAGAGTACAGAACAAGAACAGGCCCTTCAGCCCACAATGTTGTGCCAAACCAATTAAATTAGTAATCAAATGGCCAACTAAACTAATCCCCTCTGCCTACACAATGTCCATTTTCCTCACATTCATGTGCCTATCCAAACATCTCTTAGGTCCCTAAATATCTGCCCCTACCACCACTCTCTCGTACAACTTCTTTGAAATGTTATTAATGTCTGACATTGTGGAGAGAGGGTAGGAGAATAGGGTTGAGAGGGATTATTAATCAGCCACGATGGGATAGCAGATAGATTCAATGGATTGTATGGTCTACTTCTACTCCTATGTCTTGTGGTCTTGTTGCTATTTTTGAGATCTTGCTCTAACTTGACAACTAAGACTTCTTGGGTGACTATGGTAATGTTGTTTATGACATCCTGTATCAGTACTGGACATTCACAGGCTATAACTCCATTCCTTATAACTCGCTGGAGTTTAACAGAATGAGGGGGGGATCTCATTGAAACGTATCGAATATTGAAAGGCCTAGACGTGGACGTGGAGAGGATGTTTCCAGCAGAAGTGGAGTCTCGGGCCAGAGGGCATCACCTCAGAATAGAAGGATGTCCCTTTACAATGGCGAGGAGGAGCAATTTCCTTCTCCTTCATAAGTTATCATGTGCTATGTGTGCTACTGTGCTTTCCACCCTGGTTGAAGAAATGGCTGGTTTCTATATACATTATATGTTATATACATATATATAGTTAAACGACAATAAACTTGACATGACTTCACTTGATTTCTTTAGCCAGAGGGTGGTGAATCTGTTGAATTCTTTGCTGCAGACAGCTGTGGAGACTGGGTCATTTAAAGTGGAGTTTCATAGGTCCCTGATTTGTCAGGGTGTCAAAAGTTACCATAAAATATAGGAGCAGAATTAGGCCATTTGGCCCATCAAGTCTGCTGTGCCATTCCATCATGGCTGATGTGATTTTCCTCTCAGCCCCAATCTCCTGCCTTCTCCCCATATCCCTTACTTAATGCCCTAACCAATCAAGAAATTATCAACCTTTATACATAAAGACTTGGCCTCCATAGCTGCCTGAGGCAAAGGATTCCACAGATTCACCACTCTGTCTAAAGAAATTCCTTCTCACATCTGTTCTGAAAGGATACCCCTCTATTCTGAGGCTGTGTCCTCGGGTCTTAGACTCTCCCACCATAGGAAACATCCTATCCACATCTACTCTATCGAGGCCTTTCACCATTCGATAAGTTTCAATGAGGTCATCCCTCATTCTTCTGAATTCTAGTGAGCACAGGCCCAGAGCCATCACTCTGTATATGACAAGCCATTCAATCCTGGAATCATTTTTGTGAATCTCCTTTGAACTCTCTCCAATGTCAGCACATCCTTTCTAAGATAAGAGGCCCAAACCGGCTCACAGTTCTCCAGGTGAGGCCTCACCAGTGCATTATAAAGTCTTAACATTACATCCTTGCTTTTATATTCTAGTCCTCTTGAAATGAATGCTAACATTGCATTTGCCTTCCTCACCACAGACTCAACCTGCAGATTAATCTTTGGGGAATCGTGCACAAGGACTCCCAAGTCCCTTGGGTCTCAGTTTTTTGTATTTTCTCTTCATTTAGAAAATAATCAGTACTTTTATTTCTTCTGTATTCCATCTGCAAATTCTTTCCCCATTCTCCTAATCTGTCTAGGTCCTTCTATAGCCTCTACTTCCTGAAAATTACCTGCCCCTTCACTTATCTTCATATCATCTGCAAACTTTGCAGCAATCAACTCTATCATCCAAATAATTGATAAATAACATAAAAATAATCAGTCCCAATACAGACCCCTGTCGAAAACCACTAGTCACTGGCAGCCAGCCAGAAAGGGCTCCCTTTGTTCCCACTCTTTGCCTCCTGCCAATCAGCCACTGCTTTATCCCCATGCTAGAATCTTTCCTGTAATACTACGGGCTCGTAGCCTGTTAAACAGCCTCATGTATGGCACCTTGTCAAACGCATTCTGAAAATCCAAGTACACAACATCCACTGATTCTTCTTTATTTATCTTGCTTGTTATTTCTACACAGAATTCCAACACGTTTGTCAAAATTTTCCCTCGAGGAAACCATGCTGACTGTGGCTTATTTTATCATGTACCCCCAAGTACACTGAAACCTCATCCTCAATCAATTCCAACATCTTCCCAACCCACTGAGGTCCGACTAACTGGCCAATAGTTTCCTTTCTTCTTTCTCTCTCCCTTCTTGAAGAGTGGACAAGGCAAGAGAAAGGTTTGAGAGAGATAATAAATCAGCCATGATGAAATGGTGGAGCAGACTCGATGGGCCGAATGGCCTAATTCTGCTCCCATGTCTTATGATCATTGAATCTTGACTTTAACAACAATTGTCATCCAGCTTTTAATGAATGCCATGAACTACTTTACTGTTGTTATCAATTGAAAAATGATTTAGAATGTATCACGGTTGAGTTGGCACGGTAGTGTGGTGGTTAGCATAACGCTGTTACAGCGCCAATGACCCAGGTTCCATTCCTGCTCCTGTCTGTAAGGAGTTTGTACATTCTCCCTGTGACCGCATGGACTCTCTGTATTTACAGAGTATCCCTGATACAGTACAAAAAATATCCCAGATACTTCAGAAGATGGTTCCTGATGAACCGTTTGCATTGAACCGAATGAGCAACTATGAGCAGTGATTCTGTCAGGCTTACGGTGGACTTTACACAGTCTGGAAATTCAGCAGCTTGGAGCATGGTCTGTACTGCTGGGTAAACCTTGGATCATCTAACAATCACAGCTTTCTCAGAGAGTGTAGGACTTCAGGCAGTTTCCCCTCATTCCCTCCAAACAGCTTCTCCCTGTCCTCACATCTATCACACTCCTCTACATACACCCTCTGTCTCTGCGCCTGCCCCTCCCTGCCTCTCTCCCCTATTCCCTTTCAGAGCTGCGTGTTACCTGCATTCTCTCCGTTTGCCTATCTGCCTCTTCCCCCACCTCTCCTTTCCTGAGGGCCAGTATTATCTGCATCCTCCCCCCGCCCCTGAGCTGTCAGCATTGATCGTGTTGCATTACGTCAGGGCTCGGAGCACATTGGCTGAGTCTCAGTCGCCACCTCATGCTGACCCAGACTGTGGGCGGCCCGGGCGTGGATTGCTGCTGAATGCGTACGGCCTGCAGCTCTGCGCATTTATGTGGTGGCGCACCACACAGTTCCCACAGCCCACAGGTACTGCGTGTGTGTGTGTGTGAGGGAGAGAGAGGGAGGGAGAGAGGGAGGAGGCATTGTGCTGAAGCTGCTCATTCACTGAATTCTCCAGTGATTTGTGGCTGATAGGGCATTACAGTCTGCTTAAAGTTTGGATTGTCAGGACTTGCCACGTATATGTGATACTCCGTGCCGGGGAGTGTGGAATTCTTTTCCCATCAACAACGGAAATGTGTGCTAGTGACTCAGTGATCCAAGATTGATGGATGTGTTTTCCACACAGTGTCTCACTGCCCTTCATCACCGTTGGTCTGTCTGCCTCTCCCTCTTCTCACCCTTCCCTTATTCCAGCACCCTCCCTCTGTGTGTATGTGTGTCTCCCTTCACTCTCTCCTTCCCTCTGCCTCTTTTTATGTTTTTTTTCCTCAGACCCTCTTTGTGTGTCTGTCTCCCTTCACTCTTTCCTTCCCCTCCCCCTCCTCTGTGTGTGTGAGTTTGTGATTTACTGTGTTCAGCCGCAGCCTGTGTAGGTATCTGTCAGCTTCACCACACTTTGCCAGGATCTCTAGACAGTAAAGGCTTGTGCTGACATAGTCAGGTAACATGCTCTCACACCAAGGTTAAATGCTGATATGCTGAACTGCAGTCACGGACAGATCATGTCCTGGGACAGTTCTGTCTTGTTGCAGAGGAGATCCCTGCAACAATAGCTCATGGGTTTGAGCCGTGCTCCGTTAACCAGTCAGAACGTGGTGTGTGCAGAGATCCTTGCTATTCAGGTTAAGAAGGGGAGAACCTGAAATGCCTAATGCAGCAGATACTGGCTGTTGTGCCGCTGGTGTTTGGAGCAGTAATGAAGGTCCTCCATCTCTGGAGATGTTCATTGTGTCAGTACCTTCCTTGGTTTTCGCTACTGTCGGTCATGGGTGGAGACTCAGGAACTGAATTGACTTTATTACTTACATTCTTCACACACTTGAGTAAAAATCTTTACGTTATGTCTTTGTCTAAATGAGCAATGTGCAATTTATGGTAATTTGTAATAAACAGTATGCACAGCAGGACAGTCAATATCACATAGAAATACAATTGTATCAGCATGAATTAATCAGTCCGATGGCCTGGTGAAAGAAACTGTCCCGGAACCTGTTGCTCCTGGCTTTTATGCTGCAGTACCGTTTCCCAGATGGTAGCAACTGGAACAGTTTGTGGTTGGGGTGACTCGGGTTTCCAATGATCCTCTGGGCCCTTTTTACACACCTGTCTTTGTAAATGTCCTGAATAGTGGGAAGTTCTGCATACTGAAACATTCAGACGCAGGAGGATTCTTCATTTCTGGTTCTGTAACAATTTTGTTTTACCAGTTAGGGTTGTTACCCTGAGCTGAACCCCCTTACCACGAGGACCAGTTGCCCTACCAAGAGCCAAAGCTGACTACAGCCGGCACGTTTGCCTCCTAACCACAACCTGAGTGTGGTCCTCGTGGAGGGCAGAAGGTACACACTCATTGGCTGGTAACGGGGTTCAGGTAGGAATGGTTTGGGAGAGAAAAGTATCAGGAGTGGTTTTGATGGGCTGAACTGCCTAATTCTGCTCCTGTAGCTCAGGGGTAGTATATCTCTGAATGGAGTGTTGTGTACGTAGTGTGCAGGATTCACTCCCCCCACCTGGGCCTGTGTGAGCTCGTGCCTGGTCTTCATGCCCTCTCTCCTTCTGTCTCCCTAGTCTTTCCACGATGCCCGGATCCCTTCCCGTGACCGCCGAGGCCCGCTGGCCCAAGGATGTGGGCATCATTGCCATGGAGATCTACTTCCCGGCACAGTTTGTAGAGCAGGCCGAGCTGGAGAAGTTCGATGGGGTGGATGCCGGCAAGTACACAGTAGGCCTGGGGCAGTCGCGCATGGGCTTCTGCTCGGACCGCGAGGACATCAACTCCCTCTGCCTGACGGTGGTGCAGCGCCTGCTGGAGCGGAACAACCTGCCCTACGAGAGCATCGGGCGGCTGGAGGTGGGCACCGAGACTATCATCGACAAGTCCAAGTCCGTCAAGACTGTGCTGATGCAGCTGTTCGAAGAGTCTGGCAACACCGATATCGAGGGCATCGACACCACCAATGCCTGCTATGGGGGCACGGCCGCTCTCTTCAACTCTGTCAACTGGGTGGAGTCCAGCTCTTGGGATGGTGGGTTCACGCTCCCTCCCTCACCCCCACCCCACCTCTCCCACCTGCTGCATCCTATCTCCGTGAGTCTCTGGTCCCTCACACTCCGAGACTTCCATACAACACAGCAGCAGAATTAGGCCATTCTGACACCCTGACTTATTGAGAACCTATCAACCTCCACTTTAAATATACCCAATGACTTGGCCTCCACAGCCATGTGTGGCAATGAATTCTGTCTACTCTGGCTAAGGAAATTACTTCTCATCTCTGTTCCAAAGGGACATCCCACTCGTCTGAGGTTGGGCCTTCTAGTCCTTGACTCCCCCACTATTGAAAACATCCTCTCCACATCCACTTTAGGCCTTTCGGTACACAAGATGTTTCAGTTACATCCCCCTCATTCTTCTAAACTCCAGCAAGTACAGGTACAGAGCCCACAAATGCTCTCCATACATTAACCCTTTCATTCATGAGAATCTCCTCTGTTCCCTCTCCAATTCCATCATAGCTGATTATTATTCCTCTCGGCCCCATTCTCCTGCCTTCCCATAACCTTTCACATGCTGCCTAACCAAGAACCTATTGACCTTCACTTTAATTATACCCTCCACCGCCATCTTTGGCAATGAATTCCACAGATACATCACCCTCTGGCTAAAGAAATTTCTCCATCTCTGTTTTAAATCAACGTCCATCTGGTCCTAGACTTCTCCACTCTAGGAAACATGCGGTCCACATCCACTCTTTCTAGGCTGTAAATATTTGATGGGTTGTAATGAGATTCTCCCTTTCTCCTAAATTCTGGTGATCAAATCCTCCTCATACAGTACTGTGCAAAAGTCTTAGGCACCCGAGATTTTTTATCTGGTTTCAGATGGTATGGCCTCCTCGGAGCCCAGATCTCAACATCATCGAGACTGTCCGGGAGTACCTGGAGAGACAGAAGCAAGCGAGACAGCCAAAGCCTACAGAAGAACTGTGGCAAGTTCTCCAAGATACTTGGAACAATCTCCCAGCTGATTTTTTAAAATTTCTTTATGGTTAATAAACTGCATGACAGTGTACCTAAGAGAGTACATGCAGTTCTAAAGGCAAACGGTGGTCTCACCAAATACTGGTTTTTCTTTTTAGTTTGCTGCTCTTTGTGCAAATTTTTTGATATTTGAAAACTTGTAATTTAATTATCTTTGAAAGCATCTTTGCTTTACAGAATTTGTTTTACATGTGCCTAAGACTTGTGCAGTACTACATGGTAACCCTTTCATTTCCAGTATCATTCTTGTGAATGTCCTCTGGACCCTCTCAATGCCAGCACATCCCTTCTTGGATAAGGAGCCCAAAACTGCGCACAGTACTCCAAGTGTGGTCTGACCCATGCCTTATGAAGCCTCAGCATTATGTCCTTACCTAATCCAGCTACACGAAAGCAACCCACAAGGATGTAATGTTGAGGCTTCATAAAGCACAGGTGAGACATCATTTGGAGTATTGAGAGCAGTTTTGGGCCCCTTATCAAAGAAAGGATGTGCTGATAATGGAGAAGGTTCACAAAAATCGGGATTGAAAGGCTTGTAATGTAAAGGGCCTGTGCTCACTAGAATTCAGAAGAATGAGGGGTGGCCTCATTGAAACCTATCGAATATTGAAAGGTCTTGATAGAGTGGATGTGGGGAGGATGTTTCCTATGGTGGAAGAGCATATGACCAGAGGACGCGGTCTTAATAGAGGGGCATTCTTTTAGAATGAAGATGAGGAGGAACTTCTTTAGCAAGCGAGTGGTGAACTCTGTGGCATTCATTGCCACAGACAGCTGTGGAGGCCGAGTCATTGTGTATGTTTAAGGCAGAGGTTGACATTTCTTTAAAAGTTTTTTTATACATTTTATTTCTAGAAAATTATAACCTGAGAACCTAGAATAAGACTTTATAATGTTACAAATACATACACTGACCGACTAAGGTTCAACACAAAATAATAAAATATCATCTGCTTAAAGCATTAGTTTATGAACCTGTCCTCTCACAGATATCCCTATAAAGTTCTCATTTTCTCTGATAGCTGCTGCCAGGGGCTCCAAAGCTAGACAGAACAACACTGGGGAAAGTGGGGAACCCTGTCGGGTACCCCTTCTGAGAGAGAAGTAAGGTGAAATGTAACCACTAGTTTGAACCGCTGCTTCAGGATTATTATATAACCATCTAATCCATTTTAAACAGATGGGTCCAAATCCAAAAAATTGAAGAATCTTAAACAGATAGCCCCATTCCACCCGATCAAATGCCTTTTCAGCATCGAGTGAAATAGCTGCTATTGGTGACTGAGTAACAGCGACCGACCACATAATATTCACAAGACGCCTGATGTGATCAGATGAGCTGCGGCCCCTGATAAATCCCACCTGATCACCATGTAGAGGTTGATAGATTCTTGATTGATCAGGGCTTGCAGGGATATGGGGAAAAGGCAGGAGTTCAGGGCTGAGAGGGAAAATAGATCAGCCATGATGAAGTGGCAGAGCAGACTCAATGAGTGAAATGGCCTATTTCTGCTCCTATAGTCTTATATCAAACAGTGTTTCCCATTTGAAATTCTTACAGTATGTTATGGGAATACATGCTACTGCAGAATTACCTAATTCTTGATCATATCCAACACACAAATATAAATTCTCAGATCTTAACTTGTGCACATGTAAGGCATAATGTGTGATATCTCACAATGCTGTAAATATCATGAAACCTTCTCTAACGTAATCTGAGATAGGGCCATTGCCTTACCTCTGCCTGAGAGATTTGTTGCCCTTACAGTGGAGTCTGTTGAACAGTCAAGTGTGCGGAGGAGGAGGATTTGCGTAGTACGTAAACTGACTTTACAGTGAAACCAAATCCCACACCGTGGCGATGATTCAGGGGCAGGTGCGGGTAGGAGTGATGGCGGTGTGTGCTCTAACACTTTCTTTCTGCCTGTGGCTCGGCAGGGCGCTACGCATTGGTCGTTGCTGGTGACATTGCTGTCTACGCTACCGGGAGTGCACGCCCCACGGGAGGGGCGGGTGCCGTTGCAATGCTGGTCGGACCTGACGCACCCCTGGGATTAGAGCGAGGTACGTTACCACGAATCTCCCTCTGGATGTGGAATATTTGTCACGGGTACTGAGGTACAGTAAAAAGCTTGTCTTGCTTGTTCATACAGAACTATTCATTACACGGTGCATTGAGGTAGAACACCCATCCCCTCAAAGGGCACCTCCCACAGTGCTCATGAAGTGTTGCTCCTCCACCCTGAGAATGCGAGGGGTGGGAATTGGACAGATGGGATTATTAGTCAGTGAGGCTAATGAATATCCTGCCAACACTGGGGTCTCATCACTAGGACAGCGAATTGATCACTGTTTACCTTTTGATATGCACTTCACATGCATTTTGAATTATATTTTATTAACTTAATTTGTGGTAATATTTTGTTTTATGTGCTGTGTGTGATATACAGTGGCATGCAAAAGTTTGGGCACCCCGGTCAAAATTTCTGTTACTGTGAATAGTTAATTGAGTAGAAGATGAACTGAGTTCCAGAAGTCATAAAGTTAAAGATGAAACATTTTTTTCAACATTTTAAGCAAGATTGGTGTACAGGTTTCCCCCACTATCTGAAGGTAGAGCGTTCCTATGAAACCGTTTGTAAGCCGAAATGTCGTAAAGCGAAGAAGCAATTACCATGAATTTATATGGGGGGAAAATTTTTGAGCGTTCTCAGACCCAAAAAAAACCTACCAAATCAAACCAAATAACACACAAAACCTAAAATAACACTAACATATAGTAAAAGCAAGAATGATATGATAAATATACAGCCTATACAGAGTAGAAATATTGTATGTACGGTGCAGTTTCACTTATCAAAGTCGGGAAGACAGCGAACCACTATCAATTTGGAGAAAAAAATCGGCACGTACACGCATGCGCACACAATTGCCCGCACAAGGTTTCCCATTCATTGTAGTCTTTCTCGGGGTAAACACATGTATAAAGCAGGTGTCTTTTTTTTGTAAAATCAAAAATCATCGTTGGTTAGCGAAAACAGGTACTAATGTAGGTCTTTCGTAACAGTGAGCTGTCGTAAAGCGAACATTCAAAAAACGGGGGCCACCTGTATTATTTTTGTTTTGTACAATTTTAGAGTGGAAAAAAATGAAAGGAGCACCATGCAAAAGTTTGGGCACCCCAGGAGATTTGAGCTCTCAGACAACTTTTACCAAAGTCTCGGACCTTAATTAGCTTGTTAGGGCTATGGCTTGTTCACAGTCATCGTTAGGAAAGGTCACGTGATGCAAATTTCAAAGCTTTATAAATATACGTATATATGCACAGCCAAATTACAATAAACTAATTTGGTTGCCATGGTACTGTAGCAGTTAGCACAACGCTATTACAGTTCAGAGTTCAGTTCTGGTGTCATCTGTAAAGTTTTGTACGTTCTACCACTGACCATGTGGGTTTCCTCCCACAGTTCAAAGATGTAATGGCTAGTAGGGTAATTGGTCATTGTAAGTTGGCCTCTGGTTAGGATAGGGTTAAAAAAGTGAGTTACTGGTTGGTGTGGCTCATTGGACTAGAACTGCCTATTCCACACTGTATCTCTAAATAAATAAAGATTTTATTTAAAACTTGAACTTAGTCCTTGGGAGCCAACATGGATCTGATGGGTTGAATGGCCTCACTCACCAGTCGTGAGTGAGTGTGTGGGGCCTGTTCATTGCTGAATGCAGGTGTCTGTGTGCACGTCGTACGGAGGTTGTTTGCCTCTGTCATTGTAAATGCTGACTGTACCCTTCCCCACAGGGCTGCGCGGGACACACATGCAGCACGTGTACGACTTCTACAAGCCCGACATGGTGTCGGAGTACCCTGTGGTGGACGGCAAGCTCTCCATTCAGTGCTACCTCAGTGCGCTTGATCACTGCTACAGGTTCTACTGCAACAAGTACCAGGCACAGAAGCAGAAAGGTGAGCAGGCTCTAAAGCCCAACAAGCCTGTGTTGGCCCAGTTGCCTAATGAGCTGGTCCTATTTGTCTGTGTTTGGCCCACGGGTTCCCAACCTGGGGTCACGGGCCCCTCAGTTAATGGTATTGGTCCATGGTTTGAAACCCCTGCTCCAAACCTTTCCTATCCTTGTATCTGGCCTAATGTCTTTTAAATGCTATAATTATGTGACCCTCAACTATTTGCTGTGCTAGCTCGTTCCTACACCCACTATCCTCAGCTAGTGGTGTACATCACACTTCATTGGGCAGTGATTGGGGTTTAGTTTTGCCGCTGTGTGTAAGGAGTTTGTACGTTTTCCCAGTAACCAACTAGTTTTCCTGCAGGTGCTCCGGTTTCCTCCCACATTACAAAAATGTACGGATTAGAGTTAGTGAGTTGTGGGCATGCTGACACTTGCACATCCTCAGACTGTGTTGGTTGTTGATGCAAATTAAGCATTTCACTGTGTGTTTTGATGTACATGTGACAAATAAAGCTAATCTTTATCATTAGCCTCCCCTATCCTCCGGCAGCCTGGTACATACATCCCTCATCCTCTCTGTTGAAAGCTTGCCCTGCAGGTCTCCATTTAATCTCGCCTTTCTCGCTCTAAGCCTCTGCCCTCCCATTTTGAATTGTTCTTCCCTGGGGCCATAATTGTCACCATTCGCCTTATTTATGCCATGACTTTTATAAACCTCTACAAGTTCACTCTCCTCAGTTGTTGGGTTATGTGTGTGATACAGGCCTGACGTTACACAAATGGACCCTTTCCTACTCTCCTAAACTCCAGTTAGGCCGCATTGTGTTCAGTGCTGATTGCCCCATTATAGGAATGATGTGGAGACTTGGGAGAGAGTGCAGAAGAGTCACCAGGATTCTAACTAGATTAGAGGCTTGTGGTATGAGGAGAGGCTGAACAAACTGGAGAGACTGACAGAAGCTTATGAAATTGAGAGCCACAGATAGAGTTGACCGTGGGTATCTTTTTTCCAGGCCTGAAACATCTAATGTGACAGGGCAAGCATTTAAAATGCACAATGAGTGGTGGGTAACACACGCAAAATGCTGGAGGAACACAGCCGGTCAGGCTGCATCTATAGAAATGAATAAACAGTTGACGTTTCAGACCAAGAGTGGAAAGGAAAGTGCCAAAATAAAATGGTGTATGGAGGGGAAGGCGGATAGCTGGAGGTGATAGGTGAAGTGAGGTGGGTGGGAAAGGCAAAAGGCTGGAGAGGAAAGAATCTGATAGGAGAGGAGAGTGAACCATAGGAGAAAGGGAAGGAGAAGGGGCACCGGGGGAGGTGATAGTTAGGTGAGGAGAATATGTTAGAGGCCAGAGTGAGGTATAGAAGAAGAGGTAAGGCGGGGTGGGAATCTTACTGAAAAAAGAAATCGATGTTCCTGCCATCAGGGTGGCCTTGCCATGGAGAGTGATGGTTGCTCGGGGTGGCGGTAGAGGCAGATGCCTTAGGGACATCTGAGAGGCTGTCAACGCAGGGAATGGAGGAATACAGGTATTGTGTGGGCAGAAGGAATTGGTTTAGTGAGGCATTTAATCAGAGGACCTGTTCCTGTTCTTTAATGTTCTTTTCAAATCTTTTTTTTATTATTATTATTATTATTACTCAAAAATAGCACAAGTACATCAAAGTAACAACACTTACAATGCCTCATAAAGAGGAAATTATCTTAAGAATTGATTTTGTGAATTAAATAAAAACCCTACTAATCAAGAAAAGTGAGGGGGGGAGAAAAGAAACCCATTCGGGGTACAACCCCGGAGCCATGCGTCATACAGAAAGCTTCTAAAAATAAACATCAAACCGCCAACAAGAAAAAGAGATATATCAAAAAAATGTACATTTACATCGTGTACGTGATTTAGAAATCTATCAGTTAACTGAAATGATAATAACGAGCAAATGAGCCCCATCTCTTCTCAAAATCAAATAAAGGTTCAGAGGTTCGACTTCTAATTTTCTCCAATCTGAGACACAGCATCACTTGAGAGAACCATTGTGACAAAGTAGGAGCAGATATATCCTTCCATTTCAACAAGATGGCCCTCCTAGCTATCAATGTAGCAAACACAATAACATGTTGGTCAGACACAGAAATACCATGGATATTTTGAGGAATTATTACAAAAAGTACAGTCAATTTATTAGGTTGTAAGTTGATTCTGAGTGCTTTAGAAATTGTCGAAAAGACTGACTTCCAAAATTGTTTTAATATAGAACATGACCAGAACATTTGTGTCAGTGTAGCTATCTCAGTTTTACATCTATCACAATACTTGTCACCATTGGGAAATATTTTAGAAAGTCTCTCCTTCGTCAAATGGTAACGATGTACAATTTTAAATTGAATCAGTGAATGACTAGCACAGATTGAAGAAGAGTTAACCAGCTTCAGAATCCATGTCCAGTCCTCCCATATAAAAGTCAAATTGAGTTCCTTCTCCCAATCCTGTTTAATCTTAAGTAAAGGATGCTTATCCCATTGTAATAATAAATTATAAATTCTTCCAATAGAACCTTTCAACGAGGGGCTCATACTCATAATAGTATCTAACAAGTCAGCCTCCAATATGTAAGGAAAATTACTTAATGTTTTTGTAAAAATGTCTAACTTGAAGATATTGTAAGAAGTGTGAATATGAGAGAGAATATTTATAGACTAATTGTTCAAAAGACATCAATCTGCCTTCTTTAAATAAATCCAAAGAAGAATTAATACCTTTATTTTTCCAAAGTAAAAAAATTGAATCACTCCAAGAAGGTTTAAAAAAGTAATTACGATAAATTATACTACAAAGTTTAAATTTTTTAAGATGAAAAAAATTGCGGAACTAGATCCAAATTTGTAAGGAGTGTTTAACCATAGGATATAGGTTTAAATTACAACTTTAGCTAATTGTATAGGTAGAGCAACTCCTAATAACGAAGTTAAATAAAACTGTTTTACAGCTCTCAGTTCCAGGTCTACCCAAATTGGCCGATCATTCCTATCACCCCGATATAACCAAAAGGACATATACCGCAAATTAACGGCCCAATAATACAGGCTTAGATTAGGCAAAGCGAGACCTCCGTCCTTTTTCAACTTTTGCAAATGACATTTACCAATTCTTGGTCTTTTATTATCCCAAATAAAAGATAGTGTGGCGACCCACTTCCCAGCGCACTCGAACCGGCTCACAAAGTGGCGCGTGCTGGCATTGAGGCAGGTCCCAAAGAGGGCGCCAAGCCTTCTTCACCAGCAAGGGGAAAAGCCCGCGCGTGGGATGGGACTGTGAATATGCGCCCCCTATGGCATTCCCGCCCGGGGAGGGCGGGAACAGGAAGGCTTTAAAGCGAGGCCGCGAAGTTTGAATAAACCTCTTTGCTACTGCAGCTCACCGACTTCGTGTCATTATTTCAGTGCTGCGATTAGCACACCGCTACAATAGAATAATAGAATCAATCCAATCAAAAAACTTCTTAGTCAAAAAAACAGGAATATTCTGAAATAAATATAAATATAATATTAGAACCCCTTGCTATTGCTCTTCGTGAAGCCGAAAATATTCATGGGATTTTTGTGAATGAGACCATGCACAAGATCTCTCTTTATGCTGATGATTTATTGGTATATATATCTAAACCTGAAGAATCTATTCCTGCTTTGCTAAAATTATTTGACAAATTTGGAGACTTTTCAGGATATAAAATAAATTTTAGTAAAAGTGAATTACTTCCTTTAAATGAATCTGTCTTTATATATGATAATACTCCTTTTAAAGTTACGGATTCTTTTAGATATTTAAGTGTTATAATTACTAAAAAATATAAGGATCTTTATAAAGCCAATTTTCCTCCTTTAGTAGACTGTATGAAGTATTACTTTAGTAGATGGAGCGCACTTACATTTTCACTTGTTGGTTGTATTCATGTAGTTAAAATGATGATTTTACCAAAGTTCTTTAATGTTCTACGACTGAATGGTAGTCTTGAGTGCAGGAGCGACCCTCTGAAGGAGCAGGGAGGGAGTTGATGGGGTGATTGGCCCTCCCGTGGTGGATGTGAATCGAGCAGCCGGTACAGTTTTGATGACGGTGCTGCATCCTCTCCATTGTGTTTCAGAGGGTAGCGACGCCCAGTTCACTCTGCAGGACTTCGACTACATAGTGTTCCACACCCCCTACTGCAAACTGGTCCAGAAATCAGTGGCCCGCCTGCTCCTCAATGACTTCCTCCGTGACTCAAAGCCCAACACTGAGAGTGGCATCTTCAGTGGCCTAGAGGCCTTCAGGTGAGTGGGTTCCCAATCAGGTTTGTTAATAAACGCTGACTCGTTGTGAAATGTATTGATTAGTGGCGGCAGTACAGTGCAAGACATAAAGATTACTATCAATTACAGTAAGAATATGTATTTTTAACAATAGTGAGGTAGCGTTCATAGGTTCACAGAGCGTTCAGAAATCTGATGGTAGACAACAAGCTGTTCCTGTGACACTGTGTGTCTTCAGGCTCCTGAACCTCCTCCCTGATGGTAGTAATGAGAAGAGAGCACGTTCTCAGTGGTAATGATTGCTGCCATCTTGAGGCATCGCCTTTCAGCATATCCAGGTTGTGCCACTGATGAAGCTACGTTTACAGCCCTCTGCAGCCTTTTGCAATCTTATCCATTGAAGCCTTCATATGCCACAACCAATCAGAGTGCTCTCCACCATAAATCTGTATAAATTTTCGACACTCTCTGATGACATGCCAAATCTCCTCTAGCTCCTACTGTTCCACACGGACTCAATGGGCCGAAGGGCCTGTTTCCACTCTAGAACGAGCAAGACACAAATGACTGCAGATACTGGAAACTAGAGGAACTCAAGTGACTCAGGCAGCATCTGTGGAGGGAAATAGATGGTTTGCAAGGACGTGGAGAGGATGTTTCCAGAAGCAGGGGAGTCGAGGACCAGAGGGCACAGCCTCAGAATAAAGGACATCCCTTTGATGTATGGCACGGTAGTGTAGTGGTTAGTGTAGCACTGTTATAGCTCGGGGCATCAGAGTTCAGTCAAGAAAGTTTGCACAATCTCCCCATGTTTACGTGTGGGTTTCTCCAGATGCTCTGGTTTCCTCCCACAATCCAAAGATGTAAGGGCCAGTAAGTTAGTCATTGTAAATCATCCTGCGATTCGACTGGGGTTAAATCAGTGGGTTGTTGGGTGATGTAGCTCATTGGGCCTGTTCCCCACTGTATCTCTAAATAACTAAAATAAACAAAGCTGAAGGTGAGTTTCTTTAGCCAGAGAGTGGTGAATCCGAGGAATTAGTTACCACAGGAGATCAAGTCATCGCTCTTATTTAAGGCAGAGAGAAGAAGGCAGGAGAATGGGGTTGAGGAAATGTATCAGCCACTCAGACTTGATGGGCTGAATGGCCTAATTCTGTGCAATGGTTGAGATCCTTGATCTCAGCCACTGAGTTCTGTGTTGCTCTGTGGTAAAGGATATTGGTGGCATGATGTGTAGACAGGGAGTGTGGGCTGTGGACTGTCAGTGGGTGTTGTATCTTTGTGCATGTTTTGTGAAGGAACTTGGGGAGGGGAGCACAAAACTACTGGGATTTTTGTACCAGCAGGTCTGATGGAATTGGTAGTTTCCCTGCTGTGATTGTAGTGTGGTTGATGTGCAGGGAGCCCTGTTGAACATCCCTCCATTCTGGGAGCCCTGATGGTATTGCAGGCATCATATGTGCACCTCTGCTGGGATACTGGGTGGCATATAGGGTGCCCTACTGGGATTCAGCACAGCATGCAGGAAAGCCTGCTAGGATAGTGTGCAGCATTCAAGGTGCTCTGCTCATACAGGGCCCTAACATGCTACAGAGCTCTGCTGTGATTCAAAGCAACTCAAGGGGTGCCATGCTGGGACTAATGAACTGTGTGGCCCTGCTGGGATTTTGGGTAGTGTGCAGGGACGCCTGCTGGGATTGAGGGTGGCGTGCGGGGATGCGTGGGATTGAGGGCGGCGTGCGGGGACGCCTGCTGAGACTCATGAGCTGTGTGCACTCCATGACAGGGACGTGAAGCTGGAGGACACATACTTCGACAGGGACGTGGAAAAAGCCTTTCTGAAGGCCAGCGCCGAGATCTTCAAACAGAAGACGCAGCCCTCGCTAATTGTCTCCAACCAAAACGGCAACATGTACACACCCTCCGTCTACGGCTGCCTGTCCGCCATCCTGGCGCAGTAAGTACCTCAACCCCAGAAGAGAGCCGCGTGTTCTGTACACCACACTTGGCTTCTGATGGCTGACGACTCCCCCTCTCCCCACCACAGGCGTTCGGCAAAGCAGCTGGCAGGGCAGAGGATCGGACTGTTCTCCTATGGATCGGGAATGGCTGCCACCCTCTATTCCCTGCGCGTGACTCAGGACGCGGCTCCTGGTTCGGCTCTAGACAGGCTGGTGGGCAGCTTGTCGGACCTGCAGGCCCGACTCGATTCGCGCAAGAAGATTGAGCCAGAGGTCTTTGCCAGCAGCATGAAGCTGAGAGAGGACACTCATCACCTGGGTAAGGTCACTGGCTCAAGTGGGGGGTGTTCCTTCCTCACATTCCACTCCCCCTTCCCTTCCGCTGTCCTGACCCCTGCCTCCACTGCACCCTTGTCTCAATCCCCCCCAAATAGGTTATCATTCCAACCCTTGGGCTCTCCCATCGAGGAGGACGGGGCTGCAGGCGTGGTGAGCATCATCACCTGCGGCTGATGCTCCCGCATCCTGCCTCAGACATACGTCACTGCGAGTTCCTCATCGTTGTGTTCGAGTGCTGGAACTCCTGCCCCGCAGTGCTGGATAGGGTGGGGCAGCTCAGTCACAGCCTCCCTCTGTTCAGTAGCTCAGTTGAGACCAGCCCCTTCTCAATCATAGGAGCGAGCCCCTCCCGTTTAAAAACCCAGAGCTACAGAATCTCCAAAGCCCTCATTCCTGGCAGAGGAAGGATCTTTAAAGATGGACTACACCTGGGGCCAACTTGAAGGACTGGCCCAAGCCAGGGGACTCTGATGAAGGGGTGATTGGCCTAAGAAAAAGAGAAGAGACACTCAAGGGTAGGGGCCGCTCGAAAGTATCGCCACACATTCAGGTGCCTATATAGCACACCCACAGTGCTCAGCAGAACACAACAGCTCCAAAACAACAACAAAAACAAGCCCTGTTGCTCACCGCCAGCCACACACGTATACAGTCCTGTAACCCCAGGACAGGCTGTCTTCTGCAGCCTCCTGCAGACCTGGACCTGGACTTGGGCTTGTTCTTTAGTACTTCCCGGGGTCCTACCCTGCACAGGTATAACTCATCCTGACCTGGACCTGGACTTGGACTGGGGCTTGTTCTTTAGTACTTCCCAGGGTCCTACCCTGCACAGGTATAACTCATCCTGACCTGGACCTGGACCTGGACTGGGGCTTGTTCTTTAGTACTTCCCAGGGTCCTACCCTGCACAGGTATAACTCATCCTGATTGTTCTTCCCAAAGTGCATCCCCTCACGTATCGACTCAGTCAGGTTTAATATCACTGTGTATGCCATGAAAAGTTATTTTCCAGCAACAGTACACTACAATACAAAATTACAATAAGAAATGTGTATATAGCACTGTCTTGTGCACATATATAGAGAGCTTAAGACTTTTGCACAGTACTGCAGTAATTTTATGTATTGCACTGTACTGTTGCCGCAAAAAAGAAATCAAAGTTCATGACCTATGTGAGTGATGTTAAACCTGATTCTGATATGGGTCTCTGTTGTGGACTGAGAGTGGGAAGGGAGCAGGGAGAGGGGTTGGGAAAAGGGGAAGAGAGAGGGGAGGGAGTGGGAAGCACCAGAGAGACATTCTGTAATGATCAACAAACCTATTGTTTGGCATCAAATGACTTTGCCTGGTGTCCCAAGGCTGGGTGTGTCTGTACCCGTGCCACAACCCCCACCCTGGGCACTCCTTCTCTGGCACCCCTCCCACAGCACTCCACTCTCACCAATCCCAACATCCTTTGCTCCCGCCAGATTTACAAACGCATTCTGCTCCACGTTGACAAATACAGTACTGTCAAAAAATCTTAGGCACCCTAACTATATATGCACAGTACTGTATAAAGAATTTAATTTAAATAAGTAGTGCAAAAAGAGTGAAAATACAGTAAAAATAAAGAAAAAAAAAGTGAGACAGTGTACATGGGTTCAACGTCCGTTCAGAAATCTGATGGCGGAGGGGAAGAAGCTGCTTCTAAGTTGTTGAGTGTGAGTCTTCAGGGTCTTGAACCACCATCTTGATGGTAGCAATGGGAAGGGGGCACGTATTGGGTGTTGGGGTCCCTTAATAATGGATGCCACCTTTGAAGGTGTCCTGGATGCTGGGGAGCCTAGTGCCCACGATGGAGCTGGCTGAGTTTGCAACCCTGTGCAGTGGCCCCTCCATACCTGACGGAGATTTAACCAGTCAGAATGCACTGCATGGTACATCTGTAGAAATTTGCAAGTCTGGTGACGTACCAAAAGCCTTACTGAAATACATCCCTTGGCATATTCGGGGATGAGTCTTCGCTGCTGAATGCTTGGTGAATCTGCTGATCACGTTGTCTCCTCCCCCCTACCCCCACCCTACAGCCGGACAGCAGCCCCAGGGTGCAGTGGAGGACCTGTTTCCCGGCACCTGGTACCTGACCCATGTGGACGAGAAGCATCGAAGGGACTACGCACGTCGCCCCTTCCTGGAGAACGGGAGCCTCGAGGCACCAATCGGCACGCACCACAGCAACCCTGCCACTGCGGAGGTAGGGGAGGGTGGGGGCGCCAAGATAGCCTAGCAGTTAGCAGCACACTCTCATGTCCTCGGGGCATCAAAGCTCCAGTGTCCTCTGTAAACAAGTTTGTACATTCTTTCCTGTGAGTATGTGGGTTTCCTCCCATTGTCCAGCGATGTGCGGGTTGGGTTAATCGGTCATGGTAAATTGTCCCGTAATTAGGCTAGGAGTAAATTGGTGAGTTGCTGGGTGGGCAGCTCAAAGAACCTGTTCTCTAAATAAATAAATGGAGTAGGTTACAGATGGGGAAATGGCAGCGGAGAGTGTCAGTGGGAGAGTAGGAGGAAGGCAGTGGATTGGAGTGAACAAAGGGGTGAGGGATGGGGTTGGTACTGGAGGGTGGATGATGTTATGGAGCTGAAGGGAGAGAGGTGGGCTCCAGTATAGTTCGGAGCAGCTCGGTGACACACTGCTGTTTCACAACTCTAGTGACCGGGTTTGATCGTGACATTTGCCGTTACCCTGGTGTGGGGTTTGCCCCTTCTCCCTGTGAAAGCATGGGTTCCTCCTGGGTGGTCTGGTTCCCCCTCACACCACCGTGAGGGGTGAAGAACAGGAGGGAGGATGGAGTGCGGAGAGGGGCTTCAATGTAGTTTTGGACACTGCCTCGCAGTTCCAGAGAGCCAGGTTTGATCCCAACACCTGCCGCTGTCTGTGTGGAGTTTGCACGTGCTGCACCCTGTGGGTTTCCTCCCACATCCCAGTGACATATGGGTCAGTGGGTTAATGGGCACTGGAGTGAGAGAGTGAGAGGTAGAAGAACATGAAGAGTGCTGGTGGACACGAGAAAGGAATGTGGGGAATGGGATTACAGGGATTGATCTGAGATTGTACAGGTATCTGATGGGCCAAATGGCCTTGACTGTTATAGAGAGGGAGAATGAGAGACAACTTGATAGAGGTGGACCAGATGATAAGAGGCATAGACCATGTGGACAGCCAGAGACTTTTTCCCAGGGCGGAAATGGCTAATATAAGGGGGCATAATTTTAATGTGATTGGAGGCAAATATAGAGGGGATGTTAAAGGTAGGTTTTTTTTACACAGAGTGGTTGGTGCATGATGGTAGAGGCAGCTACAATAGGGACAACTCTTAGACACATTGTCATCATCATCATGGGCCGTATGACGTGGGCGATCATGGTCTCTTCAAAACCATGAAAACCTTGGCAAATTTTTCTACAGAAGTGGTTTACCATTAACTTCTTCCAGGCAGTGTCTTTACAAGACGGGTGTTCCCAGCCATTATCAATACTCTTCAGAGATTGTCTGCCTGGCATTAGTGGTCACATAACCAGGACGTGATATTCAGATTCAGTTTATTGTCATTTATAAACCACAAATACAATGCAGTTAAAAAATGAGACAACGTTTTCCGGAATGATATCACGAAAAAGCACAAAACAGACTACACCAGAAAAACCACATAACGTTTGGTAGTCCCCAATCCAGAGTCCGGAGAGGCTGCTGCGTATCGATATCACGCTACCGTTTTAGTACGTTCCCCGGAAAGGAACTACAAACCTAAAGCTAGAAGACCTACACAAAACCACATAGTTACATATAGTTATAGTTAACATATAGTTTTAACAGTGCAGGCAATACCATAATTGATAAAAGACTAACTGACAAAGACCACATAATTATAGCACATAGTTCCAACAGTGCAAAGCAATACCGTAATCTGATACAGAGCAGTCCATGGCACAGTTTTAAAAAATCTCAAAGTCCCGACAGCCCATCATCTCACGCAGACAGTAGAAGGAAGAAAAAACTTCCTGCCATGAACCTCCAGAGCCGCAGCTTGCCGATACAGCACTCTGGGAGCTCCGACCACAGCCAACTCCGAATCCGTCCGAAAACTTCGAGCCTCTGACGCCGAGCACCACCTCTGCCAAGCGCTTCCGACCCTGGCACCGGCCGCCAAGCAACAGGCAAAGCCGAGGATTCGGGGCCTTCCTCCCGGAGATTTTTCCGATTGCACAGTAGCAGCGGCAGCAAAACAGGCATTTCAAAAGTTTCACCAGATGTTCCTCCGTGCTTCTCGCGTCCGTCTCCATCAAATCAGGATTGTACACAGCATCCTACATGACAGATTACAGATATTCATTCCAAAGTGGCCGCTGCGCGCTGCATCACACCGCCATCTAAAAGGTCATGGGCCAAGGGACATGTACTCTGCTGTAGAGGTTTACTTTCTCTGAAATGTGTTGTACTGTGTGTGGAGTATGGGATGTGACTGGGATTACAGCGAGCTGTTGGGTTGGTAGAGGGGGATGGAGGGGCATTAGGAGAGTGGTTGAGGGACAGAGGCAAGGTTTGGGTGGGGGTGTTAAGTAGGGGGAAAGGTGGGTGGTGATAACCGAGGGGCAGTGGCATGTGAATTGAGGTGGTGTGGGGTTGTGGGTGAGGCACATGGAACTCTCTGGGGAGGGATTGAATTGAGATGGTGTGGGGTTGTGGACAAATTGCAGGACACTCTCGGGGCTGGGGTATTTGAATTGGTAACATGAATCGAGGTACAGTGAAAATCTTGTCTTGCATACTGTTCATACAGATCACATCATTACATAGAGCATTGAGGTAGAACGTGGGAAAATGCAGAATGAAGTGTAACAGCTACAGAGAAAGTGCAGTACAGGCAGACAATAAGGTGCAAGTTCATAACGAGGTAGATTGAGAGGTCAAGAGTTCCTGTTATCTTGTCACAACTACAGTAATAGATCAGCAAATTGGTCATGGGTTTATTGAATTTTTTTTAAAGATCAGCTATATTTATCACATGTACATCAAACATCGAAACATGCAGTGAAATGCTTTGTTTGCGTTAAATCAAACCACCACACTTCCGCCGCTGACGTAGTATGCCTGTAACTATGTCTTTGGACTGTGGGAGGGAGTCCATACGGTCACTGGGAGAACGTGCAAACTCCTTACAGACAGCGGTGGGAATTGAACCCCAATCGGTGATCTCTGACGTGTAAAGCGATTGCATTAGCCGCTGCACTATCGTGTCGTACCTGATGTCACATGTGCCCAATACGTGGGCACATCCCTCCCGTCGTTGGCAGTATCTCGTATTGCATTGATTTATGACGACCGCCATGTACCGAGGTTCAGTTCTCAGTCTCCTGTACAGATCAAATCATTCCTCAGTGCTTTGAGCTGTAACGGGGTAGAACAAATTACGTAGTGGTTCTCGCAATGCTATTACAGCTTGGGGCATTGGAGTTTGCAGTTCAGATCCAGCGTCCTCTGTAAGAAAGTTTGTACGTTCTTCCCCTGTGCTTGTGGGTTTCCTTCAGGTGCTCCGGTTTCCTCCCACAGTCCAAAGACGTATGGGTTTGTAGGTTGATTGGTCATTATACATTGTCCTGTGATTAGCTCGGGTTAATTCAGGGGGGTTGCTGGGCTGGAAGGGGACAATTATAGTGGAAGTAGTGAGTGACTCTGTAGGGGGCAGTCATGCATCTAACGATATTCACCTTCTTTCCTAGTCTGCACCCAGTCCAGCGAAAAAAATGCCCAGGATCCCAGCAACGGGCACCCAGCCCGGCACCGCGAGCGTCACCAATGGAGACCACTGACTGACCACCCCCCCTCTCGGATGGGATAGGTGGGGAGAGAGGGAGAATGCGCCCCACCGAGACCGGAGATCGATCCCTCTAGAAGCAAGGTCACTGGGTCACGGCCGGAATCAAGGGAAGGATTGCATGGGAATTCTGCAGGCCGGTCGCCTCGATGTACAGTTGGTGTGTGTACCCCCTGCCCCCAATGCCTATCTGCTGTTACATTTTATTTGCAATCAGACGCTGTAATTATTTGAAATTCTGTTTGTTGCCTGGTGCTGGGGTGCCCCCTGGTGCCCCCACCTGTTTATATGCTCTGTAATTTAGCTGTTGGATATTCTAGCTGAGAGTTCAGTACGCACAGTGAGTTGGCACCAGCGTCAATGACGTGCAATGCTGTTCCGCCATCCCCCCCACCCCCAGCTGCTGTTTGTGACTATTGAGCTGTTGGGATTTAATTTAATCCACTGTGTAAAAAGAAACGTTAATTAAACTACATCCAAAACACAAAATGTGTTAACAAATTTAGGATCCATTGTAAAGTTCTTTTTAAATAAAAATATACGCAAACAGCTTGTGAATTTGGTTTTCTGGAGCAGTGGAGGTGGGGAGTGAGGCCTCGGTTGGTTGAGGTCGACCATGAGGTTGTGTCCTAGCTGTCTGTGTTTGATCTGCAAGCCGGGGCGGTACGATACGGAGAGCAAGCTGTTGCCCGTGCACCAGGCCTCCCCTCTCCACGCAGCTGATGAATCTAAAGGAACAGCAGAGACCGATACAGTTTGACATCAGCGGCGTCGCAGGAGTTGCCAGTCAGCGTTGAGCTCAGCGTAGGACTGCCTTACACCAGCTCCGGACTTTTCCCTCTGGGTTTACTCCTTGTGGCTATACCCCTGAGTAGGTATAGCCTCAAGGCAGCGGAGGTTTGAGATCTCATTTTTCCTTCTAGATGAGCTGCCAACCACAGCTGTTGAGCCCCATCTGCCCGAAGTGACTGGTTTTAAGGTGCCAGTAACCTGCCTTTGTCCCTTCTGTCAGTAGAAACGGTTCTGCTGGGCCTAGCAGCCAAGTCACCTGGCAAGGACAGTTGCTGGACTTGGTTGTCAGTGGCTATTTGAGATGCACGCTATTGGGAGCATAACCTCACTATGCCTCCCTACCCTCTGACTCTTGACAACCTTAAGGTTTGTTTTTTAAAAGGATACTCTCAGTCATTCTCTTTGACTGCCTGCTTTCCTGCGGTCTTTGGTGTTGACTCCAATATTAACCGTGCCTTGACTTTGTTTCTAAACATCCTCTTGCCCCATCTCTGAGAAAGCCACAAGATTAGGGTCCCAGGGTAAGAAGCACAAAATGCTGGAGGAACTGCCAGTACTGATGAAGAGTCTCGGTCTGCAACCGTTCACTCCCCTCCAGAGATGCTGCCTCGAGAGAAGGTGTGTGTGAGCAAGAGGATGTGAACTCTGGCAGTGAGATTCTCAGCTTGAATCTAACTGTTTGATTCTAAAGCATTCCCAGGCAATACCAGTAGTAACTGTAGAAGGTCAAGGTAAGAGGATTGCTTTGCCAACTAAATCAGGAAGTTATGTTGTGGTTTTATAAAACTGTACTTGGGCCGCATGTGGAGAATTGCATACAATTCTGGTCGTTTATCGGAAGGATGTCAAAGCTTTAGAGAGAGTGCAGAGGAAGTGTATCAGGATGTTGACCTGGATTAGAGGGAATGAGAGGTTGGAATAACTGGTTGCTTTCTCTGGAGCAGTGGAAGCTGAGGAGAGATCTGATAAGAGTTTATAAGATTATGAGAGGCATAGGTAGAGTGGACAGACAATATCAGATTTCAGGGGTTGAAGTGGGCGTACATTCAAGGTGAGGGGATAATTTTAAAAGAGATGTGAGGGGCAAGTTCTTACCCCCAGTGGTGGGTGCCTGGAATGTGCTGTCTGCTGCTGGTAGAGGCAGGAACATTTAAGAGACATTTTGATTGGCACATAAATATGAGGAAAACGGTGATATGGGCAAACAGATCGGTTAGCCATTCAATTACTAATTTAATATGTTCAGCACAACATTGAGGGCCAGTTCCTGTGCTGTACCGTTCAGAGGATGTGGGTTTTGCAGTCCGAACCAATATTTAATTAACCCTCCCGAGTTAGTTGTCCTTCAGAAAGTGTTGGTGAGCTGCCTTCTCGAGCCACTGCCGTCCTTGAGGTGAGAGTTACACCTGCGGTACTGTTAGGGAGGGAGTTCCAAAGTTTGGACCCGGTGAAGGAGCAGGGATGTATTTCCATTTCAGGATGACGTGTGGCCTGGAGGGAACCTCAGTGCTAGGGAAGGTGCTCATGGAGATGGTGGCTTGGGAAGGTGCTGGTGGACGTGGTGGCTTGGGAAGGTGCTCATGGAGGTGGTGGGTCGGGAAGGTGCTGGTGGAGGTGGTGGGTCGGGAAGGTGCTGGTGGAGATGGTGGGTCGGGAAGGTGCTGGTGGAGATGGTGGCTTGGTAAGGTGCTGGTGGAGATGGTGGGTCGGGAAGGTGCTGGTGGAGATGGTGGGTCGGGAAGGTGCTGGTGGAGATGGTGGCTTGGGAAGGTGGTGGGTCGGGAAGGTTCTGGTGGAGGTGGTGGGTTGGGAAGGTGCTGGTCGAGGTGGGTCGGGAAGATGCTGATGGAGATGGTGGCTTGGGAAGGTGCTGGTGGAGATGGTGGGTCGGGAAGGTGCTGGTGGAGGTGGTGGCTCGGGAAGGTGCTGGTGGAGGTGGTGGCTCGGGAAGGTGCTGGTGGAGGTGGTGGGTCGGGAAGGTGCTGGTGGAGATGGTGTGTCGGGAAAGTGCTGGTGGAGGTGGTGGGGTGGGAAAGTGCTGGTGGAGGTGGTGGGGTGGGAAGGTGCTGGTGGAGATGGTGTGTTGGGAAGGTGCTGGTGGAGGTGGTGGGTCGGGAAGGTGCTGGTGGAGGTGGTGTGTCGGGAAAGTGCTGGTGGAGGTGGTGGGGTGGGAAAGTGCTGGTGGAGGTGGTGGGGTGGGAAGGTGCTGGTGGAGATGGTGTGTTGGGAAGGTGCTGGTGGAGGTGGTGGGTCGGGAAGGTGCTGGTGGAGGTGGTGGGTCGGGAAAGTGCTGGTGGAGGTGGTGGGGTGGGAAAGTGCTGGTGGAGGTGGTGGGGTGGGAAGGTGCTGTTGGAGACGGTGGGTCGGGAAGGTGCTGGTGGAGGTGGTGGGTCGGGAAGGTGCTGGTGGAGGTGGTGTGTCGGGAAGGTGCTGGTGGAGATGGTGGGTCGGGAAGGTGCTGGTGGAGGTGGTGGGTCGGGAAGGTGCTGGTCGAGGTGGTGGGTCGGGAAGGTGCTGGTGGAGATGCTGGGTTGGTGATGCACTGTGGCGACCCAATTACTAGCACACTCGAACCGGCTGACAATTAGCCAGCGTGCAGGCACAAAGGCTAGGTCCGCAACAAAGGGAGAAAGCCTGAGGGGGTTTTCAGTACGTGCCTCTCGAGGCATCCGGCGGGGGAGAGAGGTTTTAAAGCAAGGCTGTGAAGTTGGATTAAACTTTATCTTTGACTGCAGTTTACCGACTCCGTGTCGTTACTTTAGCGCTGCGTGTAGCACACCGCTACAGCACCGTCAATAACTCTCGGAGACTGGAAGTGAACGATAGGCTTCTATTTGCAGCAAAATGGAGCACGACATCTCGGAGACTGAGGGAGGAGCAGTGCCCCAATCGCCTCTATACAGGGGTCTGTGGGGGGAGCCACAGGAGCAGTCAGCAGAGGGGCGTGACCAGACAGGTATACACATAGTTTACCATATTCACACCCCCCCCCCCCCCCTTGTTTTAAAAGGGAGTCCCCACAGGGCGAAGTTTCTTACAAGTATATTTACAGGTCAAGTCTATCAGGCGGTCGAGTCTGTCGCTGCGATCTACGTAGCACCGGTGGTGATTGCACCGGTGACGGTGGTTGTGCTGGCTCCGGCCTGACTTGAGGTGCCAGCCCGTTAGGCGTCAGTAATCCCTCATGCGAGTGCGTGGCACTGGGTATGGGAGTGTCGTGAGGAGTCTGTGTAGGGCTTGGTGTGCACGGTGTCTCGTGAGTATATACATCGGTGGGTACAGGGTTCATAGTCACCGTGGAGTGTTCGGGGTAGAGGTCTGGGGCTCCTGCAGACACCAGGTCACGGACGGAGACCGTGTCCTCCCGCCCATCAGGTAAGACCACGTAGGCATACTGGGGGTTCGCATGAAGTAGGTGAACCCTCTTGACCATCGGGGAGTATTTATTGCTCCTCACATGTTTCCGGAGCAGCACTGGCCCTGGGGACGTCAGCCAAGCTGGTAGGGTGGTCCCAGTGGCAGACTTCCTGGGAAAAGAAAAGAGTCGCTCATGAGGGGTGGCATTGGTGGATGTGCATAACGGAGCGGATGGAATGGAGTGCCTCGGGGAGGACCTCCTGCCAGCGAGAGACCGGCAATCCCTTTGACCTAAGGGCTAAGAGTGTGGCCTTCCGCACCGTGGCATTCTCCCTCTCCACCTGTCCATTCCCCCGGGGATTATAGCTCGTGGTCCTACTAGTAGCAATACCCCTAGCCAGCAGGTATTGGCGCAGCTCGTCACTCATAAACGAGGACCCTCTATCACTGTGGATATAGCAGGGATATCCACAGAGTGAAGAGCTGGTGCAGGGCTTTTATGATGGACGTGGCAGTGGTATCGGGGCAGGGGATGGCAAAGGGGAACTGTGAGTACTTGTCCATTATGTTGAGAAAGTACACATTGCGGTTGGTGGAGAGAAGGCGGCCCTTAAAGTTGACACTCAGTCGCTCAAAATGGTGGGTGGCCTTGATAAGTTGTGCCTTTTCAGGACAGTAGAAGTGCGGTTTGCACTCAGCGCAGACTTGGCAGTCCCTGGTCATCGTCCTGATTTCCTCAAGGGAGTGAGGCAGGTTCCGGGCTTTCACGAAATGGTAAAGCCGGGTGACCCCCGGGTGGCAAAGATCTGCATGGAGGGCGTATAGCCGGTCGAGCTGTGCACTGGCACATGCTCCCCGGGATAGGGCATCAGGGGTCTCACTGAGCCTTCCAGGCCGGTACAGGATGTCATAGTTGTAGGTGGAGAATTCTATTGTGCATCGTGGCAGGATCGGTCACATGAATCTCCTCCAGGTACGATTCGAAGCATGGTAGACAGAGTTCGAAAGCGTCGCCGGCTTCCAGGGATTGAGGGTCGAGATCCAATCTGTCGGGTCGTAAAATGCTCTCCATGTTTTAAAATTGCTGCTAATAAAATTGATGCACCATCAATAACTCTGGAAGCGAACGATAGGTTTTTATTAGCATCAAAAATGGAGCACGACATCTCGGAGACTGAGGGAGGAGCAGTGCCCCAATCGCCTTTATACAGGGGTCTGTGGGAGGAGCCACAGGAGCAGTCAGCAGAGGGGCGTGTCCAGACAGGTATATGTAGTTTACCACAGTCGGAAAGGTGCTGGTGGAGGTGGTGGGTTGGGAAGGAGCTGGTGGAGATGGTGGGTTGGGAAGCTGCTGGTGGAGGTGGTGGGTCGGGAAGGTGTTGGTGGAGGTGGTGGGTCGGGAAGGTGCTGGTGGAGATGGTGGGTTGGGAAGGTGCTGGTGGAGGTGGTGGGTCGGGAAGGTGCTGGTGGAGATGGTGGGTCGGGAAGGTGCTGGTGGAGACGGTGGGTCGGGAAGGTGCTGGTGGTGATGGAGGGTCGGGAAGGTGCTGGTGGAGATGGTGGGTCGGGAAGGTGTTGGTGGAGGTGGTGGGTCGGGAAGGTGCTGGTGGAGGTGGTGGGTCGGGAAGGTGCTGGTGGAGATTGTGGGTCGGGAAGGTGCTGGTGGAGACGGTGGGTCGGGAAGGTGCTGGTGGAGACGGGTCGGGAAGGTGCTGGTGGAGGTGGTGGGTCGGGAAGGTGTTGGTGGAGATTGTGGGTCGGGAAGGTGCTGGTGGAGATGCTGGGTCGGGAAGGTGCTGGTGGAGATTGTGGGTCGGGAAGGTGCTGGTGGAGACGGTGGGTCGGGAAGGTGCTGGTGGAGACGGGTCGGGAAGGTGCTGGTGGAGGTGGTGGGTCGGGAAGGTGCTGGTGGAGATTGTGGGTCGGGAAGGTGCTGGTGGAGATGGTGGGTCGGGAAGGTGCTGGTGGAGGTGGTGGGTCGGGAAGGTGCTGGTGGTGGTGGTGGGTCGGGAAGGTGCTGGTGGTGCTGGTGGGTCGGGAAGGTGCTGGTGGTGCTGGTGGGTCGGGAAGGTGCTGGTGGAGGTGATGGGTTGGGAAGGTGCTTGTGGAGGTGGTGGGTCGGGAAGGTGCTGGTGGAGGTGGTGGGTCGGGAAGGTGCTGGTGGAGGTGGTGGGTCGGGAAGGTGTTGGTGGAGGTGGTGGGTCGGGAAGGTGCTGGTTGAGGTGGTGGGTCGGGAAGGTGCTGGTTGAGGTGGTGGGTCGGGAAGGTGCTGGTGGAGGTGGTGGGTCGGGAAGGTGCTGATGGAGGTGGTGGTCGGGAAGGTGTTGGTGGAGATGGTGGGTCGGGAAGGTGCTGGTGGAGGTGGTGGGTCGGGAAGGTGCTGGTGGAGGTGGTGGCTCGGGAAGGTGCTGGTGGAGATGGTGGGTCGGGAAGGTGCTGATGGAGGTGGTGGTCGGGAAGGTGTTGGTGGAGATGGTGGGTCGGGAAGGTGCTGGTCGAGGTGGTGGGTCGGGAAGGTGCTGGTCGAGGTGGTGGGTCGGGAAGGTGCTGGTGGAGATGCTGGGTTGGTGATGCACTGTGGCGACCCAATTACTAGCACACACGAACCGGCTGACAATTAGCCAGCGTGCAGGCACAAAGGCTAGGTCCGCAACAAAGGGAGAAAGCCTGAGGGGGTTTTCGGTACGTGTCTCTCGAGGCATCCGGCGGGGGAGAGAGGTTTTAAAGCAAGGCTGTGAAGTTGGAATAAACTTTATCTTTGACTGCAGTTTACCGACTCCGTGTCGTTATTTTAGCGCTGCGTGTAGCACACCACCACAGCCCCGTCAATAACTCTCGGAGACTGGAAGTGAACGATAGGCTTTTATTAGCAGCAAAATGGAGCACGACATCTCGGAGACTGAGGGAGGAGCAGTGCCCCAATCGCCTCTATACAGGGGTCTGTGGGAGGAGCCACAGGAGCAGTCAGCAGAGGGGCGTGACCAGACAGGTATACACATAGTTTACCATATTCACACCCCCCCCCCCCTTGTTTTAAAAGGGAGTCCCCACAGGGCGAAGTTTCTTACAAGTATATTTACAGGTCAAGTCTATCAGGTGGTCGAGTCCGTTGCTGCGATCTACGTAGCACCGGTGGTGATTGCACCGGTGACGGTGGTTGTGCTGGCTCCGGCCTGACTTGAGGTGCCAGCCCGTTAGGCGTCAGTAATCCCTCATGCGAGTGCGTGGCACTGGGTATGGGAGTGTCGTGAGGAGTCTGTGTAGGGCTTGGTGTGCACGGTGTCTCGTGAGTATATACATCGCTGGGTAAGGGGTTCATAGTCACCGTGGAGTGTTCGGGGTATGGGGTCTGGTGCTCCTGTGGGCGCCAGGTCACGGACGGAGACCGTGTCCTCCCGCCCATCAGGTAAGACCACGTAGGCATACTGGGGGTTCGCATGAAGTAGGTGAACCCTCTCGACCATCAGGGAGTATTTATTGCTCCTCGCATGTTTCCGGAGCAGCACTGGCCCTGGGGACGGCAGCCAAGTCGGTAGGGTGGTCCCAGTGACAGACTTCCTGGGAAAAGAAAAGAGTCGCTCATGAGGGGTGGCATTGGTGGATGTGCATAACGGAGCGGATGGAGTGGAGCACCTCGGGGAGGACCTCCTGCCAGCGAGAGACCGGCAATCCCTTTGACCTAAGGGCTAAGAGTGTGGCCTCCCGCACCGTGGCATTCTCCCTCTCCACCTGTCCATTCCCCCGGGGATTATAGCTCGTGGTCCTACTAGTAGCAATACCCCTAGCCAGCAGGTATTGGCGCAGCTCGTCACTCATAAACGAGGACCCTCTATCACTGTGGATATAGCAGGGATATCCACAGAGTGAAGAGCTGGTGCAGGGCTTTTATGATGGACGTGGCAGTGGTATCGGGGCAGGGGATGGCAAAGGGGAACTGTGAGTACTCGTCCATTATGTTGAGAAAGTACACATTGCGGTTGGTGGAGAGAAGGCGGCCCTTAAAGTTGACACTCAGTCGCTCAAAATGGCGGGTGGCCTTGATAAGTTGTGCCTTTTCAGGACAGTAGAAGTGCAGTTTGCACTCAGCGCAGACTTGGCAGTCCCTGGTCATCGTCCTGATTTCCTCAAGGGAGTGAGGCAGGTTCCGGGCTTTCACGAAATGGTAAAGCCGGGTGACCCCCGGGTGGCAAAGATCTGCATGGAGGGCGTATAGCCGGTCGAGCTGCACGCTGGCACATGCTCCCCGGGATAGGGCATCAGGGGTCTCACTGAGCCTTCCAGGCCGGTACAGGATGTCATAGTTGTAGGTGGAGAATTCTATTGTGCATCGTGGCAGGATCGGTCACATGAATCTCCTCCAGGTACGATTCGAAGCATGGTAGACAGAGTTCGAAAGCGTCGCCGGCTTCCAGGGATTGAGGGTCGAGATCCAATCTGTCGGGTCGTAAAATGCTCTCCATGTTTTAAAATTGCTGCTAATAAAATTGATGCACCATCAATAACTCTGGAAGCGAACGATAGGTTTTTATTAGCATCAAAAATGGAGCACGACATCTCGGAGACTGAGGGAGGAGCAGTGCCCCAATCGCCTTTATACAGGGGTCTGTGGGAGGAGCCACAGGTGCGGTCAGCAGGGTCTGTGGGAGGAGCCACAGGAGCAGTCAGCAGAGGGGCGTGTCCAGACAGGTATATGTAGTTTACCACAGTCGGAAAGGTGCTGGTGGAGGTGGTGGGTTGGGAAGGTGCTGGTGGAGGTGGTGGGTCGGGAAGGTGCTGGTGGAGGTGGTGGGTCGGGAAGGTGTTGGTGGAGGTGGTGGGTCGGGAAGGTGCTGGTGGAGATGGTGGGTCGGGAAGGTGCTGGTGGAGGTGGTGGGTCGGGAAGGTGCTGGTGGAGATGGTGGGTCGGGAAGGTGCTGGTGGAGGTGGTGGGTCGGGAAGGTGTTGGTGGAGGTGGTGTGTCGGGAAGGTGCTGGTGGAGACGGTGGGTCGGGAAGGTGCTGGTGGAGACGGTGGGTCGGGAAGGTGCTGGTGGCGGTGGTGGGTCGGGAAGGTGCTGGTGGAGATTGTGGGTCGGGAAGGTGCTGGTGGAGATGGTGGGTCGGGAAGGTGCTGGTGGAGGTGGTGGGTCGGGAAGGTGCTGGTGGTGGTGGTGGGTCGGGAAGGTGCTGGTGGTGCTGGTGGGTCGGGAAGGTGCTGGTGGAGGTGATGGGTTGGGAAGGTGCTTGTGGAGGTGGTGGGTCGGGAAGGTGCTGGTGGAGGTGGTGGGTCGGGAAGGTGTTGGTGGAGGTGGTGGGTCGGGAAGGTGCTGGTGGAGACGGTGGGTCGGGAAGGTGCTGGTGGAGGTGGTGGGTCGGGAAGGTGCTGGTGGTGCTGGTGGGTCGGGAAGGTGCTGGTGGTGCTGGTGGGTCGGGAAGGTGCTGGTGGAGGTGATGGGTCGGGAAGGTGCTGGTGGAGGTGGTGGGTCGGGAAGGTGCTGGTGGTGCTGGTGGGTCGGGAAGGTGCTGGTGGTGCTGTTGGGTCGGGAAGGTGCTGGTGGAGGTGATGGGTCGGGAAGGTGCTTGTGGAGGTGGTGGGTCGGGAAGGTGCTGGTGGAGGTGGTGGGTCGGGAAGGTGCTGGTGGAGGTGGTGGGTCGGGAAGGTGTTGGTGGAGGTGGTGGGTCGGGAAGGTGCTGGTGGAGACGGTGGGTCGGGAAGGTGCTGGTGGAGGTGGTGGGTCGGGAAGGTGCTGGTGGTGCTGGTGGGTCGGGAAGGTGCTGGTGGTGCTGGTGGGTCGGGAAGGTGCTGGTGGTGATGGAGGGTCGGGAAGGTGCTGGTGGAGACGGTGGGTCGGGAAGGTGTTGGTGGAGGTGGTGGGTCGGGAAGGTGCTGGTGGAGGTGGTGGGTCGGGAAGGTGCTGGTGGAGATGGTGGGTCGGGAAGGTGCTGGTGGAGGTGGTGGGTCGGGAAGGTGCTGGTGGTGGTGGTGGGTCGGGAAGGTGCTGGTGGTGCTGGTGGGTCGGGAAGGTGCTGGTGGAGGTGATGGGTTGGGAAGGTGCTTGTGGAGGTGGTGGGTCGGGAAGGTGCTGGTGGAGGTGGTGGGTCGGGAAGGTGTTGGTGGAGGTGGTGGGTCGGGAAGGTGCTGGTGGAGACGGTGGGTCGGGAAGGTGCTGGTGGAGGTGGTGGGTCGGGAAGGTGCTGGTGGAGATGCTGGGTTGGTGATGCACTGTGGCGACCCAATTACTAGCACACTCGAACCGGCTGACAATTAGCCAGCGTGCAGGCACAAAGGCTAGGTCCGCAACAAAGGGAGAAAGCCTGAGGGGGTTTTCAGTACGTGCCTCTCGAGGCATCCGGCGGGGGAGAGAGGTTTTAAAGCAAGGCTGTGAAGTTGGATTAAACTTTATCTTTGACTGCAGTTTACCGACTCCGTGTCGTTACTTTAGCGCTGCGTGTAGCACACCGCTACAGCACCGTCAATAACTCTCGGAGACTGGAAGTGAAGGATAGGCTTCTATTTGCAGCAAAATGGAGCACGACATCTCGGAGACTGAGGGAGGAGCAGTGCCCCAATCGCCTCTATACAGGGGTCTGTGGGGGGAGCCACAGGAGCAGTCAGCAGAGGGGCGTGACCAGACAGGTATACACATAGTTTACCATATTCACACCCCCCCCCCCCCCCCTTGTTTTAAAAGGGAGTCCCCACAGGGCGAAGTTTCTTACAAGTATATTTACAGGTCAAGTCTATCAGGCGGTCGAGTCTGTCGCTGCGATCTACGTAGCACCGGTGGTGATTGCACCGGTGACGGTGGTTGTGCTGGCTCCGGCCTGACTTGAGGTGCCAGCCCATTAGGCGTCAGTAATCCCTCATGCGAGTGCGTGGCACTGGGTACGGGAGTGTCGTGAGGAGTCTGTGTAGGGCTTGGTGTGCACGGTGTCTCGTGAGTATATACATCGGTGGGTACAGGGTTCATAGTCACCGTGGAGTGTTCGGGGTAGAGGTCTGGGGCTCCTGCAGACACCAGGTCACGGACGGAGACCGTGTCCTCCCGCCCATCAGGTAAGACCACGTAGGCATACTGGGGGTTCGCATGAAGTAGGTGAACCCTCTTGACCATCGGGGAGTATTTATTGCTCCTCACATGTTTCCGGAGCAGCACTGGCCCTGGGGACGTCAGCCAAGCTGGTAGGGTGGTCCCAGTGGCAGACTTCCTGGGAAAAGAAAAGAGTCGCTCATGAGGGGTGGCATTGGTGGATGTGCATAACGGAGCGGATGGAATGGAGTGCCTCGGGGAGGACCTCCTGCCAGCGAGAGACCGGCAATCCCTTTGACCTAAGGGCTAAGAGTGTGGCCTTCCGCACCGTGGCATTCTCCCTCTCCACCTGTCCATTCCCCCGGGGATTATAGCTCGTGGTCCTACTAGTAGCAATACCCCTAGCCAGCAGGTATTGGCGCAGCTCGTCACTCATAAACGAGGACCCTCTATCACTGTGGATATAGCAGGGATATCCACAGAGTGAAGAGCTGGTGCAGGGCTTTTATGATGGACGTGGCAGTGGTATCGGGGCAGGGGATGGCAAAGGGGAACTGTGAGTACTTGTCCATTATGTTGAGAAAGTACACATTGCGGTTGGTGGAGAGAAGGCGGCCCTTAAAGTTGACACTCAGTCGCTCAAAATGGTGGGTGGCCTTGATAAGTTGTGCCTTTTCAGGACAGTAGAAGTGCGGTTTGCACTCAGCACAGACTTGGCAGTCCCTGGTCATCGTCCTGATTTCCTCAAGGGAGTGAGGCAGGTTCCGGGCTTTCACGAAATGGTAAAGCCGGGTGACCCCCGGGTGGCAAAGATCTGCATGGAGGGCGTATAGCCGGTCGAGCTGTGCACTGGCACATGCTCCCCGGGATAGGGCATCAGGGGTCTCACTGAGCCTTCCAGGCCGGTACAGGATGTCATAGTTGTAGGTGGAGAATTCTATTGTGCATCGTGGCAGGATCGGTCACATGAATCTCCTCCAGGTACGATTCGAAGCATGGTAGACAGAGTTCGAAAGCGTCGCCGGCTTCCAGGGATTGAGGGTCGAGATCCAATCTGTCGGGTCGTAAAATGCTCTCCATGTTTTAAAATTGCTGCTAATAAAATTGATGCACCATCAATAACTCTGGAAGCGAACGATAGGTTTTTATTAGCATCAAAAATGGAGCACGACATCTCGGAGACTGAGGGAGGAGCAGTGCCCCAATCGCCTTTATACAGGGGTCTGTGGGAGGAGCCACAGGAGCAGTCAGCAGAGGGGCGTGTCCAGACAGGTATATGTAGTTTACCACAGTCGGAAAGGTGCTGGTGGAGGTGGTGGGTTGGGAAGGAGCTGGTGGAGATGGTGGGTTGGGAAGCTGCTGGTGGAGGTGGTGGGTCGGGAAGGTGTTGGTGGAGGTGGTGGGTCGGGAAGGTGCTGGTGGAGATGGTGGGTTGGGAAGGTGCTGGTGGAGGTGGTGGGTCGGGAAGGTGCTGGTGGAGATGGTGGGTCGGGAAGGTGCTGGTGGAGACGGTGGGTCGGGAAGGTGCTGGTGGTGATGGAGGGTCGGGAAGGTGCTGGTGGAGATGGTGGGTCGGGAAGGTGTTGGTGGAGGTGGTGGGTCGGGAAGGTGCTGGTGGAGGTGGTGGGTCGGGAAGGTGCTGGTGGAGATTGTGGGTCGGGAAGGTGCTGGTGGAGACGGTGGGTCGGGAAGGTGCTGGTGGAGACGGGTCGGGAAGGTGCTGGTGGAGGTGGTGGGTCGGGAAGGTGTTGGTGGAGATTGTGGGTCGGGAAGGTGCTGGTGGAGATGCTGGGTCGGGAAGGTGCTGGTGGAGATTGTGGGTCGGGAAGGTGCTGGTGGAGACGGTGGGTCGGGAAGGTGCTGGTGGAGACGGGTCGGGAAGGTGCTGGTGGAGGTGGTGGGTCGGGAAGGTGCTGGTGGAGATTGTGGGTCGGGAAGGTGCTGGTGGAGATGGTGGGTCGGGAAGGTGCTGGTGGAGGTGGTGGGTCGGGAAGGTGCTGGTGGTGGTGGTGGGTCGGGAAGGTGCTGGTGGTGCTGGTGGGTCGGGAAGGTGCTGGTGGTGCTGGTGGGTCGGGAAGGTGCTGGTGGAGGTGATGGGTTGGGAAGGTGCTTGTGGAGGTGGTGGGTCGGGAAGGTGCTGGTGGAGGTGGTGGGTCGGGAAGGTGCTGGTGGAGGTGGTGGGTCGGGAAGGTGTTGGTGGAGGTGGTGGGTCGGGAAGGTGCTGGTTGAGGTGGTGGGTCGGGAAGGTGCTGGTTGAGGTGGTGGGTCGGGAAGGTGCTGGTGGAGGTGGTGGGTCGGGAAGGTGCTGATGGAGGTGGTGGTCGGGAAGGTGTTGGTGGAGATGGTGGGTCGGGAAGGTGCTGGTGGAGGTGGTGGGTCGGGAAGGTGCTGGTGGAGGTGGTGGCTCGGGAAGGTGCTGGTGGAGATGGTGGGTCGGGAAGGTGCTGATGGAGGTGGTGGTCGGGAAGGTGTTGGTGGAGATGGTGGGTCGGGAAGGTGCTGGTCGAGGTGGTGGGTCGGGAAGGTGCTGGTCGAGGTGGTGGGTCGGGAAGGTGCTGGTGGAGATGCTGGGTTGGTGATGCACTGTGGCGACCCAATTACTAGCACACACGAACCGGCTGACAATTAGCCAGCGTGCAGGCACAAAGGCTAGGTCCGCAACAAAGGGAGAAAGCCTGAGGGGGTTTTCGGTACGTGTCTCTCGAGGCATCCGGCGGGGGAGAGAGGTTTTAAAGCAAGGCTGTGAAGTTGGAATAAACTTTATCTTTGACTGCAGTTTACCGACTCCGTGTCGTTATTTTAGCGCTGCGTGTAGCACACCACCACAGCCCCGTCAATAACTCTCGGAGACTGGAAGTGAACGATAGGCTTTTATTAGCAGCAAAATGGAGCACGACATCTCGGAGACTGAGGGAGGAGCAGTGCCCCAATCGCCTCTATACAGGGGTCTGTGGGAGGAGCCACAGGAGCAGTCAGCAGAGGGGCGTGACCAGACAGGTATACACATAGTTTACCATATTCACACCCCCCCCCCCCCTTGTTTTAAAAGGGAGTCCCCACAGGGCGAAGTTTCTTACAAGTATATTTACAGGTCAAGTCTATCAGGTGGTCGAGTCCGTTGCTGCGATCTACGTAGCACCGGTGGTGATTGCACCGGTGACGGTGGTTGTGCTGGCTCCGGCCTGACTTGAGGTGCCAGCCCGTTAGGCGTCAGTAATCCCTCATGCGAGTGCGTGGCACTGGGTATGGGAGTGTCGTGAGGAGTCTGTGTAGGGCTTGGTGTGCACGGTGTCTCGTGAGTATATACATCGCTGGGTAAGGGGTTCATAGTCACCGTGGAGTGTTCGGGGTATGGGGTCTGGTGCTCCTGTGGGCGCCAGGTCACGGACGGAGACCGTGTCCTCCCGCCCATCAGGTAAGACCACGTAGGCATACTGGGGGTTCGCATGAAGTAGGTGAACCCTCTCGACCATCAGGGAGTATTTATTGCTCCTCGCATGTTTCCGGAGCAGCACTGGCCCTGGGGACGGCAGCCAAGTCGGTAGGGTGGTCCCAGTGACAGACTTCCTGGGAAAAGAAAAGAGTCGCTCATGAGGGGTGGCATTGGTGGATGTGCATAACGGAGCGGATGGAGTGGAGCACCTCGGGGAGGACCTCCTGCCAGCGAGAGACCGGCAATCCCTTTGACCTAAGGGCTAAGAGTGTGGCCTCCCGCACCGTGGCATTCTCCCTCTCCACCTGTCCATTCCCCCGGGGATTATAGCTCGTGGTCCTACTAGTAGCAATACCCCTAGCCAGCAGGTATTGGCGCAGCTCGTCACTCATAAACGAGGACCCTCTATCACTGTGGATATAGCAGGGATATCCACAGAGTGAAGAGCTGGTGCAGGGCTTTTATGATGGACGTGGCAGTGGTATCGGGGCAGGGGATGGCAAAGGGGAACTGTGAGTACTCGTCCATTATGTTGAGAAAGTACACATTGCGGTTGGTGGAGAGAAGGCGGCCCTTAAAGTTGACACTCAGTCGCTCAAAATGGCGGGTGGCCTTGATAAGTTGTGCCTTTTCAGGACAGTAGAAGTGCAGTTTGCACTCAGCGCAGACTTGGCAGTCCCTGGTCATCGTCCTGATTTCCTCAAGGGAGTGAGGCAGGTTCCGGGCTTTCACGAAATGGTAAAGCCGGGTGACCCCCGGGTGGCAAAGATCTGCATGGAGGGCGTATAGCCGGTCGAGCTGCACGCTGGCACATGCTCCCCGGGATAGGGCATCAGGGGTCTCACTGAGCCTTCCAGGCCGGTACAGGATGTCATAGTTGTAGGTGGAGAATTCTATTGTGCATCGTGGCAGGATCGGTCACATGAATCTCCTCCAGGTACGATTCGAAGCATGGTAGACAGAGTTCGAAAGCGTCGCCGGCTTCCAGGGATTGAGGGTCGAGATCCAATCTGTCGGGTCGTAAAATGCTCTCCATGTTTTAAAATTGCTGCTAATAAAATTGATGCACCATCAATAACTCTGGAAGCGAACGATAGGTTTTTATTAGCATCAAAAATGGAGCACGACATCTCGGAGACTGAGGGAGGAGCAGTGCCCCAATCGCCTTTATACAGGGGTCTGTGGGAGGAGCCACAGGAGCAGTCAGCAGAGGGGCGTGTCCAGACAGGTATATGTAGTTTACCACAGTCGGAAAGGTGCTGGTGGAGGTGGTGGGTTGGGAAGGTGCTGGTGGAGGTGGTGGGTCGGGAAGGTGCTGGTGGAGGTGGTGGGTCGGGAAGGTGTTGGTGGAGGTGGTGGGTCGGGAAGGTGCTGGTGGAGATGGTGGGTCGGGAAGGTGCTGGTGGAGGTGGTGGGTCGGGAAGGTGCTGGTGGAGATGGTGGGTCGGGAAGGTGCTGGTGGAGGTGGTGGGTCGGGAAGGTGTTGGTGGAGGTGGTGTGTCGGGAAGGTGCTGGTGGAGATGGTGGGTCGGGAAGGTGCTGGTGGAGTTGGTGGGTCGGGAAGGTGCTGGTGGAGATGGTGGGTCGGGAAGGTGCTGGTAGAGATGGTGGGTCGGGAAGGTGCTGGTGGAGGTGGTGGGTCGGGAAGGTGCTGGTGGAGGTGGTGGGTCGGGAAGGTGCCGGTGGAGATGGTGGGTTGGGAAGGTGCTGGTGGAGATGGTGGGTTGGGAAGGTGCTGTCTGAGGAGTCTTGGTTACTGCAGTGTGTCCTGTGGATGGTACAAACTGCTGCGACTGTGTGTCGTGATGGTGAGTGAATGGTTGTGATGAGGTGTCTGTCAAGTGGGCTGCTGTGTCTTGTATGGTTTCAAGCTTAAGTGTTAGTCATAGAGCTCTACAGCACAGAAACAGGTCCTTCAGCCCATCTAGTCCATGCCAAATTGTTCTGCCTAATCCTATTGATCTGCACTTGGACCAAACCCATCCATGTACTTATCCATATTAGTCTTAAATACCGAAATCAGCCCCACATCCCCCATTTCTGCTGGCAGCTTGCTCCACACTCTCACCACCCTCTGAGTGAAGAAATTCTCCCTTGTGTTCCTCTAAACTTTCCACCTTTCACTCTTAATCTATGACCTCATTCTAGTCTCACTCAACCTCAGTGGAAAATGCCTGCTTGCATTTACCCCAGCTATACCCCTCATCATTTTGTATACCTCTATCAAATCTCCCCTCATTCTCCTACGCTTTAAAAAATAAAGTCCAAACCTATTCAACCTTTCCGTATATCTCAGGTCCTCGAATTCCAGCAACATCCTTGTAAACTTTCTCTGTACCCTTTTGACCTTATTTACATATTTCCTGTAGGGAGGTGACCAAAACTGCACAAAATACTCTAAATAAGGCCTCACCAATGTCTGATACAACTCCAACATAACATCCCATCTCCTGTACTCAATACTTTGATTTATAAAGGCCAATGTGCCAAAAGCTTTCTTCATAACCCTCTCTTGTTGAAGCTGCACTCATGCAGACAAGTGGAGAATGTTCCAGAATACTCTGGAAATTTTCCAACGATTGCAAACATTTGCTTTGGTGTGACAGCCGTGCACAAGGGTGAAGTCCACTTTCCCTAGGGATTGCTCCCCCCCCACCCCCATGATTCCTTTGTCCGTTCCTCCCTTCTGGCACTTAACCCTGCAAATGGAAGAAGTGCTACACCCACTCATTCACCTCATCCCTCACCTGCCTCAGGGCCTTCCAGGTGAGGCAACACTTTGCTTCTGAAGCTGCTGGGGTCATCGACTGTATCCGGTGCTCCTGATGCAGCCTCCTCTACGTTGGTGAGACCTGATGTAGATTGGGGGACCGCTTCGTCGAGAACCTTTACTCCATCTGCAACAGGCGGGATTTCCCGATGACCAACCACTTTAACTCCAATCCCCAATCCCATTTTGATATGCCAGCCCATGGCCCCCTACTGCCACAGTGAGGCCACTCACACTCCAGTGGGGCTACACAACATATTCTGTCTGGGAAGACTCAAACCTGATAGCATCAACATTGATTTCTTTAACTTATGGTAATTTTCCCTCTTCCCCCTTCCTGCTTCTTACAATCCCCACTCTGGCTCGGCTCTTAACTTGTCTCACCTGCCTATCACCTCTCCCGGTTCCTCTCCTCCTCCTCCAGCCCTTTACCTTTTCCACTGAAAACCTCCCAACTTAATTCCCCCTTTCTGCCCCACCCACCATCTCCCTCATTTGATCTCACCAATTCTCCTGCCAACTTGTACTTCTCCTTCCCAGTCTTTTTATTCTGGCATCTCCCTCCTTCCCTTCCAGACCTGATGAAGGGTCCCACCCCATAGGCAGCTGCCTGACTTGCTGAGTTCCTCCAGTATTTTGTGTGTGTGTGTGTTGCTCTGGATTTCCAGCATCTGCAGAATCTCTTTGCTTTGATGTTGGGTTTGCTAACGTGCTCCTTGCTTTTCCCAATCGTCCCTTTGCTGGCTCAGCACGGTTCTCTCTGTCTCTCCGAAGCTGTTGAATCACAGGAGATACCAGGCTGACAGTCCAGTGCGGCGGTCAGCAAGTGCAGTGGTATAACAAGGAACCAGCCCAGGAACACTCCATAGAACTCAAAACAGTACAGCACTGGAACAGGCCCTGTGAAACCTGAATGAACAATGAACAGACACTACTTCACTAATATGTGTGTGTGACAGGAATCATATATATTTAAATTAAATTAAATGTATATAATTCCAGTCAAAGCTTTAACTAGTCTGGCCATTTTCCTCAGACCTCTCATTAACAAGGCACTTTTGTCCACAGAACTGCCATTAACCAGATTTTTTTAAAATGCTTCTCGCACCATTCTCTGTAAACTCGAGAGACTTGTGCATGAAAATCCCAGGAGATTTCCAGTTTCTGAGACACATCCAGCACCAACAATCTGCGGCCGCATACGGGACTCCCTGTTGGTCTGTTGCCTCCCAGATGCAAGAGTCGGGAATGCCTCAGAGCGGCTGCAGGCCACGCTGGAAGGGAAGGGTAAACTGCCGGTTGTCTTGGTGCATGTCGGTTCCAAGGAAAAACTGGGAAGAGGTCCCTCACGAGAGACTCATCCAGAAAGTCATGAGGCATGGGATGTGGAACCTTGGCTGTTTGGATAAAAAATTGGCTTAAAGGAAGAAAGCAGAGGGTAGTTGTGGAAGGAATGTATTCTGCCTGGAGGTCGGTGACTAGTGGAGTGCTGCAGGGATCTGTCCTGGGACCCCTGCTATTTGTAATTTTTATAAATGACCTGGATGCAGAAGCGGAAGGATGGGTGAGTAAGTTTGCGGATGACACGAAGATTGGAGGAGTTGTGAATGGAGCTGTAGGTTGTCAAAGGTTACAAGAGGATATAGACAGGCTGCAGAGTTGGGCGGAAAAATGGCAGATGGAGTTCAATCCGGACAAGTGTGAGGTGATGCATTTTGGAAGGACAAACCAGAAGACTGAGTACAAGATTAATGGTCAGTTACTTAAGAGAGTGGATGAACAAAGGGACCTTGGGGTTCAAATCCATACGTCCCTCAAGGTCGCTGTGCAGGTTGATAGGGTAATTAAGAAGGCCTATGGGATGCTAGGCTTCATTAACAATGGGACTGAGTTCAAGAGTAGAGAGGTCATGTTGCAACTCTACAAATCTCTGGTGAGACCGCACTTAGAGTATTGTGTTCAGTTCTGGTCACCTCATTATAGGAAGGATGTGGAAGCTATGGAGAGGGTGCAGAGGAGATTTACCAGGATGTTGCCTGGTTTGGAGAACAAGTCATATGAAGTAAGGTTAGCAGAGCTGGGACTTTTCTCTTTGGAGCGTAGAAGAATGAGAGGGGACTTGATAGAGGTCTACAAGATTATGAGAGGCATAGATAGGGTGGATAGTCAGTTCCTATTTCCCAAGGCACCAATAGCAAACACCAGAGGGCATAGGTACAAAACTAAGGGAGGGAAGTTTAGAGGAGACATCAAAGGTAAGTTTTTTACACAGAGAGTTGTGAGTGCCTGGAATGACTCACCAGGGATGGTGGTGGAGGCTAAAACATTAGGGGTATTTAAGAGCCTCTTGGACAGGCACATGGATGAAAGAAAAATGGAGGGTTATGGGGTAGTGTGGGTTTAGTACTTTTTTTAAAGGATTATATGGGTCGGCACAACATGGAGGGCTGAAGGGCCTGTACTGTGCTGTAGTGTTCTATGTCCTTCAACACCGGGAACTCAGAGATAAAATCTCAATAACTCGTACCTGAGCCACATGCTGGTCAAAGTAGTAACAGCAGCGTAGAGCGGTACTGGCCCTAAGTGAAAACTTTTAACCTTCTCTAACATCAATAACACTTCAATCGATCTATCACACACACAGCTCTCCACTGTTTCGGATGAATATGAGGCTTCAGCAGTGGCGCAGAGGGGAGGGTTTCAGATTTCTGGAGCATTGGAACCGGTTGTGGGGGAGATGGGGCCACTACAAACCGGACAGTCTACACCAGTGTCTGACAATAGACAATAGGTGCAGAAGTAGACCATTCGGCCCCTCGAGCCTGCACCGCCATTCTGAGATCATGGCTGATCATCTACTATCAATACCCGGTTCCTGCCTTGTCCCCATATCCCTTGATTCCCCTATCCATAAGATACCTATCTAGCTCCTTCTTGAACGCATCCAGAGAATTGGCCTCCACTGCCTTCCGAGGCAGTGCATTCCAGACCCCCACAACTCTCTGGGAGAAGAAGTTCTTCCTTAACTCTGTCCTAAATGACCTACCCCTTATTCTCAAACCATGCCCTCTGGTACTGGACTCTCCCAGCATCTGGAACATATTTCCTGCCTCTATCTTGTCCAATCCCTTAATAATCTTATATGTTGCAGTCAGATCCCCTCTCAATCTCCTTAATTCCAGCATGTACAAGCCCAGTCTCTCTAACCTCTCTGCGTAAGACAGTCTGGACATCCCAGGAATTAACCTCGTGAATCTACGCTGCACTTCCTCTACAGCCAGGATGTCCTTCCTTAACCCTGGAGACCAAAACTGTACACAATACTCCAGGTGTGGTCTCACCAGGGCCCTGTACAAATGCAAGAGGATTTCCTTGCTCTTGTACTCAATTCCCTTTGTAATAAAGGCCAACATTCAATTAGCCTTCTTCACTGCCTGCTGCACTTGCTCATTCACCTTCAGTGACTGATGAACAAGGACTCCTAGATCTCTTTGTATTTCTCCCTTACCTAACTCTACACTGTTCAGATAATAATCTGCCTTCCTGTTCTTACTCCCAAAGTGGATAACCTCACACTTATTCACATTAAACATCATCTACCAAGTATCTGCCCACTCACCCAGCCGATCCAAGTCACCCTGAATTCTCCTAACATCCTCATCACATGTCACACTGCCTCCCAGCTTAGTATCATCAGCAAACTTGCTGATGTTATTCTCAATGGCTTCATCTAAATCACTGATGTAAATCGTAAACAGCTGTGGTCCCAATACTGAGCCCTGTGGCACCCCACTAGTCACCACCTGCCATTCTGAGAAACACCCATTCACCACTATCCTTTGCTTTCTATCTACCAACCAGTTTTCTATCCATGTCAATATCTTCCCCCCAATGCCATGAGCTCTGATTTTACCCACCAATCTCCTATGTGGGACCTTATCAAATGCCTTCTGAAAATCGAGGTATACTACATCCACTGGATCTCCCCCGTCTAACTTCCTGGTTACATCCTCGAAAATCTCCAATAGATTAGTCAAGCATGATTTGCCCTTGGTAAATCCATGCTGGCTCGGCCCAATCCTATCACTGCTATCTAGATATGCCACTATTTCATCTTTAATAATGGACTCTAGCATCTTCCCCACTACTGATGTTAGGCTGACAGGATGATAGTTCTCTGTTTTCTCCCTCCCTCCTTTCTTAAAAAGTGGGATAACATTAGCCATTCTCCAATCCTTAGGAATTGATCCTGAATCTAAGGAACATTGGAAAATGATTACCAATGCATCCACAATTTCCAGGGCCACCTCCTTTAGTACCCTAGGATGCAGACCATCTGGACCTGGGGATTTGTCAGCCTTCAGTCCCATCAGTCTACTCATCACCGTTTCCTGACAAAGGGTCTCGGCCCGAAACGTCGACAGCGCTTCTCCCTATAGATGCTGCCTGGCCTGCTGTGTTCCACCAGCATTTTGTGTGTGTTGTTTGAATTTCCAGCATCTGCAGATTTTCTCGAGTCTACACCTGGACAGGACGGCGATCAGTGTCGGGCTGGGGGGGGGGGGGGTGTCAGAATTGTTTGCGGGTGCCGTTAGGGATGGTTTATGGCGGGGTGGGGGGGGTGGGATCCAGGCAGAAACCGAACCACAAGTTAGAAAAAGTCAGGGAGGAATACAGTAAAGTCACGTGTACAGGTTACTAAATTCTAAAAGGACAGTGAGTGTCGGGGCGCCTGTATCTGTAGTATTCGAAACAAGCCGAGTAACTGTGGCACAGGTGCGGTTTTGTGGTTACTACAGAAACATGGCCGCAGGGTGGAGATGGTTGACAATTAAATATCAGCTTACAGAGGAGGGAGAGGCAGGAAAACAAGGGAGCTGGGGTAGCACTTTTAACTTATCATGAGATCAGGGCAGCAGTGAGAGGTGATATAAGATCTAAAGAACAGAACGCTGAGTCTATCTGAGCGGAGATTAGGAACAGTAACTCTCTGCTGGGATTGTCTATAGGCCACCAAATGACAGTGACATGGGCAATAAACCAAGAAATATTTGGTGCATGTACGAATCAATTGGCAGTTGTCATGGGAAATTTAAGAGCAGAAGACACAGGTAGTGAATCAGGCCATTTGGCCCATCAAGTCTGCTCCACCATTCCATCAAGGCTGATATATCATCCCTTTCAATGCCATTTCCTGCCTTCTCCCCATAACTTTTGACACCTTGATTAATCAAGAAACTTTCAGCCTCTGCTTTAAATATACCCAATGATTTGGCCTCCATAGCCGCCCATGGCAATGAATTCCTCCTCGTCTCTGTTCAAAATGGATGAATCTATTCTGAGGCTGTGCCCTCTGGTCCTAGACTCACCCACTGTATCTAGGCTTTTCAGTATTTGATAGGTTTCAATGAGATCCCCCCCCCACCCCCATTCTTCTAAACTCCAGTGAGTACAGGCCCAGAGCCATCAAATGCTCCTCATACGTTAACCCTTTCATTGCTGGGATAGTTCTCGCGAACCTCCTCTGCACAAAGCACAGCTTGCACATAGATTTGTTGAATCAAGTTGGTCGAGACAGTCTTTGGGAGGACTTGTTGGAATGTATCCACAATAGTTAGTGAGCCTCCGAGGGAAACTGGCACCTCAGAGCTGGGGTCCTGTACAGTGAGACAGGTAAAATTAACGATCAGGATACTCTTGGAAAGATGGTGGAAATTCACATCTATCTATCCAAATGTTCCCTCTTTATTTTCACAGCTGCGCAGAACAACCATTGTTCCGAGTAGGAAATTTTACACAGCCCATAAACTGTGCGGCACTTTTTTTTTGTAATATGTATACTATGAGTATTTAGAATGAATGAAAATTGAAAAAAAAACAATTTTGATTTTATTTATTAATTGAAAGATATAACTAAATACTATACAACAAAGATGATGTTTCACGTTGTGAACATTTCCTAGCTGTGTCCAATTCCATCTGCGCGGCAACACAGGCTATGTGCGTGGGAGCATTTCAGTCGGTGTGCGGCCACGCAGGGAATGGAGTGAATGGAGGATGCGGCAGTTCAACCGAGCTGCACGGGCGACGCCGCACCTGGAGCAGTTCCGGTCTCCTTACTCGAGGAAAGGTATTCTGGCTTTGGAGGGGGGTTAACCAGGTTGATTCCAGATATGAGGGGGTTAACCTATAACTGAAATTCAGAAAAATAATATATCTTGTGGAAACAAAAAAGTATCATATAGATTAGTGTGTGCATATATGTAAGAGCCCGGATAGCTCAGTCGGTAGAGCATCAGACTTTTAATCTGAGGGTCCAGGGTTCAAGTCCCTGTTCGGGCGTTACGTTTTTGGGCGCATTCGGCGCAATGCCATTGCGGCTCGTTAGCGGAGGAGCTTGGAGTTCGATTCCGCCTCCACGTGGAATGAGTGAGGCTTTCCCCGCGAGTTTAAAGTAGCAGATTAATTGGCCGTTGTAAATGTTCATGTGATTAGATTAGGAGTCTCCGGGGCGGTATCGCTAAACAAACATAATAATTTAACTCACTGATTAAAATAAGAAAGTAGTAGATAAGATAGAAGCACGAAAATTGTTTCCACTTTCCAACGAAATCTGCGACAAGAACTAGCGGGCAGAGCCTCAAGACTCGGGGAATAGATTCAGATCGGAGATGAGGGGGAAGCTGCTTTCCCCAGTGAATTCTCTGCCTAGGGTAACAGTGGAGACTGCCTTATTAAATATATTTAAGACACAATTATGTTTTTGTATAGCAGGGGAAATTAAGCGTTACGGGGAAAAGGCAGGGCCAGATCAGCCACGATCTCATCGAACGGCGGAGCAGGTTGGCCGACTCCTGTATCTATTTCTTACCGCCGTTTTCTAACCTAGCAGTCTTGCCTGGGTAGTTGAAGAGATGCTTCCACCAGCGGGAGAGTCGCGGGCTAGGAGCAAAGTAGAGAGCGCTTCATTCAAAACTGGCGTGTGTAGAAATGTCTCGACGTGGTGCATCTCTTCCCCGGTGTAGGGGTGGGGGAGAGGCCGGGTCATTAGAGATATTTAAAGTGGAGACAGACAAAAATATTTGAAAGAGCGAGTGATCCGAGGGTTAGGGGAAAGTGGCGGAGTTGAGGCTAGCGCAGACCCGTCATGATTATATTGAATGGCGGGGCAGGGTCGACGGGCTTTCCGCTGCTGCTGGGTTCTGTTTCGGACTGCTGTTCGACGTAGCTGCTCGAATTCGGTAGGATCTTAATTATAACGAGACAGACAAAACCGAGCGGTAGAATATTGGACAAAGTGGGGGCGGAATAGGCTTCCTAACGCCGCCCAAGTCCACAGAACAGGAAAAGCTCGACCCTCTCCCTAACCGAGGAAACCCTGTTCTCTATTCCGGCGGACTGGAAGGGTGAGGTCTACAGTGAGATTCAACGGCAGGAAGGGTTTCCGCAACGCACAGAGGAAGACTCACTACAATCGAGGAAATCCCCAGTTTGTGGCGACTACATGTACTACAAGCAAGCTGGAGGAGCTCAGCAGGTCAAATCAAGACGCAGTTCATCCAGCTTGTTGGTACGTCTTGATTTGACCACAGCATCTGCAGTGTACTTTGTGTTTGCATGTACCACTGGACCCGGGCTTCCGAGGCCGAGGGAATGGAACTGCCCCCGTGTGCTGACTTTTCCACAGCTGGGGGTGGGGAAGCACTCTCCTGCACAGGTTTCTTGGAGCAGTTTCATAATCTGCTTTTCTATGTTCTGCTGTGGACGTTCATACCGCTCTCAGCCCGGACTGAACACCCAGCTTCGACGCGCCACAGAAGACCATAAGGCAGAGGAGCAAATCATGCCATTCGGCCCATCGACTCTATTCCGCCATTCCATCGTGGTCCTCTCAAACCCACTCTCCTGCCTTTTCTCAGTAACCTTGGTTGCACTTACTAATATCAACCTTCGCTTTAAATATACCCAGTGACTTTGTCTCCCTGGGCCTGTTCCTGTGCTGTGGTGGATCAGACGGTATGTGACCTTCAGCCGGGTGCCCGAGGCCGGGACGGGTCGATCCTCGGCTCCTCGTTACTCTGAGCTGTTTCCAGAGGCCGTGAGCACACAGGAGAATTTGCTTCCTTACCTGAGCCCATCCCACTGACCGGGGCATCGGCCGCCGACAGCAGCTCCCCAGAGCCCTCTGCCCTGGGCCAGTTTACATATGACACAGGAGCGGAATGAGGCCATTCAGCCCATCGAGTCGGCTCCGCCATTCCGGAATGGCTGATTTATTGTCCCTCTCAACCTCATTCTCCCGTCTTCTCCCTGTAATCTTTAACACGCTGACCACGAATCTATCAACTTCTTTTAAATATACCCAGTGGTCTCCACAGCCATGTGTGGCAGTGAGTGAATTCCACAGATTCACCACCCTCTGGCTAAAGAAAAAGTTCTCACCTTTGTTCTGTGGACGTCCCTCTATTGTGAGGCTGTGCCCTCTGGTCCTAGACTCCCCCACTATGGGAATCATCCTCTCCACATCCACTCTATCTGTGTCCTCTGGTCCTAGACTCCCCCACTATGGGAAACATCCTCTCCACATCCACTCTGTCTGTGCCCTCTGGTCCTAGACTCACCCACTATAGGAAACATCCTCTCCACATCCACTCTGTCTGTTTCCTCTGGTCCTAGACTCCCCCACTATGGGAATCATCCTCTCCACATCCACTCTGTCTGTTTCCTCTGGTCCTAGACTCCCCCACTATGGGAATCATCCTCTCCACATCCACTCTATCTGTGTCCTCTGGTCCTAGACTCTCCCACTACAGGAAACATCCTCTCCACATCCACTCTATCTGTGTCCTCTGGTCCTAGACTCCCCCACTATAGGAAACATCCTCTCCACATCCACTCTATCTGTTTCCTCTGGTCCTAGACTCCCCCACTATAGGAATCATCCTCTCCACATCCACTCTATCTGTTTCCTCTGGTCCTAGACTCCCCCACTATGGGAATCATCCTCTCCACATCCACTCTATCTGTTTCCTCTGGTCCTAGACTCCCCCACTATAGGAAACATCCTCTCCACATCCACTCTATCTGTGCCCTCTGGTCCTAGACTCACCCACTATAGGAAACATCCTCTCCACATCCACTCTATCTGTGTCCTCTGGTCCTAGACTCCCCCACTATAGGAAACATCCTCTCCACATCCACTCTGTCTGTGCCCTCTGGTCCTAGACTCCCCCACTATGGGAAACATCCTCTCCACATCCACTCTATCTGTGTCCTCTGGTCCTAGACTCCCCCACTATGGGAATCATCCTCTCCACATCCACTCTGTCTGTGCCCTCTGGTCCTAGACTCCCCCACTGTAGGAAACATCCTCTCCACATCCACTCTGTCTGTGCCCTCTGGTCCTAGACTCCCCCACTATGGGAATCATCCTCTCCACATCCACTCTGTTGAGGCCTTTCACTATCCGATAGGGTTCAATGAGATCTCCTCCTCATTCTTCTAAACTCCAGCGAGTACGAGCCCAGAGCCTTCACGTGTTAACCCTTTCATTCCCGGGATGATTCTCGTGAACGTCTGGACCCTCTCCAGTGCTCCATATCCTTTCTTAGGTCAGGGGCCCAAAACTGCTTTCAATGCTCCAAGTGCGGTCCGAGAGTTGGAGCTCCGGGTTTTTATGGGATTGGGATTGCTAACCCCATACTCTTCCCTCCTCCTTTCTCAGCCAGGCTTGGGCACGGAGGGAACCTACACGGTGAAAGAGGAAGGGTGAGGGTCAGCATGGACAAATTGGACGAAAGGGCCTCCTTCCCTTCCCAGGGAGTCGGCTGTTGGCACTTGTCTCACAAGCTCCCGGAGTTTGGTGGAGAAGAGGGTGAGCGTCAGACAAAACGAATCCACTCCTTCGCTAAACCAATCGCATCGGTGCTGAGTCTGGATGAAGGGTCTTGACTCGTAACATCGAATGTCCACCCCCACACCCCCTCCAGAGACACACGCACACACAATCTCACTCTCTCTCTCACGCACCGTGTTCCTCCAGCGTCCTGTGTGCTGGAAACATGAACGCCATGTATTTTCCACTTGGGAGAATCAGGGATTGTCATTACTCGAAGGTTTAAAAACGTAATAACGTGCTGGAGGAACTCAGCGAGTCAGGCGGTATACAGTACATCAACACAGCATAGAAACTCTCTCCCGCACATCAAAATTAACTTTCTATGCCAGTCCCACTTGCCCGGACTTGGCCCATATCCCTGCAGGGTAGGGCAGTGGTTTGTGCAATCGCTTTACAGCACCTGCTACAACACGGTTCCATTCCCGCTGCTATCTGTACGGAGTCTGACCGTTCTCCAGGTGGTTTTCTCCGGGTGTCCCGGTTTCTGCCACGTCCCGATGTACAGGTTAGTGCTGGTAAGTTGTAAGCACAGGAAGCGTGGTGATACTTGTGGGCTGCCCAGCACAACCCTCGCTGATCATACTTGACGTAAATGGCCCGTTTCACTGTATGCTTCAATGTAAACACAACAAATGAAGTGGATCTTCTAGAACCTCTTACCTGCTCGAGTATCTCTTAAATGGTGTTATTGTTCCTGTCTCTTGTGTTGGGGCACAGATAAAGATGAAAGATTAGCGTTGTCACATGTACATCGAAAGGTACAGTTTGCATCAATGACCGACACAGTCCGAGGATGAGCTGGGGGCAGCCCACAAGTACCGCTATACCTCCAGCACCAGCATAACATGCCCACAACTTACTGACCCTCACCCATATGCCTTTGAACCAGAGCACCCGGAGGAAACCCACACAGTCACCGGGAGAGCGTACAAACTCCTTACAGACAGCGGTGGGATCTGAACCGAGTTACTGGTGCTGTAAAGCTATCCACTACACCAGTGGATGGTCAGTCTTTCCCTGAAACTACAGGGCTCAGGTTTAACATGGGAGGGGCCTCAGCGGCAACGTTTGCCACCCAGAGGACGGAGGGTTTATGGAACGAGCTGCCAGTGGAAGTGGGTAAGTTTACAATGTTTACAAGACACTTTGACATGGACCTTCCAATTAATTTGCTTTAATTCAATTTAATCACATTTAATAAAATCATCTCCACCGGCTGTTAGGACACAAGACAAAGTTCACATCCGCCTAGGTCGCCATCGAGTGTGAATGCGGAGCTGTGGACTCGTGCGGCAAGCGTTGAATCCCGTGTGCTCTAAAGGCACAGAAAGCTACAGCACAGGATAGGCCCTTCAGCCCATCTAGGCCATGCCAAACTATTAACCTGCTCCTGGATCATAGCCCTCCATATCTCTCCCACCTACGTCCCCATCCAAGACAGCCGGTTACTACTGAGACGAGGAGAATGGTTGAGGACCTGTGGAGATTTCCACTAATGGTTCAGCCACTGCGTTCATTCAGAGAGATGGACAGATTTCTGAATGTTCGGGGAACAAGGATGGAGGGGATCGGGGTAAGTGAGCTGAGGTAAAAGATCCTTATTGAATGGGCAAGGCATCCTCGAGGGGCTGAACAGAATCATATAGTGCGGCCCTTCAGCCCATCTACTTGCCGATCCTAATTTCTCTTAAATGCCTTCTTTGCACCCACATCCACCATTTCTACTGGCAGCTCGTTCCTTGCTCTCCCTCTGAGTGAAGAAGCTCTTCCTCAGGTTTCCCTTAAAGCTTTCACCCTTAACCCCATGACCTCCAGCTCTAGTCTCACCCAACCTGTGTGGAAAAAGCCTGATTGCATTTACCCTATTGATGTCCCTTGTAATTTTATACACCTCTATCAAATCTCCCCTCATTCTCCTATGCTCCAGGGAATAAAGTCCTCACCTATTCAACCTCTGCCTGTCGGTGTGGGAGTCAACAGGTGGTGCAGACAAGTCTATTTTCATGAACCTTGTAACATTTAACTGTTGAGATGGTCCAGCACCTGGGGAAATCTCCGTGGATGAAGGGGAGGGGTGGTGATCGATGAACCAACAGCAGAGGGAAGGGTGGGATTCTCTGCTCTCAACTCTGAGGTTCATCTCCCACCCCAGTGATGTGATCCCAAGATCTAGCTGATGTGCAACCGCTCGGGTTAAATAATTACCTGAGAATCCACCTGGACCTGCAAGGGCATCTTCCCTCACACAGTTTTACAACACAACAGGCTTTTCGGCCCAGCAATCCATGCTAGCCCTTTCCCCAAGTGTTGAGACCAATATTTATACCCTCTTCTTCCTGTGGTATGACTACTCTTCCAACTGGGCTGGCTTTGGGACATCTCAAAGCCATGAAAAGCACTATGCAAATATAAGAGTGCTCTAACCCTAACCGGTATGTCTTTGGAAAGTGGGAGGAAACTCACGTGGTCACGTGGAGAACGTACAAACTCCTTACAGACAGCAGCAGGATTTGAACCCTGGTCACTGTAATAACATTCCCCTAACCAGTACGGTGACTCGCCATCATTCCCTGCTCTATATTCCCATGCAACCTAAAGTGGTCAGACTAAATTTGATGTTGCTCTCTGTGTGACCCCTTGAGATAACTCACTGTTTTAAGTGACTTCCAGTAATAGAAGACACCATTTCTCCTAAATGCTCTCAAATCAAATCACACAGTCCTCGCCACGCACCACCGCACCCATCTCCTTTATCTCTCTCCCTGCTCTTCGCTGGATTTAATCTTTAATGTGTAGAACAAGTAAAAGGACACAGCCTGCTTCATTGGGTAAACAGGTCTGTTGCTCCGTGGGTGGTAAATGCTGTCCAGAGGGCTCAGTTTGCCCTTGATATATTGACTGTATGCTGAACTTGTGTTCCATCGTCCCCCGCCCCCCCCCCCCCCCCCAGTCACAGGGAGACTGACAGACAGCAGTGGGAATCGAACCCTGCCTTACCAGCACGGCAGTGCACAGGGTTCTCTTTGGCCCATCCGCTGTCCTCGCAAAGTTGCAGGGCAGACTGGGAGAACTTCCAGATCTAAACATTGCAAGGCAGGTCCACCACTAGAGAACCATAAAACGGGGGAGCAGAATTAGGCCATTTGGCCCATCCACTGTTCTCAGCCCGTTTCAACATGGCTGATTTATTATCCCTCATCCTCCTGCTTTCTTCCCGTCACTTCTGAATCCCCGACTAATCAAGAACCCACCAGCCTCTGCTTTGAACACACCCAATGACTTGGCCTCCACAGCCATCACAGTTCACCACTCCCTTGGCTAAATAAATTCCTCCTCACAGTTCTATATGGACGTCCCTCTATTCTGAGGTTGTGCCCTCTGGTTCTAGACTCACCCAGTATGGGAAACACTTCCACTCTATCTGGGCCTTTCAATATTCAACAGGTTCCAATGAGATCCCCCACCACCCAGTCTTCTAAATCCACGGACACAGGCCCAAAACTCCTCAGGACAGTTGGACAGATTAGCGCTCTGGTTTAGAGAACTCAGAAATAGAATATGCTTCTTGCAGGTCTCAGTTCTTGCAGATTAGATACCAGGAAGTTGATTCATCTCCTTAAGGTTAAGATTAGCTTTGACACACGTACACTGAAACAGACAGTGAAATACAATCTTTGTGTCAATGACCAACACATCTACGCATTGTGCTGGGGGCAGCAAGTGTCACCACACTCCTGGCACCCACAGCTCAGTGACCCTAACCCCTCGACCCGTACGTCGTTGGACTGTGGGGGGAAACCGGAGCACCGGGAGGAAAACCACTCAGTCACGTGGAGAGCGTGCAAACTCCGTTCAGATCGGTGACTGCATGCTGCGAACCGCTATGATACCGTACTGCCCTCCTTCTCTGGCTGAGGAATCTGGGATCAGTGCTGGCTGTCTCAGACAGCCGGTTACTACTGAGACGAGGGGAACGGCTGAGGACCTGCAGAGATTTCCACTGATGGTTCAGTCACTGCGTTCATTCAGAAGGAAGATGGACAGATTTCTGAATGTTCAGGGAACAAGGATGGAGGGGATCGGGGTAAGTGAGCTGAGGTAAAAGATCCTTATTGAATGGGCAAGGCATCCTCGAGGGGCTGAATAGAATGCGGCAGTACAGGCCCTTCAGCCCATCTAGTCTGTGCCAATCTGTCATTCTGCCTCACCCCATTTACCCACACCTGGACCATAGCCCTCCACATCCCTCCCCTCCACGTGCCTATCCAAATTTCTCTTAAATGTTGCAATCGAACCTGCAACCACCACCTGTTGCCAGTTTGTTCCAAATTCTCACCACCCTCCGAGTAAAAACGTTCCCTCTCAGGTTCCCCTTAAACATTTTACCCCTCACCCTTGACCCATGACCTCTAGTAGTAGCTTACCTCAGTGGAAAAATCCTGCTTGCATTTACCCTATCAGTACCCCTCATAATTCTGTACACCTCTCTCAAATATCCCCTCATTCTCCTACACTCCAGGGAATAAAGTCCTAACCTGTTCAACAACTCAGCTCTGACAACATCTTTGTACATTTTCTCTGCACTCTTTCAAACATATTGGCATCTTTCCTACGCTGGATGATCAGAACTGAACATAATACTGCAAATTAGGCCTCACCAATGTCATACCATCCCAACTCTTGTACTCAATACATTGATTTATGAAGGCCGATGTGCTGAAAGCTTTCTTTATCACCCCATGTTACTTTCAAGGACTTGTAGATCAGTTTTCCCCGAATGGCCACCTCATCTTCCCAATTCTTTTGTTCTTTGCTACAAATCAAGAGGGTGGTATGGTATCACAATCACAGCGATCACTGACCCCGGTTCAATTCCCGCCAAAGTCTGTAAGGAGTTTGTACGTTCTCCCCGTGACAGTGTGGGTTTCCTCCGGGTGCTCCGGTTTCCTCCCAGGTTTACAGGTTAGTAAGTTGCGGGCGTGCTACGTTGGCACTGGAAGCGTGGTGACACTCGCAGACTGCCCCCTGCTCATCCCCGATGCAAACGGTGCATTTTGTTGTGTGTTTCAATGTCCATGTGATAAATAAATCTTTCATCTTCAATCTTTAACCACATGTTAATGTTGAATCAGGAGAACCGTGGCCTCCAGGAACGAGATGTATCGCGAATATCCTGGATACAAGTCAGGGCCCCGCATTAATACGTCCCAGTGTGACCTTCACCCTAACCGGGACCCCACTCAAACAGCAGCTCTCTGCGTTTGTACAGCACCTTTAACCAGGATGATGTCTCGGTTACAACAGAAAGCAGAGGGACTAGTTTTACCTGAGCCAGTTTGAATTGGTGTCCTGCAGGAGAAAGGCACAGGAAGTCAGCTCCAGAGTTTTGGCTTGAGATTGCCAAGGGCTCAGCCATTAAACATCAGGGACAGAAGGTATGGAGGAGGGGGCTCACGGCCAGGAAGGGGTCTGAACTCAAAGATGAGCTCTTAAAATAAAAGCAGGAATGATCAGGTCAGGCATCCTCCGTGTGGAGTCAATGCTCCAGGCAACGGAACTTCACCAGAACAGGAATTTCAACGTCCCAGAGAAAGGGAAAGTGGACGGGGTGGAGAGTCAATGAAATGCAAGGTGGCGGATGAAGGAGGGGTGCCTGATGAGAGAGGGTGGTGAATGGGCCCCATGGTAACAGAGGGTTAGTGCGACGCCATTGTAGTTCGGGGCGTCGGAGTTCCGTAAGGAGTTTGTACGCACTCGTCGTGAATGTGTGGGTTTCCTCTGGTTTCCTCCCACACTGCAGAGATGTACGGGTTAGGAGGTTAATTGGTCACTGGCAATGGTCCTCTGATCAGGCCGGGGTTGCTGGTGGCACAGCTGGAAGGGCCGAGGGGCCTGTTCACAGCTCGAAGGGCCGAGGGGCCTGTTCACAGCTGGAAGGGCCGAGGGGCCTGTTCACAGCTCGAAGGGCCGAGGGGCCTGTTCACAGCTGGAAGGGCCGAGGGGCCTGTTCACAGCTCGAAGGGCCTGTTCACAGCTCAGCTGGCTGTTAGAGGGAGACAACACCGCCGATGCTTACTGGAGATCGGACATGGAGATCATTGGAAAGACACAGCAGGCCGGGCAGCATCCATGGAGAGAAGTTAAAAAGCTGCCATCAGGACTGACCGGAGTCTGCTACAGTACGGGTGGGGCTGGGTATCCGTCCTGCTGAGCGTAAAGTCCCGAGGGCAGCAGGATACAGGATGCAGGTGAGGTACGGATCCTTATTCCATCGGGATTGGAGAACTGGACCGATGTCTTCAGCAGTGTCTCCAAGGGTGACCACTCATCCACCATGACGTTCCTCCCGTCCTTGGCCAGGGAGTCAGTCACCAGGTCTCCCATCTCCCTGCATCTGGCACAGAGGGAGTGCGGAGCGATGGCACACACTGGGGAGGAGAGGGGGTGGGGGAGAGGGGAGGGTGGGGGGGGAGAGGAGGGGAAGGAGATGGGAATGCAGAGGAGGGGAGGGAGGGGGAAAGGACAGGAGGGAGGAGGAAAGAGAGGGGATGAGAGGGGAGGGTGGTATTGGGAGGGGCTGAAGGGACGGGAGAGGAGGGTAGTGAGGAGAGTGTCGTGAGGGATTGGGTAGGGGCTGAGAGGGGAGGTGTAGGGATGGGAGGTGAGGCAGAAACTCCTGGGGGTGTTGGGGACGTTTCGGGACAGGAGCTCAGAGAGGGGATGGGTGGGAGGGGAAGAAGGGGGTCGGGAGGGTGTGAGGAGGAGGTCGGAATGGCAGGTGGGGGTGGGGAGGACGTGGGCCAGGAGTTACGGGATGGTGTGATGAGTGAGCTGCCAAACGCTAGGCCGCCCCTACAGGATGGAACAGAACCTGGAGGTGTGCCTCGCTGCTGTGCTAAATTTCACCTGTCCCTTCCCCGGCTCCTCGGTCTGGGGCGGGTCCAGGTCTGGTTCAGGGTCAGGGCCCATGGCCGCCGCTAACTCCAGCCCTTGCCTCCTCTGCACCCGGTGCAAGACGATTCGGTAGGTGCCGGTGAGGGGGCTCCGGGGGCCTCGGCCCTGGCTCTCCCTCAGCTGGCTGTCCGTCACCCCGAGGCTGGCCAGCGTCTGCTTCACCTCAGCCTGCTCGGGCTCCAGCAGCGGCCTGGGCCCCAGCCCTGTGCCAGCCAGGTGCCCCGGCTCTAGCGGGAAGGGCCGCAGGGGCCGAGGGGACCGGGTGCCCTTCATCCACTCGCTGGCCAGGATCTGTGCCGGGGTCTGCCGCTGGCTGGGCTCGGGCCGCAGGATAGCCCTGATCAGCCTCAGGCAGGCCTCCGAGAGGTAGGCCGGCTCAGCGAAGGCCCCGGCCAGGATGCAGCGCTTCAGCCGCGCCACCGTGTCCGCCCGGAAGGGCAGTGTGCCGGCCACCATGTAGTAGAGGAGCACTCCTAGCGCCCACACGTCCACGGAGGGCCCCGCGTAGCTCTCGTCACGGAAGAGCTCAGGTGCAGCATAGGGCGGCGAGCCGCAGAAGGTGCGCAGGCTCTGCTCCCGCTGGCAGGCCGTGCTGAAGCCGAAGTCGCCCACCTTCACCCGGCCACTCTCCGCGTAGAAAATGTTCTCGGCCTTCAGGTCCCGGTGGACGGTGCCCTGATCGTGCTGCGGGGAGGGGGGGGAGGGTGAGGGAGGTAGGTGGGTTGGAGGGAGTTGGGGTGTGTGAGGAGAGGGGGAAGGAAGGTGGGAGGGGAGATTGGGTGGGGTGGGGAGAAGCAAAGACAGTCTGTCAGCCCGAGGTCTGAAGCCCCCCCCCCCCCCCGCACACTACCTCGATCGACAAATCTTTAATTTCTTTATTTAACGTTACTGACAGCAACAGGCCCTTCTGGTCCACCGAGTCACGTTGCCCCAGCAACCTCCGATTTAACCCTAGTATATTCATGGGACAAATTACAATGACCAATTAACCCACCGACCCATACATCTTTGGACTCTCGCATTCTACATGGAGAACATACAGACTCCCTACAGAGAGCGCCGGAATTGAACTCCGAGCTGATGCCCCAAGCTGTCATAAGATCCGCGCTAACCGCCCAATTTCACGCCCCTCATGACTGTCTAAACCTCCATCGAGGTCAGCTCTCCACCCCCTGCAATCTGGAAAGGTCAGACTTAATCTGTTTTTCAACACGAGACTCTGCACTGGGAGGATGTACAGACTCCTCACAGACAGCAGTAGAATTGAACCCCGATCGGGTCTGTCGTTACGCTAACTGCTACGCTCCTGCTGACCCATGGAGGGATACGGTGTCCATGGAGACAGAGGAAGAAAACAACCTGTTGTACGATGGACTCTCGACCCCATAACCCCCTCTTCAATAACCCTTGCACCTTGTTGTCTGCCTGCACTGCCCCTTCTCCGTCAGCGAAACACATTATTCTGCACTCTGTTATCGTTTTATCTTGTACTACCTCATTACACTGACCATAAAACATAAAAAGTTGGACTATTCACCCATCGAGTCTGCTCCACTATTCCATCATGGCTGATTTATTATCCCTCTCAACCCCGTTCTCCTGCCTCCTCCCTGTAACCTTTGACATCCTGACTAATCACGAAATATCAACCTCCCCTTTAAATATACCCAATGACTTGGCCTCCACTGCTGTCTATGACAATGAATTCCACAGATTCACCACCCTCTGGCTAAAGAAATTCCTCCTCATCTCTGTTCTAAACAGACGTCCCTCTATTCTGAGGCTGTGTCCTCTGGTCCTAGACTCCCCCACTACAGGAAACATCCTCTCCACATCCACTCTATCTGTGTCCCGGTCCTGGACTCGCCCACTACAGGAAATATCCTCTCCACATCCACTCTGTCTGTGTCCTCTGGTCCTAGACTCCCCCACTATAGGAAACATCCTCTCCACATCCACTCTATCTGTGTCCTCTGGTCCTAGACTCCCCCACTATAGGAAACATCCTCTCCACATCCACTCTATCTGTGTCCTCTGGTCCTAGACTCCCCCACTACAGGAAACATCCTCTCCACATCCACTCTATCTGTGTCCTCTGGTCCTGGACTCGCCCACTACAGGAAACATCCTCTCCACATCCACTCTGTCTGTGTCCTCTGGTCCTAGACTCCCCCACTATAGGAAACATCCTCTCCACATCCACTCTATCTGTGTCCTCTGGTCCTGGACTCCCCCAGTATAGGAAACATCCTCTCCACATCCACTCTATCTGTGTCCTCTGGTCCTAGACTCCCCCACTACAGGAAACATCCTCTCCACATCCACTCTATCTGTGTCCTCTGGTCCTGGACTCCCCCAGTATAGGAAACATCCTCTCCACATCCACTCTATCTGTGTCCTCTGGTCCTTGACTTGCCCACCATAGGAAACATCCTCTCCACATCCACTCTATCTGTGTCCTCTGGTCCTGGACTCACCCACTATAGGAAACATCCTCTCCACATCCACTCTGTCTGTGTCCTCTGGTCCTAGACTCCCCCACTATAGGAAACATCCTCTCCACATCCACTCTATCTGTGTCCTCTGGTCCTAGACTCCCCCACTATAGGAAACATCCTCTCCACATCCACTCTATCTGTGTCCTCTGGTCCTAGACTCCCCCACTATAGGAAACATCCTCTCCACATCCACTCTATCTGTGTCCTCTGGTCCTGGACTCCCCCAGTATAGGAAACATCCTCTCCACATCCACTCTATCTGTGTCCTCTGGTCCTAGACTCCCCCACCATAGGAAACATCCTCTCCACATCCACTCTGTCTGTGTCCTCTGGTCCTAGACTCCCCCACTACAGGAAACATCCTCTCCACATCCACTCTGTCTGTGTCCTCTGGTCCTGGACTCGCCCACTACAGGAAACATCCTCTCCACATCCACTCTGTCTGTGTCCTCTGGTCCTAGACTCCCCCACTATAGGAAACATCCTCTCCACATCCACTCTGTCTGTGTCCTCTGGTCCTAGACTCCCCCACTATAGGAAACATCCTCTCCACATCCACTCTATCTGTGTCCTCTGGTCCTGGACTCACCCACTATAGGAAACATCCTCTCCACATCCACTCTGTCTGTGTCCTCTGGTCCTAGACTCCCCCACCATAGGAAACATCCTCTCCACATCCACTCTGTCTGTGTCCTCTGGTCCTAGACTCCCCCACTACAGGAAACATCCTCTCCACATCCACTCTATCTGTGTCCTCTGGTCCTGGACTCGCCCACTACAGGAAACATCCTCTCCACATCCACTCTGTCTGTGTCCTCTGGTCCTAGACTCCCCCACCATAGGAAACATCCTCTCCACATCCACTCTGTCTGTGTCCTCTGGTCCTAGACTCCCCCACTACAGGAAACATCCTCTCCACATCCACTCTATCTGTGTCCTCTGGTCCTGGACTCGCCCACTACAGGAAACATCCTCTCCACATCCACTCTGTCTGTGTCCTCTGGTCCAAGACTCCCCCACTATAGGAAACATCCTCTCCACATCCACTCTGTCTGTGTCCTCTGGTCCTAGACTCCCCCACTATAGGAAACATCCTCTCCACATCCACTCTATCTGTGTCCTCTGGTCCTGGACTCACCCACTATAGGAAACATCCTCTCCACATCCACTCTGTCTGTGTCCTCTGGTCCTAGACTCCCCCACCATAGGAAACATCCTCTCCACATCCACTCTGTCTGTGTCCTCTGGTCCTAGACTCCCCCACTACAGGAAACATCCTCTCCACATCCACTCTATCTGTGTCCTCTGGTCCTGGACTCGCCCACTACAGGAAACATCCTCTCCACATCCACTCTGTCTGTGTCCTCTGGTCCTAGACTCCCCCACTATAGGAAACATCCTCTCCACATCCACTCTGTCTAGGTTTTTGCATATTCAATACATCTCAGTGAGATCTCCTCACATTTTTCTAAACTCTAGTGAGTGCCGGCCCGGAGCCATCAAAAGCTCCTCAGACATTAACCCTTTCATTCCCGGGATCAGTCTCGTGGACCCTCTCCAATGCCAGCACATCCTTTCTTAGATAAGGGGCTCAGAACTGCTCACAATACTCGCAGTGAGTTTTGAGCAATGATTTATGAAGTCTGAAATTATCTCTTCGGTTGGGAGGCAGAACAAAGTCGCTCATTGTACTTCAGTACATGTGGCGACGCCAAGCCGAGTTACCGAGGAGGAGACACTGACTAAGCACCAGAGGCTCACCATGTGCTTGACGGCCGAGACGATCTGGGCAAAGATGGCCTTGCTGTCGGCCTCTGGTAACCTGCCCTCGGTGCTAATCTTGGTGAAGAGCTCGCCACCGCCTGCGTATTCCATCACCAGGTGCAGCCTGGACAGCGTCTCAATCACCTCGTACAGTCTGATGATGTTGGGGTGGTGCAGCCGCTCCATGCTAGCGATCTCCCGCGAGAGCAGCCGCTGGGTCTTCTGGTCCAACCTGGTCTTGTCCAGGATCTTGATGGCCACTTTCTCTGATGGGAAGGACAGGAAGGAAGGGTTAATTCTACCCGTCTGTCCCATGGCACCCACCTCCAAATTTGCCAATCAGAATGGCGGGGAGAATTTGACCGGCCACCCACCCTGGCAATTTTGGGCTCCTGCTGGGAAAAGCCCCAACATAGGGTCATTCAGCAATGCATCATGGGAACAGGCCTGTCCACACTAACCACAGTGCTGCTATGATGATGCTATTTGGCCCAAACCTTTCTACGCCTTCCTTATCTATATGTCACATCTCCACCCAGCCAATAGGATTCACCTGCCGATCGTTCCAGACTCATCACCGGCAGCCTATTTAAACCCAGCTCTCATCCACACTCCTTGTTCACTCATCGAATGAGCTGACCTCAAATAGTTGCTCCCAGTCCTCACTCTCCCTGCCTAAAGTTTACCTTGTTGCCTGTTGTGCTCAGTTTCAGTCTCCTCGTTTTGTGCCCCCACCCCCGTGGCTTGTTATTTTATGGTCTATTATTAAAGTTATTGCTCACAGCTGAATCGTCTCTGCTGTTCTGCTTTTGAGTCATGCGTCTTTGACATTCCCTGAGACCACGTTCCTGTCCGAGTGCCTCCACCACTTCCTCTGGCAGCACTTCCCATACAATGGCCACCCTCTGGGTGGATAACTTCCCTGTCAAAGCTCTCACCTTTGCTCTTTAGTTTGGGGCTCCCTTTCACCAGGAACCGGACTGTCCATTCATCCTATTTTATCGATTTTACAACGCCTATTCCTACGCTCCAAGGAATAAAACCTAATCAGCCCAGCCTCGCCACGACTCAGGCCACCTGGCACCATCCTGGTAAATCGTCTCCTGTTTAACCATGTTAGATGAGTGACCAAAACTGTGCCCATTATCCAAGTGTGGTGTGACCAACGTCTTGTACAACTGCAACTCCCTCCCACGAATCCCTCCGTTTTCCTTTCATCCACGTGTCTATCTCTGAAATGTCCCCCATGTATCTGGCTCTACCACCACCCCTGGCAGCAGGTTCCACGCGCTCACCGCTCTCCATGTAAAGAACCTAGCCCTGACATCCACCCTAAACTTTTCTCCAAACATCTTAAGTAGATGTCCTCCGCTATAAGCCATTGTTGCCCTGGGAAAAACTCTCTGGCTGTCCACTTGATCCATCTCTCTTATCATCTTGGACTTCTCTATCAAGTCACCTCTCATCCTCCTTCACTCCAAAAGAGCTCACTCAACCTTTCCTCATTACATATGGGCTTTAATCTAGGCAGTATCCTGCTAAATCTCCTCTGCACCCTCTCTAAAGCTTCCACATCCTTCCTGTAATGAGGAGACTGGAAATGAACACATTACTCCAAGTGTCGTCTTACCAGGGTGTTATAGAGCTCTTGCAGTTCTTGAACTCAATCCCTTGGCTAATTAAAGCCAACAGATCAATTTGCACAGAAACTTTGAGGAATCCATGGAGTGGGCCTCCCCTGCTCCTCCCCACCACGAAGAATTGGGCCATTGGTCTATCTGGATAGTAAGATTCCAGATCACACTAAAAGATGTGCTCTCACTGACAGTGAAGGTGGTTATCGAGATTTACAGAAGGATTTTTGATCAGCTGAGTAAGTGGTCCGAGGAATGGCATATGAAGTTTAGTCTGGATGACTCTTGTACTTTGGAAAGACAAATCAGGATAAGACGGCAGTGTACTTGGACACAGCAGCTTCCACGGGGTCAACCAAAGGTGTTCCTGTCTGATTTAAACACACAATCGCAACACCCTGCTGGACATTAAGAACAAAAGGTGCTGAGGGTCCACCCCATCAGCGAGCTGCTCGCTGGCGGAGAAACGTAAGGAGCCGGACTCGGTGTGGACCATGACGCTGCCTGCATCGGAGCGGATGTGCGAAGGTGTGCAGTCTAACAGCGAGTGTTAGTCTTTGTCGCTCTCCTTGTGATCGCAAGACCCTGTTGGACATTGTTAATGTGGAATGCAGCAAGTCCGATGCACCAGTTTACTGGGGAACGGTAAAGAAGCTGCACGGTTTCGGTTGTGGGGAGGACTAGACCTCAAGCCATGGTGCTGGTGGTTTGTGGTGAGGCGCTAGAGTCGGTGCACCCCCCCCACCCCCGGAGTGCCGGAGGCAGCGTGACAGGCGTAGACGTTAGTGCTGTCCCCCCCCCCCCCCCCCCCACCGTGTGCTCAGCAGACTGCCACTACATTCAGGGACTCCGGGACTTGGGTTTTCTTTTCTGACTGTATTTTACTAATATCTTATACGTGCCTTGTGCCGTGTGAGGGTGTTGGCACTGTGTTTTGCACCTTGGTCCTGGAGTAACACTGTTCTGTTTGGCTGTATTAACTGGTATTCGTGTATGGTTGAATGACAATTAAACTTGAACTTGACAGGAACTTCACAGTGAACACTGAGGCCCTAGTGAGCGTTGTACATCGGGGGGTCCTGGGAGTAGAAGGGCATTGCACGTGGTTCCCCGGAAGTGGAGCCCCAGGCAGACAGGGTGGTGAAGAAGACTTTTGATGCTTTCATTAATCAGGACGTCCTCAGACGCTAGGATAAGTTTGTGTTTACTATTTGTTACTCCGCTGCAAAGTCTCTCCGAGGTATGCCTACCATGAAGAAGTTTAAGTCTTCTCTTCGACGGGAGTTCAGTGAGACCCTTTCTCACTGCTCACCCTCTGTGATCTCCGCCTCTCTCCGACTCTTCGATCATGTCCTGACCCAGACATGGTCTGATTGGTTTTTCACCTGGCACCTACCAGCCTTCTCCTTTCCACCCTCCCCCAGAGAGAGCTGATGGGCAGCTGAGGAGAAGAAATGGGGTCACAGCCTGAATGTCAGAGGTAAAAATTTTTTTTAAAAACAGAGTGGGGGTGTGTGGAACACCCTATGGGGTGGTTATAGAGGCAGATACATTAGGGACATTTAAAAGACTCTTCGACAGGTATACGGATGATAGGGAAATGGAGGGCTACGTGAGGAGGGGAACACATTGATCTTCGAGAAGATTAGAAGGTAGGCACAACATCGTGGGTTAAAGGCCTGTACTGTACTGCAATGTAATGTTCTATGTCCCCAGGTGGGGGGGGGGCAATGAGGGTGGCAGAGTGAGGAGACAACGTCAGGACTACCTCTGGTCAGCGAGTGGATGGCCAGCTTGACCCGGGAGAAGTTGCCAGCACCGATCTGTCCGCGTAGCCGATAGAAGCCGATCCTCTTGCCCAGCGTCACCTCCCTGACCGTCTGCTCATCGTGGGCCATCTGGTGGGAGAGCAACTCCAGCGGGGTCAGCCTCCGCAGCTCGCCGTCCCCTTTCTCCTCGGGCCGCGGGCGGTCCTCGGGCCAGCCGGCGTACCGGTGACTGACCACGCTCGTGCCGATGGCGTAGACCGCCGTCATGGTCCGGGGAACCAGGCTGTCAGCTTTCTCTTTCCTCCTACATCGCAGCGGGAGGGGGGCCTCAGTCTCACACAGGGGTCGCGTGGGGGGGGTGGGGTGTAGAGTGTGTCCCGGAGCGGGTGGGTTCACCCACGGGAGTCTGGGGTGAGTGTCCTACCGCCAATGGTGTCACCGTTCACCCGGCCATTTTCACACTGTCCTCAGTGGAATCTTACTGCACCTTCCCGTGGCCCCCGGGAGCGTGGGGACGTACTGGATCTTACATCCCCTGGAAAACCTAGAGGATACCGTTTCTTACTCCAGAAGTGTTGCTGTCTACGAGAGACTCCCTGGGGAGTTGGGGGGGGGGGGGGGAGGGGGAGGGGGAAGGGCAGTTCCCTTCGCGGGTCTGGCCTGCGTGGCGATAGCCGGCGGATCTCAGTCCCCACCTTGACACGGATTTCCGCCGTCCCCCGGCAGAGTGCTCCCTTCCAGCCTTGGCCCTCAGCTGGTTCAGGATGGAGACCCGGGGACAGCTGCCAGCGACGGGCTGACTTTACCCTCCCAGCAGGCTTCTCCTCCCCCTGGCATCTCCTCAGCTTGGGAACAGGTGGGAAGCCGGCCGACGGGAACCGCGCCAACCAGACTCGGCGGGCTGGTCAAGCCGTGAGGCAGTTTAAAGCCCTCCCGGTGGTCCGGTTTGGAGAGGCCTCTCACAGTAGTCCTGCCCTCCCTCCTCACCCCAAGCCCTCGCCTCAGGAGGACTCAGCGAGCTCGTCCTAAATCCTACCCTCACCCTGCGGGTCTGAGAGTGAGCCAACACCAGGCGTGGGGACCCCGAGGGAGGAATTTGGGTTGTGGATGAGGTTTGGCCTGTAGAGGTAGGATGGGGAGAGGGCACTGCTTGTTTCTCTCACACTGACTCCGCCATCCTTCATGAGCCAGCACGATGCGATGGGCCAAAGGGACTCGTCTCCCTGCAGAATCTCCACAGCCGAGGATGGGAGAATGAACCAGCTCCCTCCTCCCACGCTCTCCTCTGACGGTCAACCTCAGGCCAAGTAGACACAAGGACGTTTCCCCCTGAGGGAAAAAATGCAGATGAAATTCAGTAACTCTGTAATGATAAGAATTAACTTCAGAACAAACAAGGTTTCTTGGGATTTGTACGAAGGCCTCAAGTGGCAATGTCTGGTGGAGACTGGCTTGTGCATGTGAGAAGGGATGGCTGAATTAATTCTGACCATTAGGGGCGCCACAGTAGTGTAGCGGTTAGCACAATGCGATTACAACACCAGTCACCAGGGTTTAGTTCCTGCGTTGTGCGAAGGAGCTTGTCCAGTTCTGTGCAAAACTATTGGGCAGTATACCCCTCAGTACAGTATATAGCTGGGGTGCCGAACACTTTCGCACAGTACTGTGTTGATTTTATGTATAACGGTGAACTGCTGCGGCAAAAAAAGCAAATTTCATGACACATGTGGGTGATAATAAACCTGATTCTGATCTGGGTCTCTATTGTGGACTGAGAGCGGGAAGGAGGCAGGGAGAGGGGAATCACGGTTGGGAAAAGGGGGAGAGGGGAGGGAGCAGAAAGCGCCAGTGAGACATTCTGTAATGATCAATAAACTAATAGCTTGAAATCAAATGACCTTGCCTGGTGTCTCTGGGTCTGGGTGTGTCTGCACCCGTGTCACTATCCCCACCCCCGGCACTCCTTCTCTGCCACCTGTCCACACCCCTCCCGTGGCACTCCCCCCTCGCCATTCCCAACGTCTTTTGCTCCCGAGTCAGATTTACAAACTCACTCTCCACTCCACATTGACAAATACAGTCTTGGGCACCCCAGCTACATATTTGTGTCCTAGACTTTTGCAGGGTACTGTATGGGCCACATGGCCTAACTCTGCTCCTACGTACTCCCTGTGACCTCACGGGGGTTTCGCTGGCCTGCCCGCACTGAACTTTCTCAGTGACTGTCACACTTTATTCTGCACTCTGCTGTTGCTTCCCCTGCTCTACCTCACTGCACTCTGTAACGATCTGATCTCTATGGATGACAAGTAAAACAAAGACGTTCACTGTACCAATTGATAAACTCACAACATTCTACAAATGCTGGAAATCTCGAGCAACACACACACACACACACACACACACACACACACACACACACACACACACACACACACACACACACACACACACACACACACACACACACACACACACACACACACACACACACACACACACACACACACACACACTGGAGGAACTCAGCGTGACATCTAAAACTTTGATGTATATTGGAGTGTATATTGACTGGCTGCATCACAGCCTGGCAAGGAAACACCAATGCCCTTGAGTGGAAAACCCTACACAAAGTAGTGGATCAGCCCGGTCCATCACGGGTAAAGCCCTCCCCACCATTAAGAACATCACAGTATGATGTCGCAGCCTTCTATCATCACGGACCCCCCCCCCCCCCACCACCCAGATCCATGCTCTCGTTTTGCTGCTGTCACCAGGAAGGAGGTACAAGAGCTGAGGACCCACACCACCAGGTTCAGGAGCAGTTATTACCCCCTCAACCATCAGGCTCCTGAACCACAGAGAATAACTTCACTCGGCCTATCCCACAATCTATGGACTCAATTTCAAAGACTTCATCTCATGTTCTCGTTATTTATTATTCTTTCTTTCTTTTTGTAATTGCAGAGTTTGTAGTCTGGTTGAATAACCCAAGTCCTTCAAATCCCACAAGTCCTTCACTGATTGTGTTATGGTTATAATTCTATGGATTTATTGAGTATGCCCACAAGAAAATGAATCTCGGGGTTGTATATGGTGATGTGTATGTACTTTGATAATAAATTTACTTTGAACCTTAAGTTACGAACACAGCAAGTCAGGCAGCATCTAAGGAGGGGAATAAACCGTTGGTGTTTCGGATCGAGGCCCTTCATCAGGACTGGAGGGAGGGAGCCAGTGTAAATAGGTTGGGGTGATTGGGAGCTGGATCCAGGGGTCTCTAGGGGAGTGGGGGGAGAGTGGGGCAGTGGCAGTAACCTGGGAGGTGATGGGTGGAGGTGACAGAGGGCTGAAGATGGGATCTGATCGCACTCTCCGCCCCAGCACGTGCCAGCGTTCACTGCCAAGGACCGCATCACCCAGGCCACGCTCTCTTCTCTCTAAGACCATCGGGCGAGAGGTACAGCAGCCTCAGGTCCCACACCACCGGGTTCAGGAACAGTAATTACCTCTCAACCATCGGACTCCTGAACCGGCATCTCCTCCGAAGATATCGATGAACACTCTCACTGCGCAAATTCAATCTTGTTGCTTCCAGTTGATTTGATTGTGATTAAATGTTGCTGGTGGGTCAGGTGGAATAATCTCTTCCTGCACTGTGAAGTCTGACGCTATGTAATAACTTGCTTCATCAGCCTCGTCCCCTCACTTGCTGCACTGTTCACGCTCCGGGTTAATTAGCTGTTTGATTAGACCATCACGTTTACACAGATGGAACAAGGCCGTTTCAAAACTGGTAGGACTTGGAAAAGTCCAGCCCAGGAACAGGCCCTTCGTCCCACAATGTCTGTCCCAGCTACCTCCACCCCCTCCCTGTTAGAACATAGAAATCTACAGCACATTACAGGCCCTTCGGCCCATACTGTTGTGCCGACCATGTAACCTACTCTAGAAACTGCCCAGAATTCCCCTAGCGCATAGCCCTTTCCAAGCTCCATGTACCTATCTAAGAGGCTCTTTAAAGACCCCATTGGCCTGTCCAAATGTGCCTTACACGTCAATGTTTCCACCATTTGCCCTGTCAGCTTGTACCCAGCGTCTTCCGCCTTCCTTTCCAGCCCTGATGAAGGGTCTCAGCCTGAAACATTTGACTGTTATTCCTCTCTGTAGACACCGCCCGACCTGCTGAGTTCCTCCAGCATTTTGTGACTGTTGCTCTGGATTTCCAGCATCTGCAGAATCTCCTGTGGTTATGATCTTTATTAAACCACTCCATTCACCTTAAACGTAGCATTTGACATTTCTACCGAGCAAAAAGACCATCGACCCTCTCTACAGCTCTCTTAATTCTGTAACCTATCAGGTACCCTCAGCCTCTGATGCTCCAGGGGAACAACCCAGGTTTGTCCAGCCCCCTGAGCCACCACATCATTCTCCACAGCTTCCGCCATCTCTAAAGGGATCCTCCCAATAAACCTGCCGAATTCCTCCAGCATTCTCCGTGTGTTCCTTTCTACAACCTCTACTCATAAGCCAATCCTCTGTAATCCTGGCAAACACAAGGAAATCTGCCAAAGCTGGAAATCCGAGCAACACACACAAACTGCTGGAGGAACTCAGCAGGCCAGGCAGCATCGATGGAAAAGAGTACATTGACATCTCGGGTCAAGACCCTTCAACAGGACTCCTGAAGGTCCTGATGAAGGGTCCAGTCTCAAAACCACAAGACCCTAAGACATAGGAGCAGAATTGGGCTATTCAGCCCATCGAATCAGCTCCACCACTCCATCATGGCTGATCCCAGATCCCATTCAACCTCACACACCTGCCCTCTCACAGGATCCCTTGATGCCCTGACCAATCAGGAAACTATCAATTTCCGTTTTGAAGACTTGGTCTCCACCGCAGTCTGTGGCAGAGCATTCCACAGATTCACCTCTCACTGACTAAAAACAAAATCCTCCTTACCACTGTTCTAAAAGGGTTGCCCCTCTATTTTGAGGTTGTGCCTTCTATTTCTGGATACCCCGATCATAGGAAACATCCTCTCCACTTTCACTCTATCTAGTCCTTTCAACATTCGATAGGTTTCAATGAGATCCCCAAGCATTCTTCTAAATTCCAGTGTGTACAGGCCCAAAGCTGCCAAACACTCCTCATATGTTAACCCCTTCATTACTGAAATCATCCTCATGAACCTCCTCTGGACTCTCTCCAATGACATCATTTTTGAGATATGGGGCCCAAAACTGTTGACAATACTCTGTTAGCCTAACCAGTGTCTTATAAAGGCTCAGCATTATCTCCTTGTTTTTATATTCTATTCCCCTTGAAATAAATGCCAACATTGCACTTGCCTTCTACAAACTCAACCTGTGAATTAATCTTCTGGGAGTCTTGCACAAAGACTCCCAAGTCTCTTTAAACCTTTGATGTTTCAATTTTCTCCCCATTTAGATAATAGTCTGCACTATTGTTCCTTTAATCAAAATGATTTTCGTACATTTCCCTACACTGTATTCCATCTGCCACTTTTTTCCGCCCATTCCTCCAATTTGTCTAAGTCCTGCTGCAATCACGTAGCTTCCTCAGCACTACCTACCCCTCCACCTATCTTTGTATCATTCGCAAACTTTGCTACAAAGCCATCAATTCCATTATCTAAATCATTGACAAACAATGTGAAAAGTAGCGGTCCCAATACTGACCCCTGAGGAATACCACTAGTCACTGACAGCCAACCAGAAAAAGCCCCTTGTATTCCCACTCACTGCCTCCTGCCTGTCAGCCATTCCTCTATCCGTCAGTATCTTTCCTGTAGTGCCAGAGGATTTTATCTTGTTAAGTCTCTCATGTGACGCACCTTATCAAATACCTTCTGAAAATCTAAGTAAATAACACCCACTGCCTCTCCTTTGTCCACCCTGCTTGTTACTTCCTTGAAGAATTCTAACAGATTTGTCAGGCAAGATTTCCCTTGACAGAAACCATGCTGACTTTGACTTATTTTATCATTAGTCTCCAAATGCCCCGAAACATCATCCTTAGTAATAGACTCCAACACTTTCCCAACCACTGAGGTTAGGCTAACTGGCTATAATTTCCTTTCTTTTGCCTCCTCCCCCCCCACTAAAGAGTAGTGACATCTTTCAGCCCTCCGGGACCATGCGAGAATTAAGTGATTCCTGAAAGATCATGACCAATGCATCCGTTATCTCTTCAGCAACCTCTCTCAGGACTCTGGGATGTAGTCTATCTGGTCCAGGTGACTTATCTTTCACAATGCTAGAGTCTTCCACTGTAAAGACTGAAGCAAAGTACTTACTAAGTTCACCTGACATTTCTTTGTCCCCCATTCCTACCTCACCAGCATCACTTTACGGTAGTCCAATAGTAACTCTCACCTAAGGGGCCCTTTCCATTCATCGTCGTTAGGTCGCATCTGGAATTTCCAATTGGCAGACGATTTCCCTCCACGCCGCTCTGTCCTGACATTTGTCCACAATATCCCCAGTCTTGTCCAGCTTGGTCCAATCGTTGATGTTATCCAGACACGTTGTTCTTTGCCTTCCTCTTCCTTTCTTTCCCTCCACCTTTCCGTATAGCAAGTCTGACAAGATGTTATCTCTCCCTGTAACGTGTCCACAATAAGCAACTTTTACCTTCATGATCTTCTCCAGCAATGTCCATCGTCTATCAACTTCAGACAAAACCCTCTCATCTGAAACTTTCTCTACCCAGCTGATCTTCAACATTCGTCGATAGCGCCACATTTCAAAAGCATTAATGCGTTTCAGGTCATCCTCCTTCAGGGTCCCTTTTTCCATTAAGCTCCCTAATAAGATCTGGGTTATTACACAACACCCAATCTAACACAACCTTTCCCCTAGTAGGCTCAAGCACAAGCTGCTCTAAAAAAACATCATGTAGGCATTCAACAAATTCCCTCTTTTGTGATCCGACACCAACCTGATTTTCCCAATCCCTTTGCATGTTGAAGTCCCCCATCACAATTGTGTCAGTACCATTATTACATGCCCTTTCCAGCTTACTTTGCAATCTCAACCCTAGCTCTTGGCTACTATTTGGAGGCCTATTCTTAACTCCACCCACAAAGATTCAACATTCTCTGACACCTCTTTCTAAAGATGTAATTCCATCTCTTTCCAACAGAGCCACACCACAGCCTTTGCCTTCCCGCCTGTCCTTTCAATACAAAGTATATCCTTTGATGTTAAGCTCCCAACTATGGCCTTCTTTCAGCCACGACTCAGTGATGCCCACAACGTCATACCGACCAATCTCTAATTGTGCCACAAGTACAGCCACTTTATTCTGGATGCCACACTCATTTAAATACAGAACCTTCAGTCCTGTATTTTCACCCTTTTGAGGTTTGCCTCTGTGAATTTCTAACTCTTTGCTCTGTCTGCATTTGTACCCAATCATTGGCTTGTCCTTCCTTACATTCATATTACATCCATCATCTACTTGTAAACCTGCTTGCTGATCCTCAGCTCTGTCATCCTGGTTCCCATTCCCCGCCTTATTAGTTTAAACCACTCCCAATAACTCCAGTCAACCTGCCGGTAAGAATATTGGTCCCCCTCGGATTCAAGTGCAACCCGTCCCTTTTGTACAGGTCACACCTGCCCCAGAAGTGGTCCCAATTATTCAGAAATCTGAATCTCTGCCCCCTGCTCCAATCCTTCAACCTCGTTTATCTGCCACCTCATTCTATTCCTAACCTCACTGTCACGTGGCACAGATAGCAATCCTGAGATTACTACTCTTGAGGTCCTGCTTCTCAACTTCTTTCCTAATTCCCTGTATTCTGTTTTCAGGATCTCCTCCCCTTTTCTACCCATGTCGTTGGTATCAATATGTACCATGACTTCTAGCTGCTCACCCTCCCTTTTCAGGATATTGTGGACATGTTCAGAAACATCGTGGTCCCTGGCACCTGGGAGGCAAACTACCATCTGTGTTTCCTTTTAGCATCCACAGAATCACCTATCTGTCCCCCTGACTACAGAGTTCTCTATCACTGCTGCCATCGTCTTCAGTTCCTTACGCTTCTGAGCTACAAGACTCAGTGGCAGAGGCACAGATGTGTGTTGCCTCCCCCCGGTAGGTCATTCCCCCGCCCCCCCCCCACCCAGCAGTACTCAAAATGGAGTATTTATTGTTGATGGTTTTCTCCACATGTTCTCCCTTCCCTCTCCTGACGGTCACCCATTTATCTGAATCCTGTAGCCTTGGGGTGACTAACTCCCTGTAGCTCCTGTCCATCACTTTCGCAACAAGCCGAAGGTCATCGAGCTGCAGCTCCAGTTCCCTCACACGTTCTCGATGCATTTGGTGCAGACGTGGCAAACGGAGGCCAGAGGTCTCCTGGAAATCCCACATCTGACCCCATGTCGACTGTACTCTTTACCACAGATGCCGTCTGGCCTGCTGAGTATCCTGGTGACTCCCCTACCCCTTTTACACCCTCTGTACAGCCTCCACACCCCTCCTGTACTGGGGCAAGCAGAAATGCACACAATACTCTACGTGTGACCCAGCAGAGCTGGAACATGACTGTTATACTCAGCAATGTCACTGATGCAAGAAATTGATAAACAGGTTGATTATTGTACAGAGATAAAGTGAAAAACTCGTCTTTCATACAGACCGTCCATAGAGATAATTTAATCACATCCACGCGTCAACGCACGGGACTGTGCAAGTCTTATATACACACAGTGGCTAGGGCGCCAAAGACTCCTGTACTGTCCTGCATGTGGAGCAAAGACTGAGTTTGTAAATCAGCCAGGAATAAGGATGTTGGGAATGGTGGGGTGTGGAGCACTGCGGAAAGGGTGCGGGACAGGCGACAGAGAAGGAATGCCAGGGGTGGGGGATACTGACACGGGTGCAGACACCCAACCCTGAGACAGCAGGCAAAGTCATTTGATTCCAATCAATTGGCTTATTGATCATTACAGAATGTCTCTCTGGTGCTCTCCGCTGCCTCCCCTCTCCCATCCCCTTTTCCCAACCATGATTCCCCTCTCCCTGCCCCCTTCCTACTCTCAGTCCTCAATCGAGACCCGTATCAGAATTGGGTTTATCATCGCTCACATATGTGATGAAATGTGTTTTTGTTTTTGCGGCAGCAGTTCACAGCAATACATACAATGTCTGCAGCTCTATGTAAATGCCTGAGAATTGCACAGTACTGTAGCGGGGCAGCGAGCACAACGCTGTACCACGTCCGTGATACTCCGCTTCCCACCCACATTCCAAAGATGTGCCTCAGGGTTTAGATTAGCGAGTCGCTGCCACGTTGCTTTGGCGCCAGAAGCGCGACGACACCCGTGGGCTGCCCCCAGCTCATCCTCGGACTGCGTTGGGCATTGAATCAAAGCCAGGTGTTTCACTGCATGTTCTGCTGTCTCAATGTGCGCGTGAAAATTAAAGCTGATGCTTATCTTTAAAACCTTTGGTGCAGGGTAAAACAATGTCAGAGTGGAGCATGTTCTTGTACAGTGACAGAGAGACAATAAGATGCAAGGCCATAACGACGGAGGTTCAGCGGTCAGACGTCCATCTGACCGTACTGGAGTCTGGTAACAGTCGGGTAGAAGCTCTCCTCGAGCCTGACGGTCCGTGTTTTCAGACTTTTGTATCTTCTGCCCGATGGGAGAGGGGAGAAGAGAGAATGTTTGGGTGGGAGGGGTCTTTACCGGCAGCAAGGAGGGATGCTGGTGTCTGTGGTGTGCTGAGCTGTGTCTCTCTGCAGTCTCAAGGTCTCAGGCACAGCTGTTGAAATGCCAAGCCGTGATGCGTCTGGATACGACGGTTTTTACTGTACATCGGTAGAGGCTGGTGACATTCTACCTGGTGCTATCACTGACAGATTTCATGAAATACGTTCTTTCGTAATACAGTTAAAATATAAATTACAATAAGGTATATTGTAAATATAAATGACAGTAAGAAATTTGAAAGTGTCCCCGATGCTGGGTAGGCTAATACCGGTGATGGAGCTGGCTGAGTTTACAACTTTCTGCAGCATTTTCCAGTTCTGTGCAGTGGCCCCTCCACAGCAGACGGTGATGCAACCAGTTAGAATGCTCTCCATGGTACATCTGTAGAAATTTGCGAATGTCGTTGGTGACAAACTCTGAATGAAAAGTAGCCGCTGGTGTACCTTCTTTGTCACTGCATCAGTATGTTTGGCCAAGGAGGGATTCTGGGCCCAGCATCAGAGATACTGATACCCCGGAACGTCTCTACCACCCTACCCACTTTCGTTACCACCTTCAGGGAAAGTCAATCCAGGGAGCCTGCCGTTCAGCCCATTGAATATGTGCTATCACCCAACAGAGCTTTCCTGTCAGTTCCATTATCCCGTATTTAACCCATCCCACCGCAAATATTTTTCTATATAAAGAACAGCTTTCGGCTCTGGGGAAGGAGAGGAATTCAAGAGCTCCTTTCAGAGAGTCAGCACAAGCACCGTGAATGAAAGCAACTCGCGCCTGCTGTGAAATTTGGAGATTAAGCGACGAGACAACAGGCTCCTGTATGTTTCCGCTGGCTTGGAGGCTGAAGGTTGTTGATACAGTCTCAGAGACCTGAAGCCACGTCCAGACACAGAACAGTACAGGCCCTTCAGCCCACAATGTTATGCTGACAACCCACTCTAAGATCAATCTAATCCTTCCCTCCTACATAGCCCCTCCATTTTTCTATCATTCACATGTCTGTCCAAGAGATCCTGTCTCTAATGGTTCTGCTCCTACCACCATCACCTTCCAGAGAGCCTCCTTCCCCCACCCCACCTTCTCCTACCACCATCACCTTCCAGAGAGCCTCCTTCCCCCACCCCACCTTCTCCTACCACCATCACCTTCCAGAGAGCCTCCTTCCCCCACCCCACCTTCTCCTACCACCATCACCTTCCAGAGAGCCTCCTTCCCCCACCCCACCTTCTCCTACCACCATCACCTTCCAGAGAGCCTCCTTCCCCCACCCCACCTTCTCCTACCACCATCACCTTCCAGAGAGCCTCCTTCCCCCACCCCACCTTCTCCTACCACCATCACCTTCCAGCGAGCCTCCTTCCCCCACCCCACCTTCTCCTACCACCATCACCTTCCAGAGAGCCTCCTTCCCCCACCCCACCTTCTCCTACCACCATCACCTTCCAGAGAGCCTCCTTCCCCCACCCCACCTTCTCCTACCACCATCACCTTCCAGAGAGCCTCCTTCCCCCACCCCACCTTCTCCTACCACCATCATCTTCCAGAGAGCCTCCTTCCCCCACCCCACCTTCTCCTACCACCATCACCTTCCAGAGAGCCTCCTTCCCCCACCCCACCTTCTCCTACCACCATCACCTTCCAGAGAGCCTCCTTCCCCCACCCCACCTTCTCCTACCACCATCACCTTCCAGAGAGCCTCCTTCCCCCACCCCACCTTCTCCTACCACCATCACCTTCCAGAGAGCCTCCTTCCCCCACCCCACCTTCTCCTACCACCATCACCTTCCAGAGAGCCTCCTTCCCCCACCCCACCTTCTCCTACCACCATCACCTTCCAGAGAGCCTCCTTCCCCCACCCCACCTTCTCCTACCACCATCACCTTCCAGAGAGCCTCCTTCCCCCACCCCACCTTCTCCTACCACCATCACCTTCCAGAGAGCCTCCTTCCCCCACCCCACCTTCTCCTACCACCATCACCTTCCAGAGAGCCTCCTTCCCCCACCCCACCTTCTCCTACCACCATCACCTTTCAGAGAGCCTCCTTCCCCCACCCCACCTTCTCCTACCACCATCACCTTTCAGAGAGCCTCCTTCCCCCACCCCACCTTCTCCTACCACCATCACCTTCCAGAGAGCCTCCTTCCCCCACCCCACCTTCTCCTACCACCATCACCTTCCAGAGAGCCTCCTTCCCCCACCCCACCTTCTCCTACCACCATCACCTTCCAGAGAGCCTCCTTCCCCCACCCCACCTTCTCCTACCACCATCACCTTCCAGAGAGCCTCCTTCCCCCACCCCACCTTCTCCTACCACCATCACCTTTCAGAGAGCCTCCTTCCCCCACCCCACCTTCTCCTACCACCATCACCTTCCAGAGAGCCTCCTTCCCCCACCCCACCTTCTCCTACCACCATCACCTTCCAGAGAGCCTCCTTCCCCCACCCCACCTTCTCCTACCACCATCACCTTTCAGAGAGCCTCCTTCCCCCACCCCACCTTCTCCTACCACCATCACCTTCCAGAGAGCCTCCTTCCCCCACCCCACCTTCTCCTACCACCATCACCTTCCAGAGAGCCTCCTTCCCCCACCCCACCTTCTCCTACCACCATCACCTTCCAGAGAGCCTCCTTCCCCCACCCCACCTTCTCCTACCACCATCATCTTCCAGAGAGCCTCCTTCCCCCACCCCACCTTCTCCTACCACCATCACCTTCCAGAGAGCCTCCTTCCCCCACCCCACCTTCTCCTACCACCATCACCTTCCAGAGAGCCTCCTTCCCCCACCCCACCTTCTCCTACCACCATCACCTTCCAGAGAGCCTCCTTCCCCCACCCCACCTTCTCCTACCACCATCACCTTCCAGCGAGCCTCCTTCCCCCACCCCACCTTCTCCTACCACCATCACCTTCCAGAGAGCCTCCTTCCCCCACCCCACCTTCTCCTACCACCATGCCTCCTTCCCCCACCCCACCTTCTCCTACCACCATCACCTTCCAGCGAGCCTCCTTCCCCCACCCCACCTTCTCCTACCACCATCACCTTCCAGAGAGCCTCCTTCCCCCACCCCACCTTCTCCTACCACCATCACCTTCCAGCGAGCCTCCTTCCCCCACCCCACCTTCTCCTACCACCATCACCTTCCAGAGAGCCTCCTTCCCCCACCCCACCTTCTCCTACCACCATCACCTTCCAGAGAGCCTCCTTCCCCCACCCCACCTTCTCCTACCACCATCACCTTCCAGAGAGCCTCCTTCCCCCACCCCACCTTCTCCTACCACCATCACCTTCCAGAGAGCCTCCTTCCCCCACCCCACCTTCTCCTACCACCATCACCTTCCAGAGAGCCTCCTTCCCCCACCCCACCTTCTCCTACCACCATCACCTTCCAGCGAGCCTCCTTCCCCCACCCCACCTTCCAGAGAGCCTCCTTCCCCCACCCCACCTTCCAGAGAGCCTCCTTCCCCCACCCCACCTTTCATTCTGCTGCCTTTGCCCTTCTTTTCCAGTCCTGAAGGGTCTCGGCCCAAAACGTAGACTGTTTATTCCTCTCCGTAGATGCTGCCTGGCCTGCTCAGTTCCTCCAGCACTGTGAGTGAGTGTGTGTGTGTGTGTGTGCGCGAGTGTGTGTGTGTGCGAGTGTGTGTGCGTACGAGTATGTGTGTGTGTGTGTGTGCGAGCGTGAGTGTGAGCATGTGTGTGAGTGTGAGCATGTGTGTGAGCGTGAGTCTGAGTGTGTGTGCGCGTGTGTGAGCGTGAATATGTGAGCGTGAGTGTGTGTGTGTGTGCTGCTCTGTGATGACGTTGTACTCTCCTTGGCGAGTGAAGATGCAACACTAATGACTCCCCTGTTGGCCTCGTCCTCTCACTCTCAATAACAATTGTCTGTTAATGAGCCACTGTTTAAATAGCAGCCAACACTAATCACCCTCCTGTATTAATAACAGCCCTTTATTAATAAACAAGGGAAAATCTGATGATGCTGGAAATCCAGAGTAACACACACAAAATGCTGGAGGAGCTCAGCAGGCCAGGCAACATCTATGCAAATGAATACAGTCGACATTTCAGGCCGAGACCCTTCGGCAGGACCTGTGCTTTCTTCCACAGACGCTGCCTGGCCTGCTGAGTTCCTCTGGCATTTTGTGTGTGTTGCTGCCTTTTATTAATGACTGCTTGACGGCTACATCTAAATTGTTAACAATATTATTAATGAGTGGGCAGCATTCTAACTGGTTGCATCAGCATCTGGTCTGGAGGGGCCACTGCACAGGGTCAGAAAAAGCTGCAGGAAGTTGGAAACTCAGCCAGCTCCATCATCAGAATCAGAATCAGGGGTATTATCACCAGCGTGTGTCTTGAAATTTGTTAACTATGGGCACTAGGCTCTCCAGTATCCAGGACATCTTCATGGAGCAATGGTGCCTCAAAAAGTCGGCAACCATCATTACGGACCCCCATCACCCAGGACACGCCCTCTTCTCATTGCTACCACCAGGCAGGATGTCCAGGAGCCTGAAGACCCACAGTCAATGATTCAGGAACAGCTTCTTCCCCTTCACCAGTAGATTTCTGAATGAACAATGAACCCATGAACACTACCTCACTACTTCTTGCATTACTTATTATTTTTTTAAGTTACATTTATTATAATTTACAGTTTCTATGATTATGTACTGCTGCCAAACAGCAGGTTTCACAGCTTATTCAGAATTGGAGTGCTCTGTGATGATTGTTAACTGTCGCTTGTTAATATCTTATTGATTTAGAGATTCAGTGTGGGACGGGCCCTTCCAGCCCAACAAACTGAGCCCCACCGCCCACCGACCCACCTGTTTAAACCCAGCCTGGTCACAGGACGACTTACAATGCCACTCCTACTAATCCATACATCATTTTGGTCTGTGGGAGGAAACCGAGGCACCCGGAGGAAACACTCGCACTCACAGGAGGGACGTACAAACTTCATACGGATACAGACAGCGCTGGAATTAAACTCCAAATTCCAACGCCCTGCGCTGTAAGAGGCCAGGTTACCCACCGTGCTTCTGAGGCGAATGGGTCATTTATTAGTGTTAATCTCGTATTAAACACTGTCCTGTCCCCATTCCCGTTGTAAACGAGTCATTTATTAGTGTTAAACTCGTATTAAACACTGTCCTGTCCCCATTCCCCTTGTAAACGGGTCATTTATTAGTGTTAATCTCGTATTAAACACTGTCCTGTCCCCATTCCCCTTGTAAATGGGTCATTTATTAGTGTTAATCTCGTATTAAACACTGTCCTGTCCCCGTTTCCGTTGTAAATGAGTCATTTATTAGTGTTAATCTCGTATTAAACACTGTCCTGTCCCCATTCCCCTTGTAAATGGGTCATTTATTAGTGTTAATCTCGTATTAAACACTGTCCTGTCCCCATTCCCCTTGTAAATGGGTCATTTATTAGTGTTAATCTCGTATTAAACACTGTCCTGTCCCCATTCCCCTTGTAAATGGGTCATTTATTAGTGTTAATCTCGTATTAAACACTGTCCTGTCCCCATTCCCCTTGTAAATGGGTCATTTATTAGTGTTAATCTCGTATTAAACACTGTCCTGTCCCCATTCCCCTTGTAAATGGGTCATTTATTAGTGTTAATCTCGTATTAAACACTGTCCTGTCCCCATTCCCCTTGTAAATGGGTCATTTATTAGTGTTAATCTCGTATTAAACACTGTCCTGTCCCCATTCCCCTTGTAAATGGGTCATTTATTAGTGTTAATCTCGTATTAAACACTGTCCTGTCCCCATTCCCATTGTAAATGAGTCATTTATTAGTGTTAATCTCGTATTAAACACTGTCCTGTCCCCATTCCCATTGTAAATGGGTCATTTATTAGTGTTAATCTCGTATTAAACACTGTCCTGTCCCCATTCCCATTGTAAATGGGTCATTTATTAGTGTTAATCTCGTATTAAACACTGTCCTGTCCCCATTCCCATTGTAAATGAGTCATTTATTAGTGTTAATCTCGTATTAAACACTGTCCTGTCCCCATTCCCATTGTAAATGGGTCATTTATTAGTGTTAATCTCGTATTAAACACTGTCCTGTCCCCATTCCCATTGTAAATGGGTCATTTATTAGTGTTATTCTCATATTAAACACTGTCCTGTCCCCATTCCCGTTGTAAATGGGTCATTTATTAGTGTTAATCTCGTATTAAACACTGTCCTGTCCCCATTCCCATTGTACAAAAGCAGTGATTCTCCAATGTGAACGATTCCCATATCAGTGATCACCTCTTATCAATGACGGTCCGGTATCGATGATATCCAACATTAATAAAGCCTCCTGTTAGCAACTACCTTACAAATGGGACCGCACAGGGGGTCGTGGCTAACACACTAGCAACCCGCGTTCGGTTCCCACCCGTCTGTGAGGAGCTTGTACGTTCCCCATGACCATGTGGGTTTCCTCTGGGTGCTCCGGTTTCCTCCCACAGTCCACAGACACACAGGTTGGGGTCACTATGTTGCAGGCAAGGGAAGCACGGAGACACTCGTGGGCTGCCCCCAGCACATCCTTGGTCCTTGATGCAAACGACAATTGGTCCCCTAATCTGAGGAAAGACATTCTTGCCATAGAGGGAGTACAGAGAAGGTTCACCAGATTGAATCCTGGGATGGCAGGACTTTCATATGAAGAAAGACTGGATCAACTAGGCTTATACTCGCTGGAATTTAGAAGATTGAGGGGGGATCTTATTGAAACGTATAAAATTCTAAAGGGATTGGACAGGCTAGATGCAGGAAGATTGTTTCTGATGTTGGGGAAGTCCAGAATGAGGGGTCACAGTTTAAGGATAAAGGGGAAGCCTTTTAGAACTGAGATGAGGAAAAACTTCTTCACACAGAGAGTGGAGAATCTGTGTAATTCTTTACCACAGGAAACAGTTGAGGCCAGTTCATTGGCTATATTTAAGAGGGAGTTAGATATGGCCCTTGTGGATAAAGGGATCGGGGATATGGAGAGAAAGCAGGTACAGGGTTCTGAGTTGGATGATCAGCCATGATCATACTAAATGGCAGTGCAGGCTCGAAGGGCCGAATGGCCTACTCCTGCACCTATTTTCTATGTTTCTATGACACATTTCACTGTATGTTCGTTGTTCCGATGTATGTATGACAAATAAAACTGCTCTGTACCTCAGGGGATGGTTCTGTGAGCGAGACCGGGTGCTTTCCTCTGCTTCTGACCCTCTGCCACACGAGGAGATGCCAGTTAACCCTCTCTGACTGTTCTCTCCCCTGACCCACACGAGGCTGAGGACAGAAGCGTGACATAGTGACCCCTGACTGTTCCTTAGCAGGGCAGGGGGATTTGAGGGGATAAGGATCTGCTGGAGATTCACATTTAGCCGTGTGAGACAATCCCTCATCGACCTGTTCCAGCACAGGTTAATCTCCAGTGGATAAGAGTAGTTAGTGAGGTGACAGAGGAATCACCGTTGGCAAGGGAACTGTCAGAAATGACGTGGTAATCCCAACGACCGCACAGTCCCAGAGTACAGGATGTGACACAAACAAGTGGGGAGAAGGGCAGGAGGAGAGAGAGAGAGAGAGAGAGAGAGAGACTGAGGGGGAGAGGGGAGAGAGGGCAGAGAAGGCACAGTGAGAGACACTGAGGAAGGGGGGAGAGAGAGAGACTGAGGGGCAAAGGGATGTGGAGAGTTCAGATGTGCCATTCTACTCTTTGAACCTATCCCAGTAAGGACATTGAATAATGCCATGGCTGATGTCCCTGGCCACTGTACCCCCAGTCCCCCCGACAGCCTCCCCCACTAGAGAGGAGCGTGGTATATTGAATCTTGCCCCTCTTCCTGAGTCGCGATTCACCAGGACCAAGAGAAACCTCCCCAGAATCAGAGCCAGGCTTATCGTCACTGTGAAACAAAGAGAAAGATTTAAAGATTAAATCTTCCCTTTTATTTAGAGGAGCTTTATTTGTCACATGTGTATCGAAACATACAGTGAAATGTGTTGTTTGCATTGAATAAAAAGTTGTTGCTTTGCAGTAGCAGCACAGTGCAAAACATCAGAAAACGTTGACAACCACAGCGAAGGACGAACGAGAAGGGACCGTCGTTTACAAACACTGACAACCACAGCGAAGGACGAACGAGAAGGGACCATCGTTTACAAACACTGACAACCAGAGCGAAGGACGAACGAGAAGGGACCATCGTTTACAAACACTGACAACCAGAGCGAAGGACGAACGAGAAGGGACCGTCGTTTACAAACACTGACAACCAGAGCGAAGGACGAACGAGAAGGGACCGTCGTTTACAAACACCGACAACCAGAGCGAAGGACGAATGAGAAGTGAAAAGGGCAGGTAACATCACCCACCCTGCCCAAGGACTGTTTCTCCCTTTCCCGTCAGGGAGCAGGCTTCGCAGATCCGCACCAGGACGAGCAGACACATAAACAGTCACTTTCCCCAAGCAGCAAGGCTGATCAACACCTCCACCCACTAACTCCACCACCACTGTATTATTCCCCAACCTATTATGTATACAACCCATGTATATAATCAATGTAAACTATTTTGTTTTTACGTAGTTCAGTGTAGTTTTTGTATTGTTTCATGTAACACCATGGTCCTGAAAAACGTTGTCTCATTTTTACTCTGCACTGTACCAGCAGTTATGGTCGAAATGACAATAAAAAGTGACTTTACTTCACTTGACTTGACTTACGTACTTATATTTATTGTGATTTTTTAAATTATTGTGTTAATGATCCTATCGTGTATTCTTTGTGCTGCATCGTATCTGAAGTAACAATTATTTTGTTCTCCTTTGTACTTTTACACAGGAAATGATATTAAACTATCTTGAATCTTGAAAATTCCTATCTAAGCTGGTCCCATTTACCCTGTTTGGCCCATTGCCCTTCAAACCTTTGCAACACACACAAAATGCTGGTGGAACTCAGCAGGCCAGGCAGGAGGGGACTGAACAGTCGATGTTTTGGACCGAGGTCCTTCTTCAGGACTGGAAAGGAAAGGGGAAGACACCAGAATACGAAGGCGGGGGTGGAGGAGGGAGCGGAATGAGGAGAGCAGGAAGGTGATGGGTGAAGCCAGCTGGTGGGGAAGGTAACGGGCTGGGAGAAAGGAATCTGATAGGAGAGGAGAGTGGACCGTAAGGGAAAGGGAAGGAGGAGGGGACCCAGGGGAAGATGATAGGCAGGTGAGAAGAGGCAAGAGGCCAGAGTGGGGAATGGAAGAGGAGGAAGGAAAGTTATTTTTACCAGAAGGAGAAATCGATGTTCATGCCGTCAGGTTGGAGGCTCCCCGGAGAGAATATGAAGGATTGCTCCTCTACCTGAGCGTGGTCTCATCGTGGCAGTAGCAGAGACCATGGACTGATATGTCGGAACGGGAATGGGAATTGGAATTAAGTTATTTGGCTCCATTTAGCGGATGGAGTGGAGGTGCCCAAAGAAGCAGTTCAACAATTTATGACCGGTCTTACCAATGTCGAGGAGCACTGGATACAATAAAGGACCCCAGCAGATTCACAGGGCAAATGTTGCCTCTCCGTTTGGGGCCCTGAATGGAGGTGAATGGGCAGGTGTAGCATTTCCATCTCCCGATTCCAATAAAACACCAAACATCCCGAGTTTGCACATTCGCGTAGCTGATGGACACTCCAAGAAGGCATTCATATGTAGATGAGCCAATTAGTGAACAGAGTGGAGCTGGGTCTGATGGGAGCTTTTGGAACCAGGTGTTTACATCATCACATCTGCGAATCAATGAAGCCAGTTGCTGAAGGCTTCCTTTAAAGCTGCCCTCCTTTGTTATTCAGGATGTGGTACATGAATTTCTTTGAAGGGAAACACTTAAAAGCTACTGAAGATTAAATTAAAATAAACCAGCAAAATTTAAATAACGTCAGTAACCAGAGATGCAGCACAAGGAGAAATTTCATGAAAACAAGATTCTGCACGAAACATCAACTGTTTATTCCCCTCTGTAGATGCTGCCTGACCTGCTGAGCTCCCCCAGCACTCTGTGTGTGTTTCAATTAGGCTTTCTTGACACCACTCAACAAAAAATGACTCTTTTGTGTGAAAGTGAAAACAGATCTCTACAAAGTGATCCAAATTAATTACAAATATAAAACAAAATAATTGATTGCATAAGTATTCACCTCCTTTAATATGACACACCAAATAATCACTGGTGGCAGATAATTGGTTTTAGAAGTCACATATTAGTTAAATAGAGATCGCCGTATGCAGTCAAGGTGTTTCAATTGACAGTAGTAAAAGTACACCTGTATCTGGAAGGTCCAACTGCTGGTGAGTCAGTATCCCGGCAAAAACTACACCATGTAGACAAAACATCCTAAGCAACTCTGCAAAAATGGTTATTGAAAAGCACAAGTCAGGAGATGGATACAAGAACATTTCCAAGTCATTGAATATCCGTTGGAGTGCAGATAAACCAATCATCAAGACATCGAAAGGATATGGCACAGCTGTAAATCTGCCGGAAGCAGACCGTCCTCAAAATCCAAGTGACCGTGCAAGAAAGGGGACTAGTGAGGGAGCCCACCAAGAGACAAGCGTGGAGGAGTTACAAGCTTCGGTGGCTGAGATGGGAGAGACTCACATACAACAACTGTTGCCCGGGTGCTTCACCAGTCACAGCTTTATGGGAGAGTGGCAAAGAGAAAGCCACTGTTGGGAAAAACTCACATGAAATCATGGCTAGAGTTTGCCAGAAGGCGTGTGGGATACTGAAATCAGCTGGAAGAAAGTTCTACAGTCTGATGAAACCAAAATTGAGCTTTTAAAGCCATCAGACTAAACACCATGTTTGGTGTAAGCCTAACACCGCACAATATCAAAAACACACCATCTCTACCGTGAAGCATGGTGGTGTCTGCATCATGCTGTGGGGATGTTTCACTGCAGCAGGTCCTGGAAGGCTTGTGAGGGTTGAGGGTAAAATGAATGCAGCAAAATACAGGGAAATCCTGGAGGAAAACCTGATGTAGAAAATCTGATGAGAATTGCGACTTGGGAGAAGATTTGTTTTCCAGCAAGACAATGACCCCAAGCACAAAGCCAAAGCTACACAGGAAAGGCATAAAAACAACAAAGTTAATGTCCTAGAGTGGCCAAGTCAGAGTCCAGACCTCTCAATCCAATTGAGAATTTGTGGCTGGATTTGAAAAGGGCTGTTCGCTCACGATCCCCATGCAATCTGACACAGCTTGAGCAGTTTTGTAAAGACGAATGGGGAAATATTGCAGAGTCCAGGTGTGCAAAGCTGATAAGAGACCTATCCACACAGACTCAAGGCTGTAATTGCTGCCAAAGGTGCATCTACTGAATACTGACTTGAAATGGGTGAACACTTATGCAATCAATTATTTTATGTCCCTGTGTCTGACCCCGGGAGTGTGTGATGGGACAGGTGGAGGGAGCCAGGTCCACGCTGTACAATTCTTTAATCCTGAGCCCTCACTATCCATTGACTTCCATGGAGGAACACTTATCCATCAGCTGAGGGAGGAACGCGAGGCAATAGCTCGGGCAGGAACTTTCCTTACCAAACTTTTCCTGAAGCTTCCAGACATTCTGAGATCCATTTTGAGGACCCCAGGACTACCCCCTCACACCTGTATCCCTCTATGCCACCCCCCAGTATAAGGTGTGAAGCTGCGAATGTTGCATGTCTTGTCTCAGGGACACTCTCCCGAGGTAGGCCCTCGTGCTCGGGCGTTTGCGAGCCAGACCTGGCAGGTCACTGGTCGGGGAGGCAGCCTGCCGTGTCGGAACACAGTGTTCAAGTTGATGAGCATATCTGCAGAGACTAACTTGCCACAAGGTGCACACTCCAACACGGAGAGGGAGAGGGACAAATCTCTAATGATGATGAGTCAGAGTGCGGGAAGGGAATGGAGAGCATCAAGGCTTGTTGCCGTGACAACAACACTTCCCTCGGTGTTAACAAGACTAAAGAGCTGGTCATCGGTTTTAGAAAGGGGACAGTGCACCTGCTTCTGCCCAGTCAACAGAGCTGAGGGTTGAGAGCTTCAGGTCCTGGAGGTGAGTATCACTAATAGTCTGTCCTGGTCCAACAGCATAGATTTCATGGCCGAGATAGCTCACCAACACCCCTTTCGTCGGGAGGCTAAAGAGATTCAGCATGTCCCCAGTGACCCTAGAAAGCATTCCAACCGGATGCATCACTGCTTGGTGTGGGAACTCTGTTCGTGACCACAAGAAACTGCAGAGTTATGGACACAGCGCAGCACCTCTCCTCCTTGGACCCTACACTTCCTGCTGCCTTGGTAAACCAGCAGGTATAGTCAGTGAACCCTCAACATTCTCTCCTCTCCCTCCTCCCTTTGCACAGGAGATACAAGAGCCCAAAAGCATGTACCACCAGGCTCAAGGACAACTTCTACCCTACTCTTATCACTACTGTATGATAAAACTCAACTTCCAATCAACGTGCCTTTTTGAGTGCAAAATCAACTTTGCACAGGCAGCTGAGAGCTATGGAAGACCAGTGGTGGGCAAACAAGGCCAAGGAGCCACAAGCCTTCGCTGACTATAATGACTCAAGAAGCTTCTATGAAGCAATCAAGGTTGTGTATGGTCCATCAAAACAAGGCACCACACAACTCCTGAGCAAGGACAGTACATCCATCTTCACTGAGACGTCAGAGCACATGGAAAGATGGCCAGAACACTTCCACCGGCTGCTGAACAGACCAGGAACCATCACCGATGAAGCACTGGGCAGAGTACACCCTCAACCCATACTGTTCGAGCTAGATGCTCCCCCTACTCTTCACGAGGTCGTCAAAGCCATCAAACAGCTAAAACCCAACAAAGCACCAGGGCTTGACGGTATCGCGGCTGAGATCTACCAGTATGGTGGTAACACACTGACACCACGCCTGCACCGGCTGTTCACAAAGTTGTGGGGAGCTGCAGAACTACCACAAGACTTCAAAGACACATCAATCGTCACCATCTACAAGAACAAGGGAGACAAGAGAGACTGCAATAATTAACATGACACCTCTCTTCTGTCAGTTGCGGGAAAATGCCTCGCGAAGATCATCCTTAGACGCTTGGTGTCCAACATCAGTGACAACATCCTTCCAGAAGGCCAGTGTGGTTTTCAAACAGGCCGCAGTACAGTGGAGATGATCTTCTCACTGAGGCAGCTCCACGAGAAACGTGTTGAGCAGCAGAGAAGTCTTTATGTCACATTTGTTGATCTAACCAAAGCGTTTGACACTGTTGGTAGAGATGGCTTGTGGAAGCTCCTACCAAAATTCGGTTGCCCCCCGCACCTAACCAACATCATCTGTCAGTTCCATGAAGGCATGGATGGTGGCATCAACACTTGTGGTGAGTTGTCAGACCCATTTCCCATCAGCAAAGGCATAAAACAGGGCTGTGTTTTGGCTCCTACTCTGTTTGGACTATTCTTCGCTGCTGTTCTTCAGGATGCCACATCAGACCTGAAGTCAGGGGTCTTCCTACAAACGAGGGCTGATGGCGGCTCCTCAACCTCGCAAGACTGAGAGCAGAAACAAAAGCCAGGGACATTGTGGTGCATGAGCTACCGTTTGCTGGTGACTGTGCACTGTTGCCCACTCTCTCGAAGACTTACAGGAGATCACCAGTCGCTTTGCCAGTGCAGCCAAAAGCTTCGAACTGGCAATCAGCCTGAAAAAGACGGAAGTTTTGTACCAACCGGCTCCTGGCTCAAGCTACGAAGAACCAACTGTCCTCATTGATAACACTCGTCTCAATGCTGTCACCAAATTTTGCACCTGGGCAGCATAATAACATCCTCAGCTTCTCTGGATGTAGAGATTGAGTCAAGAACCAGAAAAGCCTGCTTTGCCTTTGGTCAGCTGAAAGATCGAGTTTGTTCACAGAACATCAGGTTGGCCACCAAGTGCGAGGTATACAGGGTCGTTGTCATATCAGCCTTGCTATACGGATGTGAGACGTGGTGCCCATATCAGAGTCACTACGCCAGCTTGACCAACTGCAGGAGCATCACCTACGTTCGCTGATGAAGATCACCAGGCGAGACAAGGTCTCCAATACCGAGGTCCTCTCTCGACCCAGAGTGCCAGCAGTTTCAACCTTGGTGATGTCAGCCCAACTGCGCTGGGCAGGACATGTTGTCAGAATGCCTGACGGGAGACTGCCCAAGGACATCTTGTCCGGCCAACTGTCCAGTGGCACCCGAAAACGAGGAAGCCAGCGACTGCGGTACAAGGATGTTCTGCACTGGAGCCTCAAGAAAGCTGACATTGCCCCATCGACATGGGAGGATCTGGCTCAAGGTCGCTCACTGTGGAGGGACGCCATCAGAAAAGGGTGTGGACGCTGCTGAGAACAAGCTCATAGAGGCAACAGAGGAAAGGCACAGGAAGCACCACCACAGAGCTTTGCCCCTGCGGCCCCTCCAGGCCTCAGCTGCCAAGTATGTGGCAAGCAGTGCCTGTCAAGGATCGGCCTGTACAGCCACTCCAGGACGCACATTTCAAACCCCACCAACTGACTGAAAGGAACCATCACCATCCTATGGGATGGATAGCCAGAAGCAGATGATAAAACCGGGCTTTTGACCTCAGGATGACCCTTGCACCTTATTCTCTGCCTGCTCCGTAACTGTTACACTCTATTCTGCATTGTTATACTTTTACCTCAGTGCACCGTGTAATGATCTGACCTGTATGAACAAGTTTCTCACTGTATCACGGTACACGTGACAATAATACAACTGAGTGCCTCACCTGGTTGTTTCACACTCACACGATTAGTCTGGCCGAGGGCCCCAGAACTCCTTCTCGGAGGATATGAGACAACGAGTTAGTCTTATCCTCCAAGAGGTCCACAACCTTGTCATAGGGTTTGGAGGCCCGTGTGCCTCAATGACCCAGAGAGCTATGTTGGCTGGAGTCAGGGCTTTATTATGCTTTGGCTCTCGGTAGGGTCACCCATGCCAAACAGGTCAAAGGGTAGAGGTCAGAGTAAGAATGGTCCACCGATCCTCCAGGTTTGAGAGTTCAGCTCAGGGCTAACAACCCTCACTGGTCATAAAAATGTTGTTACAGAAACAACAGAGAGACTTCATCGTTGCTCTAAACGGCAGTGGTGAAATGGGGTGTAAGTAGGTCAGTCTCATCACAATCTGGTCATTTTCACGCTGATTGTTACCAATACTCATCCAAACAGCCACTGCAATCCACCTTCTTTATTGCATCAGTGATGAACACACGTGCTGGGGGCAGCCCACCACAGTCACCACGCACCCAGTGCCAACACAGCACTCGCTAACCCTAACCATGCGTCTTTGGACTGTGGGAGGAAACCAGAGCACCCGGAGGAAACCCTCACAGTCTCGGGGGTGAACATAGAAAACCTATGGCACAATACAGGCCCTTCGACCCACAAAGCTGTGCCAAACATGTCCTTACCTTAGAAATTACCTAGGGTTGCCCATAGCCTCTATTTTTCTAAGCTCCATGTACTTATCCAGGAGTCTCTTAAAAGACCCTATCGTATCCGCCTCCACCACTGTCGCCGGCAGCCCATTCCACTCTGTGTAAAAAAGTTACCCCTGACATCTCCGCTATACTTACTTCCAAGCACCTTAAAACTGTGCTCTCTCATGCTAGCCTAAACCTACAGACTGCAGCGTGAATTGAACCCTGCTCCGTGCTGTTGTAAAGCATTACACTAACCGTTATCTTGGTGTGTGCCGGCCTAGATTACTAGTCCAGTAAATTCATCACTGAGTCAGACCTCACTCTCACGTCCCTCACACTGAATGATTTAACCCAACCATGAATATAACATCACGCACTGAGATTCTGCAACGAGTGTGTTTGAGCCCCGGGACGACATGGTCGTGTAGCGGTTAGTACAATGCTTTATAGGGGCAGCAATCTGGGTTCAATTCCTGCCGCCGTCTGTAAGGAGTTTGTACGTCCTCTCCGTGACCGCGTGCGTTTCCTTCGGCTGCTCCAGGTCCTTCCCATGTCCCAAAGACGTACAAGTTAGGATTAGGAAGTTCTGGGCATCCCGTGTTGCTACAAGAAGCACAGTACATGCAGCACATCCTCGGACGGTAATCGTTAATCTTTAGCATTATAACACTCCTGAGTATTCATCTGCTGAGATTCTACCACCAGCAGGTGTCCGGAAAACCATGCATTAACCTGTGAACACCCTCAATCAATCATCCTCAACCTGTTCGCTCTATTAACTATCCAGTCCAGTCAATACAGAGCACTCTCAGTCTATACGTGAACATCTTCAGTGGATTGAATCTTACACACATCATTAGCACCTGAACCTCCTCTATTGATACAGGTTATTAACCCCTGAATCTCATCAACAGATTGCACCCTGTGCATACTGTCAATTAACCCTGATCCCCTCAAAGAATTCCATCAAATACATATATCCTATTAACCCTTGATCCACTTCAATAGACTGATCCACTAATATTACAACCCAGTCCATTAACTCCTTGCACCCAATAGACCACACTCTGTAGAGCCAACTAACCCCTTGCCATCAAGAGGTCATACCCTGTATACAGTTTATTAACCCCTTTTACCCCATAAACCTCACCCTGTTCATAGTCTATTAACAGCTTGTTCCTCATAAGCCACACACTGAACATAGTGTATTAACCCCTTGCCCTCCATAAAGCACATCCTGAACAGCTTATTAACTTCTTTCACCTCCATAGACCACACTGTGTATATTAACCCCTTACTTCCCATAAGCCACATCCTGTACACAATCTATTAACTCCATGCCCCTATAGTTCACAGCCTATTAATCCCTTGTCCATACAGACAACAGCTTGAAAGTCTTTTAGCCCCTTCCCCCCAAAATTCACACCCTGTAAGGCCATTAACCCCTTTCTCCCTCCCATTGTTCACACCCTGTGTCAATTAACCCCTTTCCCCCATAAACCAAGCCATGCACGGTGCACTAACCCTTTGCTCTCCCTACACCACACCCTGACCATAGTCAATTAACCCTCTGCCCCTCCTATACCTGTGAACCGGCCGATGATGGTCGCTGGCTCTGCCTCACCTGTTGGATGTCCCTGTACCGGCTCCGGTCCCTGCCGGTTCCACACCACCGCAGCCGCCAAACTACACCTGCCCCGCCGGCCGCCGCTCGTTTCTGACTGACAGCGGTCTTCCCACCAATGGCAGGCGAAGGCCAGCGTAAAGGCGGGACTCCAGCCTGCATCGCCGCCAATCAACGCGTCTCTTAGCTCGTGATTGATGGTCGACCCTGGGACACTGTGTTTGCCTGTTGCTGCGCAACCGCTGCAGTGATTGACAAGTTTCCCGGGAGGCTGCATTTCTATGGCGCCCACCTCATCCCTGATGGGACCGAGCCCCATCGCCGTGCAGACAGTGTTGGAAATACTGCGATGCACAGAGATACCACTAACTGAGATGCAGCCGTGACCATTTAACCACAGGATACGGAAAACCGACTTCCTCTCCAAGTATTGCAGACATTCAAACTCAGTCCATTCATTCGTTTTGTGCCGTGTCGTATGACGTGGGCGATCATGGTCTTTCCATCGCCATGTTTGTTCATTGCCTTCTTCTGGGCAGGGTCTTTACAAGTCAGGTGACCCCAGCCATTATCAGTACTCTTCAGAGATCCTCTACTGCCATGATGAGGCCAAACTCAGGTTGGAGGAGCAACATCTCATATACCAACCCCTTGGTATGAACATTGAGTTCTCCAACTTCTGGTAATTCCCTCCCTCTCCCTTCCCCCATCCCACTTTCACTCTGCCTCCTCTTCCAGCTGCCTTATCACCTCTCATGATTCTGCCTTCTACTACACATAGTGCTTCCCCTTACATTCCTTCTGCACATTTCCTGCCTATCCCCTCCCCCACCCCTTGATCCCACCCAGGGAGATAGTCACCCCTAGGAGACGGGAGACAGGTAGTTGGGTGACTGTCAGGAGAGGGAAGGGGAATAGACAGGAAGAGCAGAGCACCCCTGTGGCCGTTCCCATCAATAATAAGTATACCATTTTGGATACTGTTGGTGGGGACGACCTACCAGGGACAAGTTGCAGTGGTTGCGTCTCTGGCACCGAGACTGGACCCTCAGCTCAGAAGGTAAAGAGGGAAAAGAGGAGAGCAGTAGTGATAGGGGATTCAATAGTTATGGGGACAAATAGGATGTTCTGTGGAAGAGATTGAGAATCCCGGATGGTCTGTTGCCTCCCTGGTGCCAGGGTCCGCGATATCTCAGAACAAGTTCTCAGTATTCTCAAGAGGGAGGATGAGCAGCCAGATGTCGTGGTCCATGTAGGGACCAATGACGTGGGTAGGAAGAGTGAGGAGGTCCTGAAAGGTGAGTTTAGGGAGCTAGGCGCCAAGTTAAAGGACAGGACCTCCAGGATAGCAATCTCAGGATTGCTACCAGTGCTATGTGCAAGTGGGTTTAGAAATAGTAAGATAGTGCAGATCAACACGTGGCTGAAGACATGGTGCAGGAGGGAGGGCTTCAGATTTATAGATAATTGGGCAGTTTTCCAGGGAAGGTGGAACCTGTTCCGGTGGGATGGTTTACATCTGAACTGGAGGGGGACAAATATTCTTGCAGGTAGGTTTGCTAGAGAGACTCCAGTGGATTTAAACTAGATACGAGGGGAGAGGGAAACCAAAGTGTAGGAACAGATGTATTGGAGAAGGAAGAAAAAGAAGACAGTAAAGTTCTTTGTACTGTTAGAGATAAACAGAGAGGAAGAGGTGGAGAATTTCTTAAATGCATTTATTTTAATGCTAGGAGCATTGTAAGAAAGGTGGATGAGCTTAGAGCATGGATTGATACCTGGAAATATGATGTTGTAGCTATTAGTGAAACATGGTTGCAGGAGGGGTGTGATTGGCAACTAAATATTCCTGGATTTCGTTGCTTTAGGTGTGATAGAATCAGAGGGACAAGAGGGGGAGGTGTTGCGTTGCTTGTCAGAGAAAATATTACAGCGGTGCTCTGGCAGGATAGATTAGAGGTCTCGTCTAGAGAGACTATATGGGTGGAATTGAGGAATGGGAAAGGTGTAGTAACACTTATAGGGGTGTATTATAGACCACCTAATGGGGAGCGAGAATTGGAGGAGCAAATTTGCAAGGAGATAGCAGATATTTGTGGTAAGCACAGGGTTGTGATTGTGGGAGATTTTAATTTTCCACACATAGACTGGGAAACCCCTACTGTAAAAGGGATGGATGGTTTGGAGTTCATAAAATGTGTGCAGGATAATTTTTTGCAGCAACACATAGAGGTACCAACTAGAGAAGGGGCAGTGTTGGATCTCCTGTTAAAGAATGAGATAGGTCAGGTGACGGAGGTATGTGTTGGGGAGCACTTCGGGTCCAGTGATCACAATGCCATTAGTTTCAATATAATTATGGAGAAGGATAGGACTGGACCCAGGGTTGAGATTGTTGATTGAAGAAAGGCTAACTTTGAGGAGATGCGAAAGGATTTAGAAGGAGTGGATTGGGACAATTTGTTTTATGGGAAGGATGTAATAGAGAAATGGCGGTCATTTAAAGGTGAAATTTTGAGGGTACAGAATCTTGATGTTCCTGTTAGGTTGAAAGGAAAGGTTAAAAGTTTGAGAGAGCCATGGTTTTCAAGGGATATTGAAAACTTGGTTTGGAAAAAGAGAGATATCTACAATAAATATAGGCAGCATGGAGTAAATGAGGTGCTCGAGGAATATAAAGAATGTAAAGAAAGAAATTAGAAAAGCTAAAAGAAGATACGAGGTTGCTTTGGCAAGTAAGGTGAAAATAAATCTGAAGGGTTTCTACAGTTATATTAATAGCAAAAGGATAGTGAGGGATAAAATTGGTCCCTTAGAGAATCAGAGTGGACAGATATGTGTGGAGCCGAAAGAGATGGGGGAGATTCTAAACAATTTCTTTTCTTTGGATTTCACTAAGGAGAAGAATATTGAATTGTGTAAGGTAAGGGAAACAAGTAGGGAAGTTATGGAAACTATCACGATTAAAGAGGAGGAAGTACTGGCGCTTCTAAGGAATATAAAAGTGGATAAATCTCTGGGTCCTGACAGGATATTCCATAGGACCTTGAGGGAGGTTAGTGTAGAAATAGTAGGGGCTCTGACAGAAATATTTCAAATGTCATTAGAAACAGGGTGCTGGAGGACTGGCGTATTGCTCATGTGGTTCCATTGTTTAAAAAGGGTTCTAAGAGTAAACCTAGCAATTATCGGCCTGTAAGTTTGACGTCAGTGATGGGTAAATTAATGGAAAGTATTCTTAGAGATGGTATATATAATTATCTGGATAGACAGGGTCTGATTAGGAACAGTCAACATAGATTTGTGCGTGGAAGGTCATGTTTGACAAATTTTATTGAATTTTCTGAAGAGGTTACTAGGAAAGTTGACGAGGGTAAAGCAGTGGATGTCATCTATATGGACTTCAGTAAGGCCTTTGACAAGGTTCCGCACGGAAAGTTAGTTAGGAAGGTTCAATCGTTAGGTATTAATATTGAAGTAGTAAAATGGATTCAACAGTGGCTGGATGGGAGATGCCAGAGAGTAGTGGTGGATAACTGTTTGTCAGGTTGGAGGCCGGTGACTAGTGGTGTGCCTCAGAGATCTGCACTGGGTCCAATGTTGTTTGTCATATACATTAATGATATGGATGATGAGATGGTAAATTGGATTAGTAAGTGTGCAGATGATACTATGGTAGGTGGTGTTGTGGATAATGAAGTAGGTTTTCAAAGCTTGCAGAGAGATTTAGGCCAGTTAGAAGAGTGGGCTGAAAGATGGCAGATGGAGTTTAATGCTGATAAGTGTAAGGTGCTACATTTTGGTAGGAATAATCCAAATAGGACATACATGGCAAATAGATAGATAGATAGATAGATAGATACTTTATTCATCCCCATGGGGAAATTCCAACTTTTTTCCAATGTCCCATACACTTGTTGTAGCAAAACTAATTACATACAATACTTAACTCAGTAAAAAAATATGATATGCATCTAAATCACTATCTCAAAAGCATTAATAATAGCTTTTAAAAAGTTCTTAAGTCCTGGCGGTAGAATTGTAAAGCCTAATGGCATTGGGGAGTATTGACCTCTTCATCCTGTCTGAGGAGCATTGAAGAATGCAGTAGAACAGAGTGATCTAGGAATAATGGTGCATAGTTCCCTGAAGGTGGAATCTCATGTGGAGAGGGTGGTGAAGAAAGCTTTTGGCATGTTGGCCTTTATAAATCAGAGCATTGAGTATAGGAGTTGGGATGCAATGTTAAAATTGTACAAGAGATTGGTAAGGCTGAATTTGGAGTACTGTGTTTAGTTCTGGTCGCCAAATTATAGGAAAGATGTCAACAAAATAGAGAGAGTACAGAGAAGATTTATTAGAATGTTACATGGGTTTCAGCACCTAAGTTACATGGAAAGGTTGAACAAGTTAGGTCTTTATTCTTTGGAGCGTAGAAGGTTGAGGAGGGACTTAATAGAGGTATTTAAAATTATGAGGTGGATAGATAGAGTTGACGTGTATAGGCTTTTTCCATTGAGAGTAGGGGAGATTCAAACAAGAGGACATGTGTTGAGAGTTAGTGGGCAAAAGTTTAAGGGTAACATGAGGGAGAATTTCTTTACTCAGAGAGTGGTAGCTGTGTGGAAGGAGCTTCCAGTAGAAGTGGTAGAGGCAGGTTCAGTATTGTAATTTAAAGTGAAATTGGATAGGTATATGGACAGGAAAGGAATGGAGGGTTATGGTCTGAGTGCAGGTTAGTGGGACTAGGTGAGAGTAAAGTGTTCGGTACGGACTAGAAGGGCCGAGATGGCCTGTTTCCGTGCTATAATTGTTATATGGTTATATATCTTTCCTCTGATTGGTTTTTCACCGGGCACCTTCCACCCTCCCTCCACCTTCTTTATGGGGCCCCTGCCCCCTCCTTCTTCAGTCCTGACGAAGGGTCTCAGCCCGAAACGTTGACTGTTCATTTCAACGGATGCTGCCCGACCTGCTGAGTTCCTCCAGCTTGTTTGTATGTGTCTCTTCAGAGGTCGTCTGCCTGGCATCACCAGTCACATAGCCCGGACTGGAGATCTGCACCGGCTGCTCATACGACAAGGGGTGGGGAGGGTGTTGCTAGCGGGTGTTTCACCTTGACCAAGGGTGACCTGCAGGCTAGAGGAGGGGAGGAGCACCTTTCCCCTCCTTTGGTAGAAACGTATCTCCACCCCCCAGCCACTCAGTGGCCACTTTATTAGGTACACCCGTACCCCAGCTCATCAATGCAAATATTAGTGGCAGGAACTCAATGCATAAAAGCGTGCAGACGTGGTCAAAAGATTCAGTTTCTCAGACCAAACATCAGAATGTGGAAGAAATGTGATCTAAGTGACTTTGATCTTGGAAAGATTGTTGGTGCCAGATGGGGTGGTTTGAGTATCTGAGAAACTGCTGATTTCCTGGGATTTTCACACACAACCGTCTGTAGAGTTTACACAAAACAACCGAGCGGCAGTTCTGTGGGTTAAAACATCTTGTTAATGGGAGAGGACAGAGGAGAATGGTCAGACTGGTTCAAGCTGACAGGAAGGAGACAGTAACGCAAATAACCACACATTACAACAGTGATGGGGCGAATGAGGTGTCCAGGGAGGGGTAGCACTGCTGGTGAAGGGGCTTGTCGTGTCCATTCTGGGGCAGCTCACTCACCTTTGGTGCCCACCAGACACTGAGATCTCACCTGTGGCTCCAAGTAGCTGTGTGCATGTGACAGTGCCCACACCCTGGTGCACCAGTTCAGACAGACAGACAAACGTACTTTATTGATCCCGAGGGAGATTGGGTTTCGTTACAGTCGCACCAACCAAGAATAGTGTAGAAATATAGCAATATAAAACCATAAATAATTAAATAATAATAAGTAAATTATTCCAAGTGGAAATAAGTCCAGGACCAGCCTATTGGCTCAGGGTGTCTGACACTCCACGGGAGGAGTTGTAAAGTTTGATGGCCACAGGCAGGAATGACTTCCTATGACGCTCAGTGTTGCATCTCGGTGGAATGAGTCTCTGGCTGAATGTACTCCTGTGCCTAACCAGTACATTATGGAGTGGATGGGAGACATTGTCCAAGATGGCATACAACTTGGACAGCATCCTCTTTTCAGCCACCACCGTCAGAGAGTCCAGTTCCACACCCACAACATCACTGGCCTTACGAATAAGTTTATTGATTCTGTTGGTGTCTGCTGCCTGCTGCCCCAGCCTGCTGCCCCAGCACACAACAGCAAACATGATAGCACTGGCCACCACAGACTCGTAGAACATCTGCAGCATCGTCCGGCAGATGTTAAGGGACCTCAGTCTCCTCAGCAAATAGAGATGGCTCTGACACTTCTTGTAGACAGCCTCAGTGTTCTTTGACCAGTCCAGTTTATTGTCCATTCGTATCCCCAGGTACTTGTAATCCTCCACCATGTCCACACTGACCCCTTGGATGGAAACAGGGGTCACCGGTGCCTTAGCCCTCCTTCGATTGGTGGGCTAAACCAAGTGAGGACAGCTGATGGTCTCATGCCCCAGTGAGATAGGGACGTGCCTGTCTGACCATCCAAAGTCAACTCCGGTGGTCTGGGTGGATGAGAGCTACAGAGAGATCCAATGGCCAGGAAGGTGGTTCTACAACACTCTGTGGAGAGCGAAGGGCAAAACAAGGTGCAGAAGATGTCATGGTTATCCACTGCAACCGAGGAAGCCCCCAGTTTGTGACTCTCGTTCGTAGCACTGGACCCAGAATTCCAGATCGAGAGAGTGGAACCGCCCCAGTGCAATGGCTTTTCCATTTAAACACTCTCCCGCACGTCAGACAGGATGAACAACCACCACAACACTAGTGTGCAGAACTTCGCTGAACGTACGACACGTTGAATCCAGAAGTGGATGGGCTACAGCAGCAGATAACCACACCAGTTGCCAAGATAGAGGAATAGACAGAGTGGACAGCCAGCGCCTCTTCCCCAGGGCACCACTGCTCAGTACAAGAGGACATGGCTTTAAGGTAAGGGGAGGGAAGTTCAAGGGGGATATTAGAGGAAGGTTTTTCACTCAGAGAGTGGTTGGTGCGTGGAATGCACTGCCTGAGTCAGTGGTGGAGGCAGATATACTAGTGAAGTTTAAGAGACTACTGGACAGGTATATGAAGGAATTTAAGGTGGGGGGTTATATGGGAGGCAGGGTTTGAGGGTCGGTATAACATTGTGGGCTGAAGGGCCTGTACTGTGCTGTACTGTTCTATGTTCTATACATGGTGTCCACTGAGTGCAGTTCTCAATGATTTAGAGGGCCTGAGGTCACCTACAGGCAGGACTGGGTGGGGTAAGAACTCAGCAGCACGGACAGCAGATGCTGGAGGAACTCGGCAGGTCAGGCAGCGTCCATGGAGGGGATTAAACTGTCAATGTTCTGGGCTGAGACCCTTCACCAGGACTGGGAAGGAAGGGGGAGGAAGCCAGAATGAGGGGGAGGGGGGAATACAAGCTGGCAGGTGATAGGTGAGACCAAGTGAGGGGGCAAGGGGGATAAAATAAGAAGCTGGGAGACGATAGGTGGAAGGGGTAAATGGTTGAAGGAATCTGATTGGGGTGGAGAGTGGACCATGGGAGAAAGGGAAGGAGCAGGAACCAGAGGGAGGTGATGGGCGTGGGTGGGGAAGGGAGGAGTGTGGAGGTGAGAAGGTAACTAGAACGAGGAATGGTAAAATTCAGAAGGGGAAGTGGGAGAAATGTTAGAGAAACCAATGCTCATGGAGGCTACCGGAACGGAATGTGAGGTGTTGCTCCTCCGACCTCAGTGTGACCTCATTCTACCAGCAGAAGACATCATGGATAGACAGATGTGAATGGGAGGGCAAATTGAAATGGGTGACCACCAGGAAATTCCACCTTTGTGGCAGATGGCGTGAAGGTGCTCGATGAACCTACGATCCAGTGCCACCAGTGTAGATGAGGCCACACTGGGAGCCACCGGGTACACAAGATGACCACGACTGACTCGCAAATGAGCTGTCACCTCACCTGGAAGGACTGCTTTTTAATGGCAGATTGGAGGGATGGGGATGGTGGGGGTGATAACTGGTAAAAAGAGGAGAGGAGAATGGGGGATGGGGGGGCAGTAGCAAGAGCTGAGAGTGATGGGTGGATCCGGGTGAGGGAGAGTGATAGGCAGACGGAGGAGGGGAGTACGGGAATAGTGACAGAGACTGGGAGGGGATGGGTGGATCCGGGTGAGGGAGAGTGATAGGCAGACGGAGGAGGGGAGTACGGGAATAGTGACAGAGACTGGGAGGGGATGGGTGGATCCGGGTGAGGGAGAGTGATAGGCAGACGGAGGAGGGGAGTACGGGAATAGTGACAGAGACTGGGAGGGGATGGGTGGATCCGGGTGAGGGAGAGTGATAGGCAGATGGAGGAGGGGATAGTGGGAATATTGACAGAGACTGGGAGGGGATGGGTGGATCCGGGTGAGGGGGAGTGATAGGCAGACGGAGGGGATAGTGGGAATAGTGACAGAGACTGGGAGGGGATGGGTGGATCCGGGTGAGGGGGAGTGATGGTTGGACGGAGGAGGGGAGAGTGGGAATAGTGACAGAGACTGGGAGGGGATGGGTGGATCCGGGTGAGGGGGAGTGATGGATGGACGGAGGAGGGGAGAGTGGGAATAGTGACAGAGACTGGGAGGGGATGGGTGGATCCGGGTGAGGGGGAGTGATGGATGGACGGAGGAGGGGAGAGTGGGAATAGTGACAGAGACTGGGAGGGGATGGGTGGATCCGGGTGAGGGAGAGTGATAGGCAGACGGAGGAGGGGATAGTGGGAATATTGACAGAGACTGGGAGGGGATGGGTGGATCCGGGTGAGGGGGAGTGATAGGCAGACGGAGGGGATAGTGGGAATAGTGACAGAGACTGGGATGCGATGGGTGGATCCGGGTGAGGGGGAGTGATGGATGGACGGAGGAGGGGAGAGTGGGAATGGTGACAGAGGCTGGGAGGTGATGGGTGGATCCGGGTGAGGGGGAGTGATGGATGGACGGAGGAGGGGAGAGTGGGAATAGTGACAGAGGCTGGGAGGTGATGGGTGGAAATGACAACTGGTTGCAGATTGTGGAGTCTGATAGGAGAGGAAGGTGGAGTGTGGATCCAAATAAAGGGAGGTGGGAAACAGTGCCGGGGAGGGGGTAGGGGGTGGTGGGAGCAGGGAGCCAGTGAGCGATGAGCAGATTAGATTAGATTTATTTATATGTAGAGATACCGCACGATAACGGGCCCTTCCAGCCCAACGAGCCCATGCCCTCAGTTACACCCATGCGACTGATTAACCTACTAACCCGTACATCTTTGGACTGTGGGAGGAAACCGGAGCATTTGGAGGAAACCCTCATGGTCACGGGGAGAACGTGCAAACTCCTTACAGACAGTGGTGGGAATCGAACAGGGGTCACTGGTACTGTAAAGTGTTACTCTAACTGCTCTGCTACTGTACCAAATGTGAGGTGTTTCTGCATTCCAGCATCTGCGGTCTCTTGTCTGTCGTAATCAGCAGCAATAAGCAATCAGATTCAGTTTGTGGCATCTTGCTGTGCACAGATTGGCTCTGGTGGCCACCAGTTTATTGGTGCTAGTGCACCTTTAGGAACAAAATGTGATAGCCCTGTCGTCGGAGCCGGGGTCTGGGAGTTGGCGATGGGGGTGGGAGCCTCAGGAAAGCACAGACACGTTCCGCCTGGGAGGACTGATCCCTTTCCGCAGCACGTGATACTCCTGTCCTGGCTGCCGTGATCTGCCACCGCTTTTTGCAACTCGGGCAGTGGAATTCCCTCCTCGCAAACTTCTGATGTCCGGTTTGGCTGCTGGCCAGAGCTCACTCACAGTTCCGTGCCGCAATCCGCTTTCAGATTTCTAGGCTTTTGTACCTTCTCGCCGATGGAGGGGTGGGGGGAGTATGATTGATTGTGTTTTGGTTTACTGCAGTTTTGTGATGTTCTGTGCTGTTGCTAACTTTCATGGCATTCCTGTAAGTTGATACATGGACCTTATGTCAACTTGTACGTGTTCAGAATACTATTTTTTGGACCTGGTAATATTACTTTATGTGTCGTATGTGAAATATGTATTGTGCTTTGCACCTTAATCCCTGAGGAATAATGCTTCATTTAGCTGTATACATGCATACAGTCGAAAGACAATAAACATGATTTAAAACTTGAAATTTTGATACCTTCTGTAGGTACGACTGTGGCAATTACCTCCACTGCAAGAGATCTCTCCGAGGCAATGCTGGCAGCTGGCCACAAGATGGAAGCCTTGAGCCAGAATCACAGAATAGAACATCAAACCATTTATCAGTGTGTACAACAGAATTAACGGCAATATTGAGTGCATTATCTTGGATAGAAGAAAATAATGTCAAAAGGCTGTAATCTGTTCAGACAGTTTGTCTGCATTAATCTCTATCAAATCAAGAAAATCAGAAAGTAGACAGGATATTTTATTGGAGATTCTATGCAAGTTGTATACACCGACCGAAAATGGGGTAGGAGTAAGCTTCCTTTGGGTTCCTGCTCATTGTGGTGTGGAGGGTAATGAAAAAGTAAACATTATTGCTAAACAATCACTCAAATCATCTATAATAGAGGTCCAGATCCCTCTAAGCAAAGCAGAAGTCAAAAGCGTTATAAAAGCACGTATTGAGGAGACATGGCAGAAGCACTGGGATGAGAGTGAAACAGGGAGACAACTGTATAAAATACAAAGGCAAGTCAGATACCAAAGAATCTCAGGTGGGCATAGAAAGATAGAAGTGATCATCAGTCGTTTAAGAATTGGTCACACAAGTCTTAATTACACATTATACAAAATAGGGAAACATCCAACTGGGTTGTGTGAATACTGTAATCAGCCAGAAACAGTCGAACATGTATTGATAAAACGTAAGAAGTATGAAAGAGAAAGAGTGAAGATGATAGCAGCGCTTCAGATAAACAAAAAAACTGCTGTGGGTGTAGAAGACATTTTAGGTGGGAGTTCAAGAGAAATACGGATCTATATCATGGAGTATCTGAAAGACTCTGGTTTATTATATAGAACTTAGGGAATGCAATTCTTTTCATTCCTCCTGTTTATCAAATGATCCACACACTCCAGTCCAGTAGGTGGCGGTAATGCAACTTAAAGCTGGTTTGTCAACCGCCAGAAAACAACACAAGAAGAAGAAGAAGAATCACAGAATCGGCCAGGAATCAAGACCTGTGCTCGAAGTTTATTTGAAGACGGCAGCTCCTGTTCCACCCCCACCCTCCCCTAATTCCCCTGTTTCCCTCTCAGTCCTGATGAAGGGTCCCGGCATGAAACATCAACAGTCCATTTCCTTCTGCAGATGCTGTTTGACCAGCTGAGTTCCTCCAGCATTTTGTGTGTATTGTTCAGGATTTCAAACATCTGCAGAATCTCTTGTTCTGGAGTAATGGAGTGTTCACGGGTTCGGACATCGGATGGTGGAGGGGAAGAAGCTCTTCCTGAATCATTGAGTCAGGGTCTGTTAAAAGTAAAGGGGTTTTACAGAGATTGCGACTTCCGGTCAAATTGCTGCCAGTGATCAACGATTCCTGGGATGACATCTTTCAGATAGCAATTTATAAGAAGATAAGAAATAGGAGTAGGTGTACGCCATCTTAATAACCTTAAAAGGGTTGCACCTTAATAGGTGGGGGACCAGCATTCTGGCAGACAGGTTTGCCACTGCAGCATGGTTGAGTTTAAACTAAGTAGTGGAGGGGAGGGGATGAACTGGAAATATAAAGATGGAGTTAAAGGGAAAATGAAAATAGGAAAAGTTAAAAAGGACAACAGAATCAATGGAGCAGAAATTTCAAGAAGAGATCATACAGTATGGTCAAGTGAAATAGGAATTGATAGGAAAGGTGAGGGGAGTAACGAATTAAAAGTATATATGAATGCACGAAGTATAAGGAATAAAGTAGATGAGCTTGAGGCTCAGTTGGAAATTGGCAAGTACGATGTTGTGGGAATAACAGAGACATGGCTTCAAGTGGACAGGGCCTGGGAAATGAATATTCAAGGGTATACGTCCTATCGAAAGGACAGACTGACTGGCAGAGGGGGTGGGGTGGCTCTGTTGGTGAGGAATGATATTCAGTCCCTTGCGAGGGGGGACATAGAATCTGGGAATGTAGAGTCAGTATGGATAGAACTGAGAAATTCTAAAGGTAGAAAGACCCTAATGGGTGTTATCTACAGGCCCCCAAACAGCAGTCTGGATGTAGGGTGTAAGTTGAATGAAGAGTTAAAATTGGCGTGTCACAAAGGTAATGATACAGTTGTCATGGGGGATTTCAACATGCAGGTAGACTGGGAGAATCAAGATGGTACTGGACCCCAAGAAAGGGAGTTAGTGGAGTGCCTCCGAGATGGATTCTTAGAACAGCTTGTACTGGAGCCTACCCGGGAGAAGGCAATTCTAGATTTTGCGTTGTGCAATGAACCAGATTTGATCAGGGACCTCGAGGTAAAGGAGCCATTAGGAGGTAGTGACCATAATATGGTATGTTTTAACCTACAATTTGAGAAGGAGAAGGGAAAATCAGATGTGTCAGTATTACAGTTGAACAAAGGGAACTATGGAGCTATGAGGGAGGAGCTGGCCAAAGTTCAATGGAACAAAACCCTAGCAGGGAAGACAGTGGAACAACAATGGCAGATATTTCTGGGAATAATGCAGAAGGTGCAGGATCGGTTCATTCCAAAGAGGAAGAAAGATCCTAAGGGGTGTAAGGGGAGGCCGTGGCTGATGAGGGAAGTAAAGGACAGTGTAAAAATAAAAGAGAAGTATAACATAGCAAAGATGAGCAGGAAACCGGAGGACTGGGAAGCTTTTAAAGAGCAACAGAAGATAACATAAAAGGCAATACGCCAAGAAAAAATGAGGTTCGAAGGTAAACTAGCCAAGAATATAAAGGAGGATAGTAAAAGCTTCTTTAGGTATGTGAATAGCAAAAAAATAGTTAAGACCAAAATTGGGCCATTGAAGACAGAAACGGGTGAATTTATTATGGGGAACAAGGAAATGGCAGATGAGTTGAACAGTTACTTTGGACCTGTCTTCACTAGGGAAGACACAAACGATCTCCCAGATGTAATAGTGGCCAAAGGAACTAGGGTAATGGATGAACTGAAGGAAATTTATATTAGGCAAGAAACGGTGTTGGATAGACTGTTGAGTCTGAAGGCTGATAAGTCCCCGGGACCTGATGGTCTGCATCCCAGGGTACTTAAAGAGGTGGCTCTAGAAATCGTGGATGCATTGGTAATCATTTTCCAATGTTCTATAGATTCAGGAACAGTTCCTGAGGATTGGAGGGTGGCTAATGTTGTCCCACTTTTCAAGAAAGGAGGGAGAGAGAAAACAGGGAATTATAGACCAGTTAGCCTGACGTTAGTGGTAGGAAAAATGCTGGCATCAATTATAAAAGAGGAAATTACAACACATTTTGATAGCAGTAGATGGATCAGTCCAAGTCAGCATGGATTTATGAAGGGAAAATCATGCTTGACTAATCTTCTGGAATTTTTTGAGTATATAACTATGAAAATGGACAAGGGAGAGCCAGTGGATGTAGTGTACCTGGACTTTCAGAAAGCCTTTCGGAATGGCAGGCTGTGACCAGTGGGGTACTGCAAGGTTCGGTGCTGGGACCGCAGCTGTTTACAATATACATTAATGATTTAGATGAAGAGATTAAAAGTAACATTAGCAAATTTGCTGATGACACAAAGCTGGGTGGCAGTGTGAAATGTCAGGCGGATGTTATGAGAATGCAGGGTGACTTGGACAGGCTAGGTGAGTGGGCGAATGTAAGGCAGATGCAGTTTAATGTGGATAAATATGAGGTTATTCACTTTGGTGGCAAGAACAGGAAGGCAGATTACTATCTAAATGGAGTCAAGTTAGGAAAAGGGGAAGTACAATGAGATCTAGGTGTTCTTGTACATCAGTCAATGAAAGTAAGCATGCAGGTACAGCAGGCAGTGAAGAAAGCTAATGGCATGCTGGCCTTTATAAGAGGAATTGAGTATAGGAGTAAAGAGGTCCTTTTGCAGCTGTACAGGGCCCTGGTGAGACCCCACCTGGAGTATTGTGTGCAGTTTTGGTCTCCAAATTTGAGGAAGGACATTCTTGCTATTGAGGGAGTGCAGCGTAGGTTCACAAGGTTAATTTCCGGAATGGCAGTACTGTCATATGTTGAAAGATTGGAGCGACTGGGCTTGTATACACCGGAATTTAGAAGAATGAGAGGGGATCTGATTGAGACATATAAGATTATTAAGGGATTAGACATGCTGGAGGCAGGAAGCATGTTCCCGCTGATGGGTGAGTCCAGAACTAGAGGCCACAGTTTAAGAATAAGGGGTAGGCCATTTAGAACAGAGATGCGGAAAAACCTTTTCACCCAGAGAGTGGTGGATATGTGGAATGCTCTGCCCCAGAAGGCAGTGGAGGCCAAGTCTCTGGATGCATTCAAGAGAGAGTTAGATAGAGCTCTTATAGATAGCGGGGTCAAGGGATATGGGGAGAGGGCAGGAATGGGGTACTGATTGTGTATGATCAGCCATGATCACAGTGAATGGCGGTGCTGGCTAGAAGGGCCGAATGGCCTACTCCTGCACCTACTGTCTATTATCCGGCCCATTGAGCCTGCTCTGCCATTCAATAAGATCATGGCTGATCTGGCCATGGACTTATCTCCACCTACCTGCCTTTTCCCCATAACCCTTAATTCCCCTACTATGCAAAATCTATCCAACCTTGTCTTAAATATATTTACTGAGGTAGCCTCCACTGCTTCAATGGGCAGAGAATTCCACAGATTCACCACTCTCTGGGAAAAGCAGTTCCTCCTAATCTCCATCTTAAATCTACTCCCCCAAATCTTGGTGCTTTGTCCCCTAGTTCTAGTCTCACCTATCAGTGGAAACAACCTTCCTGCCTCTATCTTATCTATCACTTTCATAATTTTATATGTTTCTATAAGATCTCCTCTCATTCTTCTGAATTCCAGCAAATACAGTCCCAGGTGACTCAATCTCTCCTCATAATTTAACCCCCTCATCCCTGGAATCAAACTGGTGAACCTCCTCTGCACTGCCTCCAAAGCCAATATATCCTTCCTTAAGTAAAGAGACCAGAACTGCACACAGTACTCCAGGTGCAGCCTCACCAGTACCCTGTATAGTTGCAACATAACCTCCCTGTTCTTAAATTTAATCCCTCTAGCAATAAAGGCCAACATTCCATTTGCCTTCTTGATAGCCTGCTGCACCTGCAAACCAACTTTTTGCAATTCATGCACAAACACTCCCAAGTCCCTCTGCACAGCAGCATGCTGCAATTTCTCAGCATTTAAATAATAATCTGATCTTCCATTTTTCCTCCCAAAGTGGATGACCTTATATTTGCCAACATTGTACTCCATCTGCCAGACCCTTGCCCACTCACTTAATCTATCTATATCCCTCTGCAGACTCTGTATCCTTGGCACAATTTGCTTTTCCTCTCAATTTAGTATCATCAGCAAACTTAGGTACTCTACACTTGGTCTCTGCAATTATTTCACCTTTTCTATGCCATCTGCTTGTCCTGTTTGTCTTGCTTGTGTTACAGAACCTGTTTGCACAGGTCAGAGGCCACTCTATACAGAAGGACTGAGTTTGTGTTGTAGCTCTGCCAAGATGTTTCCAGTATTCTGAGATTTATGTGATTATTGGTTTCCTTCATTTGTGGGTGACTGGTGGGTGGGTGATCTGTTAATATTTTGTGTGTGGAGGTAGGGGGTTTGAGGAGCTTTGATGCTACTGTCGCTGTTATTTCCTGTGAGTGAGGTCAAGGATTGTTATTGTCAGTATTTCCTGTGAGTGAGGGGTCAGGGAGTGTTATTGTTGCTGTTTTTTTGCTGCAGGGGGCGATTTGGGGGTCCACAAGTTTCATTCCTTTTCCTTTTGTGCTGGGGAGTGGAGTTAATGACTTTTCTTTTATCAACTCCCATGGTCTTTCTATATTTAATGGCCATCTGGAGAAGACAAATATCAGAGTTGTATTGTACGTACATACTTTGACAATAAACAGAACCTTTGAAAACAACAAAACATAGAGTGAAATATGTCATTTGTGTCAATGACCTACACCATCCAGTGATCGCATTGCCGACTCTAACCCAAAGGTCTTTGGACTGTGGGAGGAAACCCACGTGGTCACGGGAAGAATGCAAAAACTCCTCACAGACAGCGGTGGAAATTGAACCCCGATCGCCAGTGCTGTAAGCATTATGTTGACTGTTACGATACCGAGCCACCCCTGGGGTTCTTCATGCTCTTGTACCTCCTCCCTAATGGGAGTAACACAACAAGGGTGTGTATTTGATGCTGAGGATCCTTAGAGAGTGTTGCCACCTTCTTGGGGTACGATTAGTCAACCCACCCCGGGCCACACACCATCCAGACACTGGCCCACAATTGCACTTTCTCTGTGGATTCTCAACTCCCACTCCATATTTACAGGGTGGTCCTGCACTGGATGCCAGATTATCAGACTGGCTCGCACCTGAGGAGAGGGGACCAGAGTTTGCCTCGTTCACCCACTCATTTGCATCCTCAGCATCACCTACGGAAGGGATACCTACATCACCTACATATGACCAGGATTGGGCCATTTGGCCCATCGAGTCTGCGCTGCCATTCCATCATGGCTAAATATTATCCCACTTAACCCCGTTCTCCTGCCTTCTCCCGTCACCTTTGACACCCCGACTAATCAACCTCTGCTTTGCCTGTGGCAATGAATTCCACAGATTTGCCAACTCTGACCAACGAAGTTCCTCCTAATCTCTGTTTTAAAGGGACAGCCCTCTAATCCAAGGCTGTACCTGTGATAGGCTCCTCCACTATCAGAAATATCCTCTCCACTTCCACTCTATCTAGCACTTTCAATATTCTACATGTTTCAGTGAGGTCCCTCTCATTCTTCTTAAGTCCAGTGACTACAGGCCCAAAGACATCAAACACTCCTCGTATTCAGAGAAGAGACACTAGAATGATTCCGGGAATGAGAGGGTTAACATACGAGGAACCTTTGACCGCTTTTGGACTGTACTCCTTGGAGTTTAGAAGAATGAGGGGGGACCTCATAGAAACATTTCAAATGTTGAAAGGCATGGACAGAGTGGATGTGGCAAAGTTGTTTCCCATGGTGAGGGAGTCTAGTATGAGAGGACATGACTTGAGGATTGCAGGGCGCCCATTCAGAACAGAGATGCAAAAAAAAATGTTTAGTCAGAGGGTGGTGAATCTATGGAATTTGTTGCCACGGGTGGCAGTGGAGGCCAAGTCATTGGGTGTATTTAAGGCAGAGATTGATAGGTATCTGAGTAGTCAGGGCATCAAAGGTTATGGTGAGAAGGCGGGGGAATGGGACTAAAGGGGAGATTGGATCAGCTCAGGATGAAATGGAGGAGCAGACTCGATGGGCCAAATGGCCGACTTCTGCTCCTTTGTCTTATGGTCTATATTAACACGTTAATTCCCGGATCATTCTCATGAATGCCCTCTGGACTGTCTCCAATGCCAGCACATCTTTTCTTATGTTTGCCATGTAATTTGTCAACGGGCTGTGGGACTTCGCTCTGCGTGGAAAGATGGCTCCTGTTTTAGGCCAGGCTTGGGTACAAGTTTCCAGTGCATTACCTTGGAGTCAGAGATACAGGGCGATAGTGTAATGAGCTCTTCGGGCCAGTGCGGGGCGCCGGAGAGCATTGGGCGCCGAGGTTTTCAGAGCACCTCAATGGTTAATTATTGTTTAACGAGAGTCATTAATCATTTAGATTTCCCTGTGTTTTTCTTGCGTGACTCACTCTTTGTAAAGCAGTCTCCTGGTGCTTTTTGTGTAAACTTGTTGCCGTTTATTTTGAAAGGCTCGGTGATTTTATGCCTCTTGTATTATTTAAGCGGACCGCTAACCGCAGGGTCCTAGTTTTGAGAATGGTGTATCTCATGGTGTGTTCAGCTGAGCCTCCCACGTTCTGTTGGAATTCTTGTGAATAAACTTTGGTTGCCTTCTCTACATTGGTCTGTCTTTCCTCGGCACTTGGGTTCCGACTGTACAAGTACAGCAGGCCCTTCAGCCCATCCAGTCCATACTGACCACAATGCCAACTCAGCTCGTCCCAGATTCCTGTGGACAGCCACATCTCTCCGAGCCCGAACACTCCACGTACCTGTCCAAGTGCTTCTGAAAAGGTGGCTCTCCCTCGACCACCTCCTCAGGCAGCTCGTTCGGCACACTCACCACTGCCTGTGTGGAAAAAAAAACTCCCCCCAGGTCCCTTTTCAATTTTCCCCTCTCACTCTAAACCCACACCCCTCAGTTTTGGACTCCCCCCCCCCCACACTGAGGATAAATCTGTGCACAAACACCTCTATAAGAATGTTTCTCATTCTCCTCTGTACCACAAGATGTAGGCGCACAATCAGGCCATTCGGCCCATCCGGTCTGCTCCGCCATTCCGTCATGGCTGATTTATTATCCCTCTCAGCCTTCTCCCCATAACCTTTGACTCTCTTCCCCATCAGCCTCCCCTTTAATACGCCCAGTGTCACGGCCTCCACAGCCGCCCGTGGCAAAGGATTCCACGGACTCACCACTTTCTGGCTACGCATCGGTGGACTCTCCATTAAGTCCCCCCAGATTCCACACACAACCCACAGTGGGCAGCTAACCCACCGACTCGCGCGTCGCGGAACGTGGGGGGGAACACGCGCAGTCACTGGGGGCCGTGCAAACTCCGCACAGACAGGCAGGTTAGGATCGGAGCCGGCTCTCTGGAAGCGTGAGGTCGCGGCTCTGCCCGCGGGGGGGAGCCGGGATCTCGCCGCTCTTTAAATGGAAATCTGTACAACATCCCGAGCGAGTTGTCGACTCGCTTCGTGTTTGAGCCGGTGCCCGCGTTCAGCTTCCCCCGCTTCTTCAAGCAGTTGGTGCGAGAGCTATGGCTCGCCGCCCAGAATCTGACTCCCTACGCGGCAGCGATCGCAGCCGCCCGCTGGAGCTGCCAGCACTGACACTGTGGCGATGTGCCTCCCTCGCCTCCTCACCCCGCATTCTGGCAACACGTCCTGGCTTGCGAAATTCGCCAGCTTTGGCACTCTCGGCTCCCCGGAGCGCAGATCTCTGATGAGCTCAGGAAACCATGCAGAGCCTGTAAAACGCAAAACTCTGCAGAGAAGGTTTGTCGAGTCTTTGGAACGCAGGACTGTGGGGCGCAGGTCTTTAGAACGCAGGACTGTGGGGCTCTGGTCTTTGGAACGCAGGACTGTGGGGCTCTGGTCTTTGGAACGCAGGACTGTGGGGCTCTGGTCTTTAGAACGCAGGACTGTGGGGCGCAGGTCTTTGGAACGCAGGACTGTGGGGCTCTGGTCTTTGGAACGCAGGACTGTGGGGCTCTGGTCTTTAGAACGCAGGACTGTGGGGCGCAGGTCTTTAGAACGCAGGACTGTGGGGCTCTGGTCTTTGGAACGCAGGACTGTGGGGCTCTGGTCTTTGGAACGCAGGACTGTGGGGCGCAGGTCTTTGGAACGCAGGACTGTGGGGCTCAGGTCTTTGGAACGCGGGACTGTGGGGCTCTGGTCTTTGGAACGCAGGACTGTGGAGCTCTGGTCTTTAGAACGCAGGACTGTGGGGCTCTGGTCTTTGGAACGCAGGACTGTGGGGCTCTGGTCTTTGGAACGCGGGACTGTGGGGCTCTGGTCTTTGGAACGCGGGACTGTGGGGCTCTGGTCTTTGGAACGCAGGACTGTGGGGCTCTGGTCTTTGGAACGCAGGACTGTGGGGCGCTGGTCTTTGGAACGCAGGACTGTGGGGCTCTGGTCTTTGGAACGCAGGACTGTGGGGCTCTGGTCTTTGGAACGCAGGACTGTGGGGCGCAGGTCTTTGGAACGCAGGACTGTGGGGCTCTGGTCTTTGGAACGCAGGACTGTGGGGCTCTGGTCTTTGGAACGCAGGACTGTGGGGCGCAGGTCTTTGGAACGCAGGACTGTGGGGCTCAGGTCTTTGGAACGCAGGACTGTGGGGCTCTGGTCTTTGGAACGCAGGACTGTGGGGCTCTGGTCTTTGGAACGCAGGACTGTGAGGCGCTGGTCTTTGGAACGCAGGACTGTGGGGCGCTGGTCTTTGGAACGCAGGACTGTGGGGCTCTGGTCTTTGGAACGCAGGACTGTGGGGCGCAGGTCTTTGGAACGCAGGACTGTGGGGCGCTGGTCTTTAGAACGCAGGACTGTGGGGCGCTGGTCTTTGGAACGCAGGACTGTGGGGCGCAGGTCTTTGGAACGCAGGACTGTGGGGCTCTGGTCTTTAGAACGCAGGACTGTGGGGCGCTGGTCTTTGGAACGCAGGACTGTGGGGCACAGCGTTAGGAGCCTGGAGAACTCTTGGATGCAGGGTATATCTTGCCACGCAATCTCCCCTGAACCAAGATCAGACCTGAACTAACCCCCTACAAACTCGCACAGCAACCTAATTTTGATTCCCCACTGAATCATGAGAGCCGACGGGTAGTGGAATGGCATCCGGACTTTGAGACCAGTTGGTCCCGGTTCGAATCCGGCCGGCTCCTTTCAACGCTTTCCATCTGTGCTGGGTTGGGCGTCGAGTTAGTAACTCGTAAGAAAAAAAAACAGACTAAATACTAAAGAATCGGCAAGGTTGCCGCGCGACGTGCCACGAGGCGCGGAGAGGCATATATCCTCAGTGTCCACTTTACTTGATAGTGTCTGTACTGAATAAGGAGGCCCGTCCGCTTCAAGGTTTGACAAGTACGGTCAGAGATGCTCTTCTGCACACCACTGTGGTAACGTGTGGTTATGTGAGTTACTGTCACCTTCCTGTCAGCTTGAACCAGTCTGGCCATTCTCCTCCGACCTCCCTCATTAACAAGGCATTTTCACCCACAGAACTGCCGCTCACTGGATGGTTTTTTTTGTTTTTCACACCATTCTCTGTAAACTCTTGAGACTGTTGTGCGTGAGAATCCCAGGACATCAGCAGATTCTGTGATACTCAAACCACCCCGTCTGGCACCAACAATCATTCCACAGTCAAAGTCACTTGGGTCACATTTCTTCCCCATTCTGATGTTTGGTCTGAGCATCATCTGAACCTCTTGACCGTGTCTGCATGCTTTTATACATTGAGTAGCTGCCACGTGATTGGCTGAATAGATATTTGTATTAATGAGCAGGTGTACCTAATAAAGTGGCCAATATAAAGTGCATAGGGCCAGAATCTTTTACCCAGGATGGAAATGCAGCTTTAAACTAATTAGGTGGGAGAGAAGTTTAAAGAAGATTTTAAAGTTAAGTTTTTACACCGAGAATGGTAGGTGTCTTGAATGTGCTCCCACAAACTGACACGATAGCAACAGTGACAAGGCAATGAATCAGGTGCATGCACAGACAGGGAGAGGTGGGATTAAGAGTGGGGGGTCTCACATATCAAAAGGGCTAGATAGAATGGATGTGGTGGGGATGTTTCCTATAGAGGGAGAGTCTAGGATCAGAGTGCACAGCTGCAGAATACAAAAACATCCCTTTAGAACAGAGGTGAATTGGAATTTCTTTAGCCAGAGGGCAGTGAATCTGTGGAAGCCGAGACACTGAGTATATTTAAAGTGGAAATTGGTTACTTTTTGTTTTTCACAAGATTCTCTGTAAACTCCAGATTCTGTTGTGTTTGAAAATTCCAGGAGATCAACAATTTCTGAGATACTCAAACCACCCCATCTGGCACCAAAAGTCATTCCACAGTCACAGTGGAAGTTGATAGATTCTTGATTATTAAGGGTGTCAAAGGTTATAGGGAGAAGAGAGGAGGATAGATTTGAAACGGATAGTAAGTCAGCCATGATGGAAAACACGAAGCAGACTTGATGGGCCGATTGGCTTAAATCTGCTCCTATGTCTTATGGCCTTATGGTCTAGATGTCATGTGCAGGCAGATGGAATTATTGGATTGGCTTTGTGGTGAATATAGTCACAGTGGGCGGAAGGGTCTGCTCCTTTGCTCTACTCTTTCATCTTCTATCTATTACGTCCACAGATCCCTCGAAGTTGCTGAGCAAGTTGACGGGGGGTTAGGAAAGCAAATGATATATTGGCATTCCTCACTCGGAAGATTGAATTCAAGAGCTGTGATCTCATGTTGCAGCTCTATAAAACCCTGGATAAACCACACTTGGAATATTGTACTTGATTCTGGTTGCCTCATTGTAGGAAGGATGTGGAGGCTTTAGAGGGTTGCAGAAGAGATTTACAGGATGCTGCCTGGATCACAGGGCATGTCTTATGAGGAAAGATTGAGTGAGCTTGGGTTTTTCTCTTTGGAGGGAAGGAGGATGAAGGGTGACTTGATGATAAGAGGCATTGATCCAGTGGAGAGCCAAAGTCCTTTTTTGCCAGGGAGGAAATGGCTAATAAGAGAGGGCATGAATTTAAGGTGATTGGAGGAGAGTATAGGGGGGATGTCGGAGTTTTCTTTTCACTCAGAGTGTGGTGAGTGTGTGGAACGTCCAGCCAGGGGTGGTGGTAAAGGCAGTATTTAACAGGTTCTTAGATATGCACATGGATGATAGAAACATGGAGGGTTATGTGGGAAGGAAGGATTAGATTGACCTTAAAATAAGTTAAATGGTCAGCACAACATTGTGGGCCGAAGGGCCTGTACTGAGCTGTTCTGTGTTCTATGTTCTATTGCAAGTCACAAAGAACCAATCTGGTGAATATGTTCTGGGATCCATCCACAGCAAGTACATCTTCCTTAAGTAAGGAGAAGCCTGAGATCAATAACAAAATCCGAAGCCTAAAGGTCAAAGACCAAAGTTGCTGAGGCCCGATAGCCGAAGTCCTGGGTCTGCGAGTCCACAAGTCCACTAGGGAATCTGGAGACCTGATATCTGCGAGTCCATGAGTCCAGTGGTGGCTGGAGGCCCAGACGTGACCTGCCCCAGGATGGGAGGTCTGCCTGTCTGTGTGAGTGAGTGGGCGGGAGTAAAGGGCCTTGCTTTGCTCTTGTGGTTCTATTGCTGTTATGGTTGGGTTGTTGTTGCTTGTGTTCTGCTGAGCACCATAGGCACGTTCTGTTGTTGCTGGAGTGTGTGTGGATTTCTCCCGGCACTGCCTTAGGTTTTGTTGGTTGTTAACATAAACAACGCATTTCACTGTATGTTTCAATGTACATGTGATAAATAAATGACTCTGAATCTGGGACTAAACCTGTGCAGAGTGCAGCAGGCTTGGGTTCACCAAGGCTTTCAATAACTGCAGAATCATATCTCTCTGCCTGCATTCAGCCCTTCTCATAATAAAGGCGATCAGACCATTTATCATCCTAATTACTTCATCCACTTGCCAAATGACATTCTGTCAGTTTTAATGCAGTTCCAGAGTTTATTTCTGCACCCTCTTTCAGTGCTTTTCTTTTTAAAAACCTCTTCTCTTGTCAGGTTGTCAAAACACTCTCTTTGCATTGGCTCGCTCTCTATATCACAGAATCAGAAGAGCGTTTTACATCACCGGCATATGTTGCAAAATTTGTTGCTAAGCGGCGGCAGTACTTAATAATAAAAGCTATAAATTTCAATAAGAAGAATATATAGATAAGTTGTGCAAAAATAAGTAGAAAAAATAAAACTGAGGCAGAGTGCATGAGTTAAATGTCCATTCAGAAATTGGGTGATGGAGGGTAAGAAGCTGTTCCTGAGATGTTGAGAGTGTGTCTTCAGGCTCTTGTACCTTGTTCACTGATGGTAGCAATGAGAAGAAGGCATGTCCTGGGTAATGGGGGTTTTTAATGACAGACAAGGCATCGTCTTTTGAAGGTGTCCTCGATGCTGGGGAGGTGAGTGCCCATGATGGAGCTGGCTGAGTTCACAACTTTCTGCAGCCTTTTCCGATCCTGAGTAGTGGCCCCTCCACAACAATCAGTGATAAAACCAGTTGGAATGCTCTCCATGGTACATCTGTAGAAATTTGTGAGAGCTCCACCCTCATCTGTCCCCAAGGCTCTGACCAACTTTGCTTCCCTGTAGTGTGAATGGGATGCGGGTGAGGAAGGGGGTGGTGAGGTGATAATTTGGGAGGTAGGGTGGTGTAGGTAGATCATACAATAACTGGTAATTGGAATATAGCAAATTGATTCCCCCTCCCCATTTACAATCCCTTTATTGCCCGCTAAATCTCCCATCTCTATTATCTCCTGGAGGCCTTCACTCTCTATAGTATTGGCACATTGTTGCCCAATCATTCAGTCATACCAATCGACCCATTGTTGGTGACTATGTCCATGACAGCATGGGATCTCAGCTCTGGAATTTCTGTACATCCACACCTAAGTCTTTTCTCCCACTCCCCCCACCCTAACACTTTCCCTCCTTCACATCTAACCAGCCTCTGGGACTGGAGCACATCACAGAATCACTTTTGTTTTATAATTCTGCTCGAACTCTCAGGTCTTCTTCCGCTGGTCTCTTGAATTTAAATGATCTCCCTCAAAAGGTAGGTCAGCTTTTTTGAACCATGCTCCGAAACTGTGGAATTCAATCCCTAAAACTGTAAGGGGCACAGAATCAGTTGACACTTTTAAAAGCCAGTTGAAAACTTATTTATTTAACCTTTGCTCATAACCAACATATTTTAGGTTTTTATTTTCATCTTTTTAAAAAATTTTATTTTCATATTTGCAATTTATCTCGTAGCGAAGTACTTTGAGCTACATCGTCTGTATGAAAAGTGTTTGATAAGTAAGTTTTATTGTTATTATAAACCTCTGTAAGGTTCATGTTCAAAGTCCAGCAAGGTGGACAGATAATGAAGGACATTTGCAGTCTAGGTCTCCACTCGGCATCAAAGGCCAGTGACCAGGAGCCCATGTGAGCAGGAAGCACAAGGGCTGTCAGTTGGCATGGTCAGAGTTCAAGCCTGGAGTTTGGAGTCCCACCATCAGATAGTCCAGGAATCAATACCAAAGATCGGAGACCAAAGATCGATGAGAAGCCCGGAAGTCGAAAGCCAATGGCCAAAGCTTGGAGGCTAGAAGCTGACAGACTGTCCTGGAGCTGGAGAACTGTCTGTGTGGGAGGGAGGGAGGAACGGGGCTTGTCTCATTATTGTTGTTTTGTTGCTCGTTGTGGTCTGTGTTGTTTGGCCAAGCACGGTGGGCGTGCTATCTTGGCGCCAAAACTTGTGGTGACACTTGCAGACTGCCCTGAGCACATTTGTTAACACAAAAGACACATTTCTCTGTGTTTTGATGTATATGTGATAAATAATTCTGAAATCTGAAGGTCCATTTTCACTTACCTGCCCTTCCCTTGGCCCAATTAGTTGTTCTTGATCCTATTAGGTTAAAATTCCTCTTCACTGATCACTCTGCTTTTTGATTGTAAGGAAGGCAAATGCAATGTTAGTATTTATTTTGAAAGGACTAGAATATAAAAGTAAGGATGTAATGCTTAGGTTTTATACGGCATTGGTCAGACTATGCTGGGAGTATTGTGAGCAGTTTTGGGCCGCTTATCTAAGAAAGGATGCGCTGGCATTGGAGAGGGTCCAGAGGAGGTTCATGAGAATGATCCCAGGAGAGAAAGGGTTAATGTATGAGGAGCTTTGATGGCTCTCAGCCTGTACTCGCTGGAGTTTAAAAGAATGGGGGGGGGGGTGAAATCTCATAGAATTTACCGAATATTGTAAGGCCAAGATAGATGTGGAGAGGATGTTTCCATATAGGGGAGTCTAGGACCAGAGAGCACAATCCCAGAATAGAGGGACATCCCTTTAAACTAGAGATGAGGAAGAATTTTTATAGCCAGAGGAAGGTGTTGAGAGGGATAATAAATCAGCCATGATGGAATGGCGGAGCAGACTCGATGGGCTCAATGATCTGATTCTGCTCCTATGATTTGAGCGATTAATTGTCTGGATATTCATAAGGAGTTGGAATTCAGCAATAGAAGTGGGGGAATTTAATTAAATTCAAGTATATTAATCATATTAGAGAATCTTGAGTTAAAACCTGGTAATGACCATCAAATCACCAGCTGTCAAAAGCAACCTGATTAAGTGGGGGGATCTCGTATGCATTCCGTGGCCAATTTATTAGGCATAGGGGTGGAATCCAATCTGTAGTCCTTTCACATTAAGGTTTGATGTCCTGTCCATTCAGATGCCACTGTTGTAATGTGTGGCTATTTCAGTTACTGTCGACTTCCTGTCAGCTTGAACCAGTCTGGCCATTCTCTTCTGACCCCTCTCATAAACAAGGCATTTTCACCCACAGAACTGATGCTCAGTGGATTTTTTGTTTTGTTTTCCGCATTATTCTCTGTAAATCTGGAGACTGCTGTGTATGAAAATCCAGGAGATCAGCGGTTTCTGAGATACTCAGACCAGATATCTTTCCTCAGTTTAAGTCACTTAGATCACATTTCTCCCCCGTTCTGATGTTTAGTCTGAACAACAACTGAACCTCTTGACCATGTCTGTGTGCTTTTATGCATTGAGTTGCTGCCACACGATTGGCTGATTAGATATTTACATTGACGAGCAGGTGTATAGGTGTGTCTGATAAAATGGCCACTGAGTGTACATCCCCTCAGTGTAGACATTGTTCCAGAGCCACCACTTAGCCGATGACTTTATCCAAGAGTTGTGGGCCTGACCTCACTGCAGTGCACGATGGATTGATCTGTATGGATGTTATAATGAGACAAGTTTTCCACCATTTGTGTAGCAATAATAAACCAATTCCAATTTCAAGATCCAACCACATCACCTGAGGTAGTAAATATTCAGGGGAACATTCAAAAGAGATACTTTGAAGGATGTTAAACACTGGAGATTCTGCAGATGCTGGAAATCCAGAGCAACACACACAGAATGCTGGAGGAACTCAGCAGGTTTGTGGAAATGAGTAAACAGTCAGTGTTTCAGGCCTGAGAAGGAAGGGAGGAGTGGCTCTTCTTCTGCCCTTGGCCTTCTTCCACCTCCTTTTCCAGTCCTGATGAAGAGTCTGCGTCTGAAACGTCGACTGTTTATTTCCCTTCATAGATGCTACCTGACCTGCTGAGTTCCTCCAGCATTTTGTCTGCAGGAGTCAAGTCAAGTCAAATCACTTTTTATTGTCATTTTGACCATAACTGCTGGTACAGTACACAGTAGAAACGAGACAACGTTTTTCAGAACCATGGTGTTACATGACACAGTACAAAAACTAGACTGAACTATGTAAAAACAACACAGAAAAAACTACTCTAGACTGCAGACCTGCCCAGGACTGTATAAAATGCATGAAACAGTGCAGGCATTACAATACATAATAAACAAGACAATAGGCACAGTAGAGGGCAGTAAGTTGGTGTCAGTCCAGGCTCTGGGTATTGAGGAGTCTGATAGTTTGGGGGAAGAGACTGTTACATAGTCTGGTCATGAGAGCCCAAATGCTTTGGAGCCTTTTCCCAGACGGCAGGAGGAAGAAGAGATTGTATGAGAGGTGCTTATGGTCCTTCATAATGCTGTTTGCTTTGCAGATGCAGCGTGTGGTGTAAATGTAATGGCAGGAAGAGAGATCCCGATGATCTTCTCAGCTGACCTCACTATCCACTGCAGGGTCTTGCGATCCCAGATGGTGCAATTTCTGAACCAGGCAGTGATGCAGCTGCTCAGGATGCTCTCAATACAACTCCTGTAGAATGTGATGAGGATGGGGAGTGGGAGATGGACTTTACTCAGCCTTCGCAGAAAGTAGAGATGCTGCTGGGCTTTCTTTGCTATGAAGCTGGTGTTGAGGGACCAGGTAAGATTTTCCGCCAGATGAACACCAAGAAATTTGGTGCTCTTAATCTCTACTGAGGAGCCGTCAATGTTCAGTGGAGAATAGTCGCTCCATGCCCTCCTGAAGTCAACAGCCATCTCTTTTGTTTTGTTCACATTCAGAGACAGGTTGTTGGCTCTGCACCAGTCCGTTAGCTGCTGCACCTCCTCTCTGTAAGCTGACTCATCGTTCTTGCTGATGAGACCCACCACGGTTGTGTCATCGGCGAACTTGATGATGTGGTTTGAGCTGTGTGTTGCAGCACAGTCGTGGGTCAGCAGAGTGAACAGCAGTGGACTGAGCACACAGCCCTTGGGGGCCGCCGTGCTCAGTGTGATGGTGTTGGAGATGCTGCTCCCGATCCGGACTGACTGAGGTCTCCCAGTCAGGAAGTCTAGGATCCAGTTGCAGAGGGAGGTGTTCAGGCCCAGTAGGTTCAGCTTTCCGATCAGTTTCTGAGGGATGATTGTGTTGAATGCTGAACTGAAGTCTATGAACAGCATCCAAACGTATGTGTCTTTTTTGTCCAGGTGGGTTAGGGCCAGGTGGAGGGTGATGGCAATGGCGTCATCTGTTGAGCGTTGGGACGTTTGACCTTTGAAGGACATGAGCAGCATATTCAGAGAGAAATTAAATGTGAATCAAGGAGGAAGGTTTAGGAAGGTGAGGAGATACCAACATACATAGCGTCACGGAGAGATACAGCATAGAAGCTGACCCTCCAGGCCACCAAATTTATGTTAACCCAACAGCCACCCTTTTACGCTAATTCTAATTCTGTATAATCTCATCCAATTATGGATTGACTAGTCAGGGAAAACGTCTGACTGGAGAGCTCATCTAGTAAAGCTCTATGGGGTAGAACTGAGGAATAAGAAAGGTATGACCATGTTAATGAGATTATATTATTGATCACTCAACAGTCCATGAGATTTAGAGAAACAAGTTTGAGAGATCACAGACTGTTGTAAGAAACATAAGATTGTGATAGTAGGTGATCTTAATTTTCCACATTTTGACTGAAACTCTCACACTGTGAAAGGGCTGAATGGGAAAGTGTTTATAGAATGTGTTCAGGAACATTTCCTTAAGCGTTACACAGAAGTCTCAACTAGAAAGAGAGTAATATTACATCTCCTAATGGGGAATGAGACAGTGTAGGTGACAGAAGTGTGTGTAGGGGAACACTCTATCTAGTGATCAGTTTTAAGGTAATTATGGAAAGGGATAGGTCTGATCTATGGGTTGAGATTGTAACTTGGAGAAAGGCCAATGTTGATGGCATTAGAAAGGATCTGGCAAGTGTGGATTGGAACAGACCTTTTTCTGGAAAAGGCAAACTTGGTAAATGAGAAGTCTTCAAAAGTGAAATTTTGAGAGTACAGAGTTTGTATGGTCCTATCAGAATAAAAGGCAAGGATAACAGGTTTAGGGAACCTTGGTTTTCAAGAGATATTGAGGCCTTGGTTAAGAAAAAGAAGGAGGTGTACAGCAGGTTTAGGCAGGTAGGAACAAATGAGACACTCGAGGAGTATAAGAAATAAAACAGGAAACTTAAGAAAGAAATCATGAGTGCTAAAAGAAGACCTGTTCTAGAAGCATTTATTCTAGCAGGCAAAGGGAATGTGAATTCAAAGGCTTCTACTGATATGTTAAGAGCAAAAGGATTGCAAGGGTAAAAATTGGTCCTCTGGAAGATCAGAACAGTAATCCATGCATGGAGCCAAAAGAGATGGTTGGGGGGGGGGGGGGCAATTGGTCTGGGTGCAGGTCGATGGCACTAGGCAGCTCAATGGTTTGGCACAGACTAGATGGGCCAAAGGGCGCGTTTCTGTGCTGTAGTATTATTTGACTCTATAACCAAATTGAGAATCCTAACCTCTTTCATTCTCCCCACATTCCTGTCAGCTTCCCCCACATGCTATCACTCACCCACATGAAGGCAATTGATCTCCTGACCCATATGCCTTTTGGATGTGGGAGGGAATGGGAGTACCAGGAGGAAAAAGGCCACAGGGTGGAGGTGCAACCTCATCAGAGCCAATGTCGGTGGTCAGGATTGAACCTGCATCTCTGGAGCTGTGAATCTGTTGGCCTGCTGCTGTGCCTCTGAAATCCATGTTCCCTGGTGTTCTGTCTATTTCTGATGTAAACCCGGCAACAGTGAGAGCCTACTGCCTAGAGAATTTCATCCAGAGGTGAATGGCATGGCCTGCTAGGGTTCCTGTCTCTTGGGAATGAGTGATAATGTAGTCAAGAATGAGGCAGGCAAGGAATCACTGAAAGAAAGGGTGTGCTAATCTCCTGACTGTGGCAGTGGTCTGGACTGAGAAACATCTGAATCTTATCAAAGGAAATTGCTACTGATTGGATTGACTGGCTAAGTGGGACCATTGGAGGATGGAGGCACGGCTACTGGGTGTGGCCATTGGTGAGGAGGCTTGGCTGGGGGAACTGTGAGCACCCTTCAGCGGCACTGTGGTGAGTTAGAATAAGACAGGCAATGCTACACAAGGTCAATCTGTGCTCAGCAGGATCTGACAAGCGGTTGAGTTATAGAAAACAGAACATTACAGTACGCTACAGACTGCGGCTTGTGACATTTTAGCCTACTCTATAAAAAAGCTAACCCTTCCCTCATGCATAGCCCTGCAGTTTTCTATCATGCATGTGCCCATCTAAGAGTTTTTAAATGCCCCTACCATCTGCTTTTACCAACACGTCTGGCAGGACATTCAACACACTCACCCTCCTCTGTGTAAAAAAAAACACTCTTAGAATTCTACGGTGATAGAGGTTGACCAGGTGGTGAAGAAAGCATATGACCTGTGAGTTGTCATGAGATGGGACACTGAGTCCAACAAAACCTCTGTCTGTAAGATACAGGAGCAGAATCAGGCCATTCAGCCCATCGAGTCTGCTCCGCCATTCGATTACGGCTGATTTATTATCCCTCTCAACCCCATTCTCCTGCCTTCTCCCCACAACTTTTGACAACCTTACTAATCAAGAACCTATCAACCTCCACTTTAATTATACCCAGTGACTTGTCCTTCACAACTGTCTGTGGCAATGCACTCCACAGATTCACCAGCCTCTGGCTAAAGAAATTCCTCCTCATTGCTGTTGTTAGGGGTTGTTTTGTCCTGAGTCTGTGACCTCTGGTCCTAGACTCCCCCTCTATTAGAAACATGCCCTCTACGTCCACTCTGTCTAGGCCTTTGAATATTGTATGCCACATTACAACTGCGCCATGCAGAGAGCGTACTTGGAGTATTGTGTGCAGTTCTGTTTTCCACACTGTGGGACGGATGTGATTAAGCTAGAGAGGGCACAGAAAGGTTAAACCAGGATGTTGCTGGAATTAGCAAATCACCAACACGAGAAATTCTGTGGATGCTGGAAATCCAAAGCAACACCCCCAAGATGCTGGAGTAACTCAGCAGGTCAGGCAGCATCTATGGAAATCCATGAACAGTCAATGTTTCAAGCCGAGACCCTTCATCGGGGCTGGAGGGCGTGAACTATAAGGACGGGCTGGGGTTGTTTTCCCTCGATGGAAGAGGCTTAGGTGGGACATAGCAGTTTAGAAAATCTGGTGGAGGTAGAGATAAGATGGATAGTCACAGTCTTTATTCCAAGGCAGGAATGGGCAAAGGTGAGAGAATGACGATTTAAAGTGGATATATGTACATGGAATGAGCTGCCAGAGGAAATGGTTGAGACAGGTACAAATTAACATGAAAAAAACATTTGGACAGGTAGATGGATTGGAGGAAAGGTTGAGAGGAAGAAGGGCCTAATAGGGGCAGATGGAACTACTTAGATAGAAATCTTGGTTGGCATGAATGAGTTGAGGCGAATGGCCTGTTTCTGATCTACATTACTCTGTGAGTCAACAGCCTCAGAACGGGTCGTTCGGCCCAGCGAATCTATGCTGACCGCTGTGCCCCTCTACAAGCTCAGATTCTGCAGCCATACAGAACAAGGGTTGCGATCCATGCGAGAACCCTCCCTCCTCACTCTGCCTTGTGGGACGGGGACTCGGGCTGGTCACAGATCGGTTAGTGAAGGGCAGGTGGGGCTGGGAGGAGGTGAGGGGATGGTGGGAGGAGGAGGAGGAGGAGCTGAACTGTCCCTCGTGACTCTGGCGGGACGTAGGGGCTCCCGAGGGAGCGGATGAGTGCGTCCAGCAATGCCGGGCTGGCGGGAGGAGGAGTCCAAGGGGTAAAGGCCGCCCATGCTCCCCGACTGACGTGCATTGGAGAGTCAGACCCGCCCCCGTTCCAGGCGAGCGCTGGCGGAGCCCTGGTGTGGAGCATGTCATTGTGGAGAGTGCGGATGCCGAGCAGCGCCTGCCGAACGGCTCGGGGGTAGCGCAGGCTGCGAGGCTCCGGCAGAGCCTCCTTTCACCGCCTCTCGCCTCCCTGCCTATTCCTCTCGTCCCAGAGATGATGCCCGAGAGCCGTGGCTTCGCCGCCCGGCCGCTGCTGCTGCTCCTCGCCGGCTGCCTACACTCGCTGAGCGGTGAGTCCTTCCATCTCGCCCCCTCCGCTCGCATCCCTCCGTAGGGAGCTGTTCCTCGCCGCTTGGTGCTGAAACCGCGCCGTCTATCCCCGCCCGGGTCCTGTCGTCTTTAGGTTACACTTTATTCAAGAGCGCACGCCTTCTTTGTCCAGCAGTATCACCCACCCTCTCCCCCTCTCTCCCCTTTCTTTTTTCTCCGTTTCCTTCCCGCCATCTCTACCCCACACTCTCTCATTTTCACATCTTAACATCAACCCTCTCGCACCACCTCTCCCCACTCTCATTCCTCTTTCATATTCTCCCCCTCCATCTCTTTCCACTTCCACAGTCAATGCATTTCATCCCCTTTCCATGTCTGTCCCACACTCTCTCTCGTACACACTTATTCGCACATCAAACTAACCCCTCACCATCTCTCCCACTCCTCCACTCCGCTCTTATTTTAGCTTCCACGTCCGTCTCCCCTCCTTTCTCCAACACACACTTCCCCCTCTCTCACACTCACTCTATCTCTCCCCTCTCCTCCCCTACACTCATTACATCTCATATCTCCCCGTGGTCTCTCCTTTCCCACCCTCACACCCTCTTCCCTTCAAACTCTTCCCACATTCTTACCAAAACTACTCGATCCTCCACAAACTCTCCGTCTCATACTCCCTTCTTCCCCACCTTTCAAACCTTCTTCCACACTCTCTTCAAGACCCCACACTCTTCTCTCCCCTCTCCTTTCCTACTAACACGCTATCTCTTTTCCCACTCTCCCTCTCACTATTTCCCATCCCTACCTCTACCTCTCCCCTCTCTCTCTCTCTTTCCTCTTCTCTCTCCCATTCTCTCTTTCTCTCCTCTCCCCTTCTTCCTCTTTCTTTCTCTCACGCCCCCACCCCTCTCTCTGGCCCTGTCTCTCTTTCTCTCTCCCATCTCCCACATCCAGACCTCACTGCAACACAATATTTTTCACGGTGTTTGACAAGGTAAATGCAATAGTCGTGTTTTCCCTTGCCGGGGTATTTGGAAACAGGTTTACAACCTCACAAAATAAACCATCAGCTCTTCAGGGCAGGGATGGGAAGGAATGACTTCACCCTGAGGATGGGGAATTCTCTGCTGACGAGGGATGCAGCAGCTCAGTCACTGAATATATTCAAGACAAGGTTTTAGGATATGAAGGTAATCGGAGCAGGAGAGGACTGAACGGATCAGCCATGATCACAATAAATGACAGTGCAGGATCCAGGAGCTGACTGCTCATTCCTGTTTCCACTCCTTATTTTCTTATATTTTTCCCATCCCCACTCTCTTTCCCTCTCTTCCACTCTCCCTCTTTCTCTCTCTCATCTCTCTATCTCTCCTTTCCCACTATCTCTTCCCCTCTCTCTCGCTCCCCACCTCTCCATCTCCTCTCTCTCACTCTCTCTTTTCTCTTCCCACCTCTATCTCTGTCTCCCTCTCACTCTGTTCTTCCTCTCTTTTTCTCCTTTACCATTTTCTCCTCTCTCCTACACTCCCCATTCTGAACATGGGGAACGGAGGGAGGCTGCTTCTCCCCTGCTCCTGTGCTCTCTCTCCTTCCCATTCTCTCCTTTCACCGATTCACTCCCCTTCTCCTCCTTTACTCGCCCTCATTCGCTCCCTCTCACACACCTTCTCATGTGCTCTCTTCTCAAACACTGTCTCCTCTCCAACAAATTATGCCTCTCTCGCTCTCAGTCCTTCCCCTCACCCTCGTACTCTCTCTTTTCTCACGCATTCTCACTCCCTCACATTTGCCCTCTTACTCATTATGCACATACGGTACATATCCTCTCCACACATCCTCTTCCTCCTCTCACACACATACCCTCTCTCTCCACACATACTCTTCCTCTTCTCACACACATACCCTCTCTCTCCACACATACTCTTCCTCTTCTCACACACATACCCTCTCTCTCACACACATACCCTCTCTCTCCACACATACTCTTCCTCTTCTCACACACATACCCTCTCTCTCCACACATACTCTTCCTCTTCTCACACACATACCCTCTCTTCTCACACACATACCCTCTCTCTCACACACATACCCTCTCTCTCACACACATACCCTCTCTCTCACACACATACCCTCTCTCTCACACACATACCCTCTCTCTCACACACATACCCTCTCTCTCCTCTTGTGCAATTTCCCAGTCGCCCTCACACTTTCCTCCCACACTCTTTCTTCTCACATATATTTGCTACCTCAATCAAATTCACTCCCTCTTTCTACTCCCCTCCACTCCGTCCTTCAAACTTCTTTCTCTTCTTCTCTCCATGTTCACTTTCCCAAACCCATCCCATTCTTAGACAATTTCCCTCTCTCTTTCTCTCACACACACTCTTTCTCTCACCGTCTGTTTGTCTTTCTCTGTCTGTCGCTCCCTCCCCCTATTTATGTGTGACTTTCTCTCTCTCTCCCTCTCTCGCTTTCTGTCTCACCAACGCCCCCTCGTTTCTCTCTCTCTCCCTCTCTCTCCCCCTCTCTCTCTCCCTCCCTCCCTCCCTCTCTCTCTCTCTCTCTCACGCGCACGCTGTCTCGAATGCCAAGACCCCGGTTAATCCTTTCACTTTAGTTTTGTAATCCTTTGAGATTAAGCGATTGCAATGTTGTTCTTATCCTTTGTGTCAGCCTTAAACACGTTGATATCTTCCTCTCTGACTTCTGTTAACTGTATGACATCTTTGATGTTCCTTTCATCGCTTTCAACACTGAGATCTGTTGCTGTTTTTTGGCATATCTCGGCAGTGCCGACTCTATTTACAGCTGTATTTGCGTAGCGGAATTTGGGATTTTTTTTACTCCGTCGCTATTTCCCCTGTTGTATCTTGGCAGATTGTACAAAACTGTCCACTCCGTCTCTCAGTCCTCAATTGTTATTACTCACCTTGTGTCCGTATGCGTGTCAGTGTCGTTGTCTCAGTGACCTAACCAATGTCCTGGTACCGTACTGCACCCCCACGTGCCTGTCAGCCACACACACACACACACACAACTTGTTCACAAGCTTACACACTCCCAAACACAGACACACATACTGTGTAGACACCACACATTCTCACATCGCACGTACATGCAAACACACACTCTCTCTCTCTCTCTCTCTCTCTCTCTCTCTCTCAGTATGCACACGTACACACTCACCCACACCTACGGATACAGACTTGCACACATACACACACACACAGTCTTTTACAATCGTGCACACTCAGTCACACGCGCACCTATACTCAAATACACACACACACACACACACACACACACACACACACACACACACACACACACACACACGAAGTTACACGGTAAAAACAACCACATGAATGCACACTCACAAATTCACACAGAAGCTCACACATGCACTCTCTCTCTCTATCTCTCTCTCTCTCACACACAGACACACACACTTATCTCTTACTAAAGAATACATGTTACAATGGCTACACGGGAAGTCGTTGAGAAAACTTGGTCAACGAGTTTGCTTTTAAGGAGAGGAGGGTGTAGAGAATATTTCCCATGTCTGAAATCTTGTGCCGAGGTTTACAGAAGGGTGTTGTAAAGCTCAGGACTAGACCAGCTGAGGTCTGTCCACCAGAGTCAGTGCGGTTGGCATTCCCAATCTTTAGTTGGTGGAATTTCCCTGTCGGTTTATCGGCCGCGTTGATTTAGAAACGCAGAGAGGTAGGGAGCGATGGAGCCGGGGAAGTCAGCCTGTACCAGAGGACGATGCGACGATTTCTGACCATTCTACCCAGGGAGGCAGGCGAGGAGGTGGGAGAGATCCTTGTTTGTACTGGGCTGCAGTATTTACTGCTCCCTCTGCTTTTACCACTCATTCTCCCGTATAACTCGACTGAGGCAGAAATAGACTTTCCTTTCGTGCGTTCGATCTCTCTGTCTAGGCTTCCTTTACGTTGTTAATCATGCCCACAATATCTTTCTGTCTGAATAGTCATCTGGCGGATAACTCTCTGCTGTAGATATTCCCGCGTTGCCGCTGCCTGACCGTCACGATCCCTTCTGTTTCTCCCAGCTGTGTTTACAGCCATCCCATTTTTGCTGATGTTTTATTACAGGCTTTGCTATTCCATAAATCAATGACAGCTCCGACTCTCTGTTCCAGTGCACATTCTCTCTCTCTCTCTCTCTCCCCCTTCCCTCTCCCCATTCTCTCACCCCACCCTCATCCTCCCTTCCCCTCCCCCTCTCTCCCCGGCTCTCTGTCTGTTTCTCTCACTCACTTACTCACACTCCCATATGCTCTTTCAATCTTGCACAGACGTTCACTCTCACACGCTCACACTCACTCCACTCTCTCACACACTCACACACACTCCACCCTCTCACAGACTCCACTCTCACACACTCCACTCTCACACACTCCACACTCTCACATACTCACACACACTCCACCCTCTCACAGACTCCACTCTCACACACTCCACTCACACACTCTCCACTCTCACATACACTCCACTCTCATACACTCCACCCTCTCACACACTCCACCCTCTCACAGACTACACTCTCACACACTCCACTCTCACACACTCTCCACTCTCACATACACTCCACTCTCATACACTCCACCCTCTCACACACTCCACCCTCTCACAGACTACACTCTCACACAGTCCACTCTCTCACACACTCCACTCTCACACACTCCACTCTCTCACACACAGTCCACTCTCTCACAGACTCCACTCTCACACACTCCACTCTCACACACTCCACACTCTCACATACTCACACACACTCCACCCTCTCACAGACTCCCCTCTCACACACACTCCACTCTCATACACTCCACCCTCTCACACACTCCACTCTCTCACACACTCCACCCTCTCACAGACTACACTCTCACACAGTCCACTCTCACACACTCCACTCTCTCACACGCTCACAGCCCCCTCACACACACTCCACTCTCTCACACACACTCCACTCTCACACACTCCACTCCCTCACACGCTCCACTCTCTCACATGCTCCACTCTCTCACACACACTCCACTCTCACACACTCCACTCTCACACACACACTCCACTCTCACACACTCCACTCTCACACACACTCCACTCTCACACACACTCCACTCTCATACACTCCATCCTCTCACACACTCCACCCTCTCACAGACTACACTCTCACACAGTCCACTCTCTCACACACTCCACTCTCACACACTCCACTCTCTCACACACAGTCCACTCTCTCACACGCTCACAGCCCCCTCACACACACTCCACTCTCACACACTCCACTCTCTCACACACTCCACTCTCACACACTCCACTCTCACACACACTCCACTCTCACACACTCACAGCCCCCTCTCACACACTCCACACTCTCACATACTCACACACACTCCACTCTCACACACTCCACTCTCTCACACACACTCCACTCTCATGCACACTCCACTCTCACACACTCCACCCTCTCACAGACTACACTCTCATACACACTACACTCTCACACACACTCCACTCTCATACACTCCACACACTCCACCCTCTCACACACGCCACTCTCTCACACACTCCACCCTCTCACACACACTCCACTCTCTCACACACACTCCACTCTCTCACACGCTCCACTCTCTCACACACTCCACTCTCTCACACACTCACAGCTCCCTCACACACACTCCACTCTCACACGCACTCCACTCTCTCACATGCTCCACTCTCTCACACAGTCCACTCTCTCACACAGTCCACTCTCACACACAGTCCACTCTCTCACACACTCACATCCCCCTCACACATCCCTCTCTCATACACTCCCCTCTCACACACTCACACCCCTCTCACACATCTCTCTCTTATACACTCCACTCTCTTACACACTCTCCCATGCATTCTCTTGGAGCCCTACACACACTAACACTCCCTCTCACACTCATGCACACACATATACACTAATCTCTTTCAATCTCTCTCACACACTCTCAAACATACTCTCTTTCAATTACACTCTCTCACCCTCTCTCCATATCTTCTGCTCTCTCACACACTCTCTCTCTCTCACACCCACACATTTCATCTCTCCAGCATGCATGCCATCGCACTGCCTCTCCCGACACCTTCTTTCCTTTTTCTGACATTTTAGGAATAGCTTTGAATTAGGTTGCTTTTGTATATAATTTCCAAAGCAATTATTTCAACATAGAGCACAGAACATTACAGCAAAGTACAGGCCCTTCAGCCCACGATGTTGTGCTGACCTTTTAACCTACTCCAAGATCAATCTAACCTTCCCTTCCACATAGTCCTCAGTTTTTGATCATTCATGTGCCTCTCTAAGAGTCTTAAACGTCCCAATTGTATTTGCCTCCACCACCACCCTTGGCAGGATGTTCATGCACCCTCTATTCTGTGCAAAAAAAATGACCTCGCCTCTGAATCACACAAGTATTACAGACCATGTTCCATCTAATTTTTTTTCACAGCTGCATAGAACAGCCAATACTTTGAGCAATTTTCACACAGCCTAAAAGCTGCATGGCACTTTAAATGCCTTTTTAATAATATGCATATTGTGAATATTTAGAATGGAAATGAGAAAATCACATACTTTTAATTTATTTATTAATTGCAGGGTATAATGAAATGCAGTACAACAAAAAAGAATTTCATGATTTGTAAACTGTTTTGAGTTGTGTCCAATTCCAGCTGCTTGGCAACAAAGGCTATGTGCGTGGGAGCGTTTCAGTTACTGCGCGGCCGTGTACCCCAGGGAGCAGTGATTACAGACCAGTATGGGCTGCCACTTCCTTCCTCTTGGGCAAGAACATAGAAGTGTACAGCACAGTATAATCCTTCTGGCCCACAATGTTGTACCGATATTTTAATCTGCACTAAATTTGATCTAACCCTTCCCTCCCACATAACCCTTCACTTTCCTATCTAGGAGTCTCTTTAATGTCCCTAATGTATCTGCCTCTACCACCACCCCAAACAGTTCATTCAACACACCCACCACTCTGTATGAAATGACACCTACCTCTCACATCCCCCCCCCCCAAAGACATTCCTCCAGTCACCTTAAATTATGCCCCCTCATACTAGCTATTTTTGCCCTGGGAAGAGGTCTTTGGCTGTCCGCTCAGTCCATGCTTGTGACTCGTTCCTGCCCTTTCTTTGCCTCTGGTTGCACATTTCAAGAGCAATGAGGTTGTTGCTCTGATGGTCTTTGTGATACTGAAACGTTAATCTGTTCTATTGAGTAATTTCTCAGGAAATCTCTCCTCCTGCTGTTTTGATATTTCTGACCATCTGTCTCTATCTCTGACAAATGGGAGAAACTCAATTTCTCTCTCTCTCTCTCTCTAAGGTACTAACATGGATAGAAGATTAGCTGACTGGTAGGAGGCAAGGAGTGGGAATAGAGGTGTATTTTTCTGGTTGGGTGCCACAGAGATTGGTGCTGGGACCAATTCTTTTCACATTTGATGGCTGTGGACCTATACTTCCTGGAATTTAGAGGAATGAGGGGGGATCCCATTGAAGCCTATTGAATATTGAAAGGCCTTAGTAGAGTGGATGTGGAGAGGATGTTTCCTGTAGTGGGGGAGTCTAGGACCAGAGGGTACAGACTCAGAATAGAGGGACATCCATTTAGGATAGAGATGAGGAGGAATTTCTTTAGCCAGAGGGTGATGAATCTGTGGAATTCATTGCCACTGACGGTTGTGGAGGCCAAGTCATTGGGAATATTTAAAGCAAGGTTGATAGGTTTTTGATTGGTAAAGGCATGCAAGGTTATAGAGAAAAGGCAGGAGACTGGGGTTGAGAGGGAAAATAAATTAGCTGTGGTGGAATGGCAGAGCAGGAATGGCCTAGTCCTGCTCCTGTGTCCGATGGTCTTGTGACCTCATGGTGTCTTCCTAGATCTGGTGAGCCTCAAAGTCAAAGTCAAGTTTATTGTCATGCACACACGTTCATGTGTTTGCAGGAGCAATGAAAAGCTTACTTGCAGCAACATCACAGGCATATCGCACCAGATGTGATCGAAGGGGTCACAGTGTTGTTATACTGAAATAGTGACGATCGGTGGGCCAGTTAATTCAAGAAATGAAAGATGGAAGGAGAAGTGCCATTCCTGAACCTGGTTGTGTGGGACTTCAGGCTTCTGTACCTCCTGCCTGATGGGAGCTGTTGAAAGATGGTGTGGCCTGGATGGTGGAGATCTTTGATGATAGATGTTGCCTCCTGTAGATGGTGGGGAGGGATGTGCCCAGGATGTACTGGGCTAAGTTCACTATTCTCTGCAGCTTCTTACGTTCCTGGGCATTTGAGTTGCCGTGCCACGCCATGAAGCAATGAGATAGATTGTGGGCATGCTATGTTGGTTCAGGAATGAGTGGTGACACTTTGGACTGCCCCCAGCACATCCTGGGGTCCTGTTGGTTGTTAACACAATGGCACATTTCACTGCATGTTTCAATGCACACGTGATAAATGAATGAATCTGAATTTGATTCGTATGCCCAGGTGCAATGAAAGACTTACTCGCAGAAGCTTCACAGGCAGCGAGTCAAACAAAATGCTGGCCTCTTGCAAAGGGAATGGAAAATAAAACTAGGAGACTCTTCTTACAAGGTGCTGACCAGACTTGTGCAAGAGGACATAGACGAAAGTCTAAAACTAGAGGCCACAGATTAAAGATGAAAGGGGAAAGGTTTAAGAAGGACCTGGGGGTCAAGTTTTTCCTCTAGAGGGTAGTGGGTGTAAATTGGTAAATTGATTTGTTATCGTCTCACGTTCAGTGAGAAACTTCGTTCTACATGCCATCCCCACTGATCATTTCACAGCAGATCATCGAGGCAGTACGAGGGAAAAGAATAACAATGCAGAATAAAGTGCTACAGTTGCAGGGAAAGTGCAGTGCAGGCAGACCATCAGGAGCATGTTCACAACGAGGTAGATTGTTAAATCAAGAGTCCACCTTTGGACGAGGGAACCACTCAAGAGTGTTATAAAAGCGGCTAGAAACTGTCCTCGAGCCTGCTGGTATGCACTTTGAAGTTTTTGTATCTTCTGCCCAGTGGGAGGGGGCAGAAGGAAGAATGGCCCGGGTGGGAGGGGGGGGTCTTTGATTATTTATTTAACAATACAGTACGAAGTAGGTCCTCCCGGCTCTTTGAGCCACGTCACCCCGGCAACCCCTGACAAACCCCATTAAGCCTAACGTAACTGCGGGACAACTTACAATGGCCATTTAACCTACTCGATACACCTTTGGTCTGTGGAGGACCTGGATAAAATGCACGCATTCCACAGGGAGGGTGTACAGAGACTCCTTACAGAATGGCACTGGAATTGAACTCTGAACTCCAGAGTGACCCGAGCTGCCATAGCATAATGGTTGCCATGGTGCCCATGAGGCAGCGACAAGAATCCAGGTGCTGATCAACTCTCTTCGGTCATGAGAGGAGCAGTTGCTGTACTAAGCTGAGATGCCCCCGGACAGGATGCTTTCTGGATACACAACATAACTAGAGGGGTTGGTTCAACTACAGCCTCTCCTACACCGGAGTTCAAAAGAATGAGAGGGGTTGTCACTGAAATGTATCTGATACTGACCGGATGAGACCTTTCCCTGGACTGAGGTCAAAGTCTGAGGATTAGACATCGAGGACGGACATGAGCAGAAATGACTGATAACCCACCGAGCTCTCTCCCACAGACAGCCGATTCACCAAGTGTATTTGAGAAAGTTTCTCGAAGAGTGAGAGGCCTGACGTACCATCAAGTCTGCGTCAGCTCTCTGCAGGGGCAGTTTACAGCGGACAATCAACCTGCCTGTCTTTGGGATGTGGGATGAAATTGGTAAACTCTGGGGCGGCGAAGCACACACAGTCACAAACGTGCAAACACCACATAGACAGTGCCTTAGGTCAGGATCAAACCCATATCTCTGGTATCAGAATCAGGTTCATTATCACTGACATATATCATGAAATTTGTTGTTTTGCGGCGACAGTACATTGCAATACATAACAATTACTGTACTATAAATTACAATAGGAATGTATAATCGATGAACAATAAGTAAATAAATAAATACTGGGCAAAGAGAGCAAAAAAGTGAGGGTTCATGGACCATTCCGGTATCTGATGGTGGATGGGAAGAGACTGTTCTTAAAATGTCGAGTGTGTGTCTCCAGGCTCCTGTACCTCCCTCTATCCCACCCTCTCCTCCTATCCCCTTCCCTCACATCCCTCTCTGTCTTATCCAGGTACCACCTTCCCGGAATCTCCTTCTGAATCTGTCCCCCTCTGGAAATGGGAAAACCAGGAATATTCAGGTCCTGGTCATCACTTTGCAACCACCCCGGTCTTGGCAGCCCCTCTGCCTGATCCTCGCTGCTCCTGCTCTTACACTCATAGAACATAGGAAGTGGAACATAGGACACTGGGCACAAAACATGGGACATGGGACACGGAATAATACAGCTCAGCACAGGCCCTTTGATCCACAATATTGTGCCAGCCTTTTAACCTACTCTAAGCTCAATCTAACCCTTCCCTTCCACATAACCCTCCATTTTTCTATCATCCACGTGCTTATCTAAGAGTCTCTAAAATATGCCTGATGTATCTGACTCTAGCACCACCCCTCTCTGTGTAAAATCCTACCTCTCACATCCCTCCTGTACTTTTCCTCCAATCACCTTAAAATTATGCCCCCTCGTATTAGCCTGTGTACTCAACGATAGTTCTTTCCTAAAGTCTCTCTTCCGTTGTCACGTTCCAGCCGTTGGCACGGCAACACACACTGAGCAAGGCTCTAGGTGCTTTATTTTCCATTTTATTCCTGTCTTGCTGAGAGTAAATAACTTCTGTCGAGGAGCACGTTACATCCAGGAGCAGATGGGAAGATCAGAGCTAAATTAGGCTCACTGGCAGCCAACTCACTTGTCTTGTTATAAATTAAAGCCTCCAGTACGTTTCGGACGTTACCTGAGGAAGTGCTACGTTCATCACCAGGACCTCAGCGGGGGGGGGGGAGATATTAGAAATCTGCCCCATTTACCGGGAGGACGAGCGCACCTGGAGAATTATTTTTATTCTGCCTTAGGATCTGACCATGCAGGCTTTTGTTGTTTCATCCCGCATGGCCCTTGAACGGAATACCTATTGGGCCATGTCATATTTAACCACACATGCAGGCCTGGAGTCACGTGTAGAATCACAGTGATACAGTGCAAAAACAGGCCCTTCTACCGAAACACGAGGGATTCTGGAACTCCGGAGTATGATGGTGATGTTGATGGCATTCGTCAGTCTCCGAGGTCAGTGGCGGAGTGGCACGGGCGTGACCTCTCCAGAACACAAGCCTGGAGATTCAGTCATCAAGACCCCCTCTCGGCCTCACTGCTGTAGTCCAAAGGGCAGTCAAGCAATGCATTTGGCACCAGCTTGGGCTGCAAGCACTGCCGGAAGGATGTTCAATGACATCCAGCTGTCTTCGGGGCTCCACTCCGAATCTGCAGTCTGGGGTTACTCCCGGGGCTACCCATAAAGAGTGGGGTTACTTTCCCATAGCTGGGGATCTGGCTTACGAGCATCAGGGCGTGTCACACACCGGTGGGCCTGCGTGCTACGTGCGCTCCTCCCCATCCTCTGTAGTTCATCCTGAGTTCGAAAGGAGTTCCATTTCAGTGTGCCGTCAGTGAGGAGGCACTATGAGGCTTGCTGTTGGAGAGGCAATGTACTGGCAGAGAGAGACTTACACGTTCAGCTCTCCTTTTCTGCGAGACTGTTAGCCAGCTGTCCAAGCTGGAAGTGAGAGCGACAAGCACTACCCACTACACTACCACACGTCACAACCACCATTTGACACACAGTCCAGAGTATAACACACACAGAATGCTGGAGGAACTCAGCAGGTCAGGCAGCATCTGTGGCAATGAGCAAGCAGTCAACGTTTTGGGCTGAGAGCCTTCATCAGTAAATGGAAGGGGAAGTCAGAAAAAGAGGCGGGTGTGAGGGAGGGAGTACCGGCTGATAGGTGGGTCCATGAAAAATCAGTTAGCAAGTTGTAATCGCAAGAGATCCTGCAGATGCTCACATAAAATGCTGGAGGAACTCAGCAGGTCAGGCCGCATCAATGGCAGGGAATAAGGAGTGAACATTTCTGGCTGAGTCCCCTCAGTCAGGACTCATAAAGATCCTTCACCATAACTATTCCATGCAGACCGTGTTGCCCAGCCTGTGAGTCCCATCTGCCTGGGTCGGGCCCAAAGCTGTCTAACCTCCTTTCTCTAAATGGCTTTGAAATGTTGTTAACGTGTCTGCCTCAACCACTATTTCTGGCAGCTCATTTCAAACGCACACCACTGTTTGTCACACCCTGATGTCCCTTTTTAATCTCTCATTTTTGATCTTAACCTTAGGCTCTTTTGTTTTTAGCACAACATCCCTCGCTGAGAAAAAGAGTATGTGCTTTCACCCTGTCTATGCCCCTCATATGTGGGTGGTGGGGTGGAGATGGAGGTGTGAGGTGCTCCTTACCTCTGCTAGCCTATAGGCCACCCTTGGGCAAGGTGTAGCCCCTGTTTAGCTCCCGAACAGGGTCACGTGAAGCCATGGGAGCAGGTGGTGGATGGTCAGATGAGCATCTGGTGTATATCTCAAGTCCCGGTTATGCGACCACTGACACTAGGCAGACAATCTCTGAAGAGTATTGATGATGGCCGGGGACACCTGTCACGTAAAGACACTCTCCAGAAGAAGCCAATGGCAAACCACTTCTGTAGAAACATTTGCCAAGAACAATCATGGTCGTGGAAAGACCACGATCGTCCACATCACACGACATGAACAGAATGATGGTGGTGATGATTTTATAGACCTTTATCAGGTCACCCTTGTGTCTCTGAAGTTGCAGGGAATAAATTCCTAGAGTACACGCAACCTCTCCTTGTAACTTGGGCCCCTGAGTCCAGGCAACATCCCGGTATTTCCCACACTTTCTAGTTTAATAACATTTTTCCAGTAACAGGGTGACCAAAATTGTACACAGTAGTCCTCACCAGTGTCTTACATAACTACTAAATAACGTCCCATCTCCTATACTCAATGCCCTGTGATGAAGGCCAATATGCCAAGTGACGTCTTCACCTCCCTATGTCAAACAATGCACATTCGTCTGTTCCTCTGTTCCGTGACACCCACAGGGTCCTATCAAAGTATGTACAGTAGATGTCACCATATACTGCCCTGAGATTCATTTTCTTGTGGGCATTCACCACAGAGCAAAGAAAGACAGTAGAATCAGTGAAAAACTACACACAAAGACTGACAGGTAACAAATGAGCAAAAGACGACAAACTGCGCAAGCACACAAGAGGAAAACAAACAACCAACCAAATGATTGGAGGACAAAATAAATAACACTGAGAACGTGAGATGAAGAGTCTTTGAAAGTGAGTCGGGGGGTTGTGGCATCCGTTCAGGGTTGAGTGAATAATTCCTACCTGTGGTTTGATCTTCCAAAATGCAAAACCTCATGTTTATCTGGATTGAAGGGTGTCTGCCGATCCTCAGCTGGTCAAGGTGCCCCTGTAATTTTTCATCTCCTTCTACACGATTTTAGTATCACCCACAAACATACTAGCGATGCCTTGGCTTGCACGTTCGGATACAAATGCTTTGAGTAACACAGCCAGGAAATAGGCCCTTCGACCCATCTCGTCTGTGCTGAGCGCCTGAGCTAACTCGGCTCGCCTGCATTTGACCCATATCCCTCTAAATAGGGGTTCTCAACCTTTCTAATGCCATGAACCCTTACCGTTAACCGAGGGGTCCATGGGAATCCCTGCTCTAAACTTTTCCCATCCGTGTACCTATCCAACGGTCTTTGAAATGACATTAGCCGCCATTGCACTGTATAGCTACAGCCCAAAGTCTGGGGATTGGGAATAATCTGTGCCATCTTTGGTCTGGTTTGGAAACACCAATGCCCCGGAATGGAAAGTGTGGATATAGGCCAGCCCATCACAGGCAAAGCCCTCCCCACCATTGAGCACATCTACAAGGAGTGCTGTCACAAGAAAGCAGCGTCCATCATCAAGGACCCCCACCATCCAGACCATGCTCACCTCTCACTGCTGCCAACGGTCAGGAGGTACAGGAGCCTCAGGACCCGCACCACCAGGTTCAGGAACAGTTATTACCCCTCAGCCATCAGGTTGTTGAACTGACGTGGATAGCTTTACTCACCACAACTCTGAATTGATTCTACCATCTGTCGACTCACTTACATTCTTAGTATAATTTTTCCATTTTCATAAGTTGCCTTCTTTTGCACATAGGTTGTTTGTCAATCTTTGCCTCTGTAATAGTTTTCATAAATTCTTTTGTATTTCTTTACCTTCCTGTAAATATCTGCATGAAAATGGATCTCAGGGTAGTGTCACTCAGTGGCCACTTTATTAGATACACCAGCTCATTAATGCAAGTATCTAATCAGCCAATCAGTAACTCAATGCATAAAAGCATGCAGACACGGTCAAGAGGTTCGGTTGTTGTTCAGGCCAAACATTAGAATGGGGAAGAAATGTGATCTAAGTGACTTTGACCGTGGAATGATTGTTGGTGCCAGACAGGATAGTTTGAGTATCTCAGAAACTGCTGATCCCCTGGGATTTTCATGCACAACAGTCTCTAGGGTTTACAGAGAATGGTAGGACAAACAGAAAACAGTCAGTGAGCGGCAGTTCTGTGGGTGAAGATGTCTTGTTAATGAAAGAGGTTGGAGGAGAATGGCCAGACTGGTTCAGGTCAATAGGAAAGAGACAGTTACTCAAATAACCACACGTTACAACTGAAGAGCATCTCTGAATGCATAACATGTTGAACCTCGAAGTGGATGGGCTACAGCAGCAGAAGACCATGAACACACACTCAGTGGCCACTTCATTAGGTACAGGAAGTACCTAATAAAGTATCTGCTGGGTGTGGGTCAGAACCACAAGAGATTCTGCAGATACTGGAAATCCAGAGAACACACACAAAATACTGGAGGAACTCAGTTGGTCAGGCAGTAATAACGTGGCTACTGAGCGTGCATACTTCGATATGAACACAATGGGGTGAATGGCCTCCTTCTGGGATGGAGATCTGAAAGACTCCGTGTTTGGTGTATTGTTTTCTCATGTACAGTGTGTCATCCACTGAGGTCACTCTGCACACTGAGGTAGTGCGAAGCAGAATGCAGAATATAGATTTGCAGTTCCTCTGGTAGCTCATTCCACATACACAACACCCTCTGTGTAAAAAAAAAATCCCAATAAATCTTTCACTTCTCACCTTAAACCTATGCCCTCCAGAGCATAGAACATAGAACAGTACAGCACAGTACAGGCCCTTCGGCCCGCAATATTGTGCCGACCCTTTAAACAACTCCAAGGGCTAATTTATACTTCCCTTCTTTCACTCATAAGACATAGGAGCAGGATGAGGCCATTCAACCCAGCGAGCCTGCTCCACCATTCCACCATTATCCCTCTCAACCCATTCTCCTGCCTCCTCCTCGTAATCTTTAACAATCTTACCAATCAAGAACCTTTTAGATGCCATTACCAATCAAGAATCTATCAACCTGCATTTTCAAATACACCCAATGACTTGGCTTCCACAGCCGTCTGTGGCAATGAATTCCATAGATTCACCATGACGGGTCTGTCTGAGAAATTTGAAATACGCTGGTATCTGACGTACTGACTGTCGCTGGCAGTGCTTTCCAGGCACCCACCACTCTCCGTGTAAAAACCTAACCTTGACATCCCTCTCCCAATATTTTCCTCCAATCACCTGAAAATGATGCCCCCTCGTATCAGCCATTTCCGCCCTGTGAGAAAGTCTCTGGCTCTCCACTCTATCTATGCCTCTTTTCATCTTGTCCACCTCTGTCAAGTCACCTCTCATCCTCCTTCACTCCAAAGAGGAAAGCCCGAGCTCACTCAACCAATCCTCATAAGATATGCAACATAGAAAACCTACAGCACAATACAAGCCCTTCGGTCCACAAAGCTGTGCCGAACATGTCTCTACCTTAGAACTACCTAGGCTTACCCATATCCCTCTATTTTTCTAAGCTCCATGTACCTATCCAGGAGTCTCTTAAAAGACCCTGTCGTATCCGTCTCCATCACCGCCGCCGGCAGCCCATTCCACGCACTCACCACTCTCTGTGTAAAAAAACTTACCCCTGACATCTCCTCTGTACCTACTTCCAAGCACCTTAAACCTGTGTCCTCTTGTGCTAGCCAGTTCAGCCCTGGGGGAAAGCCTCTGACTATCCACATGATCAATGCCTCTCATTATCTTGTACACCTCTATCAGGTCACCTCTCATCCTCCGTCGCTCCAAGGAGAAAAGGTCGAGTTTACTCAACCTATTCTCATAAGGCATGCTCCCCAATCCAGGCTACACCCTTGTAGATCTCCTCTGCACAGACAGCGTACTGGTAAATCTTCTCTGCACCCTCTCTAGAGCTTCCACATCCTTCCTCTGGATTGGCCAACCCTGGCAAAAGGACTGCATGCATTCACCATATCTATTTCTCCTGGTTTTACAGAGAATGATCTGTGTGGATGGCACGCAAAAACAATGCTTTTCACTCTACCTTGGTACCACGCTCGGAGCATTGGGAGCAGTTTTGGGCCCCATATATAAGAAAGAATGAGCTGGGTCCAGAATAGGTTCACGAGAATGACTCCAGGAATGAAAGGGTTAACACGAACAGCATTTGATGGCTCTAGTCCTGTATTTGCCAGAGTTTAGGAAAATGAGGGGGCAGTATCTTATTAAAACCTATTGAATATTGAAAGGGCTAGATGGAGGGGATTTGGAGAGGATGTTTCCTATAGTTGGGGAGTCTGGGACCAGAGAGCACAGCCTCGGGACAACCATTTAGAACAGAGATGAGGAGGAATTTCTTTAGCCAGAGGGTGGAGAATTTGTGGAATTCATTTCCACTGACAGCTGTGGAGGCCAAGTCATTGTGTATATTTAAACCAGAGGTTGATAAGTTCTTGATCAGTCAGGATGTCAGAGGTTATGGGAAAAGGCAGGAGAATGGGGTTGAGAGGGATAATAAATCAGCCATGATGGAATGGTGGAGCAGATTAGTTGGGCCAAATGGCCTAACCCAGCTTCTATGTCTTACGATCTTATATGTCAGTAATGAACTAACATTTCAGCACGGTTAGCGCCACTGACTGGGGTTCGATTCCTGCTGCTGCCTGCAAGGAGTTTGTACATTTCCCCAGTGACCGTGTGGGTTTCCCCCGGGTGCTCCGGTTTCCTCCCACAGTCCAAAGACATACCGGTTAGCAGGTTAATTGTTCGCACGAGTGTAACTGGGTGGTGCAGGTTCGTTGGGCCATAAGTGTCTGTTGCCACACTAAATCCCTAAATTAAAATAAGTTAAATTAAACCATTTACCAAGTGTCTTCTACTCAGAGACAGATTAGGTTGGATGGGCTGAGTAGCCTCCAATTGTGCTGTAAGAATTTGCATCCCTTGACAGCTTTCTAAAGGTTATATATCAACACCTCAGCCCTCCGATCAATAGCTCTGAGACTTGTGGTGGGAGAGAGGAAGCTGAACACAGGCATGTGGAAGGCGATCTTTGTCAAGGAGACCTTCAACGCTCACTAAAGTCATGGCAGCTGACCTTAGAGCTCTCACAGCAGAGATGGTGACGGCAAGCAATTAATGGCTTTGTTCAGAGGGCTCTGTACAGCCCAGAGGGCAGAAAAGGGTTAACAATAAACACAAGAAATCCGGCAGATGCTGGGCATCCAGAGCAACACACACAAAATGCTGGAGGAACTCAGCAGGTCAGGCAGCATCTGTGGAGGCAGATAAATAGACGATGTTTCGGACCAAGACTTCTCCCTGATGTCAACTGACTTGCTGATTTCCTCCAACATTGTGTGTGTGTGTGTGTGTGTGTGTGTGTGTGTGTGTGTGTGTGTGTGTGTGTGTGTGTGTGTGTGTGTGTGTGTGTGTGTGTGTGTGTGTGTGTGTGTGTGTGTGTTGTATCTGTGAATGTGTGTCTGTCTGTGAGCGACTGTCTCTGTGTCTGTGAGTGTGTGTGTGTGTGTGTCACCTGTGTGTTGTGTGAGTGTGTGTATGTGTGTGTTTCTGTGAGTGTCTGTGATTGTGTATGTGGGGGGGGGCAGTGACACGACAGCCCAGTGGTTAACACAACACTATTACAGATGAGGATGTTCCAGAGTTCAGCGTGTAATTCCGGATTCCGATAGCCATTCTGTAAGAAGTCTCTGTATGTCCTCCCCGTGGATGCTTCAGTTTGCTCCCACAGTCCAAGCATCCCCAGTAGGTTAATTAGTCATTGTAAATTGTCCTGTCATGAGGCTAGGGTTAAATCATGGTTGTTGGTGGTTGCTGTGTGGCTGGAGGGACCTATTCTAAATAAATAAATATGTGTTATTGTAACTCTATGTGTTGTGTGTGACTGTGACTGTTGTAACTCTGTGTTGTGTGTGACTGTGACTGTTATTGTAACTACATGTGCTGTGTTTTACAGCTTGGCCTCGGAGAAGTCAAGTAAAGTGAAGTTTATTGGCATTTAACTATATACATGTATATAACGTATATAATTTATATAGAAATGTGACAACGTTTCTCTGAACCAGGGTGTAAAGCACAGCAGTACACATAACACACAATAACTTATGAAGGTGAGGATAAAATCTATAGATGAATCACACATAAATATTGTAAGGTACCAGTGACACTTCAAATACAATGCAGCAGGGAGTTCAGAAGCCTAATGGCCTGGGGGAAGAAACTGTTTGTCATCCTGACCGTTCTTGTTTTTGTGCATCGAAGTCTCCTGCCTGATGGTAGAAAGTCAGAGAGGATGCTGGATAGATGGGTGGGATCCTTGATAACACTGAGGACTTGGCTTTCCTGATAAGTGTCCCCGATGGATAGTAGGGGGACCCCTATGATCCACTCGGCCGTTCTCCCAGTCCTTTGTAGGGACTTCCGATTCGATGCTCGGCTGCTCTCGTGCCAGAAAGAGATGCAACTTGTCAGGATGCTCTCAATGGTGCTCCTGTGAAACACAGTTAGGATGATATGGAGGGAGAACCTTGCTCTCCTCAATCTCCTTATGAAGTGGAGATGCTGCTGTGCCTTCTTGTTCAGGGAGGTGACATTAAGGGACCAAGGGTGGTCATCTGTGATGTGAACTACGGGGAACTCCGTGCACGTAACCCTCTCTATGGAACAGCCACGTATTTTGGGGGGGGGGGGGGGTTCATCGGCGCCTTCCTGAGTCCACGGTGATTTCCCTGGTCTTCTCCGTGCTCAGGCTATTCTGGACCGATGAGGTACATCGCCCAGCCACCCACCTGTTCAACCCTAGACAATTCACAACGACCAATTAACCCACCAACAGTCACAGCTTTGGACTGTGGGAGGAAACCAGAGCACCCAGAGGAAATCCGTGTGCTCATGGGAAGGTCGTATAGACCCCTTACAGATGGTGTTGGAATTGACCTCTGAACTCTGACGCCCCGAGCTGCAATAGCGTTATGCTAACCGCTACACTACGCTTCTTTCAAAAGAGGGGTGTGGGACAGCGAGATCCCTAAAACAGCGATGTGATTGTCTAGTAGAACACACACAGGAAGTGCCAGGGGAACGTGGGGGTGCTATGTTGGCGCTAGAATGTGTGGTGACACTTGTGGGCTGCCCCCAGCACATCCTTAGTTGGTTGTTAACGCAAAAGACGGATTTCGCTGTGTGTTGCAATGTACACATGGTAAATAAGTGAATCGGAACACAAGATTCTGAAGATGCTGGAAATCTAGAGCAGCACACACAGAACGCTGGAGGAACTCAGCAGGCCAGGAAGTGTCCATAGAGAGGAATAAGCGTTAAAAGTTTTGGGCTGGGACCCTTCATCAGGACTGGAAAGGGAAAGGCCAGAATAAGAACGTAGGGGGAGGGGAGGAGTACAAGCTGGCAGGTGATAGGGGACAGCAGGTGAGGGGGAAGGTGGGCGGGTGGGGGTGAAAGGGGTGAAACAAGATGCTGGTATGTGATAGGTGAGGAAGGTGAAGGGCTGAAGAAGGAGGATTCTGATAGGAGAGGACAGAGGACTAAGGGAGAAAGAGGAGGAGGAGTGGCACCTCAGGAGGGTGATAGGCAGGTGAGGAGAAGAGAAGGGGTGAGAGGGGATCAAGAGTGGGGAATGGAACAAGAGGGGAGAAATTACCGGAAGCTCAAGAAGCCGACGTTCATGATATTAGGTTGGAGAATCTGAGGTGTTGCTCCTCTGGATGAAGTGTGGCCTCATCGTGGCAGTGGAGGAGGCCCGGGACAGAAGTGTTGTGCTAATGAGCTTGCCTAACAGTCGGAGATGTAGTGAGCATGGCTTTGGGCTCGTGCCCCGTCTGATCTGCATTGCGTTTGAGAGTGTGGTCCTCCCTCGTTACTGACACTCAGCCTGTTGGTGTTGAGCGCTGCTGTTAATTGATAGCTTTGACAGCAAGGCTGTTTGACTCAGGGACGAGCCAGCACTGTAATGGCAACACATACAAAGTGCTGGAGGAACTCAGCAGGCCAGGTAGTATGTATGGAAATGAATAAACAGCCAAGGTTCTGGGCTGAGACCCTTCGTCAGGACTGGAGAGGAAGAGGGAGGCAATCTGTCGGGCCATTTACTGTATCTGGTGCTCCTGACACAGTCTCCTCTGCAATGGTGAGACCTGACGTAGACTGGCGGGGTGGGGGGGGGGGTGGGAAGTGACTTCCCTATGTCCAACCATTTCAATTCCTATTACTGTCACAATGTGGCCACTCTTGGTTGGAGGAGAAGCACCTCATATTTTCTCTGGGTAGCCTCCAATCTCATGGCATGATTCCTCTTCCCCCTCCCCCACCTCACTTCCTTTTTCTGACTTCTTCCCGCTTCAATGAAGAGTCCTGGCCCCAAACGTCAACTGTTTGTTCCTCTCTATTGACGCTGCCTGACCTGATGAGATTTTTTAGCATTTTGTGTGTGTTACTCGGGATTTCCAGCATCTGCAGAATCTCTTATGTCACTGTAATGGCAAGATTTCCGTTCCCACCCTCACTTCTGTGTTAGTTTTCAGTCTGATCAGGTGCCCTAAATTTCCCACATGTCCTTGTTTATGGGGGAGGGAACGATGGAACACAAGTTCAACATACAGTCAATATATCAAGGGCAAACTGAGCCCTCCGGACAGCATTTACCACCCATGGAGCAACAGACCTGTTTACCCAATGAAGCAGGCTGTGTCCTTTTACTTGTTCTACACATTAAAGATTAAATCCAGCGAAGAGCAGGGAGAGAGATAAAGGAGATGGGTGCGGTGGTGCGTGGCGAGGACTGTGTGATTTGATTTGAGAGCATTTAGGAGAAATAGTGTCTTCTATTACTGGAAGTCATTTAAAACAGTGAGTTATCTCAAGGGGTCACACAGAGAGCAACATCAAATTTAGTCTGACCACTTTAGGTCGCATGGGAATATAGAGCAGGGAATGATGGCGAGTCACCGTACTGGTTAGGGGAATGTTATTACAGTGACCAGGGTTCAAATCCTGCCACTGTCTGTAAGGAGTTTGTACGTTCTCCACGTGGGTTTCCTCTGGGTGCTCCAGTTTCCTCCCACAGTCCAAAGATGTATGGGTTAGTAGACTAATTGGTCACATGTGTGTAACTAGGCTGCACATACTCATTACTGCATTCTAACCTTTAATAAATAAAATAATGGAACAATACAGCTTATTACAGGCCATTCAGCCGCAATATTGCACCAACCTTTTAACATACTCTAAAATCAATCTAACCCTTCCCTCCCACATAACCCTCCTTTTTTCTATCATCCACGTGCTTATCTAAGAGTTTTGTGAATGTCCCTAATGTATCTGCCTCTACCAGCATCCCTAGCAGGGCATACCATGCAATGACGGTGGTGTACAAGCTCTCTAACATACTACCAGTGATGAACACAGCTCACTAACACACTAGAACTGGTGAACACAGCTCACTAACACACTAGAACTGGTGAACAAGCTCTCTCACACACTAACAGTGCTGGATACAGCTCTAACATTAACAGTGGTGAACACAGCTCTCTCACACACTAGAACTGGTGAACACAGCTCTCTCACACACTAACTGGTGGATACAGCTCTTTAACACTATCTGTGGTAAACACAGCTCTCTAACACAATAACAATAGTGAACAAAGCTCTCTAACACTAACAGTGGTGAGCATATCTCTCTAACACACTATCAGTGGTGAACACAGCTCTCTAACACCAACAGTGGTGACACAGCTCTCTAACACACTAACAATGGTGGATACAGCTCTAACACTAACAGTGGTGAACACAGCTCTCTAACACCAACAGTGGTGACACAGCTCTCTAACACACTAACAATGGTGGATACAGCTCTAACACTAAAAGTGGTGAACACAGCTCTCTAACTAAAATTCTTCTCCAGGATTTCTTTGTCATCTTATGCTTCTGAGTGACGGGGAACTCTGATTATGACTATCTAACTGTTATGTTCTTATGGACCCTTTTAGTATTATTAAAAACCAGTTCCCCGGAGAGTGGGCAGCAGCATTTGCGATTAGAGCCAATGTAGTGCATAGTCTTGGCAGCAGTGAATTACGATTACGACATTCCTATTGCCCTGACCCAAGGGGAGCAGAACACCAGGCAGGCAGTGAGAAATTCACTCCAAAAAGTCCACACGCATATTACCTAAAGTCATAAAGCATATGAGCAGAATTATGCTATTGGGCCCATCAAGTCTGCCCCGCCATTCAGCCATGGCATATTTATTATCCCTCTGAACCCCTTTCTTCAGCCTTCTCCCGTAACCCCGACTAATCACAATCCCCTTTTTAAATATATCCAATGACGTGGCCTCCAGGGCCGTCTGTAGCAATGATTCACGGCTCTCTGGCAAAAGGAATTCAATAGACAATAGACAGTAGGTGCAGGAGTAGGCCATTCGGCCCTTCTAGCCAGCACCACCATTCACTGTGATCATACACAATCAGTACCCCCGTTCCTGCCCTCTCCCCATATCCCTTGACCCCGCTATCTATAACAGCTCTATCTAACTCTCTCTTGAATGCGTCCAGAGACTTGGCCTCCACTGCCTTCTGGGGCAGAGCATTCCACATATCCACCACTCTCTGGGTGAAAAAGTTTTTCCGCATCTCTGTTCTAAATGGCCTACCCCTTATTATTAAACTGTGGCCTCTAGTTCTGGACTCACCCATCAGCGGGAACATGCTTCCTGCCTCCAGCGTGTCCAATCCCTTAATAATCTTATATGTTTCAATCAGATACCCTCACATCCTTCTAAATTCCAGTGTATACAAGCCCAGTCGCTCCAATCTTTCAACATATGACAGTCCCGCCAATCCGGGAATTAACCTTGTGAACCTACGCTGCACTCCCTCAATAGCAAGAATGTCCTTCCTCAAATTTGGAGACCAAAACTGCACACAATACTCCAGGTGTGGTCTCACCAGGGCCCTGTACAGCTGCAGAAGGACCTCTTTGCTCCTATACTCAATTCCTCCTGTTATAAAGGCCAGCATTCCTCCTCATCTCTGCTGTAAATGGACGTCCCTCTATTCTGAGGCTGTGTCCTCTGGTCCTAGACTCACCCACTGTAGGAAACATCCTCCCCACATCCACTCTGTCTGTGCCCTCTGGTCCTAGACTCACCCACTGTAGGAAACATCCTCCCCACATCCACTCTGTCTGGGCCTTTCAATATTTGACAGGTTTCAATGAATTCCCCCGCCCCCCATTCTTCTAAACTCCAACAAGCACAAAACCATGAAATGTTCTTTATGCTTTAACCCTTTCATTCCAACAATCTTACTCATAAACCTGCAATGCCAGCACATCTTTCCTTAGATATGGGCCCAGAAAACCCAGAATACTCACAAGGGTGGTCTGAGCAGACCAACTCGTCGATGGTGGGAGACGGAACAGTAATCACCTTTTCAATCTCCCAACATCCGGTGCCAGCCGCTGAAACGTCTCTGCTGGACATGCAGAACGAACAGCCTTTACCCCAGGGCCATCGTACAACTGAACGATGTGCCCACCCTCCACCCCCCACCCAGAGTCCAGAGTCACCATGGACAATCTAAGTGCAATGCATGCGCATAATTTGTGATGCTATTTTATATTTCATTATTGCATTTTATAACATGGACCCCTGCAGCACTTGAACGGGGGCAGCCTCTGTTTCTTTTAATTTTAGAGCCGTTTGTTTTTAATTCAGTTGTAACTCAGACGTTAAAGTGTAGCCGTTGTGTTTTGAGTGAGTGAGTTGTCAGAGTGATGGAGTGGTGCTGAATGGACTGACAGTGGAATCTCACCGTCTTCAGCAATGACGATGAGGCTGGAACTGATGCAGAGAGACATCCTCGGCTCTGCTGGGACACACCACCAATGATGTAACCTGGTATTCGGTATTTCAGGTCTTTCAATATCAGACACTGTCGCCCAGGTGACCCAGCCAGGGTTGATCGGGCCCCGGCTTGTGTCCCAGCAGCGCTGGTCCAAGGGTCACTCCTCTTGACCCATGGCCACCCGGAGACTTGCTCAGCAGCCTCTGTGACAGCCCTGACGGCTCTTTAGTCCCCGTAATGCCGAGGAGGGAGTGGGTTCTCCAGAGCGAGCAGCCAGCAAAACCTCTACACCCCACCTCTAGAGGCTCGCATTGTGCCCTCCTCCCCCGTCTCTGGCTCTGCTTTACCAGCTCTTTCTTACACTCAAATGCCTCCTCAATCTAGTCTTCCCAAGGAGCAGTCAGTTCTTACTGTGACCACCTACTTGGAGGTTTCGGACAGAACGACCATGTCAGGCCTCAGGGATGATGATGTAGTGAAGTCAGGGAGCTTTAATTGCTTTGCCAAGACTGAGTTTCAGTTGCCAGTCGAACGTTGTGGCAAGCAAGCCCAGGCTGGCGTATCTCGACAGCTAGGATGCAACGTCCATGGTCGACCCCGACCGACGGTGGCTCATTCATTCAATTAACTAACACCAACTAAACTAGTGCACTTGATCTACATCTCTCTAAACCTTTCCTATCTGTATATCTGTCCGAGCACTTCCTAAATGTTAATGTATCTACCAAGATTGTTTAATGTCATTTCCTATACAAGTGTAAAGGAGAATGAAATAATTGTCACTCTGGATCTGATGCAGCACAAACAAAAACACCATCAGATCCATTTATTTTATTTTATTTAGACATTCAGCGTGGAACAGGCCTTTCCAGCCCTCTATTTAACCCTAGCCCAATCATAGGACAATTTACAATGACAATCGACCGACTAAGCAGGATGTCTTTGGACTGTGGGAGGAATCCAGAGCACCCGGAGGAAAGCCGCACGTACACGGGAAGGAAGATACAAACTTGGAATTGAGCTCCTAACTCTGAAGCCCTAAAGCTGTAAGAGCATCGTGCTAACCGCTGTGCTACTGTGGCAACCCAAAAAACACAATGAATATAAATACACAAGACAGCTTACATACATCCATAGATTGCACGTCCATAAAGGCACAGGAGTGTCTGTACATAATGTGACTGACAGGACATGATAAAGTAGTGGTGGCTGGGGGTGTGGGGGGGTGGGTTAGTGGGTGGAGGTGGTGATCAGCCTTACTGCTTGGGGAAAGTAACTGTTACTGGGTCTGACAGTCCTGGCGTGGATATGTAGCCTCCTCCCTGATGGGAGTGAGACAAGCCTTTACTGTGCTTATTCTGTTCTGTGTTCTATGTTCCGCATTCTGTGTTTTACGTTCTCTGTTCTGTGTCTGTGTTTTGCGTTCTGCATTATATGATCTATATTCTCTGTTCTGTGTTGTATGTTCTTTGGTCTATGTTCTGTTTTACGTGTGCTATGTTCTCAGCCCCTCCAGTCAAACTTTGCTTGAGGGTTTTTAAAGGAAAATGGCTGACAGACCCATCTCCATAGCAACCCTCACTCTACTCCGGAGTGTGTTGGCACATTTGGAAGTGTGTGAGGTGTTTTGCCGAGATGAGAAGACACCATGTGAGATGCCTGGTCTTGCTTCTTTCTTAAGGAGAAGAGTTTTTGTGTCTCAGGCCTCCCTGGGGGGAGGATTGAAAGGTTATTGATCTGTGAAGGATGGCTGAAAGGGGTCCAAGGTTCTGACTTGATGTGTTGCTGCATCAAAGATTCATCCATGGTCTCAGTTCACTTCCAAAGAGTTGTAGAATCATGCAGAACAGAAACAGGCCCTTCAGCGCATCACCTCCGTACTGACTAAGATGTCTATCCCAGCTAATCCCATTTGACTCGTATCCCTGCCCTCTCCATGTACCAGTCTGAATGCCTTTTAAACTTTGTCATTGAAGCCAACTCCACTACATCCTCTGGCAGCTTTTCCCAGATGCCTACCAGAAAAGGTTGTCCTTCAAGTGCCATTTAAATCTTTCTCCTCTCACTTTAACCCTACACCCTCGAGTTTTAGACTCCCTGACCCTGGGTGAAAGGCTGCGACCCTCCACTTCAGCTGTGCTCACTGATGGTTTAATAAATCTCTCCAGGGAGAACAGTCGCAGGCTATCTACCCTCTCCCTAGGTCAGGAGAGTGGAGGGAACTTCACTCTGTCCCTGACCCCAGGAGTGTGACAAATCACAAACAGGAGAAAATCTGCAGATGGTGGAAATCCAAGCAACACACACAAAATGCTGGAGGAACTCAGCAGGCCAGGCAGCATCTATGGAGAAGAGTGCAGTTGACGTTTCGAGCTGAAACCCTTCAGCAGGGCTGGAGAAAAAAAGATGAGAAGGCAGAGTAAGAAGTGGGGGGAGGGGGAGAGAATTGGACAGGAGAGGACAAAGGCCAAGAAAGAAAGGGAAGTGGGAGGAGCACCAGAGGGGCGCGATGGACAAGAGAAAGAAATGGGATTGGGGAATCGCGAAGGAACTAGGGGAGCCACCACCCTTTCTTCCATGGCCTTCTGTCCTCTCCTGTCCAATTCCCGTCTCCAGCCCCTTGTCTCTTTCACCAATCAACTTCCCAGCTCCTAACTTCACCCCGCCATCTCTCCCCCCTCATGGTTTCACCTAGCACTTAGTACCTGGTATTTCTTATTCCCCTCCCCCTCCTCACCCCTCACTCTGCCTTCTCATCTTTTTTATCTCATCGTGCCGAAGGGTTTCGGCCCAAAACGTCAACTGTATTTTTTTCCATGGGTGCAGCCTGGACTGCAGAGGTCCTCCTGCAATTTGTGTCTGACCCCGGGAGTGTGTGATGGACAGTGTAGAGGGAGCTTCACTCTGTGTCTGACCCCGGGAGTGTGTGATGGGACAGTGTAGAGGGAGTTTCACTCTGTGTCTGACCCCGGGAGTGTGTGATGGACAGTGTAGAGGGAGTTTCACTCTGTGTCTGACCCCGGGAGTGTGTGATGGGACAGTGTAGAGGGAGCTTCACTCTGTGTCTGACCCCGGGAGTGTGTGATGGGACAGTGTAGAGGGAGCTTCACTCTGTGTCTGACCCCGGGAGTGTGTGATGGGACAGTGTAGAGGGAGATTCACTCTGTGTCTGACCCCGGGAGTGTGTGATGGGACAGTGTAGAGGGAGATTCACTCTGTGTCTGACCCCGGGAGTGTGTGATGGGACAGTGTAGAGGGAGCTTCACTCTGTGTCTGACCCCGGGAGTGTGTGATGGGACAGTGTAGAGGGAGTTTCACTCTGTGTCTGACCCCGGGAGTGTGTGATGGGACAGTGTAGAGGGAGCTTCACTCTGTGTCTGACCCCGGGAGTGTGTGATGGGACAGTGTAGAGGGAGCTTCACTCTGTGTCTGACCCCGGGAGTGTGTGATGGGACAGTGTAGAGGGAGCTTCACTCTGCGTCTGACCCCGGGAGTGTGTGATGGGACAGTGTAGAGGGAGATTCACTCTGCGTCTGACCCCGGGAGTGTGTGATGGGACAGTGTAGAGGGAGCTTCACTCTGCGTCTGACCCCGGGAGTGTGTGATGGGACAGTGTAGAGGGAGCTTCACTCTGTGTCTGACCCCGGGAGTGTGTGATGGGACAGTGTAGAGGGAGATTCACTCTGTGTCTGACCCCGGGAGTGTGTGATGGGACAGTGTAGAGGGAGCTTCACTCTGTGTCTGACCCCGGGAGTGTGTGATGGGACAGTGTAGAGGGAGCTTCACTCTGCGTCTGACCCTGGGAGTGTGTGATGGGACAGTGTAGAGGGAGATTCACTCTGTGTCTGACCCCGGGAGTGTGTGATGGGACAGTGTAGAGGGAGCTTCACTCTGTGTCTGACCCCGGGAGTGTGTGATGGGACAGTGTAGAGGGAGCTTCACTCTGTGTCTGACCCCTTTTTATTACAAAATCCTTTATTACAAATATCAGTGCTAAAAAATATATACAAAACAGTGGCAAACACAATTACATCACTACAACTAGACAATAGACATTACACCAGAATGTTGCCATCTCTATCAACGATGGCATTTACACCCCGCGGAGCCCAACGGTCTCGAAACTCCTCTAAGGTCGCCGTGGACTGCGCGTGTTCTTTTTCAATATTCACCCGAGCACGAACATACCACCTAAACATTGCCAGGCAGTCTGCCCGGGGAGATCCTCCCGCCACCCGTTTCCAAGACCCTCGAATGGTGGATTTTGCCAGCCCCAGGAGCAAGTTTACAAGGACATTCTCATCCCTCCATGCCCCCTTCCTTACTGGATGACCATATATAAACAGGGTGGGGCTAAAATGCAGCCAGAAGGGGAGAAGCAGCCCACGTAAATATGCAAAAAGAGGCTGCAGCCTCGTACACTCCATGTACATGTGGTACACGGTCTCCTCCAGCCCGCAGAAGTGGCTTGCGGGTGGGAGATCCATGTACAAACTGAAGAACTTATTGCAGGGCACCGCTCTATGCAGCACCCTCCAGCCGAGATCCCCCAGGTGCATGGGAAGAACCCCCTCATAAAGGGACTTCCAGTGGGGACCCGCCTCACCTCCGGGTGGAAAGATCGACCGCCATGGTGTGTCGGGACGGTGGACAAGGGCAAGGAAGTGGAGGGTGTGGAGCAGCAGCCCATACAAATACCTCCTACTTGCATCCCCGAATGGGACTGTGGGTGTCGATGAGAGACGGCTCAAGTTGTGTGGACACGGCTCCTGGAGATGATTGCGGGGACAGTGTAGAGGGAGTTTCACTCTGTGTCTGACCCCGGGAGTGTGTGATGGACAGTGTGGAGGGAGCTTCACTCTGTGACTGACCCTGGGATTGTGTGATGGGACAGTGTAGAGGGAGTTTCACTCTGTGACTGACCTCGAAAGTGTTTGATGGGACAGTGTGTAATCTCTGTTGGTGTTGCTTGGCAAGAGTCTGCCAGTAAAAACCGGGAGAAATTCCAATTCTGAATCAACGTTAGAGGGACACAACATATACAATTCTGTCGGTGACTGTAGTTCTGGATGATGGTAAGACTCCTATGACAGGGAGGTGCTTTCAAAGTATATTTGTAGATGCATTACGGGGATTATGAGCTCATTGTGGGTTGATGAAGGCTTATTTAACAAAGGTCACTGCTCCAATCAATAAAGTTGAGAGCGATTAATGGAACTGTTGCGCTAAAGACGGGTCTCTACCGGGCAGTGTGAGATAGGACATGATATCAGGGACAATGGCTCAAATTAACACCCAGCCTGGACAGGCCACTCAGCCCACTAGATCTGACTTGCTCTCCTGAAAGACAGCAACTCGATGGGCTGTACAAATAATTTTTACAGTTTCTATTGTGCAGGAGCACCAAGGACTCCTGTTACAGAACAGCCACGCCAAACACTTCACTGTGATACAAGTGTAACACACTGAATCTTTCCATTCCAACACTGACGTTGAGGAGAAGGGCTCAGAATCAAATTGGAGATAGATTACACACGTACACCCCCTCACTGTGACACCGACACGGACACACCCCTCACTGTGACACCGACACCGACACATCCCTCACTGTGACACTGATACACCCCACATCCCTCACTGTGACACTGATACACCCCACACCCCTCACTGTGACACCGACACACGTACACCCCCTCACTGTGACACTGACACACCCCTCACCCCTCACCGTGACACCGACACACCCCTCACCCCTCACTGTGACACCGACACACCCCACACCCCTCACCGTGACACCGACACACCCCACACCGTGACACTGACACACCCCACACCCCTCACTGTGACACTGACACACCCCACACCCCTCACTGTGACACCGACACACCCCACACCCCCTCACTGTGACACTGACACACCCCACACCCCTCACTGTGACACCGACACACCCCACACCCCCCTCACTGTGACACTGACACCCCCCTCACCCCTCACTGTGACACTGACTCACCCCTCACTGTGACACCGACACACCCCTCACACCTCACTCTGACACTGACACACCCCTCACCGTGACACCGACACACCCCACACCCCTCACTGTGACACCGACACACCCCACACCCCTCACTGTGACACCGACACACCCCTCACACCTCACTCTGACACTGACACACCCCTCACCGTGACACCGACACACCCCAAACCCCTCACTGTGACACCGACACACTCCACACCCCTCACTGTGACACTGACACACCCCTCACCCCTCACTGTGACACCGACACACCCCTCACCCCTCACTGTGACACTGACACACCCCTCACCCCTCACTGTGACACCGACACACTCCACACCCCTCACCGTGACACTGACACACCCCTCACCCCTCACTGTGACACCGACACACTCCACACCCCTCACCCCTCACTGTGACACCGACACACCCCACACCCCTCACTGTGACACGGACACACCCCTCACTGTGACACTGACACACACCTCACCCTCACTGTGACACTGACACACCCCTCACTGTGACACCGACACACCCCTCACCCCTCACCGTGACACCGACACACCCCACACCCCTCACTGTATCACCGACACACCCCACACCCCTCACTGTGACACTGACACTCCCCACACCCCTCACCGTGACACCGACACACCCCACACCCCTCACTGTGACACTGACACTCCCCACACCCCTCACCCTCACTGTGACACCGACACACCCCTCACTGTGACATCGACACACTCCACACCCCTCACTGTGACACCGACACACCCCTCACCCCTCACTGTGACATCGACACACTCCACACCCCTCACTGTGACACCGACACACCCCTCACCCCTCACCGTGACACCGACACACCCCACACCCCTCACCGTGACACTGACACACCCCTCACTGTGACACTGACACACCCCTCACCCTCACCGTGACACCGACACACCCCACACCGTGACACTGACACACCCCTCACCCCTCACTGTGACACCGACACACCCCACACCCCTCACTGTGACACCGACACACCCCTCACTGTGACACCGACACACCCCACACCCCTCACTGTGACACCGACACACCTCTCACCCCTCACTGTGACATCGACACACTCCACACCGTGACACTGACACACCCCTCACCCCTCACTGTGACATCGACACACCCCTCACCCCTCACCGTGACACCGACACACCCCACACCGTGACACTGACACACCCCTCACCCCTCACCGTGACACTGACACACCCCACACCGTGACACTGACACACCCCTCACCCCTCACCGTGACACTGACACACCCCACACCCCTCACTGTGACACTGACACACCCCTCACCCCTCACTGTGACACCGACACACCCCTCACCCCTCACTGTGACACTGACACACCCCTCACCCCTCACTGTGACACCGACACACTCCACACCCCTCACCGTGACACTGACACACCCCTCACCCCTCACTGTGACACCGACACACTCCACACCCCTCACCCCTCACTGTGACACCGACACACCCCACACCCCTCACTGTGACACGGACACACCCCTCACTGTGACACTGACACACACCTCACCCTCACTGTGACACTGACACACCCCTCACTGTGACACCGACACACCCCTCACCCCTCACCGTGACACCGACACACCCCACACCCCTCACTGTATCACCGACACACCCCACACCCCTCACTGTATCACCGACACACCCCACACCCCTCACTGTGACACTGACACTCCCCACACCCCTCACCGTGACACCGACACACCCCACACCCCTCACTGTGACACTGACACTCCCCACACCCCTCACCCTCACTGTGACACCGACACACCCCTCACTGTGACATCGACACACTCCACACCCCTCACTGTGACACCGACACACCCCTCACCCCTCACTGTGACATCGACACACTCCACACCCCTCACTGTGACACCGACACACCCCTCACCCCTCACCGTGACACCGACACACCCCACACCCCTCACCGTGACACTGACACACCCCTCACTGTGACACTGACACACCCCTCACCCTCACCGTGACACCGACACACCCCCACACCGTGACACTGACACACCCCTCACCCCTCACTGTGACACCTACACACCCCACACCCCTCACTGTGACACCGACACACCCCTCACTGTGACACCGACACACCCCACACCCCTCACTGTGACACCGACACACCCCTCACCCTCACCGTGACACCGACACACCCCACACCGTGACACTGACACACCCCTCACCCCTCACCGTGACACTGACACACCCCACACCCCTCACTGTGACACTGACCCACCCCACACCCCTCACTGTGACACTGACACACCCCTCACCCCTCACTGTGACACTGACTCACCCCTCACTGTGACACCGACACACCCCTCACACCTCACTCTGACACTGACACACCCCTCACCGTGACACCGACACACCCCACACCCCTCACTGTGACACCGACACACCCCTCACCCTCACTGTGACACCGACACACTCCTCACTGTGACACCGACACACTCCACACCCCTCACCCCTCACTGTGACACCGACACACCCCTCACCCTCACTGTGACACTGACACACCCCACACCCCTCACTGTGACACCGATACACCTCTCACCCCTCACTGTGACATCGACACACTCCACACCCCTCACTGTGACACCGACACACCCCTCACCCCTCACCGTGACACAGACACACCCCACACCCCTCACTGTGTCACCGACACACCCCACACCCCTCACTGTGACACCGACACACCCCTCACCCTTCACTGTGACACTGACACACCTCACACCCCTCACTGTGACATCGACACACTCCACACCCCTCACTGTGACACCGACACACCCCTCACCCCTCACTGTGACACCGACACACCCCTCACTGTGACACCGACACACCCCACACTGTGACACCGACACAGCCCTCACTGTGACACCGACACACCCCTCACCCCTCACTGTGACACCTACACACCCCACACCCCTCACTGTGACACCGACACACCCCTCACTGTGACACCGACACACCCCACACCCCCTCACTGTGACACCGACACACCCCTCACCCCTCACTGTGACATCGACACACCCCTCACCCCTCACTGTGACACCGACACACCCCACACCCCTCACTGTGACACCGACACACCTCACACCCCTCACTGTAACTGTCTCATGCTTTCTGCATTCTCTCTCTTACACTCCATCCCATATCCTTCTCCTGTACTCTGTCTTTTCTCCCCTCATGGTATTGGCAATGCCCTTGTGCGTGCCTCTGACTAGGTATTTATAAAGGCCTTTCCTCTGACAGTCTCTAAGCTCTCTGTCCTCTCCATCCTCCTCGTTGGTTGGCCCTCTGGTAGCAGCTAACACGTGCCAGCTCGAGGTCTGGCTGGTTTCTGTACCTGGTGCCCATTGTGGTAATTACTGGCTGCAAAGTGATTTGAAACACAAGCTGCTGTATTGTGTGCTCCAGGGGAGGCTGGGCAGGGGTCTCTGAGCGGCTTGTGTGCTCCGGGGGAGGCTGGGCAGGGGTCTCTGAGTGGCTTGTGTGCTCCAGGGGAGGCTGGGCAGGGGTCTCTGAGCGGCTTGTGTGCTCCGGGGGAGGTGGGGGAGTCTGGACCGGGGAGGCTGTGTGGAGGAGGCTGTGTGGGGGGAGTCTGGGCAGGGGTCTCTGAGCGGGTTGTGTGTTGCAGGGGAGGTGGGGGAGTCTGGACCGGGGAGGCTGTGTGGGGGGAGTCTGGGCAGGGGAGGCTGTGTGGGGGGAGTCTGGGCAGGGCAGGCTGTGTGGGGGGAGTCTGGGCAGGGGAGACTGTGTGGAGGAGGCTGTGTGGGGGGAGTCTGGGCAGGGGTCTCTGAGCGGGTTGTGTGTTGCAGGGGAGGTGGGGGAGTCTGGACCGGGGAGGCTGTGTGGGGGTGTCTAGGCAGGGGAGGCTGTGTGGGGGTGTCTAGGCAGGGGAGGCTGTGTGGGGGAGTTTGGGCAGGGGAGGCTGTGTGGGGGGAGTCTGGGCAGGGCAGGCTGTGTGGGGGGAGTCTGGGCAGGGGAGACTGTGTGGGGGGAGTCTGGGCAGGGGAGACTGTGTGGAGGAGGCTGTGTGGGGGGAGTCTGGGCAGGGGTCTCTGAGCGGGTTGTGTGTTGCAGGGGAGGTGGGGGAGTCTGGACCGGGGAGGCTGTGTGGAGGAGGCTGTGTGGGGGGAGTCTGGGCAGGGGTCTCTGAGCGGGTTGTGTGTTGCAGGGGAGGTGGGGGAGTCTGGACCGGGGAGGCTGTGTGGGGGTGTCTAGGCAGGGGAGGCTGTGTGGGGGGAGTCTGGGCAGGGGAGACTGTGTGGGGGGAGTCTGGGCAGGGGAGACTGTGTGGGGGAGGCTGTGTGGGGGAGACTGTGTGGGGGGAGTCTGGGCAGGGGTCTCTGAGCGGGTTGTGTGTTGCAGGAGAGCGCGGCCGGTTCAGATTCAGCCCATGTCTAGCCGCAGGGAGAGGGCGAGAGGCTGACAACTGTTCAGTGGTTCTGGGTCAGCGCTGAGGGACTCTGGTGCTTGTAACTCAGCTTAGTCAGAACTGAGGCAATGTTATAAACACAGCTCGGCACTGACCTCATAGTGAGTCATGTCCTCAAAGGATAATCTCGTCCATCATCTGACACACACTTACCGCTCCTCTCTCTCCCTCTGCCTCGCCCTCTCTCTCTGCCACTCTCTTATCTTTCTCTCTCTCCCTGTCTCTTGCCCTCTCCTTCTCTCTTTCTCAAACTCTCACTCACTTCTCTCTCTCCTCTCTCGCTCCCTTCTCTCTCACTCTTCACCTTCCTTCTATCTTCTCTCCCTCTTTCTCTCTCTCTCTTTCTCCCTCTCCCTTACCCTCTCTCCCTCTTCACCACCCCCTTACATACACTCTCTCCCCCCTCTCTCCCCCTCCCCCTCCCTCTTTCACTATACCCCACTGGGTACCTCATTGTTTACCAGCCATATCCTGTAGGCAGGTAATCCAATTGTTAGACCATAAGACATAGGGACAGAATTAGGCCATTTTGCCCATCAAGTCTGCTCTGCTATTCCATCATGGCTGATTTATTACTCCTTTCAACCCCATTCTCCTGCTTTCGCTCCATAACCTTTGGCCCTCTGACTAATCAAGAACCTATTAGCCTCTGCTTTAAATATACCCAATGACTTGGCTTCCCAGTCATCTGTGGCAATGAATTCCACAGAGTCACCACTCTGTGGCAAAAGGAATTCCTCCTCATCTCTGATCTAAATGGATGTCCCTCTATTCTGAGGCTGTGCCCTCTGGTCCTAGACTCCCCAACTACATAGGAAACACCCTCTCCATGTCCACTCTATACATACCATTCAATATTTGATTGCTTTCAATGAGACACCTTTCTTTCTTCTAAACTCCAGTGAGTACAGGCTCACAGCCAGCAAATACTCCTCGTTCCTGGGATCATTCTCGTGAACCTCCTTTGGACCCTCTCCAATGCCAGCACATCCTTTCTGAAAAAAGGGATCCAAAACTCCAAATGCAGCCTGCTCAATGCCTCGTAAAGCCTTGGCATTACATCCTTGCTTTTATATTCTCATCCTCCTGAAATGAATACTAACAATGCATTTGCCTTCTTTACCACCGACTCAACCTGCACTTTAACCTTTACAGGGTAGGGCCCATCGCATAAGAAAGGTTGGGAATTGGTGCTTTGGGGAATCCTGCACATGGTCTCCCAAGTCACCTTGCACCTCAGATTTTGAATTTTCTCCTCATGTAGAAAGTAGTCTATGCCTTTATTTCTTCTACGAAAGCACACTTCCTGACACTGTATTCCATCTGCCAGTTCTTTGCCCAACCTTCCCCTACAATTCATCAATTGGACGATGCAGTTCCTGAATCAAACCCACTGGATAAATCAGACCAATGAAAATGCTTCTACATGGTTTGTGATTCTATGATGCTTGACCCGAGCTTGAAACTGGTTTGAAAATCTCCGCAAAGCCCATTCGTCATCTATGTGTTGATCAATAAATGTGTTTAAACATTGATCCGAGGATGTGTAATTGGATTTGGATATTAATAGACAGATTACTTATGTTGATATCTTACTGTTATTATTTCTGATGTCATATTGCCTGTAAACCAATTGCTTATGCACAGGGAGCTTATCTCCTCTGATTACAGTTGGGCGATGAGAAACCATGACCTATTCCTTCTGCAGTGTCATATCACAGATGCCAAGAATTACGTAGCCTTTCGGTACGAGCACAGGCTGAGTCTAGAACCAGAGGGCTCAGCCTCAGAGTAGAGGGACGTCCATTTAGAACAGAGATGAGGAGGAATTACTTTAGCCAGGGAGTGGTGAATCTGAGGAATTCATTGCCACAGACGGCTGTGGAGGCCGAGTCATTGGGTATATCTAAAGCTGAGGTTGATAGGTTCTTGATTAGTCAGGGCATCAAAGGTTATGGGGAGAAGGCAGGAGAATGGGGTTGAGAGGGTTAATAAATCAGCCATGATGGAATGGTGGAGCAGACTCAATGGGTGAATGACCCTGTTCTGCTCCTATGTCTTAATGGTCTTATGGTCAAATACAGGGTCTGAAAGCTGCATTGGAATTGGTAAATGGGTTTATTATTGTCACATGTACAGTGGAAAGCTCGTCTTGCGAACTGTTCATACAGATCAGACCATTACACAGTGCATCGAGGTAGAACAAGGTAAAACAGTAACAGATTGCAGAATGAAGTGTTACAGTTACAGAGGGAGTGCAGGGCTGGCAGCCAGTGAGGCCCAAGAACATATCGAGGGAGACTGTGAAGTCAATAGTCCCTCTCATTGTACTCGGGAATCATTTGAGAGGCCTTGTGTTGTCATACGCAAGCCAGGCGGTACGATATGGAGAGCAAGCTGCTGTCCATACTGCAGGCTCCCCCTCGCCACAGAGCTGATGAATCCAAAGGATTCAAAAGATAGCAGAGTCAAGTGATATGGGGAGAGGGCAGGAACGGGGTAATGATTGTGGATGATCAGCCATGATCACATTGAATGGCAGTGCTGGCTCGAAGGGCCGAATGGCCTACTCCTACATCTATTGTCTATTGGAACGGCTGAGACCGATACAGTTTGGCACCAGGCCCTTCCAGTTAGCATTGAATGCAATGTAGGACTGCCTTACGGACTCCAGCACTGGATTAAAGATTTCCCCATGAGTGGTACAGGCACAAGTCAGTAGAGGCTTGAGATCACAATTTTCCCTCTCCTAGATGAGCTGCTAACCATGGCTGACAAGCCCCATCTGCCCAAAATCATTTCACAGTCTTATAACAGTGGGGTAGAAGTTGTCCTTGCTCCTGGTGGTACAGTACACTGGAATATGTGGATCCCAGGTCAGCCCCTACAGCCACCCGAGGACCACCAATAGACAACCCCCGAGGAGAACGTCACACTCACATTGAATGAGTGCAAAGGAAGGAGGTGCTTTCAGGCTCTTGTATCTTCTGCCTGATGGGAGATGGCAGAAGAGAGAATGTCTGGGGTAAGAGGGACTTTGATTACACTGGCTGCTTTACTGAGGCAGTGGATAGTGCAGACAGAGTCCATGGAGGGGAGGCTGGTTTCCGTGATGCGCTGGGGTATGTTCCAACTCTCTGCTGTTTCTTGTGGTCACATGCAGAATAGTTGCCTTACCAATCCATGGTACATCGAGATGGAAAGCTCTCTATGGTGCATTAATAAAAATCGTTCAGCGCCAACGGGGAAAATACCAAATTTCTTTGGCCTCCTGAGGACATAGAGGCATTGGTGAGCTTCCTCAGTCATGAAGTCAATGTGACTGGACTGGAGATACTCATCCCCAGGAACTTGAAGCTTGCAACCCTCTCCATTGCAGTATCATTGACGAAGACAGTCCTGATGTCCCTTGTCCGGATGCTGATTCTCGATCTAAAAGGTCAACAATTCCTTCCACCCCAAAGATGCTGCCTGACCCGCTGAGGTTCTCCAGATTCCAGCACCTAAAGTTTCTTGCGTCTCCCCAGGGAGTGGGATTCATTGGGCTTGGGATGGGAATGAAATTTAGAGGCTCACGCATAAACTGCTGGAGGAACTCAGCAGGTCAGGTGATATCTAAGGTGGGGAATAAACAGCCCATGTTTTAGGCCAAGACCTTCATCAGGAATGGAAAGAAAAGGGAAACCAGAATAAGAAGGTGAGGAGAGGGAAGGAGTACAAGGTGATAGGTGAGACCGGAATGAGATTTTAAATCATGAGAGGCATAAATAGGGTAAACAATCTGAATCACTTCCCCATGGTAGAAATGTCAAACACCAGAGCAGCACACAAAATGCTGGAGGAACTCAGCAGGTCAGACAGCAACTATGGAAATGAAAGAGTCTGTATGACTAGCTAAGTTCCTGCAGCATTTCAAGTGTGTTGCTCTGGATTTCCAGCATCTGCAAAATCTCTAGTGTTAATGACACACCAGAGGACATATTTTTTAAGGCTGAGGGTGAAGGCTTAAAGGTGAAGTGAGGGCTAAGTTTTTATACAGACAATTGGACGTGCCTAGAATGGGTTACGAGGGGTAGAAGTGGAATCGGGCAGTTTGTTGGAATGATAAGGGTACATGAATGGATGGATATGGATGATACAGGTGAAGAGATAATTTAGGATAAATTGGCATAAAATTTGGAACAACATGTTAGAGGATAGGGCTTTCTTCCCTGAAGTGTGGGAGAATGAGGGAGCTATACAAAATTATGAGGGGTATAGATAACGTAAATGCAAGCAGGCTTTTCCTCCGAGACTAATACGAGAGGTCAGGGGTTAAGGGTAAAAGGTGAAATGTTCAAAGGGTCATGAGGGTGTGAAAGGAGCTCCCAGTGGGATGCTGGTTTGATTTCAACATTTAAGAGAAATTCGGATAGATACAGAGATGGGAGGGGTGTGGAGGGTTATAATATGGAAGCAGGTCCATATTGCAAGGCAGCTGATAGTTCAGAATAAACTAGATGGGCCGAGCAGCCTCTTTCTGTGCTGTAGTGTTCTGTGACTCTTGTGGGGCGAACAGCCTACCCAGTGCTCTACGGTCTATGTTTGTGGTAAAACGCATGAAGCAAAGGGACAGGAAGCTCATGCTCACATCTACCAACAGAACGAAAATATCCGGCAACGTGGTCACTCACTGTATGATACGGGCGGTGAGACGGTGCGTGACTCGGGCGGTGAGACGGTGCGTGACTCGGGCGGCGAGACGGTGCGTGACACGGACAGAGAGTGACACGGGCGGCGAGACGGTGCGTGACACGGACAGTGAGTGACTCGGGCGGCGAGACGGTGCGTGACTCGGGCGGTGAGACGGTGCGTGATACGGACGGTGAGTGACGCAGACGGTGAGACGGTGTGTGACACGGACGGTGAGTGACTCGGGCGGTGAGACGGTGTGTGACACGGACGGTGAGTGACTCGGGCGGTGAGGCGGTGCGTGACACGGACGGTGAGTGACTCGGGCGGTGAGGCGGTGTGTGACACGGACGGTGAGTGACTCGGGCGGTGAGGCGGTGTGTGACACGGACGGTGAGTGACGCAGACGGTGAGGCGGTGTGTGACACGGACGGTGAGTGACTCGGGCGGTGAGTGACACGGACGGTGAGTGACTCGGGCGGTGAGGCGGTGTGTGACACGGACGGTGAGTGACGCAGACGGTGAGGCGGTGTGTGACACGGACGGTGAGTGACTCGGGCGGTGAGTGACACGGACGGTGAGTGACTCGGGCGGTGAGGCGGTGTGTGACACGGACGGTGAGTGACGCAGACGGTGAGGCGGTGTGTGACACGGACGGTGAGTGACTCGGGCGGTGAGTGACACGGACGGTGAGTGACTCGGGCGGTGAGGCGGTGCGTGACACGGACGGTGAGTGACTCGGGCGGTGAGGCGGTGTGTGACACGGACGGTGAGTGACTCGGGCGGTGAGACGGTGTGTGACACGGACGGTGTGTGACACGGACGGTGAGTGACTCGGGCGGTGAGACGGTGTGTGACACGGACGGTGTGTGACATGGACGGTGAGTGACTCGGGCGGTGAGTGACACGGACGGTGAGTGACTCGGGCGGTGAGACGGTGTGTGACACGGACGGTGTGTGACACGGACGGTGAGTGACGCAGACGGTGAGGCGGTGTGTGACACGGACGGTGAGTGACTCGGGCGGTGAGGCGGTGTGTGACACGGACGGTGAGTGACTCGGGCGGTGAGGCGGTGTGTGACACGGACGGTGAGTGACGCAGACGGTGAGGCGGTGTGTGACACGGACGGTGAGTGACTCGGGCGGTGAGTGACACGGACGGTGAGTGACTCGGGCGGTGAGACGGTGTGTGACACGGACGGTGTGTGACACGGACGGTGAGTGACTCGGGCGGTGAGACGGTGTGTGACACGGACGGTGTGTGACACGGACGGTGAGTGACTCGGGCGGTGAGACGGTGTGTGACACGGACGGTGAGTGACTCGGGCGGTGAGTGACACGGACGGTGAGTGACTCGGGCGGTGAGACGGTGTGTGACACGGACGGTGAGTGACTCGGGCGGTGAGTGACACGGACGGTGAGTGACGCGGGCGGTGAGACGGTGTGTGACACGGACGGTGTGTGACACGGACGGTGAGTGACGCAGACGGTGAGATGGTGAGTGACACGGACGGTGAGTGACACGGGCGGTGAGACGGTGTGTGACACGGACGGTGAGTGACTCGGGCGGTGAGTGACACGGACGGTGAGTGACTCGGGCGGTGAGACGGTGTGTGACACGGACGGTGAGTGACGCAGACGGTGAGGCGGTGTGTGACACGGACGGTGAGTGACTCGGACGGTGAGTGACGCAGACGGTGAGGCGGTGTGTGACACGGACGGTGAGTGACTCGGGCGGTGAGACGGTGTGTGACACGGACGGTGTGTGACACGGACGGTGAGTGACGCAGACGGTGAGGCGGTGTGTGACACGGACGGTGTGTGACACGGACGGTGAGTGACGCAGACGGTGAGGCGGTGTGTGACACGGACGGTGAGTGACTCGGGCGGTGAGACGGTGTGTGACACGGACGGTGAGTGACACGGACGGTGTGTGACACGGACGGTGAGTGACGCAGACGGTGAGATGGTGAGTGACACGGACGGTGAGTGACACGGGCGGTGAGACGGTGTGTGACACGGACGGTGAGTGACTCGGGCGGTGAGTGACACGGACGGTGAGTGACTCGGGCGGTGAGACGGTGTGTGACACGGACGGTGAGTGACGCAGACGGTGAGGCGGTGTGTGACACGGACGGTGAGTGACTCGGACGGTGAGTGACGCAGACGGTGAGGCGGTGTGTGACACGGACGGTGTGTGACACGGACGGTGAGTGACACGGTGAGTGACGCAGACGGTGAGGCGGTGTGTGACACGGACGGTGTGTGACACGGACGGTGAGTGACGCAGACGGTGAGGCGGTGTGTGACACGGACGGTGAGTGACTCGGGCGGTGAGACGGTGTGTGACACGGACGGTGAGACGGTGTGTGACACGGACGGTGAGTGACTCGGGCGGTGTGTGACACGGACGGTGAGGCGGTGTGTGACACGGACGGTGAGTGACTCGGGCGGTGAGTGACACGGACGGTGAGTGACACGGACGGTGAGACGGTGTGTGACACGGACGGTGAGTGACTCGGGCGGTGAGTGACACGGACGGTGAGTGACTCGGGCGGTGAGTGACACGGACGGTGAGTCACTCGGGCGGTGAGACGGTGTGTGACACGGACGGTGAGGCGGTGTGTGACACGGACGGTGAGGCGGTGTGTGACACGGACGGTGAGGCGGTGTGTGACACGGACGGTGAGTGACTCGGGCGGTGAGTGACACGGACGGTGAGTGACTCGGGCGGTGAGTGACACGGACGGTGAGTGACTCGGGCGGTGAGACGGTGTGTGACACGGACGGTGAGGCGGTGAGTGACACGGACGGTGTGTGACACGGACGGTGAGGCGGTGTGTGACACGGACGGTGAGTGACTCGGGCGGTGTGTGACACGGACGGTGAGTGACTCGGGCGGTGAGACGGTGTGTGACACGGACGGTGAGACGGTGTGTGACACGGACGGTGAGTGACGCAGACGGTGAGGCGGTGTGTGACACGGACGGTGAGTGACTCGGGCGGTGAGTGACACGGACGGTGAGTGACACGGACGGTGAGACGGTGTGTGACACGGACGGTGAGTGACTCGGGCGGTGAGTGACACGGACGGTGAGTGACTCGGGCGGTGAGTGACACGGACGGTGAGTGACTCGGGCGGTGAGACGGTGTGTGACACGGACGGTGAGGCGGTGTGTGACACGGACGGTGAGGCGGTGTGTGACACGGACGGTGAGTGACTCGGGCGGTGAGTGACACGGACGGTGAGTGACTCGGGCGGTGAGACGGTGTGTGACACGGACGGTGAGGCGGTGTGTGACACGGACGGTGAGGCGGTGTGTGACACGGACGGTGAGTGACTCGGGCGGTGTGTGACACGGACGGTGAGTGACTCGGGCGGTGAGACGGTGTGTGACACGGACGGTGAGACGGTGTGTGACACGGACGGTGAGTGACGCAGACGGTGAGGCGGTGTGTGACACGGACGGTGAGACGGTGTGTGACACGGACAGTGAGTGACACGGACGGTGAGGCGGTGTGTGACACGGACGGTGAGGCGGTGTGTGACACGGACGGTGAGTGACTCGGGCGGTGTGTGACACGGACGGTGAGTGACTCGGGCGGTGAGACGGTGTGTGACACGGACGGTGAGACGGTGTGTGACACGGACGGTGAGTGACGCAGACGGTGAGGCGGTGTGTGACACGGACGGTGAGTGACTCGGGCGGTGAGTGACACGGACGGTGAGTGACTCGGGCAGTGAGACTGCTGGACACTGGATAAGGTACATGGTCATCTGGGAGACATGACCCTCTCTTTCCCCTCCCTGCCAGATACATTTATTCATTTATTTGTCTGTCTGTTTGTGTTTATTTATTTATTGAGATATAGCGCGGAATAGGCCCTTCCAGCCCCACCACCCAGCAACACCCAATTAGACCCTTGCCTAATCATGGGACCAATCAGCCTCCCAGCTGGAACAGCTTTGCTCTGTGGGAGGAATTCGGAGCACCCGGAAGATACCCTCACAGTCACAGCGAGGAAGTACAAACTCCTTGGCAGCGGCTGGAATTGAATCGGGCTCGCTGGTACTGTAAAGCGTTGTGTTACCCACTATGGTACAGTGCTAACCCGCATTTTATGATATGTCCCTTCACCTCTGTCCAACCACGTCCCCATGACAGTGCAAGCAGAGGGGAGAGAGGGATCTTCACTTCAGATACAACCCGTGCTGTTTGAGTGTCTCTGGATGGCGATGGTGGCTTAACGTATCAGGTCAATGTTGTGAGAGCAGCTATGGTTACCGAGCAAGTACTCTGCACCTCGGCTCAATCTGTTGTTTACATCCAAGCAGCATGGGCAGGACAGATGGTGTTTAATTTTACTTCTGCTCATCCAGGTGATTGTTGTTAGTTCCAAGGGATGGAAAGTTCACCATTCGGCAACTCCGAGAAACTCAAACAGCGTGGGTTTTTGTGAAGTGAGGAGTTCCCCCCCCCCAACCGTCTAAATTCCAACAAGTACAGGCCCAGAACCATCAAACATTCTTCATATGATAGCTCTTTAATTCCTGAAATCATCTTTGTGAACCTCCTCGGAACCCTCTCCAATGCCAGCACATCTTTTCTTAGAAAAGGGGACCAAAACTGTCCACAGTTCTCAAGGTGAGACCTCACCAGTGCCTTATAAAGCCTCAGCATCACATCCCTGCTCTTGTATGCTAGACCTCTTGAAATTAATGTTAACATTGCACTTACCTTCCTCACCACTGACTCAACCTGTAAGTTAACCTTCAGGGTGTTCTGCACAAGGACTCCCAAGTCCCTCTGCATCTCAGATTTCTGGATTTTCACCACATTTAGAAAATAGTCTGCATATTTATTTCTTCTACCAAAGTGCAGGACCATGCATTTTCCAACATTGTATTTCATTTGCCACTTTCTTGCCCATTCTCCTAATCTGTCTAAGTCCTTCTGCATCCTACCTGTTTCCTCAACACTACCTGACCCTCCACCAATCTTTGTATCATCTGCAAACTTGGCAACAAAGCCATCGATTTCATCATCTAAATCATTGATATACAGCATAAAAAGAAGTGGTCCCAACACCGACCCCTGCGGAACACCACTAGTCACTGGCAGTCAACCAGGAAAGGATCCTTTTATTCCCACTCACTGCCTCTCACCAATCAGCCGATGCTCTAACCATGCCAGTAACATTCTTGTAATACCTTGGGCTCTTAACTTGGTAAGCAGCCTCATGTGTGTCACCTTGTCAATGACCTTCTGAAAATCCAAATATACAACATCCACTACATCCCCTTTATTTATCCTACGTGTAGTCTCAAAGGATTCCAACAGACTTGTCAGACTAGATTTTCCTTTATGGAAGCCATGTTCACTTTGTCCTATTTTGTCCTGTATCACCAAGCACTCTGTAAAAGTGCAACAAGATCATTCACCTTATTTTTTATACTCTGTGCACTGCGATATAACACTTTAAGTACTGTATTTGCTCCCCTTTTTGATTCTGCATCCCCAATGCACTGATACTCACCCTGCTGGCTGCAATTACATCTACCTGCCCTTCCTGACAGGCTGACTGTACATTATCTTTGCTTTTTCACCATCTGTCCTCTCAGAGTTCCTTCAGTCTGGTTCCCACCCCCTACCAAATTAGTTTAAATCCTCCCCAACGGCTCTAACAAACCTGCCCTTGAGAATATTGATTCCCCTCGGGTTCAGGTGCAACCCGTCACTTTTGAACAGTGTCATACCTCCCCCAGAAGAGATCCCAATAATCCAAGAACACAAAGCCCTGCCCCCTGCACCAGCTTCTCAGCCACACATTGATCTGCCAAATTATCCTGTTTCTATCCTCCTACTCCCAGTCCACTGGGAGCCAAACACCACAGAGTGGGGGGTAGCACCAAGACAACAGCCTCTCTCCCAGTGTCTGGTGTAGAGGCATAGAGACTTGTAACCTATGGACAGACCATTCGGCCCTCTGAGTGCATACTGACCATCAACCACTCAGTCTGCAGTAATGTTCATTCTGCAGAGCCGAATTCAATGGCTCAGGAACAGCACTTCCCCCCCCCCCCCATCAGATTTCTGAATGGTCCACGTACCAGTGAACACTTTTTTTTTGGGAATTACTTTATTTTTGTAATTTATAGCTATTTTATGAATTTGCCCTGTACTGTTGCTGCAAAAACAACAACAGTAGAGACTGATAACACCAAACAAGGGAACATCTGAAGATGTTGGATAGCCAAAGCTGCACACACAGAATGCTGAAGGGACTCAGCAGGCCGGGGTGCATTAGTGGAAGTGAGTGAACAGTCGAGATTGTGGGCCGAGACCCTTCATCCGTCTTGAAGAAGGCTCTCAGCCCGAAACATTGACTGTTTACTCTTTTCCATAGATGCTCTCCGGCCTGCTGAGTTTCTCCAGTATTGTGTGCGTGCTTCAGGTTAATAAACCTGCTTCCTTAAGGTTATCATAGCCGGGGGGGGGGGGGGAGGGGGCGGTTGGTAGGGGTGGTAGTGGGGATAAGCTCCCCCGATCTATTAAATGCTCCCAATGGCATACATCTCAAATAGCCTCCGACAGCCAAGTCCAGCTCCTGGGCTTAGCTACTAAAGCCGGCGGAACCGTTTCTACTGACAGGAGGAGGAACCAGTCACACCGGGCAGATGGAACTCCTCAGCCGTGCTCGGCAGCTCACCTCGGAGGAGGAAAACTCCGATCTCAAGCCTCCGCTGCCTTGCGGCCATACCCACTCATGGGGGAGTAAACCCCGAGGAAAATCCGGAAATGGACTCCCTCGGGCAGTCCTACGTTGAGTTCAGCGCGGACTGACAGTTCCTGTGATTGTGCGGAGAGGGGGTGCCAGCCCGGGCTCACCTACAGGCGTGTGTATAACAGTTAGGTCGCAACATCTGTGTTTAACCCCGAATGGCCAGGACCCTCAATAAACCCGATTCTCATTCTGCAATCAACTTCCTCCAATTCGATCCCTCGGCCCACACCCGGGGCGGCTCACAGTGGTAACTGGGGAGCCACGGTAGCGTGGCAGTTAGCGTGATGTTATTACAGCTCAGGCGGGTGGAGTTGGGAGCTGAATTCCGGAGATCTTCCCGGGTGCACGAGGGCTTCCTCCCACAGTCCGACGACATGTTGAATTGCTCATTGTAACTTGTCCTGTGATCAGGTTTGGATGAGATGGGTGGATCGCTGGGCGGCGCAGCCCGTCGCACCGGAAGGGCTTACTCCACGCTGAATCTCAAAAAAAATGAGCCCACTGACCTCTCTGCCCCTCTCACTCTTCCTATCCCAGAGTGCCTTTTCGTCACCGACTACTTCACCAGGACCCCCCGCAAGCTCAATGCCTTCACCTCCTTCACCAGCGCCGAGCTCTTCCATTTCCACGTACCCGAGGACACAGTGGTGGCCGTCTGGAACCTGATCACCTTCAAGGAGCAAGGGGGCAGCTTTGGCGATTCCTGTCCGGATCGAGACATCACCGTGTGAGTGGTCCGGGGTGGGGTTGCGTCCGCCGGTGAACAGGGTGGGAACGCGCACTGCTTTCACACATCCTTCGGCCTGCCGACCCTTACCAGCCTCCTCACAGCGATGGGTCACTGAGTCAGAGGGTCAGAGGGTCAGTGAGTCAGAGGGTTTGGGGTTTGTGCCTGAATCCAGAAACAAGCACTCCCAGCTGATGCTGAATGGGGTGGGGGGGGGGGGGTTGGCCTTGGTTGAGATAATCCAAGTTCAAGTTGATATCTCAAACGATACAACATTCCTCCAGTCCGTGGTTCCAGGGTGCATCGACTATATTCACTCTTTGTGTACACACACACACACACACGTAAATATCTGCGTGTGTAAATGTATTGTGCAGCGCAGGTAAACCGCTCGCGGTCCTAGCGATGAGACCTCGGTTATCGCTGGGTATTCATCAGCCTGGGGGAAGAAGCTGTTACCCAGTCTGGTATTCCGAGTCCTGATGCTCTTGTACCTCCTTCCTGATGGTAGTGGGTCAGAGATTGTGGGTAGCAGGGATCCTCAACATAGTCTCAAGCCCTTCGACTACAACACTCCAGGTAAATGTCATAAATGGAGGGGGGCAGTGATCCTCCCGGCTGTTTTTACTGTCCTCTGTAGGATCCTCCTCTCTCAGACACTTGGCAACATGTCCAGCCAGGTGGCAGGTAGTCCCGATCTAGAGGAGTTTTACGCACACGAAAACGCTGGAGGAACTCAGCTGGTCAGGCAGCGTCTATAGAGGGGAGTAAAGAGTGGACACTTCGGGCCGAGGCTCTTCCTGACTGCCGTGGCTCACGTGGGAGGGTGGGGAGAGAAAACACTGGGAAAGAGCCCGTTCACACCCAGCAGAGGGTGTCTGCAGCCTCACAGCATCCGGGAAATCTGTCCCTATTCATCGTGCCGGTCTCCCAAACCCTTGTACTGTATGTCTATAAGATGCTCACATCCCCAAAGATGTAAAATAATAAAAGTAATTAAAATCTAAACTTGCACATCCCCAATTTTAATCTTCCATGGACGGCAGCCGAGATTTTATTGAGGAATTCTGTTTGCCAGTAATCAACAATAGGGTTCGATTCCCACTCTGTCTTTAAGGAGCTTGTACTGTGACTGCATGGGTTTCCTCCGGCTGTTCCAGTTTCCTCCCCCATTCCAGACACGTACGGGTTAGGGTAGTAAGTTGTGGGCAACACTAGAAATCCCCATCTGTGTGGGTCGGTGACACAAGCGACATATCATTTCACTAATTGTTTCAATGTACTAGGATAGTGGTCACCAACCTTTTTAAGCCCAAGATCCCATACCTCGGCTTCAGTAAAAGGCAAGATTGACCCCACATCAATTAGTTACACGCATGCGCACCAGGGCAGAAAAGACTGGAAGTAGAAATAATATATAAACACCGGGGGTACCCACCTTTTTTCCCCACCGCGGACTGGTTTAATATTGAAAATATTCTTGCGGACCGGCCGACAGGGGCTGGGGGGGGGGGGCGGTTGTTAAACACGACCGGTATACAGCGATACTCGAAGCAGGTTCCTTATGTCCAATCTATTCTAGTTTTCGCGGCTCTCGACTTCTGTCCCGCTTGCTCACGTTTTTTTTTCCGCTGAGAAAACTCAGCGGCTTCGTCTTTAAGTGCTGGGTGCTTGGACTCAGGGTACTGAAGCAGTTTTGAGACATTGCCTCATTAGACAGCCTCCGGGCCCGAACTCACCCTCCCACCCGCCCGCGCCAGACGCCTTGGTCAGGTGCGGCTGGTCGTGGGTGGGGTGAGAAGACAAGTTCGGGGCCGCGGTGGTCACAGTCCGGAGAGCGCGGACGACCGAGCGGGGAGTGCGACAGCCCACCCCCCTTGTAGGATCTGTCGGTCGACAAATGTTTGTTTCAATAGATCGCAGCGCGGTAGCTGCTCTGATACTTACGAAACGCTGAGCCCGAATTAGGTCGTCTGCGAATATTTTAGCACCGGGTTCCCCACGAACACTTGGTGTGCTAGAAGGGTTCAGAGGCAGCGCTCCAGGCCAGTAGCGACGGCACTTCCCGCCGGCCGCCCCAGGCCAACCTGCGCGATCCCTGACGCGAGGGTATCCCTGCGTTTAGTCGCCCGATGACTTCGCGTGGGTTCAAATTCAACAGTGGGCTGACAGGGAATGAGGAAAAATGCAGCTAACTCATATCGTTTCCTCGCGGCCCGGTGGTTGGGGACCAGTGAATTACAGTGTCGCGGGAGAGCTATGCGCATGCGCGCTGGACAGAAAGCACGGAACTAAAACCCCGCAACCCGGACACAATCTCTCAAAGTTATTTGTGTATTTATTTTTCATTTTTTTTTGTCGGGATCAACTGGGAAAGTCTCAAAGATCGACGGGTTGACCACTGTACTAGGACATGCAAAGCTGAGCTAACCTCCCTCTCTTAAAGAAAAAGAAATCTGCGGGTGCTGGAAATCCAAGCAACACACCCAAAATGCTGGAGAGACTCTGCAGGTCAGGCAGCGTCTGTGGAAAAGAGTAAACAGTCCTGATGAAGGGTCTTGGCTCGAAACGTCGACTGTTTATTCCTCTCCATAGATGCTGCCTGGCCTGCTGCGCTCCTCCGGCATTTTGTGTGTGTTGCTCTCTCTAACACTCTTTCGCTCGCTCCTTCCCTCTCCCTTTCTCTCTCTTCTCGCCCCCCCTCACCTTTCTCGCTCCCTGTGTGTGTGTAAACCCCTCTGCCTCCCAGCTCCATTGCTTCCTGAAGCCTCCCTCAGACGCCCGTCCTCACGCCTCCGCTGTTGTTCAGTGCTGAGCGATCTGGGTTCATTCCATTCATAGAGCTCTCGGACTGTAAGTCACCCTCTGCCTCTCACTTCTCTCCACCAGATACTTCCGGTCCGGAGCACCGCCGGTGATTAACCCGCTCCACAGCCGCTTCCCGGCCGATACCGTGGTGCCGGGGTCCTTCGCGGTCACTCTCACCTGGAATTTACCCAACCGCACGACGGGCATTTTTAACATTAGCAGCCCGCTCCCCGGAGACTGGTTCCTAGCTGCTCATTTACCAAAGGACAGAGGGAAGATATCCGTCAAGGTAAATTCACAAGAGATTCTGCAGATGCTGGAAATCCAGAGCAAGGCACACAAAATGCTGGAGGATCTGGCAGCATCTACGGAGAGGAATAAATCAGCTGGAAAGGTTCCTCCAGCATTTCTATCTATCTACCCATTTATCTATATAGATAGATATCAAGCCATTCTGCCAGCAACCACAGGACAATTCACAATGCCTGACTGGTAGGTTATGGACGGTGGGAAGTACCTGGACCACGCATTCTCCGGGGTGGACGAACGAACTCGTTACAGAGGGCGTTGGAATTGAACTGCGAACCCCGAGCTGTGAGAGTTTCGCGCCAAACGCTACGCTGCTGTGGCGCGCAAGGCAACAGCGGGATGCTGGAGGAAATGGTGGTGATGACGAGGGTAGGTCTCCAAGGAAAACCGTCACAAGATTATTCAAACATTGCTGAAATGTTTATTTACAACACTTGGGTCCAGTGCCGCCAGGGGTGACCCCGCAGCCATCGGGCACCTACCTGGACCCGCTTCACTCGCCGCCGATTCCGCAGTCTATGGACTCGCTTCCGGGGCTCTGCAGCTCACGCTCTGTGTACCAATTGTCTACAATTTTTAATGTCTGTCGGTCTTTGTTGTGAGTGGTTTTTCGTGGTATATATACTTTGAGAACGTACCAAGGCACGATTTTCAGCCCATTTCATTTACACTGACCCACCTGCCTGTGTTTGATCCACATCCCTCCAAACCTTTCCTGTCCTTGTACCTGTTCAAGTGTCCTGTCGGTGGTGTTAATGTACCTGCCTCAACCACTTCCTCTGGCAGTTCTACTGACCAGCCTCTTGCAGAACAAGTTACCCTCACATTCCTTTTAAACCTCTCCCCTCTTAAACCTACACCCTGTAGTTCTTGATTTCCCAAGCCTGCAGGGGGAAAACCCAGGTGAATGCATCTATTCTGCACCAATCAGGATTTTATACATAAACACAAGAGACTGTGCAGATGTTGGAAATCCAGAGCGACACACACAGAATGCTGGAGGAACTCAGCAGGCCAGGCAGTGTCCAGCATTTTGTGTGTGTTGCTCTGGGTTTTATAGACGGCAGTAAGTTCACCCCTCAGTCTGCTACAGCCGAAGGAATGGTCTCCCCATAATCCAGTTCCTCAAACCCCAGCGGCAAGCTCAAAAGTCTTCTAGAACATAAAAGATAGAACATTACAGCACAGTGCAGGCCTTTTGGCCCACAATGTTGTGCCAACCCTTTAACCTATATTAACATCAATCTAAGACTTCCTGGCCAGAGCGCCCTGTCCCCACTTCTCTTTCACCCATGTGTTTATCTAAAATTATCTTAATTGTCCCTAATGTATCTGCCTCTGCCACCACCCGTGGCAGGGTGTTCCACTGCCCTCCTGCCTCTGAACCCTCCTCCATACTCCCCTCCAATCACCTCCCCCTTGTATTAGCCATTTCCACGCTGGGGAAAAGCCTCTGGCTGTCCACTCAGGCATGTTCAACGCCATTTCTGCACTCCTTCCTGCTTAATGGTATCTTTCCCATTAGCTGGGTGACCTAAACTGCACACTGTGATCCAAAATGCCTCACCAGCATCTTTTTCCCTTCTCTCTCCTGTCTTCAGGGCCTCTACGAAGAATGCCAGTACCTCTTCCAGCCGCAGCTCATCGTGCAGAAACTGATTGGGATTCCTGTCCTGTATCCCGGCTACGTGATGGATCAGGTGATCCCAGCCCACAACAGATCGGCACTCTACAAGTAAGTGAGCTGTCGAACTCTCCCCGGCTGGAGTCGCTCTGGGGCGCAGGGGAGAGCGCGCGTCGCGCAGGCGTTCTCGGATTCAAATTTGTTTATTCATCACGCCTACGTCGAAACATACAGCGAGATGTGTCGTTTGTGCTAACGACCACCACGACCTAAGGATAAATGGGTGGCCACACATCTAGAAGGGAAACTGATCTCAAACCTCTGTATGGGGAAGGATTCGGGAGTACACCCCGTGGAAAATCCGGAGCTGGAGTCCCTAAGGCAGTCCCACCCTGAGTTCAATGCTGACTGGCAACCTCTGAGATGCCGCTGGTGCCAAACCGTATCGGTCTCTGTCGTTCTTTGGGTTCATCAGATGCGCGGAGAGGGGGAGCCTGCTACACGGGCAACAGCTCACTCTCCGTATCGTACTGTCCTGGCGTGGGTATCAGCTGTGTAGATGTCTCGGGACCAACACCCATCCATGATAACGCCCGACCAGCGGAGGCCTCACAGTTTGTGACAAACTGTTTTGTGGCGGCAATACGGTGCAAAGTATAACAGCTATAAATTACAACAAGAAGCACAAGAAATGTTATACCTATAACATTTTAAATTACATATGTAGTGCAAAAAGAAAGCAAAAAAATAGTGAGGTTCATGGGTGGGTTCACTGTCCACTCAGAAATCTGACAGTGGAGGGGAAGAAGCTGTTCCTGAATCATTGAGTGTGTGTCTCCAGGCTCCTGTACCTCCTCCCTGATGGTAGCAATGAGAAGAGGGCAGTGTCGGGGGTCCTCAGTGATGGATGCCACCTTTCTTTGAGACATTGCCTCTTGAAACTGGCCTGGATGCTGGGGAGACTGATGCCCATGATGAAGCCGGCTGAGTTTGTAACTTTCCACAACTTTTTCTGATCCTACGTACTGGCCCTCCATACAGGCGGCCAGTTAGAATTCTCTCCACAGTACATCTGTAGAAATTTGGTTTGTCCTTGGTGACAAGGGAGGTGGCTAACGGTCCTTCAGTACCTCTGAGCCCCTTCAGCTCCCACACAAAGCCCACACTCCCTCCCTGCTAGCTACTCATTCCCAGATCCCATCCAGTCATAAGAACAGAAGGAAATGGGAGTAGAGCTGGGGCTCTCGGCCCATCAATCCTGCCCCATCACTCAGTGTAAGACATTGGTGAGACTGCCCTTGGAGTATTGTGAATGGTTCTGGGCTCCTTATCTAAGAAAAGATATGCTGGCAATGGAGAGGGTCCAGAAGAGGTTCACGAGAAAGATTACGTGAATGAAAGGGTTAATGTATGAGGAGCATTCGATGGCTCTGGACCTGTACTTGCTGGAGTTTAGCAGAATGAGAGGAGAGAGGGATCTCATTGAAACCTATGAAATATTGGAAGGCCTAGGTAGAATGGATAGGAGAGGATTTTTCCTCTAGTGGGAGAGTCTAAGATGAGACATTGTCACAGACAGCTCTGGAGGCCAAGCCTCTGGATATATTTAAAGTGGAGGTTGATATGTTCTTGATTAGGCAGAGCATCAAAGGTTCTTGGGAGAAGACAGGAGAATGAGGTTGAGAGGGGTAATAAATCAGCCATGATGGAGTAGCAGAGCAGACTTGATGGGCCGAATGGCCTAATTCTGCTCCTATGTCATATGGTCTTATGGCCGATCTATGCTGGCCTTGTTTCTTCTTCTCTATCAGTTTCCAGAGTCCTCAATTCCCCAATCAGTAGAACATAAAACCTGGAAGAGGTCCTTTGCCCCATCATGTCTGCACTGACCTTGATGTCAAATCAAACTAATTCATATCCTCCCATTCTCTACTTGCTCGTGTTGTCTGTCTAAGAGAGCAATATTGAGTCGGCTTCCACCAACACCCCAGGCAGCCCACCACTGTGTAACAAACACACCCACACACCACCTTTAAACTCTCCCCCTCTCAACTTAAATTAATGTTCTCTGGTTCTCAATATTTAACTCTGAGCAAAAGATTCTGACTATGTACTTTATCTATGCCTCTCATAATTTTATGAACCTCTATCAGATCTCCCCTCAGCCTCTGCTGCTCCAGAGAAAACAACCCGCGTTTGTCCAACCTCTCGTTATAGCACATGTCCTCTAAACCAGGCAGCATTTTTAACACTTTCAGCAAATCTATAGAATAATAACAATGACAGAATCAATGAAAATCTGCTTGACTAGGGTGCTCAACCATAGGGCAGAAGACAACAAACTGTGCAAATACAAAAATAAATAAATAATGATAATTATAAATAAATATTGAGAACATGAGATGAAGAGTCCTTGAAAGTGAGTCCATAGGTTGTGGGAACATTTCATTGATGGGGTAAGTGAAGTTGAGTGAAGTTATTCCCTTTGGTTCAAGAGCCTGATGGTTGAGGGATAGTAACTGTTCCTGAACCTGGTGGTGGTGTTCCTGAGGCTCTTGTAATTTCTTCCTGATCTCAGCAGCAAGAAGAGAACATGGCCTGCGTGGTGGGGGTGCCTGATGATGGACGCTGCTTTCCTACGACAGCATTTCATGTCGATGTGTTCAGTGGTTGGGAGGGTTTTATCCGTGATGTACTGGGCTGTATCCACTACTTGTTGTAGGATTTTCCATTCAAGGGCATTGGTGTTTCTATACCAGGCTGTGATGGACAAGTAGTAAGTAATATTGAGAGCAGGAGTCGGAGAGTGCTTGAAAATGAGTCAAAACTGAACACAGTACACTAAATACAGTCAAAAATAAGTTCAATACAGCTGTAACAATCACGCCTGACTCAAATTTAATGCTCCAACTAATAAAGACAAGTACAACATCTTTACCAACTTATTAACTTGTGTGTCTGGTTTCAGGGTGGAATGGATGTAGACCCCAAGATCTTTAATTAATCTTCTTCCACCTGAAACTGACCACTTGTCACTACATGGATTTTTTTTGTTCTATTTGTGTTATTTCTTCTATAATTATGTCTAATCTATCTTCAGTTTGTTCTTGTGAATGTTACATCTCTAATGCCTGTGAAGCACGTTTTTCATTGCACCTGTGCATGTAGCAATAACCTTGACTTTGAAGTCTACCTAATCATCGGGTCTCCACAACTCTTGGGGCAGAGAATTCCAGGGCTTTGCCATCCTCTGGAAAAATGTCCATGCACACAGGTTTTTGATCAACAAGCCCCTTTTCTTCGAACTACCTTTAGAACAGAGATGAGGGGGAAGTTCTTTCGCCAGAGGGTGGTGAGTCTGGAATTCATTGCCATAGCCAGCTGTGGAGGTTGATAGATTTTTGATTACTCATGATGTCAAAAGTCACAGGGAGAAAACAGGAGAACGGGGTTGAGAGGGATTATAAATCTGCCATGATGGAATTGTGGAACAGACTCGATGGGCCAAATGGCCTAATCCTATTCCTATGTCCAATGGTCTTATGGTCTCTGGAAGACTTTTAAAGAGAGCAAACCCTCGCAAGGCAAAAGGTCCAGATGATGTACCTAGTAAGGTTCTGAAAACCTGCACTAAACAACTGGCGGGAGTATTCAAGGACATTTTCAACCACTGCCTGCCACAGGTGGAAGTTGCCATTTGCTTCAAAAATGCAACAATTATACCAGTGCCTAAGAAGAATAACGTGACCTGCTTTAATGACTATCTCCCAGTAGCACTCGCACCTACAGTGAAGAAATGCTTTGAGAGGTTGGTTATGACTAGACTGAACTCCTGCCTCAGCAAGGAACTGGACCAGTTGCAATTTTCCTTTCACCACAATAGGTCAACAGCAGATGCAATCTCAATGGTTCTTCATACGGCCTTAGACCATCTGGACAATGCAAACACCTATGTCAGGATGCTGTTCGTTGACTATAGCTCAGCATTTAACACCATCATTCCCTCAATCCTGATTGAGAAGCTGCAGAACCTGGGCCTCTGTACCTCCCTCTGCAATTGGATCCTCAGCTTCCTAACTGGAAGACCACAATCTGTGCGGATTGGTGATAACATATCCTCCTCGCTGACGATCAACACTGGGGCACCTCAGGGGTGTGTGCTTAGCCCACTGCTCTACTCTCTCTATATACCCATGACTGTGTGGCTAGGCATAGCTCAAATACCATCTATAAATTTGCTGATGATACAGTCATTGTTGGTAGAATCTCAGGTGGTGACAAGAGAGCGTACAGGAGTGAGATATGCCAACTAGTGGAGTGGTGTCACAGCAACAAGCTGGCACTCAACATCAGTAAGACAAAAGAGCTGGTCGTGGATAAGGGTAAGATGAAGGAACACATACCAATCCTCATAGAGGGATCAGAAGTGGAGAGAGTGAGCAGCTTCAAGTTCCTGGGTGTCAAGATCTCTGAGGATCTAACCTGGTTCTAACATATTGATGCAGTTATAAAGAAGGCAAGACAGTGACTATACTTCATTAAGAGTTTGAAGAGATTTGGCATGTCAACAAAAACACTCAAAAACTTCTATAGCTGTACCATGGAGAGCATTCTGACAGGCTGCATCACTGTCTGGTATGGGTGGGGGGGGGGGGGGGCTACTGCACAGGACCAAAAGAAACTGCAGAGGGTTGTAAATCTAGTCGGCTCCATCTTGGGTGCTGGCCTGCAAAGTACCCAGGACATCTTTAGGGAGCGGTGTCTCAGAAAGGTAGCATCGATTATTAAGGACCTCCAGTACCCAGGGCATGCCCTTTTCTCACTGTTACCATCAGGTAGGAGGTACAGAAGCCTGAAGGCACACACTCGGTGATTCAGGAACAGCTTCTTCCCCTCTGCCTCCAATTCCTAAATCGACATTGAACCCTTGGACACTACCTCACTTCTTTAAAGCAGGGGTGTCAAACTCATTTTAGGTCACGGACCGGATTGAGCAAAATGCAGCTTCATGCGGGCCGGATCAGTCGGACACGTGCGAACGCAGCTTTCGTTGCCTCCGTTTTTTCAGCCTGCTCTCATGTGTGTCAGTCTCTGCTATAACTACAAAGTGTTTCACTTTACAAATTCCGTTTCTTATGAAGAAGACTGCCGAATAAACACTAAAAACCCTGAAAACCTGGTACCTGAATAAACTCAGCATTAGCCATATCATACGCCATAGGCGCTTCAATTACTGGGGCCAGCTTTAATAGTAATTAGATATTATCTCGCGGGCCAAAGATAATTCCACTGCGGGCCGGATTTGGCCCGCGGGCCTTGAGTTTGACATATATGTTTTAAAGTGTATAGTATTTCTGTTTTTTGTAGGATTTTTAATCTGTTCAATATACGTATGCTGTGTAAAGTATACTGAATAAGATTTACTTAATACTTATTTACTTTTTTCTTCTATATTGCATTGAACTGCTGCTGCTAAGTTAACACATTTCATATCACATGCTGGTGATGATAATTCTGATTCTGAATTTCCATGCACACGTGATCAGAATCAGAATCAGGTTTAATATCGCCAGCATATGCTGTGAAAGTTGTTGACTTTACAGCAACAGTACAATACATGATAAATACAGAAAAACACTGAATAACAGTAAATATATATATAAAATAGTTAAATCAGAATGAGTAGTGCAAAACAGAAATAAATAAAAATGTAGTGAGGTAGTGTTGGTGGGCTCAATGTCCATGAAAATCAGCCGCTTCCCTTGTATGTTCTGTTATTCAAGACCCTCCTCCTGCTGGCAACATATTAGCATCCACCTTGCCATGCCCTGAGTGAGAGTCAGAGACCTTGCAATGTAGCAGCCCAGATGAGCCCATCAGCTTCGAGGCAGCTGATCCATTTCTGGTTAATTGAAGCCATTAACCCTGGCAGTGTTCCCAGTGCTCGAGAAACTCTCGAACCCCTCTCTGCCTGGTACAGATTTAATTCGGAGCCTGCAACCAGGAGGGGGTAGAAGCCAACTGCAGTGCCTCCAGGCTCGGAGCCTAAGGAGAGAGACATATAAATGCATGCATGCACGTGCACGTATACTGACTCTGTGGGCATGAGGCCAGGGCAGACACAAGGAGCGCCATTGTAACAGCAAGTTGTTAATCTAAGCTGTGAGCCATGATTGGAGGATTGGTGTTAATTAGTTCATTATTTTTGTTGTTGTTGACACACACTCAGCTTTTCCCCCTCTGCCATCAGATTCCTGAACGGCGCATGAACACTACCTCACTATTTTCCTCTCTTTTTGCACTGCTTATTTATATATTCTTCATTGCAACCGAGACGAACTTTTTATGTATTGCGCTGTACTGCTGCCACAGAACAACATATTTCCTTAAGGCCATGACGTACAGGAGCAGAATTAAGCCATCTGGCCCATCAAGTCTGCTCCACCATTCCATTATGGCTGATCCATTTCCCTCTCAACCCCATCCTCCTGCCTTCTCCCCGTAACCTTTCACAGCCTGACTAATCAAGAATCTATCAACCTCTGCTCTAAATGCCGCCAATGACTTGGCCTCCACAGCCATCTGTGGCAACGAATTCCACAGATTCATCACCCTCTGGCTGAAGAAATTCATCCTCATCTCTGTTCTAAAAGGACGTCCCTCTATTCTGAAGCTGTGTTCTGTGGTCCCAGACTCCCCCACCAAAGTAAACACCCACTCTATCTTGGCCAGCATGTTTCAGTGAGATCCCCCCCTCATTCTAAATCGCAGTGAGTACAGGCCCAGAGTGCTGGTCATGTATTAACTCTTTCGTTCCCAGAATCATTCTCATGAACCTCCTCTGAACTTTCTCCAATTTCACGTCAGTGATAATAAACCTGCTTCTGACTCTGAACTCGGATTTTGATTCTCTCTATAATTTATATTTTTTTTATGTATTGCACTATACTGCTGCTACAAAACAACAAATTTCACAACATAGGTCGGTGATTCTGATTTATTACAAGTACATCTGGTGAAATGCGTTGTTTGTGTTAACAACCAACAAGGATAATAAACTTGAATCTGATTCTGTTTACAATTCCAATTCTGACTCTCGCCTTCCTTCCCAACCATCCTCAGGGTCTTCGTTCCTAGTTACACATCCCGGGTCACGGTTCAACTGTCGGACTGCGGCAGCGGCAACAAGACGATACGAAGTTGTCCGGTGCTGTTGAAGGTCCGAGCCAAGGCCCCTCCCTTGCACAACTCCAGCCACGTGGACTGCGGGCCGCTGCACGTCTGCGAGCTGCGGCACCCGGCTCCCTTCTGGCAGCAGTGGTACTACGTGCTGGTGGAAAAATCCAACCGCAGTCTCAGCCTCCACTTCCGAATCGTGCTCCGCATCACAGGTAGGATCTAAAAGCCTGTCCCCATCTCTCCTCACCTCCGTCCTTCAGATGAGATGCTTAAAGGTTTAAGATTCACTTTATTTGTTATTGAAATATACAATATTTCAATACACTTTTATTTGTTATCGAAATGTGCCATTTGCGACAATGTCCGAGGATTGTGCTGGGGGCAGTCTGCAAGTGTTGCCATGCTTCCAATACCAACAGAGCACACCCACAAATTACTAAGTAAGTTTAGAAGGGAGCATTTTTTCCATTATCAGTTGAACACTGTACCTGAGGGTCAGTGTTTGGTAGAAACATCTAGGCAAGCAACTGAACCAGCAAGGCTCAGGAGGCAACGCAGCAATTAATGGGATTAATAGAGAGTGGCACTGTAGCGTAGTGGTAAATATAACTGTTAAGGAGTATTCTTACCAGCAACCAATCTTCAGAGTTGAAGATGGATAGCAGATTGAGTTTAAAATGTAGCTCTGAACAATTAGACCTCAGATGTCTGCATTTGCATGAATGCACCTGGAGTTAGTGAGGGATTGACATTAATTTTTGGTGCCTGGAGTGTGGGTACAAAGAGGGAGGTGTGTGAAGACTATATGGAACTCAAAGGAAGCACTGTAGATACATTGTAACTACAGAATTGTCCTGCTGTTAACTTGGATCTTTAGCATATAAAATGTCATGTAATATTGGACCGAGCAGTCCTCTTCTTCCAAGAGTGATTCTCCTCAATATAATGCCTGTTGCTTGGTTTTGCTGTATTAAACACTACTATATTCACTAGCTTCTGTGTGTCTCTCTGGTGACCGTGCAAGTTACTACAGTGATCTGAGACTGGGGTTCAATTCCAGCTGCTGTCTGTGAGGAGTTTGTACGCTCTCCCCATGGCCGCATGGGTTTCCTCCCACAGTCCAAAGATTTACAGATTAGTGCTAGTAAGTTGTGGGAATGCTATCTTGGTGCCAAAAGGTGGGGGACACTTGTGGGGTGCCCCCAGCACACCCTTGTACTGTGTAGGTTGTTTGCGCAGAGCAACGCATTTCACTGTGCCTTTCAATGCACATGTGACAAATAAAACAAAATTTTAAAATCTTTATAAATGTGCTTGAGGGTCAGCATGGACCAAGTGGGCTGAAGGGCCTAATTCCTTGACTCTTTGGCTTTATGACACTCCATTTACAAGCACTTGGGCCGAAGTAATCTATGCCATCAAGTAGATGCAAAGTGATTGTTCAGTGGATGTGTAATGGTCTCGCAATGCATTTGTAATGATTACAGAGTGGGCCTGCAGATGTCATTCAGTGGGCATGTGATGGGCTGTGCTATGGATTGGTGGCAAGGTCAAGGTCATTATTGCAGCCCGCAGTGGTCTTCTAGCCTTTGCCACTGGTCCACTTGCCCGTAAGGCAAGTTACACTCTCAAATATTCCCCTGCAATGAGGGTGACACAGTAGCATAACAGTGACTGTAGTTCAATTCCTGCTGCTGCCTGTAAGGAGTTTGTACGTTCTCCCCGTGACTGCGCGGTTTTCCTCCGGGTGCTCCGGTTTCCTCCCACATTCCAAAGACGTGCCGGTTAGGGTTAATGAGCAGTTGCCCCCAGAGGCATGGTGACAGTTGCAGGCTGACCCCAGCACACCCCCAGGCTGCAGTGGCCATTATCACAAACAAAGCATTTCACTGCAGTTCAATGTTTCGGTGTACCTCACGGTGGGCACAGGTTGGATTTCAACTTTTAAGAGAAATTTGGATAGGTACATGGATGGGAAGAGATGGGATTAGGCAGAATGGACTAGATGGGCTGACAGGCCTGTTTCTGTGTTGTAGTGTTCTGTGGATCTAGGTGACAAGTAAAGCTAACCTTTAAAATAAATCTTTAAAGGACACAGGAGCACGGTGCATTCAGGAGGAATGCTCATTTATGGCAACATATGGCTGGGAGGGACTTTCTGTAACTGTCTGACAAACATGATAAAACAAGAAGAAATAATAAATATATAATCCAGCCTAATGAATACACACAAGCAGGCAGCGATTCCAATTACTCTGAATTCACGAAGCAGAAAGAGGTGTCCTCATTCGAATGAAATATTCATGTTTTGAGCTGTGATTTCACTTGGCGATGGACTTACATGATGAACTCAGTGCGGTAGCTCTGATTCACCATGAACTACAGGGGCAGAGGACAATGCTGCTTGCAGATGTGCACCTGCACACGTGGGCATGCATGTATCCGTGTTCACGAGCATATCTGTACACGTGTACACACCCGTGTGCCCTTCCGTTGCCCCTCCTGTGGGTGAGTGGGAATTGAATGAGGGTGGAGTTAGTGGGAAAGCAAAAATTAATATTGTATTTGTTCAACTACAGATTGTTGCAATATTCACGGACTCAGGCTCTTGGACTATATACGTTTTTTGATGTGACTGCCTTTTACTGCTATCTCATATGCATTTGCTCTATGTAGCATGGTGAAGATACATTTTTACCAAAAGGAGTGTAAGGCACTCCTTCCCTCCGCTCACCAGCAGGTCACCCTTGGGCAAGGTGTGGCTTCTGCTCAGGGTCATGTGAATCCATGGGAGCAGGCGGTGGATGGTCGTATGAGCAGCCAATGCAGATCACAAGTCCTGGTTATGTGACCACTGACGCTAGGCAGACGATCTCCGAAGAGTATTGATAACGGCTAGGGTCACCCATCTTGTAAAGACACTGCCCAGAGGAAGGCAATGGAAAAACACTTCAATTGTATAATTTGCCAAGAACAATAAAGGTCATGGAAAGACCACGATCGTCCACGTCATATGACACGGCACATAACAATGATATCTTATATGCGGTATATGTGCCTTGTGCTGTGTGTGACTGTTAGTATTGTGTTTTGTACCTTGGCCCCAGAGTAGCTCTATTTCATTTGGCTGCATTCAATTAAATTCATGTATGGTTGAATTGAACTTGAACTGGAATTTGAACTTAATAGGTTGCAGGGAGTTAACCTATTAATTTTGACGTCTACTTATCAAGTTTATGCAAGCTCTCAGTAAATTTGAGATTGATGGGATAGTTCTGAGGGCTTGCATACAGATGTTGGGCTGAAGAACCTCTTTCAGTGTTTGAAGGAAATAAGACCATAAGACAGAGGAGGAGAATTGTGACATTCAGCCCACTGAATCTGTTCTTGGGTGAAAATGCCGACAGCGATCTTTAAATGCTTGCCATTGCATATCCACCGTCAACCCTTTAAGTATCATTTGCCAGTCTATCTTAACTAATTCACGTCTCATACCTTCAAAGTAACCCTTCTTTAAGTTGAGAACCTTTGTTTCTGAATTAACTATGTCACTCTCCATCTTAATGAAGAAGTCCACCGTATTATGGTCACTCTTACCCAAGGGGCCTCGCACGACAAGATTGCTAACTAACCCTTCCTCATTGCTCAATACCCAGTCTAGAATGGCCTGCTCTCTCGTTGGTCCCTTGATGTGTTGGTTCAGAAAACCATCCCGTATACATTCCAAGAAATCCTCTTCCTCAGCACCCTTACCAATTTGGTTCACCCAATCTAGATGTAGATTGAAGCCACCCATTATAACTGCTGTTCCTTTATTGCACGCATTTCTAATTTCCAATTTAATGCCATCCCCAACCTCACTACTACTGTTAGGTGGCCTGTACACAACTCCCACCAGCGTTTTCTGCCCCTTAGTGTTATGCAGCTCTACCCATATCGATTCCACATCCTCCAGGCTAATGTCCTTCCTTTCTATTGCGTTAATCTCCTCTCAAACCACCAACGCTACCCCACCTCCTTTTCTTTCCTGTCTATCCCTCCTGAATATTGAATATTCCTGGATGTTGAGCTCCCATCCTTGGTCACCCTGGAGCTATGTCTCTGTGATCCCAACTATATCATATTCATTAATAACTATCTGCACATTCAATTCATCCACCTTGTTACGAATGCTCCTCGCATTGACACACAAAGCATTCAGGCTTGTTTTTACAACACTCTTAGCCCTTATACAATTATGTTGAAAGTGGTTCTTTTTGCTTTTTGCCCTGGATTTGCCTGCCTGCCACTTTTATTTTTCACCTTACTACCCTCATTTTACACCCCTCTGTCTCTCTGCACTTGTTCCCATCCCCCTGCCACATTAGTTTAAATCCTCCTGAACAGCAGTAGCAAACGCTCCCCCTAGGACATTGGTTCCATTCCAGCCCAGGTGGAAATCTAATGTTTTTTTTTAGATGCTCTCTGTAGGTTTTCAAAAACTTCCCAATTCTTTATCTAACCACTGATTTTTGCTTTGACTTCCCTCGTCAGCCACAGTTGTACTATTTTACCATTAGAGTATTTCTTCATCTTTGGAATACACATGTCCTGCACCTTCCTCATTTTCCCCATGAACTCATGCCATCACTGCCCTGCTGACATCCCTGCCAGCAGCTCCTCCAATTTACTTTGGCCAACTGCTCTCTCATATAACTATCATTTCCCTCACTCCACTGAAATACTGCTACATCAGACTGTATTTTCTCCCTAACAAATTTCAAGTTGAACTCAATCATATTGTGATCACTGTTTCCTCGGGGTTCTTTTACCTTAAGCTCCCTAATCACCTCCAGTTCATTACAAAACACCCAATCTAGCAGAGCTGATTCTCTAGTCGGCTCAATGACAAACTGCTCTAAAAAGCCATCACTCAGGTATTCAACAAACTCACTCTGACTTCCCGGGAGGTCCTGCTTCTCAGCTTTCTGCCTAGCTCTCTAAATTCTCTTTTCAGAATCTCATTGCTTTTCCTTCCTGTGTCATTGATATCAATATGTAACAAGACCTCTGGCTCCCCCCTCCCTCTCCAAAATGTTGTGGACACAATCTGGGACGTCCCTGACCCTGGCACCTGGGAGGCAACATACCATCCGGGTGTCCCGTTCACATCCACAGAATCTCCTGTCGGTTCCCCTCACTATCGAGTCCCCTATCACTACGGCTCCCTTCTCTCTCTTTCCCTTCAGCACCACAGACCCAAGCTCAGTGCCTGTAGTCTGATCGCCGTGGCATTCTCCCAGGAGGTCATTCCCCACAAAAGTATCCAAGGCGGTTTACTTGTTTTTGCGGGAATGGCCACAGGGGTGCTCTGCCCTAACTGCCCATTTCCATTTCCATTTCTCCTGACAGTCACCCAGCTACTCACCTCCTGCAACTTCGGGGTGACTACCTCCCTGTAACCCTGATCAATTGTATCCTCGCTGTCCCGTACAAGCCGAAGGTCACCCAGTTGCCGCTCCAGATTCCTAACACGGTCTTCGAGGAGCTGCAGCCGGATGCACTTCACGCAGATCTAGTTCCCCGGGAGACTCTGGGTCTCCCAGCTCTCCAACATCCGGCACAAAGAACACACCACAGCCATTTAAATGGTACAGTAAGAGGGAAAAACAACAAAAAGGAAACCTTAACTGAAGCTTTACAGAGAGCCGACGCCTCCTCGGAGCTGAAGCCTGTTGCTTCTACTCTCGCCACTGGCCACTGGCCACTCCGCTTATCCCTTCTGCACTTTAGTTCGTAGAGCCCTGTTGTCGCTGCTGATAGGCCCCGTACAATGGACAAACACTCTCGAAGTTCCCTTTCAAAAGGAGGATTTGAAAAGCAGGATTCAAGGGTTTTCAGCATTTTTCTTTGTGTGAGATGTGGGAATTGTTGGAGACTTTCAGCCTCCTGGATAACCACATCTGCACCAGGTACTCCGAGGCGCCGCCCCTCAGAGAGGCTGCAGCTCGGGGGGGTAGGGGGTGGTGTGGAGCTGTAGTGACCGAGCCCCTGGTCCCTGAGTCTGGCGCTGTGGCTCCGAGGGGAAGTGGGGAGAAGGGGACTGCAGTGGTGAAAGGGGATTCCTTAGTCACAGGAACAGAGTCGAGATGTTGTGGACGCGGTAGAAACATTTCGATGGAATGTTGTCTTCCAGGTGCCAGGGTCAGCGACGTCTTGGGTCGGGTCCCAGGCATTTTAAAGTGGGAGGGTGAGCCGCCCAGAAGTCCTGGTACATATTTAGCGACCGATTCTCGAGTCAGTAAAACTCGGAATAAAAAACGACGTGGCAGAAATGTTAGCAGTTCAAAAGTATTCATCTCCCTTTGCTTAGTTGAAACACCTCTCACAGCTATTGCAGCCAGTAGTCTTTCTGGATATGTCTCTATTAGCTTTGCACAGCCCATTCCTCCTTGCAAACTTGCTCAAGCTGTGCCAGGTTAGTTAGTTAGCAAATCTGAGGTCTTGCCAGAGTTATTCGATCGGGTTAAGGTCAGGACTGTGATGGGGTACTCAAGGACATCGAGTCTGTTCAGTTGAAGCGGCTCTGTGGTTGCTCTGACAGTGTGCCTTGGGTTGTTGTCCTGAACTTTCTCCCCAGTTTAAGCTTTCCGGCAGACACTTGTAGGTTTTTACCCAGGGTCTCTGTGTATTCACCTTCCCAACAATCCTGACCCGATTTCCAGTCCCTGCTGCACGATGCTGCCTCCACTATAGGGTGATGTTACCCACTGATGCGCGTTGTTAAATTTACACCACACGTACCACTCAGCATTGAGGCCAAAAAGTTCCACTTTCGTCTTATCCAACCACAGGACCGTTTTCCGCATCTTAACAGTATCTTCTAAGTGATGCTTTTCAAAGTCTTTATGGGCAAGGGTGTGTCTTTTTTTTTTAGCCGGAGCTTCTTCCTTGCCACTTTTCCATTAATACCCTTTTTGCGCAAGGCCTCAGAGATTGTGGAGCCATGGACTTCATCCCCAGTCGCAGCCACTGGGCTCTGCAGTGCACTGGTTGGTGCTGCAGTAGCCTCTCTTACAAGTGCCAGTCTTCCCCAGCGGTTACATTTAGAGGGTTGGCCTGACTTGGACAGTGAGACTGGGGTTTCATATCTTTTCCACTTTTCACAATGGACTGCACTGACCGTCTGAGGTATGTTCAGTGCCTTTGAGCTGGTTTTGAACCCTTCCCCAGATTTGTGCTTCTCTTTTATCACTTCTGTGACTTGCCTTGAATGCTCTTCTGTCTTCATCTTGGTTTGGTCTGTTGCAAATCTATCATACTGTTGGATCTTACAGAGAGAGGTAAAAACAGGTGATCCTCCAATTTTCTACATCAATAAATTGGTTGAGTTGGTAAGGTATTGCACCTGATGAAATTTATCATAGTAATTACAAAGGGGATGAATACTATTCCAGCCTCAAATTTTGGTTTTCAGTTTTTAGTAAATTGCTGATAGGTTTTGGAATTTTTCTTTTGCTTTGACGTGATAAACAATACTTTGTAGATTAGCTCAAAATCCTACTTCGTTTTAAAATTGGAAAATGAGACTGCAAAATATGAAAGTGGCCTAATTCTGCTTCCATGTCTTATAGTCTTTTCTCGTAGAAGGGAAGTGGTGGCATCCAGAGGTGGTTTACGAAAATGATCTTGGGAATGAAAGGGTTAATATATGACTTGTGTTTGATAGCTGTGAGCCTGTAGTCACTGGAGCTTAGAAGCATGATGGAGAAATTCATTGAAAGACTAAATATTGAAAGATCCAGATAGAATGGATATGGAGAGGATGTCTCCAGTGGTGGGAGAGGCTCAGACTAAAGGGCACTGCGTCAGAGTAGAAGAGTGTCCCACTAGCACAGAGATGAAGAATTTCCTTTTCCAGAGGGTGTTGAATCTGTGGAATTCATTGCAAAAGATGACTGTGGAGGCCATGTCATTGGATATACTTAAACAGAGATTAATAGGGTCTTGATTAGTAAAGGCGTCAAAGGTTATGTGGAGAAGACAGGAAAAGGAAAATAAATCAGCCATGATTGAATGTCAGAGCAAACTCGATTGGCCGAATGAGCTAATTCTGTTCCTGTGTCTTATGCTCTTATGATGGGTCGAAGTTCTGCATTTCTCTATGGCTCTCATGAATCTAAGGCTATGAAAATGAATCTCAGAGTGTGTATGATGACATACATGTACTTTGTTAATAAATTTACTTTGAACTTTGACCCGCTCTCTGTGGGTCTATTACAGTGGCAATATTAGAGAGCTTGTTAAAATAGGAAGGGACTGTGTTCTGGATTATCCTGGATGCGAGGCACCCAAAGGAAGTAGGGAGGGAAGTGACAGTTCTGATTAAGGAATCTGTTGCAGAGCCGGAGAGGGAGGATGAACTGGGACAATCTGGGACAGAATCTGTTCAGAGCGATTACGGTGCTTTGTTCTGCAGGCTGCCAAATCCATGTCAGTGCAATTAAAAACTTATTTGCAGCAGCATCGCAGGCCCACAGCATCAAATACGCAGCGTCTACAAGGAAAACATAAGCTAAACATCTTGTATATCAGTTTTGCAAGGAAGAGGAGAGCAAAAAAAAAGACAGCATCTATTGTTTTGCAAAGTGATCAAAGTGCTATAGTGAGGAAGTGATTAGGGTTGTGCTGACTGGTGGAAAGGCTCCTGAACCTGGTGGTGTGGGTCTTCAGGATTCAGTCCCTCCTGTCCGTGGGAGCTGTGAGAAGATGGCCTGGCCGGGTGGTGGTGTGGGACTTCAGGATTCAGTCCCTCCTGTCCGTGGGAGCTGTGAGAAGATGGCGTGGCCGGGTGGTGATGTGGGACTTCAGGATTCAGTCCCTCCTGTCCGTGGGAGCTGTGAGAAGATGGCCTGGCCGGGTGGGGTGTGGGACTTCAGGATTCAGTCCCTCCTGTCCGTGGGAGCTGTGAGAAGATGGTGTGGCCGGGTGGTGGTGTGGGACTTCAGGATTCAGTCCCTCCTGTCCGTGGGAGCTGTGAGAAGATGGCCTGGCCGGGTGGTGGTGTGGGACTTCAGGATTCAGTCCCTCCTGTCCGTGGGAGCTGTGAGAAGATGGCCTGGCCGGGTGGTGGTGTGGGACTTCAGGATTCAGTCCCTCCTGTCCGTGGGAGCTGTGAGAAGATGGCCTGGCCGGGTGGTGGTGTGGGACTTCAGGATTCAGTACCTCCTGTCCGTGGGAGCTGTGAGAAGATGGCCTGGCCGGGTGGTGGTGTGGGACTTCAGGATTCAGTCCCTCCTGTCCGTGGGAGCTGTGAGAAGATGGCCTGGCCGGGTGGTGGTGTGGGACTTCAGGATTCAGTCCCTCCTGTCCGTGGGAGCTGTGAGAAGATGGCAACACACACAAAATGCTGGAGGAACTCAGCAGGTCAGGCTGCGTGTATGGAAATGAATAGAAAGTTGATGTTTCAGGCCGAGACCCTTCTTCAGGACTGAGAAAGAAGGGGAAAGGTGCCAGGGTAAAAAGGTGGGGGAAGGTAAAGAGGCGAGTTGGCATCATCTCAGCCCTGATGAAGGGTCTTGGCCTGAAATGTAGACTATCTCTTCATTTCCACGGATACTGCCTGACCTGCTGAGTTCCTCCAACATTTTGTGTGTGTTGCTTTGGATTTCCAGCATCTGCAGATTTTCTTGTTTTAACAAATTATATACATAAGTAAACTACAGGACAAATTAGAACACTACTAATACCACTATGTTACTATAAAATGTGTATTGGTTCCTAATAAATATCGACAGAGGAATTCATCCAGTTTACACTGCCGTGTTCTTTTGATTGACCATAAAAGAACAAAATCACTACAGACGCCTTGTGCATGCAGATAATGGGCTATCTACATACAAAGGGTGATTGATAAGTTCATGGCCCAATGTAATTTATTTTTCAACATAGTCCCCTCCTACATTTACACTCTTAGTCCAGCAGTCGTGGAGCATACGGATCCCTTCTTTGTAGAAGTCGGCATCTTGGACCTCCAGAAGTGGTCCACAGCAGGGGTGATTGATAAGTTTGTGGCCTAAGGTAAAAGGAGATGAGTTACACAGCGCTTGTTACATGCACGTGCAGTTCAACTCTTTGACTGATTATGCAGAAAGTTTGATTAATAACTCATCTCTGCATAATCACTCAGAGTTGAACAAAGAGCCTGACTAGCATTTTATAAAACCTCAGGATTTTCTCCATGCTTTTATATTTGATCCCCTTGAAATAAATGCCAACATTGTATTTGCCCTCTTTACCACAGACTCAACCTGTAAATTAACCTTCTGGGAGTCTTGCACGAGGACTGCCGAGTCCCTCTGCACCTCTGATGTTTGAACCTTCTCCCCAATTAGATAACAGTCTGCACTATTGTTCCTTTTACCAAAATGCATTATCATACATTTCTTAACACTGTCTTCCATCTCGCTAACACGAGGAAGTCTGCAGATGCTGGAAATTCAAGCAACACACACAAACGTTTCGGACCCGAAACATTGACTGTACTTCTTTCTATAGATGCTGCCTGGCCTGCTGCGTTCCACCAGCATTTTGTGTGTGTTGACTGTATTCCATCTGCCATTTTTCCAATTTGTCTTAAGTCCTGCTGCAATCGCATTGCTTCCTCAGCACTACCTACCCCTCTGCTTATCTTCGTATCATCCGCAAACTTTGCCACAAAGCCATCAATTCCATTATCCAAATCACCGACAAACAATATCAAAAGTAGCGGTCCCAATACTGACCCCTGAGGAACACCACTAGTCTCTGGCAGCCGACCAGAAAAGGCCCTCTTTATTCCCACTTGTTGCCTCCTGCCTCTCAGCCATTCTTCTGTCCGTGCCAGTATTTTTCCTGTAACACTTTAGGATTTTATCTTGTTCAGCAGCCTCATGTGTGGCATCTTATCAAACGCCTTCTGAAAATCCAAGTAAATGACATTCACTGCCTCTCCTTTGTCCACCCTGTTTGTTACTTCCTCAAAGAACTTTAACAGATTTGTCAGGCAAGATTTCCCTTTATAGGAACCATGCTAACTTTAACTTATTTTATCATTGGTCTCGAAGTACCCCAAAACCTCATCCTTGGCAATAGACTCCCAACACTTTCCCAACCACTGAGGTTATGCTAGCTGCTCTACAGTTTCTTTCGTCTTCCTCTCTTCTTAAAGAGTGGAGTGACATTTGAAATCTTCCAGTCCTCCAGGACCACAGCAGATTCAAGTGATTCTTGAAAGATCATGACCAATGCATCTGTTATCTCTTCAGCAACCTCTCTCAGGACTCTGGGAGAGAGTGCTTAAGGTGACTGATCCACCTTAAGACCTTTCAGTTTGCCTGGCACTTCTTCCTTTGTAATAGCAATGAAACTCACTCCTACTCCCTGATGCTCACGAACCTCTGGTATATTACTAATGTCTTCCACAGTGAAGACTGAAGCAAAGTACCCATTAAATTCATCTTCATTTCTTTGTTCCCCATTGCTACCTCACCAGCATCATTTTCCAGTGGTTCAACATCAACTCTCACCTCCCTTATATAATTGAAAAAAAACTGTACATCCAGATAATAAAGAGGAAAACAGAATGCAGAATGAAGTGTTACAGTTACAGAGAAAGTGCAGTGCAGGTAGACAGTGGGGTGCACGGGCCACAGTAAGGCAGTTTGAGAGGTCAAGGGTTAATTCTTTAGCCTATGAAAAAGCCTGATAACCATGGGATAGATGCTACACTAGAACCTGGTGACATATGGTCTCAAACTTCTGTATCTTCTACCCAGAAAAGGAGGGAGAGGAGAGAATGACCAGGGTGAGGAAAGAATCTGGGTTTATGTTGGCAGCAGGAACTTTGGAAGGGGTCAAGGTTGCTTTGTGTGATGGAATAGGCTGTATTCACAATGTCCTGGGGGTAGCTGTTGTACCAAACCATGATGTTCAAAGTAAATTTATTAACAAAGTACATATATGTCACCATATACCACCCTGAGATTCATTTTCTTGCAGGCATACACAGTAAATCCAAGGATATAATAGAATCAATGAAAGACCACACCCAACAGGACAGACAAACAACCCATGTGCAAAAGTCAACAAACTCTGCAAACACAAAAGAAAAAAGGAGAAATAATTAATAAATAAACAAACAAACAAACAAACAAATAAATAAATAAATAAATACACAAACAAACAAACAAACAAGTAAGCAAGCATTAAATATTGAGAACATGAGAAGGAGTCCTTGAAAATGAGTCCAAAGTTTATGGGAACAGTTCAGTAATGGAGTGAATTAAGTTGAGTAAAGTTACCTGATAGTTGAGGGGTATTAACTGTTCCTGATCTTGGTGGTGTGAGTCCTGAGGCTCCTGTCTCTCTTTCCTGATGGTAGTGGGGTAATTACTGTTCCTGAACCTGGTGGTGTGTATCCTGAGGCTCTTGTACCTATTTCCTGATGGCAGCAGAGAGAAGAGGATATGACTCGGATGGTGGGAGTCCTTTAGGCTGGATGCTGCTCTACTGTAACAGTGTAGATTTGCTTAATGGTGGGGCGAGCTTTGTCCGTGATGGGCTGGGCTGTATCCATTGTGTGAGGTGATGTATCTCCAGGTAGATGTGTTCAATGGTGTTGGACCATATCCACTGTGTGATGTGATGTATCTCCAGGTAGATGTGTTCAATGGTGTTGGACCATATCCACTGTGTGATGTGATGTATCTCCAGGTAGATGTGTTCAATGGTGTTGGACCATATCCACTGTGTGATGTGATGTATCTCCAGGTAGATGTGTTCAATGGTGTTGGACCATATCCACTGTGTGATGTGATGTATCTCCAGGTAGATGTGTTCAATGGTTTTGGACCATATCCACTGTGTGATGTGATGTATCTCCAGGTAGATGTGTTCAATGGTGTTGGACCATATCCACTGTGTGATGTGATGTATCTCCAGGTAGATGTGTTTAATGGTGTTGGACCATATCCACTGTGTGATGTGATGTATCTCCAGGTAGATGTGTTTAATGGTGTTGGACCATATCCACTGTGTGATGTGATGTATCTCCAGGTAGATGTGTTTAATGGTGTTGGACCATATCCATTGTGTGATGTGATGTATCTGGATTGGATACTCTCTGTGGTGCACCAGTAACCATTGGTGAGACTCATTGTGAACATGCCGAATTTCCTTAGCCCTCTGAAGAAGTAAGGGCATTGGTCCGATATTTTTGAATGAGCCATTGAGTCACAGCCCAGGAAGAGGCCATTCGGCCCATCCAATCAATACCAAACTTATTCTGCCTCATTTGATCGGCCTTCACCTGAACTTTTCCCCTCCGTACCCCTCCCAGTCATGTACTTGTCCACATGTCTCCTAAACGTGCCCTATCTGAGCACTGCTATGGTATTATTCCTGACTATTAAAGTCACCCTCTCTCTTTAATCCTTCCTGCTCCGTCTTGTGAAAAACGACAGAACCCCAGAACAATGAGCTGCCAGCCTTGTCCCTCCCGAATCCAAGACTCACTAATATCATAGTTCTATGTGCTGACCCATGCTCTAGGCCAATCCACCTTACCTACAATACTTCTTGCACTGAAACAGATGTAACTCGGGACATTATTCCCACCATGCTGAATGTTTCATTTCCTGTCTTTGTACGTAGGCTTAACAGCATCCTTTCCCACAACCACTCCACTCTCTGCCCCAGCCCTCTGACTCCCGTTAAAACTCCAGAGCCACAGTGGCAAACCTTTGCGCAAAGATTATACAGAGAGTGAGCTGGGTGAGGAACACCCTGCTGGTGAGGCAAATACAGTCGCAGGACTCCGAGGCAGCAGGGCTAATAGCTGAAAGGAAGGGAGTGCAGGTCTATGGGGAAGTGAGACAAGAGCCAGTGTGATTAGGAAGGGCTGAATGGCCTGCCTCCCTGCTTTAACTGATCTGATATTCCAGATTGCTGCTGTTCGGGGAGGGAATGAGTCAGCGAAGGGACTTTCAGAGAATGTTCAGGAGTATTAATGATCCCTCTCAGGAATAAATATGCACAGGTCACATTCAGTTGAATACATTGCAGGGAAGAATATGCAAATGTGATTATGAAAATTGCAATCATTGCAAATGAATAATGTAGCAGCTGAACCTAATGTTCAAGAGCTCTTTGTCATTACTTCTTTGTGGCCGTTGAATTGTCCTTTGGCTGTATCACCCCGTGAGGGGAGAGGAGAGTTTTCCTGCAGAGGTCTCATAGTTCCAGCTCTCCACTGCCATCGCACTCCAACCCTCAGCCCCCTGGAATTTCTTGGCAAGGTGTTGGGACATCTCGGTGTCCTGAATGAGGTCTACCCACCACTGAGCCAATGATCCTGGCGACGCAAGTGAAAAGAAAATGTGGATGCTGGGAATGGAGTGTGCAACCTAGAGAAGTACAACAACTTCAGCCCACGATGTTGAGCCGAATTAATCAAACGCCTGACTAAACTAATGTTTTTTGCCTACACAAGCTCCATATCCCTCCATTCTCTGCGCATTCATGCGTCAGTCTAAGAGCCTCTGAAACACATTAGGTCCCACACCATCAGGTTCAGGACAGTTATTACCCTACAGCCATCAGGCTTAACCAGCGCACATAACTCCACTCACCCCAACTCTGAACTGATTCCACAACCTACAAACTCACTTTCAAGGACTCTTTACAACTCATGTTTTCAGTATTGTTTATTTTATTTGTATTTAGACTGTTTGTCTTCAGTTGTTTGTCAGCCTTTGTGTGTAGTTTTTCAATGATTCTATTGTACTTCTTCGTTCTACTGTGAATGCCCACAAGGAAATGAATCTCAGGGTTGTATATGGTGACATATGTGTACTTTGATAATAAATTTACTTTGGACTTTGAACATCGATCAGCTATGCCTCCATGTGTGTGGCAGCAGATTCCAGGTATCTGTCACACTCTGTAAAATGAACTTTTCCTGCACATCTCCTTTGAACATTCCCCCTCCCTCATATTAAATGCATGCCCTCGGGTGTTAGACGTTTCAACCCTTGAAAAAAGATACCAGCTCTCCAGTAACTCTCATAATTTTACAAACTTTCATCGGGTCTCTGCTGTTCTAGTGAAGCCACACCCCAACTTTGCCCAAGTTCTCAGAGAACAAACTCGCTAATCCAGTCAGCATCCTGGTCAACCTCTTCTGCACCCTCTCCATGTCCTTCCTGTAATGGGGTGACCAGCATTGAATATAATAGTCCAGATGGGGCCTAACCAAAGTTCTATAAAACTGATACATAACTTAGTTTGAAACAATCAGGCAGCTGGTCAGGAGGCATCTGTGAGGGAGGAAAAGAACAGTCAGATCAGCAAACATTCTTTCCAACTCAGTGTTCATGCCTCAAAGGCGATGGAATCAAATCATAGAGTCACAGTGTCCTAGAACGTTGCAGCACTGAAGCAGGCCCTTTGGTCCATCTAGACTGTGCCAAAACTGTTAATCTGCCTAATTCCATCGACCTGCACCTGGGCCACAGCCCTCTCACCTATGTACTTATCCAGATTTCTCTTTATTGAAATTGAACCCGAATCCAGCACATCCACTCGCAGTTTGTTCCACACTCTCACTACCCTCTGAGTGAAGAAGTTACCCATCATGTCCCGCTTCGACAGTTCATCTTTCACCTTTAACCCATGACCTGTAGTGCTAGTCTCTCCCAACCTTGGTGGAAAAAGCCTGTTTGTATATACCCTCTCTATAACCCTCATAATTTTGTGTACTTCTATCATACCTCCCCTCATTCTCCTACACTCATATAGGAACAGCAGTCATCATCTGCTATCTTCTCATCTGAGGGATCTTCCTGATCTCTTTCTCTGGTGTCTGTCTGAAACCGTGGACCACGGGGAAGGTGGCTCCAAATTTGGTCAACGAGGTTCATTTGGAAGGGCATCTGAAGGTGACAAGATTATTGGATATATTTCCAGAGTCCAGGGCCTTGAGGGATGCCAACCAGGCTGGACTTCAGAGAGTCCACTTTAGACACTCAGTATACACTGAATAGTACAACACTGCGCAGGCCCTTCAGCCTGCGATGGAGGAGGGAAAGAGGCTGTTCCTAAAGCACTGAGTGTGAGTCCTGTACCTCCTCCTTGGTGGTACTAATGGAGGCATTTCAAAACAGAAGTACTTTGAGATAGTGCAAGGGAAACACAATAACACAAAAATAACTCAGGAAAAGCGTGAAGTAATTCATTTTCGAAGGTTGTTTGAAGGCAGAATACAGGGTTGATAGCTGGTTCTTAGCAGTGTGGAGGAACAGAGGGATCTTGGGGTGTATGTTTGTAGATCTCTCAAAGTTGCCGCACAAGTTGACAGGATGGTAAGAAGGTGTATGGTGTGTTGAACTTCATTAGACAAGGGATTGAGTTCAAGAGCCACGAGGTAATGTTACAGCTCTATAAAACCCTGGTAAGACCCCACTTGGAGTAATGTGTTCCGTTCTGGTTGCTTCCTTATTAGGAAGGATGTGGAAGCTCTAGAGAGGGTCCAGATGAGATTTACCAGGATGCCTCCTGGATTAGAGAGCATGTCTTATGAGGATAGGTTGAGTGAGCTTGGGCTTTGGAGTGAAGGAAGATGAGAGGTGACTTGATAGAAGTGTACAAGATGATAAGTAGAGATCAATTGGATGGCCAGAGATTTTTCCCAGGGCAGAAATGGCTAGTATGAGGGGGCATCTTTAAGGTAATTGGAGGAAAGTATAGGAAGATTGTCAGATGTAAGTTTTTTTTACACAGAGAGTGGTGTATGTGTGGTGCACCTTACCAGGTATGGTGTTTGAGGTAGATATATTAAGGACATTTATGAAACTCTTAGATTGGCACACAATTGCTAGAAAAATAAGACCTTAGAGATAGGACCAGTAAAAGGCCATTTGGCCCATTGAGTCTGCTATACCATTCCATCATGGCTGACTTATTATCCCTCTCAACTCCATTCTCCTGCCTTCTCTCCATACTCTTAGTCACCCTTACTAATCAAGAACCTATCAAACTCCGCTTCAAATATGCCTAATGCCACAGCCACCACAGCCCTCTGTGGTAATGAATTCTACAAACTCACCACTCTTTGGCAAAAGAAATTCCACCTCATCTCTGGTCTAAAGGGACACCCAACTATTCTAAGGCAATACCTTCTGGGTGTAGGCTACTTACCTTTTGGAAACATTGTCTCAATATTCATGTCTAGGCCTTCCAATATTTGTTAGGAGGAGTGTGTAGGATGGAAGGGTTAGGTTGATTTTAGAGCCAGTTTAAAGGTCACAACAACATTGTTGACTGAAGTTCTGTACATGCTCTATTCTACATTCTTGCTCTCTCTCTCTCTCTCTCTCTCTCTCTCTCTCTCTCTCTCTCTCTCTCTCTCTCTCTCTCTCTCTGTCTCTCTCTGTCTCTCTCTGTCTCTCTCTGTCTCTCTCTCTCTCTCTCTCTCTCTCTCTCTCTCTCTAAATCCTGGGGCATTGATGGAGAACAGGATTCTCAGTCCCTGGTGACTGAGGCAATGTTTATCTCTCCACCAGTGTTGCAGTAGAAAGAGTGAGTAGTGTTTCTAGTGCACTTTGGGAAGTCCCAGAGCACTTAGCGAGCGGTGGCGTGGTTCTGCAGTCCAGTCCCCATGCAGTGTGAGTTACTGTTGTACTGTACAAAACAGAGCAGCCAAACTGCACAGCAAGCTCCCACGATGCTGGAGGAACTCAGCAGGCCAGGCAGCATCTACGGACGAAAAGTACAGTCGATGTTTTGGTCCGAAACCCTTCGGTGAAAAAAAAGCTGAGGAGTAGATTAAAAAGGTGGGAGGAGGGAGAGAGAGACACCAGGTGAAACCTGGAGGGGGAGGGATGAAGTAAAGAGCTGGGAAGTTGATTGGTGAGAGAGGGAAAAGGGGGTGGGTAATGGAGAAGTGGGGGGTGGGGTGGTTCTGGGGGTGGGGGGGCATTACCGAAAGTTTGAGAAATCAATGTTCACACCATCAGGTTGGAGGCTACCCAGACGGAATATAAGGTGTTGTTCCTCCAACCTCAGTGTGGCCTCATCACAACAGTAGAGGAGGCCATGGATGGACATATCAGAATGGGAATGGGAAGTGAAATTAAAGTGGATGGCCACTTCCCATTCCCATTCTGATACATCCATCCACGGCCTTCTCCACAGTCGTAATGAAGCCACACATCGGTTCGAGGAACAACACCTTATATTCCCTTTGGGTCTCCTCCAACCTGATGGCATGAACATCAGATTCTCAAAATTCCGGTAATGCCTCCCAGTCTCCCCACTCCAACTTCTCCATTACCCATCCCCTTTTCCCTCTCTCACCTCATCTCCTTGCCCACCTATTGCCTCCCTCTGGTGCCCCCGCCCTTTTTTCTTTCTTTCTGCAGATTTTCTCTTGTTTGAAGCTCCCATGATACTGGAATGGCCATGCAATTTGGTTTGGTTCAGCCTGACCATTTTGCCAATCTACCCTAATCCTGTTTTAATCAATCATTCTAGTTAACCCCTTCCCACTCCTCTGCTAGTTACCTACCTGCAGGAAAGATATCAGTAAGATTGCAAGAGTGTAGTGAAAATTTACAAGGATGTTGCTGGGATTTGAGGACCTGAGTTATTGGGACAGGTTGAACAGGTTAGGACCTTGTTTCCTGGAGCAAGGGAGGATGAGGGGAGATTTGATAGAGGTATTTAAAATTATGAGGGATATAGATAGGGTAAATGCAAGTAGGCTTTTTCCGCTGAGATTGGATGAGACTACAACTAGATGCCATGGATTGAGGGTGAACAGTGAAATGTTTAAGGGGAACCTGAGGGAGATCTTCTTCACTCAGAGGGTGGTGAAAGTGTGGAATGAGCAGACAATGGAAATGGTGGAGGCAGTTCAATTTCAACATTTAAGAGTAATGTGGATCGGTACACGGACAGATGGAGTATGGAGGGCTGTGGTCCGAGTGTAGATCAATGGGACCAAGGAAAATAATACTTTAGCATGGACCAGATGGGCCAAAGGGCCTGTTTCTGAGCTGCAGTGCTATATGAATCTATGGCCCTTTTACACCTGTCACTGCACCGCATGGTAAACACTTCAACTCACTGTTTACCTACGGACACTGTTTACAATGCTGTTTACATTATAAACACATGCGGGCATTTATATATTAATGTACATTTTATTCCATATCTATATTTTTTATATAGTTCTCCATTCTTCATAATTGTTGAATGTTTCCTGTTGCATGTCATGCCAACACACCACAGCAAATTCCTGATACATGCCAATGTAGATGGTGACTAGGAAAATAAATTTGCAAATTGGTTTATTGTCGTCACGTGCACCGAGGTACACTCAAGAGGCTAGTTTTGCATGCTGTCCATAAAGATAATTTCATTATAACATTGCATTTAATTGTTGCAAGGTAAAGCGATAATGGAATTCAGAATAAAGTTTTAATTGCAATAAGGTACAAGGCCACAACGAGGTGGGTTGTGAGGTCAAAAGTCCATCACGTTGCATGAGGCGGCCGATCAACAATCTGATAACAGCAGCGTAGAAGCTGCCCTCGAGCCTGGCGGTCCGTGCCTTCAGACTTTTGTATCTTCTGCCCAGTGGGAGAGGGGGGAAGGGGTGGCGGGTGTTTGATTATTCTAGCTACTTGACTGAGGCAGTGAGAAGTACAGAGGGGAAGCTGGTTTCCATGATGTGCTGAGCTGAGTGCAGTTTCAGGCAGAGCGGTCGCTGTGATGCATACAGACAGAAGAGAGAGTGGCTGCCCCACAGTCCTCAAGAGTCCCGGCTTCTGTCCTGACCTCTGGTGCTTTCTGTGCAATTTTCACGTTCTCCCTTTTACTGCGTGAGTTTCCTCCTGGACACTCCGATTTCCTTCCACTTCCGAAAGGTGCGCATGCCCAGGGGTTAATTGGTTGCTGTAAGTTGTCCCCAGAGTGCGTGAGTTAGAGGTAGAGTCTGGGGTAATCGACAGTTCATGTTTAGTTTATTGTCATTTAATAGGACACGTGTGGTGTGTGTGTGGTATAAACAATGCTCCTTCAGACCAAGGTGCACAACACAGTACGTATAACATGCACACACACACGCACCCACACCACACACACACTCACACCCTCACACTCACACAGACACACACACACCACACTCTCACACACACGCACCCACACACGCACCCATACACACGCACCCACTCACGTGCACCCACACACGCGCACCCACACACACACTCACTCTCACTCTCACTTTCTCACACTCACTCTCTTACACTCACTCACACTTACACAGACACACACACCACACTCTCTCTCTCTCACACACACACACACACACACACACACACACACACACACACACACACACACACACACACACACACACACACACACACAGAACACAAAGTAATATTACTACAAATACACTAACAAATAATGAGGTGCATTTATGAAACAAGTTACGAAGTGAACAGTATAACATTATTGGTGCTTCACACGTGATGAGACCCGGGAGGTGGCAGGGAGTTCGGTCGTCTCATGGCCTGGGGGGGGGGGGGGGGAGAGGCTGTTTCCCATGCTAACAGTCCTGGTCCTAATTCTACGGTACCTCCTGCTTGATGGTAGGGGTCAAAGAGATAGTTGGGTGGATGGGAGGGATCATTGACAATACTAAGGGCCCTGCATAGGCAGTGCTCCTCTTAAGTATCTCTGTGGGTGTAAGAGAGACCCCGATAATCCCCCCAGCAGTCCTCACTCTACTTTGTAGGGACTTGCGATCAGACACCTTACGGTTGGTGATGGAGATGCAGCTGGCCAGGACTCTGTAAAAGTTGGTCTGAATGGATGTTCTGGAAGTGGAGTTGCTGCTCTGTCTGAAGAGGTGGCGTGGGAAGGTGAGAGAATGGTTTACAGGCAAAGTGAGCACAAAACAGACTGATCTTTGAACCAAAGTTGGCTCAATGGGCCAAAATTCAATATTTTGAAGAAATATGATGCTTGGTGTAATGAAAACACCTCGGTGTGTGCCAGTTGACAGCTACATTTTCTTCATAACAGTGCTGATGACGCTTGCTAGACCCCTCACTGGTTGTTAGTGTAGCGCTCTGGGAAAGGTTTAACTGCTGATGGCGGGACACCAGAATGTTGCAACGGAAATAAATCAGAACTGCAGCATAGAAACAGGCCATTCAGTCCATCTAGTATGTGCCAGGCTGCTACTTTGCTGGTGCCATTTACCTGCAGCCAGACCGTAGCACTCTGCACCTTCCACATCAATGTACCGATACAAACTTTTCTTAAATGTTACAATTGAAAGGCCTAGATGGAGTGGAGGTTCATGGCAATGATCCCAGAAATGAAAGAGTTAACTATGAGAAGTGTTTGTTGGCTCTGGGCCTGCACTTGCTGTTGTTTAGAAGAGTGAGATGGGTGGGAATCTCATTGAAGTGAAATCTATCAAATACTGAAAAGTCTAGATGGAGTGGATATGAAAACAATGTTTCCTATGGAGGGAGGGTCTCGGGCCAGAGAGCACAGCCTTGGAATAGAAGGATGTCCCTTTAGAACAGAGATGAGGAGCAATTTCTTTAGCCAGATCTGATTTAAAACAGATGTTGAATGGGTTTGAGAGGGATAGTAAATAAGCCATGATCTAATGGTGGAGCAGACTCAATGGGCTGAATGGCCTAACATTTTTGCTGACTGAGTACGCCCACAAGAAAATGAATCTCAGGGTTGTATATGTACTTTGATAAAAACATTTGCTTTGAACATTGAACTTCAAAGAAGTTCCTTGTCAGATTCTCCTTAAATATTTTACTGCTGACATTTCACCCTGTCCCTTGGCATCAAGAGAAAGAGTTACAGGTATTTCTCACAGAGAAAGCCGGCCCTGACGTAGAACATTGAACACTATTGCACAGTACCGGTCCTTCGGCCCACAATGTTGGCCTACCTTTTAATTGCTCTGAGCAATCTGCCCTTCCCTCCCACAAGCTTTCTGTTTTCTATCAGCCGTGTACTTAAGAGTCTCTTAAATGTACGTGCAACACATACACAAAATGGTGGTGGAACGCAGCAGGCTAGGCAGCATCTATAGGAAGAAGTACAGTCGACCTTTCGGGCCGAGACCCTTTGTCAGGACTGATCTTAAATGTACGTAATGTGTCTCCCTCTACTTCAGCCCCAGACACTTCCGTACCCTCTCTGCGTAAAAATTCTACCTCTGATATGCTCCTGTACTTCCCTCCAATCACCTTAAAATTATGCCTCATTGTAATAGCCATTTCTGCTTTGTGTAAATGGCCCTGGCTGTCCACCTGATTTATACCTCTTATCATCCTGTACACCTCTATCAAGTTGCCTCTCGCCCTCCTTCTCTCCAAAGAGAATAACACAAGATCACTCAGCCTATCTTCATAAGACATGATCGCTAATCTAGTCAGCACCCCGGTAAATCTCCTCTGCACCCTCTCTAAAGCTTCCACATCCTTCCTGTAATGAGGAGACCAGAAGCAAAGACAATGCTCCAAAGCAAGGTTCCCGACCTGAGGTCCTCAGATCCTTTGCTTAATAGGATTGGCCCATTTTAATGGCCATGTAAAGGTAAGAGAACCCTTTTGCTCTAAGTACTTTGTGACATTTTGTTTGCTCCACTTGTAAATCTAAATAAAACCCTGTGCACTCTGTAAACAATGACAGCAGCCTGGACTGTCCTCTTCATAGACGCTGCCTGACCTGCTGAGTTTCTCCAGCGATTTGCGTGTGTTGCTCTGGATTTCCACAAACTGCAGAATCTCTTCAGAATCACTTTATTGCCAGTCTGTGAGACATCCCAGAATTGATTGTGGTTCGGTGCCAAGCACAAAGCACAGGACAATATCTTAACAGACAGCACAGTGACAACCAGCGATTTACAAGACAATAGTGCAAACGGCTGGGACCTATCAACAATTAGCAGTCACTTGTGTAAACGTCAGTAATCAAAGTTAAATAGAAGTGAACTCAGGAACTGATTTAGCGATAATCAACAGGACAAGGAGAGCGGGAAAGACCGTTTAACGATGTTGCGCAGGGTCCGTTAGGGTGTTGCGCCTGAGTGAGTGTTGTCCAGAAGCTGGGTAGCAATAGGAAGGAAGCTTCAGAGATGACGTTCAGTCCTGGTGGTGGTGGACTTCTAGTGTCTCCCTGTTGGCAGTTTGGTGAATAGGTGACTGTTTGGGTGAGTAGTTTCTCCAGCTCGTATCTTCGCTCCGGCGAAGATGATCTCCGCTGAGTGGCCACTCTCTGCAACTGCGAGGCAGCGGGAAACCAAACGGTGATAGAGATGGTCACAATTCTCAATGATGGCTGGGTAAAAGGCCATCAGGATGCACCCTGAGGTGCTGGCGTGGGAAGAAACAATCTGTGTTGGGCTTTCCTAGTGACCAGTGTAATGTAATGATACAATCAATTGGTAATGATAGACCCCAGGGATTTGAAAGATTCAATGACAGACACAGCCTGACCATTAATTTCCAAGGGAGGGGCGCAGGTCGGGGTTTGTCAGTGGAAGCCAACTCTCATTTCTCATTTCCTGGCTTTCTGAGTCCTCCAGCGTTTTGTGTTCGCGCCTCTCATTTCCACTGTGTTGACAGCATTATGCTCCAAGCGGTGACGAGCACAGCTTGCCGCAAGAGGACTCTCCTGTGTGTGATTTGCTGCTCCATTGTGAAGCCTCTTCCAGGGATGCCTACCCCGAAGACGTTTAAATCTTCTCTTCGATGGGAATTCAGTGACCGTCCCTCACTGCTCTCCCTCTGTGATCTCTGCTCCCTCTGACTCTTCGACCAGCTGTTCACCCAGACTCACTACCACAGCCACATGTCCGATCAGATTCCTTCTCCTCCAACCCTTCACCCTTCCCACCCGCCTGGCTTCACCTATCATCTTCTCGCTGTCCTCCTACCCCTCCCCCCCTCCACTGCAGTCCTGAAGAAGGGTCTCGTCCTGAAACGTCAAATGTTTATTCAGTTCCATAGATGCTGCCTGATCCACTGAGTTCCTCCAGCACTTTGTGTCTGTTAGCCTTGGGGCATGAATTCCTCATCCTGTGTGCTATAATTATTCTGTGGTCACCACTGCCTCAATTGTTATTATTTTATTCATGATTTCATGTCTCCAAATTAAAATAAGTCATCCAGCTTACCAAACGAGGAAGGATATTCGCTGGACCCAGGGGCACAGAGAAATACGTATTGTTCCATTTTTAAAGTAAGTCCAAGACAATTATATTTCACTGATCTGTGAGGCTTAAATTCAATTGTGAAAGTAATTTGCAATGCAGTTCAATCGCACTGGTAATGATCTGTCAGTATCATTACAAAATCTATCTGTCTTGTAACTTGTCCCGTGGTCTCTTCTTGGTAAATATCGTTCTCTGTTGTCTGATGGGAATAGAGGAAGGGATTTAGGCCTTCAAACCAGCTTCGGCATTCAATTAGGCCACAACATCAAAATAAAATCTGCAGGCGCTGGAAATCTGAAGTAAACTGAGGTTAATGCTCAGCCAGACAGGCAGCATCTGTGGAGAGAAAGCATTTCAGACGGCAGACCAGGCTGCAAATGTCCAGGATCAGAATCAGATTTATTATCACTGATGTGATACCTTCTGTGTTTACCTTTTGTTTGTGACTCTTGAGTACAATCAGTAGCTGCTTTATTGGGAAGAGGAGTTGCCCACAGGATTGCAAGCTGATGTTGTTTCCTGTTGCTGCAAACCACCCCCCTCAAGGTTCGACATGTTGTGTGTTCAGAGAAGCTTGTCTACACACCACTGTTGTAACGTGTGCTTATTTGAGTTACTGTCGCCTTCCTGTCAGCTTGATCCAGTCTGGCCTCTCCCACTTATGAGGCATTTTCACCCACACAGCTGCCACTCCCTGGATTTTTTTTTATTCTTGCACCATTCTCAGGCTACATCCACACTAGACCGGATAATTTTGAAAACGTCGGTTTTGCATAAAAACAATAGGCGTCCACACTATGCGTTTTTGAAAATATCTCCATCCACACCCAAAAGGAGATTTTGGCGAATCTCCTCCTACTGGGCATGTGCAGGACACATCCACCGAAAACAAGCGACATGTTTGGTGTCGAATCTCGCCGTGAAAGTGCGCGTTTGTGCAGTTACAGACTAGAAAAACTTAAAACTACGGACAGCTATTGGCTCTCATGCAGGAGAACTTAAAAGTAAAAAAAAATACTGGAGCAAACGGAGGCAATCGACAGGGAATTCACGGACAGATTGACCCGGCTGACGACAAACATTGAAAAACTGACTAACTCTGTTGCACTAATAAAGCACCTTGTCAAATGTATAAAACATGTCTGCATTAGTGTTATCTTGTATTTCCATACAATATTACATTAGGCTGTTACACATCTATTGTCAGAGAAGTATTTGCATAAATAGGTAAACCACCTTCATACGAGCAAGGACAGAAAACAGGGCACAGTGAGTATACTTATTTATTCAGTAAGTTATGGGTCAAAGTATTTGGTGAGTACATTTCTAACTGTTCTGGCTTCAGTCTCGTTGCTGTCTGTTCTGAAATTATTAGGTTGCATTCAAGAAAACAATGAAATAGCGCGCTGCCGTCTGACAGCGTTTTCTAAAGTCTCCGGTTACCCCGTCCACACTGATCTGCTCGAGCAGCATTTTCAAAAATACCCACCCTGGAAAACGTTTCTGAAAAGCTCCGGTTTCGGGGGACGAAAACGCTGTTTTAGTGTGGACGGAGGGTAAAAACGAAGAGAAAAAGCTTCGGTTATGGATTTATCCAGTGTAGTGTGGACGTAGCCTCAGTAAAATCCCAGGAGATCAGCAGTTTCTGAGATACTCCAACCACCCTGTCTGGCATGAGCAATCATTCTAGTCAAAGTCACCTAGATCACATTTCTTCCCCACTCTGATGTTTAGTCTGAACAACAACTGAACCTCTTGACCATGTCTGCATGCTTTTATGCAAAGAACTGCTGCCACGTGATTTGCATTAACAACCAGACGTGCAGGTGACCGTCAGTCCTGAAATTCGTCGTCGTAGCAGCAGTAAAGTGCAAAACATACAGATTAGTATAAGTTACAAAGACAAATAAATAGTGAAAAGATGGATGATAATTCACAGGGCCAGAGATCGGGGTTCAATTCTGCTGCCTGCAAGGAGTTTGTCCGCTCATCCCATGGGTTTCCTTCAGACACTCCAGTTTCCTCCCACATTCCAGAGCCGTAAGGGTTTGATCTGGTAAACTGGGGGCCTGCTGTGTTGGAGCTGGGAGCATGGCGACACTTGTGGGCTGCCCCCCCCCCCCCCAGCACATCCTCGGACTGTAATGGTATTCGACACATTTCACTGCATCTTTCCATGTCCACGGGACAAATACAGCTAACCTTTAACCCGAAGGAGGTTACAGAGATGGGCAGGGAGGTGAGCCCATTTGAACATGGATGCTAGCGATAGGGAGCTGGAGGCACATTGCAGGGCTTCAGATCACGTCAGGTCTTGATTCAAGGTTCTTTAATGTCATTTTCAGTATGCAAATGTAATGGAGACAAAAAACATAATAATAAAAAACACAATAAATATAAATACTTACGATAGCTTATATGCATAGATTGATTGTGTGTCCATAAAGTGACGCCAGGCACAGGAGTGTCTGTACATAAAGTTACCACCAGGAAGTGATAAAGTAGGGGTGGTTGGGGGTGTGGGGGGTGGGTTAGTGGGTGGAGGGGTTGATCAGTGTTACTGCTTGGGGAAAGTAACTGTTTTTTGAGTCTGGTGGTCCTGGCGTGGATGGTATATCTGATGGGACTGGGACAAACAGTCCGTGAGCAGGGAGGGTGGGATCCTTCATGATGTTACTGGCCCTTTTCCAGCACCTTTCTGTGTGCCTTGGAGTAGTGGAGTCTGTGAGTGGCTGAGGCAAGGAAGAAGGTTTCAGCTGTGGGGTGATGGAAGCCTCGTTGACCCGAGTGTCCCATTTTCACTTCAAATGTAAAATCCACTTGTGATTTATTCTACAATAAATGATGTCGATTGTTAGCCATTCCCTCGATGGACATGGAGCTCCCTCCTTGTTAATGAGACTCCCTCAAAGTTCAGAGTAAGTTTATTCTCAAAGTGCACACATATACAACCCTGAGATTTGTTTTCTTGTGGGCATTCACAGTAGAATCAATGAAAATCTGCACACAAAGACTGACAAACAACCAATTCACAGCAAATGGCAATCTGTGCAAATACAAAATAATACTGAAAATTGTACTCATTTATTAATTTATTTATTTGGCGATATGGCACGGAACAGGACCTCCCAGCTCTTTGAGCTGTGCCACCCAGAAACCCACCTATTTGACCCCAGCCTAATCACAGGACAAGTTGCAATAACCAGTCAACCTGCTCACTGGTATTTGGGAGGAAACTGGAGCATCTGGAGGAAACCCTCACGCTCACAGGAAGAGTGCACAAACTTGTTACAGGCAGCGTAGGAATTGTCGTCCAAGCTGTAGCAGCGTTGCGCTGTTACGCTACTGGGGTGCCCCGATAAGTAAATAAACAAGCAAGCAGACAGATAGATAAATACTACCGGGAAAATGAGTTGTACAGTCCTTGAAAGTGAGTCCATAAACTGTGGATTAGTTTAGTGTTGTGGTGAGTGAATTCATCCCCTCTGGCTGAGGAGTCTGATGGTTGGAGGGTAACCTGATGCTGTGGGTCCACAGGCTCCTAAGGCTGACTCTCAGCCAGACAATTACACTGTCTGCTCAACACCAGCCTAAGCGGACTAGCACACTCCTTGTGACTGGGACATAGGCTTTGTTCCCAGGTATTTAGCCATCTGAGCTATGAATTAACTTGACGTCTGCTCTCACAGTGCGGTTTCCCAGGCAACCTCTCTTTATGAGAATAAATTAATAGGCCCAGCTGAACAATAGCTTTCCATTGATATATCTCTCAGTCTCTGCACTCTCTCTATTACACTCTCTCTTTGTCAGTATCACACACTATGGTCTCATTCTCTCTCTCTCAATATCCCTCTTTTGTATATTTCACTCTCTCTATCCCACGACCCTTCAAAGTCCCTACCTCACTCTCGTTTTCATTTCCATTGCAACTTCACTCTGTCTTGGTTTCTCTTGCATTCTCTCCTAGTCACTCCCTCTGTCTCTGTGTCTCTCATTTTTTTTCTCTTTCCATCTTCATTTCTATTTCTCTAATTTTCTTCTTCCATTTCTCTCTCTCTTTTAATCCTTCTCTCTTCCTTTCTGTTTTCTCTCCCTCTCTCTTGCTGTTACTTCACACTATCTCTCACCCCAATCTCTCTCTGTATATACACACTATCTTTCTAACCTACCATTATACCTCCATCTACATATCTGAATGGCTAACTACCTATTAACTTGAATTTATATCTGCCCACCTCTGTTGTTTGATATAACAATTTGAATTCGATGTACTATATAATTTTGTTTCTCTCTGTTGCTCTGAATAATGTGTTTCCCTATTTATCTCTGCGGTGTGAGCCTCATTATCTCTCTGAATCATCACAGACAACGGTTTTGTCTGAAGTCTTTCGAAGAGATTTTGCATAAGGAAGCCCGTCACTGTAAATGTGATCATGTCCCTGGAAAGAGTTGTCACGTGACTGGTGTGTTTACACCCCCCCCCATTCCTTCGCTCATCTCACCTTCCCAGTCCCTCCCCACCCCAGCAATGCCCTGAAGTCTCTGCTCTGAGTAACTACCTCTTCCTTGGGCAGCTCGTTCCGTACACTCCCCACCCTTCAGGGGGGCCCCTCAGGTACTTATAAATGTTTCCCCTCTCACCCTAAACCAGTACCTCCCTCCGTGGTACTGTTTTAATATCTACTAGACCTAGAGCACAGTAACGGCCCCCTCTGGCCCAACGAGCCCCCCCCCCCATTATACCCATGTGAGTGGCACAGTAGAATAGTGGTTAGCACAACACTTTATACTACCAGCGATATGGGTTCAGTTCCTGCTGCTGTCTGTAAGGAGTTTGCTCGTTCTCCCAGTGACCCCGTGGGTTCCTCCCACGGTCCAGGACGGACTGTTTATCAGGTCACTGTAAGTTGTCTGGTGATTAGGCCAGGGTTAAATTCGGGCTGGCTGCTGGGCATTGCGGCTTACAGGGTTGGAAGGGATGTATCACAATAAATAAACAAACAAACCTACGACTAACCTGTACGTCTTTGGGAGGAAACCAGGACACCTGGAGGAAATCTGTGCAGTCATGGGAAGAGCGTACAAACTCCTTCCAGACAGCGGCAGGAATTGAACCCCAATCTCACAGACGGTGATGGGAATTGAACCCAATCTCACAGACAGTGATGGGAATTGAACCCAATCTCACAGACAGTGATGGGAATTGAACCCCAATCTTACAGACGGTGATGGGAATTGAACCCAATCTCACAGACAGTGATGGGAATTGAACCCAACCTTACAGACAGTGATGGGAATTGAACCCAATCTCACAGACGGTGATGGGAATTGAACCCAATCTCACAGACAGTGATGGGAATTGAACCCAACCTTACAGACAGTGATGGGAATTGAACCCAATCTCACAGACGGTGATGAGAATTGAACCCCAATCTTACAGACGGTGATGAGAATTGAACCCCAATCTTACAGATGGTGATGGGAATTGAACCCAATCTTACAAAGGGTGATGGGAATTGAACCCCAATCTTACAGACGATGGGAATTGAACCCCAATGTTACAGACGGTGATGGGAATTGAACCCCAATGTTACAGACGGTGATGGGAATTGAACCCCAATGTTACAGTCAGCGGTGGGAATTGAACCCCAATGTTACAGACAGCAGTGGGAATTGAACCCCAATGTTACAGTCAGCGGTGGGAATTGAACCCCAATGTTACAGACAGTGGTGGGAATTGAACCCCAATGTTACAGTCAGCGGTGGGAATTGAACCCCAATGTTACAGTCAGCAGTGGGAATTGAACCCCAATGTTACAGACAGAGGTGGGAATTGAACCCGGGTTGCTGGTGCTCTAATAGCATTATGCTAACCACTGAACTACCATGAGGCCTCAGTCCAGGAGTGTGAAACCTTTCACCGTGCTCGTCACTAACAGCACCAAGACTGGCAGGGAAGAAGTCTAAATGGGAATGCAGAAGATGAATCTTTAGTGACATGCAAACACGAGAAAATCTGCAGATGCTGGAAATTCAAGCAACACACACAAAATGCTGGTGGAACGCAGCAGGTCAGGCAGCATCTATAGGAAGAAGCACTGTCGACGTTTTAGGCCGAGACCCTTCGTCAGGACTAACTGGAAGGAAAGATAGTAAGAGTCTGTAATCTCAAATCTCTTACTATCTTTCCTTTCAGTTAGTGTGTTCCACCAGCATTTTGTGTGTGTTTCTTTAGTGATATGTTGCATTTCATGGTTTTACATGCTGCATGTAGTTTGGTGCTCTGTAGATGCCGAGAAAAATTTCAACAACTTCCTTGAAAACCTTCCATGTGATTTTCTCCGGTCCCACTAGAAATTCTTCAAATTGCCTGTCACTGATGACCTGTTTGATTTGTGGACCAACAAAAATGCCTTCCTTAATCTTGGCATCAGTTATTCTGGGAAGCATCTGTCTCAAATATCAAAATCCTTCATAGAAATTTTCATGGCCGGTGATAGCAAATTCCATCCTTACAGTCCTGAACCCAATAATTATTACTGAAACCTGTCCTGCCTTGCAGCAGCCATGCCGCCTAAGCATGGCCAAGCATGCCTGGACAAGATAGGAAACTTTCCAGCTTACATTATAGGCAACATTTTAATTGACTTGAATTATGAATTGAAATAATAAACATAAGTGATTTTAAAAAATGGTGCGTGATAGGGAAATTTCATGGTGATTTTCATGATCAGTCGCCCAAAATTCATAAGATACACCTAAAGGTATTCAGGAAGCAAAATCTTTGTTGTCCATTTGACCCCTCCAGCTCTGTTTATACCCCCTTTCACACACTGCTGATAATTGGGCAGTTTCGTAAGTAGAGACAGTATGTCCTGGGGTTAGAGTCAGAGATCAGTACAGCACAGGAACAGGCCCTATGGCCTGACTGGTCTGTGCTGGCCACTGTGCCTACCCAATAGTTCCAATTTACTGTGTTCAGTTGATATCCCTCCAAACACCAACCCATCATGTACCTGTCCAAGTGCTTTTTTATCAAAGTACATTCAGTATATGCCACCATATACAACCCTGAGATTCATTTCCTTGCTGGCATTCTCAATAAATCCATAAAAGGATAATAAACAGAATCAATGAAAGACCACACCAACTTGGGCATTCAGCTACTGTGCAAAAGACAACAAACTGTGCAAATACAAAAAGAAAGAAATAACAATAAATAAATTAGCAATAAATATTAACATTTGAGATGAAGAGTCCTTGAAAGTGAGTCCATGTTCCATGATGGAACGAGTGAAGTTATCCCCTTTGGTTCAAGAGCCTGATGGCTGTGGGGTAGTAACTGTTCCTGAATCTGGTTGTGTGGGAGCTGAGGCTCCTGTACCTCCGTCCTGATGGCAGCAGCGACAAGAGAGTGTCGCCTGGGTGGCGGTGAGGGGTCCCTGCTGATGGAACCGATCCTCACTGAGGGATCAGAAGTGGAGAGAGTGAGCAATTTCATTCCTGGGTGTCAGGATCTCTGGGGATCTAACCTGGTCCCAACGTATCAATGCAGCTACAAAGAAGGCAACTCAGCTGCTATGTTTCATTAGGAGTTTGAGGAGATTTGGTTTGTCACTCACAGACTTCCAGAGACGTACCCTGGGGAGCACACTGATTGGCTGCATTGCTGCCTGATATGGGGGGTGGGGGGGGGGGGCTACTGCGCAGGACTGAAAGAAGCTACAGAGACATGTAAAATTAGTCAGCTCCATCTTGTGTACTGGCCTCCGTAGTATTCAAGACATCATCAAAGAGTAGTGCCTCAGAAAGGCAGCGTCCATTATTAAGGACCCCCATCACCTAGGACATGGCCTCTCCTCACTGTTACCGTTGGTAGGAGATACAGAAGCCTGAAGGCACACACACAACGATTCAGGAACAGCTTCTTCCCCTCTGCCATCCGATTCCTAAATGGACATTGAACACTACTTTTTTTGGGTTTTTGCACTATTTTTAATATGAGTATTTAATATACATGTATACGTACTGTAATTGATTAACTTTTTTTCTATATTATCCTGTGTTGCATTGTACTGCTGCTGCTAAGTCAACAAATTTCATGGCAAATGCCGGTGATAATAAACCTGATTCTGACTCTGCTGCTTTCCTGCAAGAACGCTTCGTGTAGGTGTGTTCTACAGTGGCGAGGGCTTTACCCGTGATTTAAAGGTTCACTTGTTATCAAAGTATACAACTCAAAAATTCTTCAATTTTCCAGGTAGTCATGAAACCACGAAAGAAAAGAAAGGCAGCACGATCATCACCCCCCCCCCCCCACAAAAAAATCAAGCATATAAGGCACGTCAATCCCAAAATCCCCCCTCCCCACAAAAAAACAAGCATAAATGGATCAGGCACGTCAATCCCAAAATCCCCCCTCCCCACAAAAAAACAAGCATAAATGGATCAGGCACGTCAATCCCAAAATCCCTCGCCCTGCACAAATAATTGAACAAAATGGATCAGACACATCAAACCCCCAAATCCCCCCTCCCTTCACAAAAAAAACAAGAAGATTGGGCGAGAAAACACAGAATATAAAGCCTATAAGACTGAAAAGAAGAGTCCACATCCAAAATGCAGGAAAATCCTGAGCACCCTCTCCGGGCGCACCGGCGGGTCTCCCATCTCCAGTACAGCGCAACTGATCAAAAGGAGAGGCAGCCGGCGCTCACTCTCTGCACTCACTTTGATACCACTTTAATGGGTGAACAGTGGAAGTTATAAACGGCGAAATGGAGCCAAACATCCTGCAGTCGTCTCGGCACAAGCATTCACTCACAGTACCTCTGCCTCTCGGAGATCACAGTGCACTGGGACAACCGAGCGGTCTCCAATCTTCCGCATTCGCCCCGATGTTTCAATCTCCTTCGTCGCTTTAATCGGCAAAGTGGGGTGAAACATTGGCTCGCGTGCCACCCTGCAGCCTATGAGGTTCGCCCACGAGGTTCGCCCACGCTGCCCTCTGCCTCCCAGAATCTCGGAGACCTGCAGCGCGCTGAAGCCCAAACCCAAACAATCCCCTCCCACATCAGACACGCCTAACACCCAAACAATCTCCACACAGCAAAACACGGGCTCCAACAGTTCCAGGATCACATTCAAGATGAGAAAGAAACATAAAAGGAGTGAAAAAGATGGTTTCATGATCTATCGACAAGATGTCGACCAAAGGAGTGTTGTTCGCAGGCACCATCTTGACCTAGTTATTTAGAAATTCTGCACGGAATAGGACCATCGGCTCTTTGAACTGCAACGCCCAGCAGCAGCCAATTTAACCCTAGCCTAAGCACAGAACAATTTGCAAGACCAATTAACCTACCACCTGCTACGTCTTTGGTCTGTGGGAGGAAACTGGAGCACACGAATGAAACCCATGCCTCCCACGTGGAGAATGTACAAACTGGATGCTGGGATTGAATTCTGAACTCTGACGCCCTGAGCTGTACAACGTCAAGCTAAACGCTACGCTATTGTGCCCTTAAATGATACAACTGTACCAGCCTCAACCACTTCCTCTCTCAGCTCACTCCATATGCACACCACTCTCTGTGTGGAACAAAAAGTTGCCCCTCAGGTTCCTTCTAAATCTTTCCCTCCTCACCCTAAACCTATTCTCTTAGTGTTGGGCTCACCTACCCTGGGAAAAGATCATTCCCGTCCACTTCGTCAGTACCTCTCATAATGTTAGACAGTGGGAGGGGTGGTGGGACTGAGGGAGAGTCACATTAGGAGGGATGGTATTGAAGGAGGTTCACACTGTGGGAGGGGTGGTACTGAAGGAGGGTCACACTGTGGAAGGGGTGGTATTGTGGGAGCTGCTCACTGTGGGAGGGGTTGTATTGAGGGAGGGTCACACTATAGGAGCCCATCTTCTCACTATCCCCCTCTATTATCCTGCACCTTCTGAATTATGACCCCCACTTCCAGCCCCCACTCCCATGATAATGAGCTGTGCTTCTTTCTTTTTCAGAATGTTCCAGGCCCGCTGTTTCGAAGGGCATCTCCGCAGCCATTACCCCAACACTGAATATGCCACAGTCGTTCGGCTCCCCAGGGAACCCCTCCATCTTGGACAGCCTCCCCGTTGTTGGGTTCGCCCCTCAGCAGCTGAATGAGTCGGGCACGGCCTCTGCAGAGGGCGAAGGTCAACGGACTGCTGTTGCCGCGGGAGACCAGTGCTGGCCCGTCCGCCCCACCCTCCGGAATGAGCTGGACACCTTCTCTGTCCACTTCTACATCTTCTTTGGACCAAACATTTCCATCCCACCTGATAAGGTGGCTGTGTTTGTCATCAGCCTGATGCCCGTCCTAGACAGCGGAGGCGTTCTCAACATGGAGCTAAAGTTGAACACGGTGAGAAGGGTCAGGGTCGATGCTGGGGGCAGTAGGGCCACTCCCAAACCTCTGGGTTCGATCCTGCTGTGCCGTCAACGTTCAAAGAGCCAATCAAGCCCGGGTTCTGGTGTTGCTCAGTTTCTTATTCACAATGACATCCCTCAACCTCCCTCGCTGCCTCCCTCTCTCTACCACTCTCCCTATACCTCTCTCTTGCCCTCTCTCTCCTATTCTCTCTCTTTCAGTTCTCTCCCTTTCTCTCTCTTCCCTCTCATTCCCTCTCTCATTTGTCTTCTGCTCTCTCTCCCTGCTTTTCCTTCTCTCAGTCTTTCTTTTACTCTCCTTCCTTCTTTCTCATTCTCTCTTGCTTGTTTCTCTCTCTCTCTCCCTTTCTCATCTCTCTCTCTTGCCTCTTCCTCACATTCTCTCCCACTTTATTGCCCCTGTTTCATTCTCTCTCTCTCATTTACTCCTTTTTCCCATCCCCTCCCCCTCTCCCTCCCCTTTCTCTCCCTCCCCCTTTCTCTCCCTACCCCTCTCCCTCCCTACCCCTCACCCTCCCCTTCTCTCCCTCTCCCAGCTCTCTTCCCCACTGTCTCCCCCTCTCTCCCTCCTCTCTCTCTCCCCCCTCTCTCCCTCTCCCAGCTCTCTCCCCCCTCTGACCCCCTCTCTCTCCCTCCTCCTCTCTCTCTCTCCCCTCTCCCCCTCTCTCCCAGCTCTCGCCCCCTCTGTCTCCCCCACCTCTCTCTCCCCCTCTCTCTTTCTCTCTTCTTCCCCCACCCCCCATGCAGTCAAGTACATGTGGAGAGATGGACAGAAAAGACGAAAGAAGGCTGGAATAGAGAGATGCAAAGGGACTCGTGCAGCATTCCCTAAAGGTTAATTTGCAGGCTGAGTTGCTGGTAAGCGAGGCAAATGAAATGTTAGCATTTATTTTGAGAGGATTAGAATACAAAAACAAGGATGTGATGCTAAGACTTTATACGGCATTGCTCAGACCATACTTGGAGTTTTGTGACCAGTTTTGGGCCCCTTATCTAAGAAAGGGTGTGCTTACAGTAGAGATTGCTCAAAAGAGGTTCATGAAAATGATTCGGGGATTGAAAGGCTTATTGTACGAAGAACATTTTACACCTGTACTCGCTGGAATTCAGAAGATCGAAGGTGGGGTGGGGGGGTTGTGGGAGGTCTCATTGAATCTACCGAATATTCATAGGGCTGGATAGAGTGGATGTGGAGAAGCTGTTTCCTATGATGGGGGAGTCAAGGACCAGAGGGCATCACCTCAGAATAGAAGGACATCTCTTTAGGACAGAGATGATGAGGAATTTCTTTAGCCACAGGGTGGTGAATCAGTGGAATTTGTTGTCACAGACGGCTGTGGCAGACAAATCAGCCATGATGGAATGGTGGAACAGACTCGATGGGCTGAATGGCCTAATTCTGTTCCTGGGTCAACGGTCCTCTGGTCTTCCCCTGCTCATTTACAGTGAGGGTCAGCAGACAGCTGAAGACGTTGTGTAAATCTGCTTTTCTCCTCCAATTTGCAAAGTAACCAGGGCTCCGAGCCCTGCAGCTTACCGTAGAGTGCATCTAATTAATTTATAAGCCAAGGGTTGCCGTGTTAAGTTTAGCTTGAAGTGCATGTGCAGTTTACTGGTAATGTGTTGTGTGCATTAGTACTGCACCAACCGAGCCCAAGGGACACCCCTGCCTATTGAAGTAACGGGACTGGTCCTGCAAGCCCCGCGCTGCACATGCAGACCCCGTTTATTAAAGGTGGCGGCAATCTCCAACAATGAGAAAGTCAAATTCTTAGATATTGGGTTATGACCAGAGGAAAAAAAAACGGCTGGAGTTGCTTAGTGCTTCAGTGCAAGGGTGTTTATTATGTGCATCAAAAATCAAACTTACAAGAATTAGTGAAAATAATGAAAACAAAAATGCCAGTATTTACAGAAAGATATCGACCAGAAAACACAGTAATAGCTCTGGACTATATTTGTTCAGTTTGAACTCCTGTCAACCCCAATCTCTCTCCCTTCCAGTGGGTGAAAAGCTCCTTTTTATTCGGCACCAGGACAGACCATCCTTTATGACCAAATAAGTTAACTTAAGACTACAAGCAAATTAGAATATGATGCACCCCGCAATGGAGTTACAATTATATTACAAAATAAACAGAAATATCCATCTTCAATACAGTTTACAAACAACGTAGACACAGTTACACATTCCCGCTACTAAAGAAATTGAGGATTCTGCTGTGTACGGCAGGAAAGGCACCGTCAAGCCAAGTCGAGCGCAGGGGGCCCATTATGAGAATACACCGGGGAAGGCATTGAAATGTACACTCAGTGTTTGTGTGTGCGCGAGAGCACGTGTGTCAGGAGTGTGTTTACTCTGCACGGATGGAGAACAGGCAATGGGTGCTGTCGGTCTGAGGGTCAACACTCTCCCTGTGGCCACGTGGGTTCCCCCAGCTGTTCCGGTTTCCTCCCACGTCCCATAAAACCGTAAGAGACAGGAACAGAAACATAGAACAGTGGAGGCTCTTTGGCCCACAATGTCATATCAACCCTTTAACCAATTCCAGGATCAGTCTGAAAATACTATAACCCATTCAACCCATCAAGTCTGCTCTGCCATTCCATCTTGGCCAATTTATTTTCCTTCTCAACTCCAATCTCCTGCCTTCTCACTGTGACCTTTGACACCCTTAATAATGAAGAACCTATCAAACTCCACTTAAAAATACCCAATGACTTATCCCACACATCTCCTTTGAACTTATACCATCTCGCCTTAACTGCATGTCCCTCTGGTATTAGACATTTGCACCCTGGGGATAACGCTTCCAGCTGCTTACTCTATGCTTCTCATAATCTAATAAACCTCTATCAGATCTTCCTTCAACCTCTGACGCTCCAGAGAAAACATCCCAAGGTTGTCCAACCTCTCCGTATGGCATGTATCCTCTAATCCAGGCAATGTCCTGGTGAACATCTTCTTCACCCTCTACAAAGTCTCCACACTTTCCTGCAAAGGGGCGACCGGAACTGGAAGGTCCTTCATCAGATCTTCTCTCTGATGTCTCAGTCCACTTGTGCCCTCTCAGTCTTCATACTGCGGTCTAGAATAGAACAGAACTTTATTGTCGTCGGTCAAAGGCAACGAGATTGTAGTGCTGCTGCAGTTTGTGCAAAACAGATATTTACAATGCATGTGGCATGGCTTAATTTGAAAAAGTTCCCATATTTACAGCAACAAGTGACTTCAACAGTCCACACACTCGAAGGCCATTGGCAAAGCGGAGTGTAGCGTTATCCAGCTGTATAACAGCCCTCGGGAAGAAGCTGTTCTATTGGGGTGTGTCACTATTCTCAGATTTCTACACCAATCACTCACTCACCTTGCCAGTGCCTCTCACCTCCAGTGACATCGGTTCAGTCCTGACCCTGGGCACTGTCCATGTGGAGTCTGCACGTTCATCCTGCGGGCGGGTGGGAGAATCCAGTGAAATTAGAACAGAAATGTATGTCTCCCCTCAGCGATTAACCGGCCATTTTTCCTTTTCCTTTTGCCACAGTCCTCGGTGAAAGGGGAGAACGTGACTGTGATTGGTTGCTTGAATCACGGGATGCCTCTGACATCATCGGACAACACGTCGACCAGCTGTGAATCAGGTAAGGTGTGCCGGGGGCAGGACAGGAATAATGCTTGGGAATACTGTGTCAGTTCTCAAGTCAAGTCAAGTCGAGGCACTTTTATTGTCATTTCGACCATAACTGCTGGTACAGTGCACAGTAAAAATGAGACAATGTTTTTCAGGACCATGGTGTTACATGACACAGTACAAAAACTAGACTGAACTACGTAAAAAAAAACAACACAGAGAAAGCTACACTAGACTACAGACCTACACAGGACTGCATAAAGTGCACAAAAACAGTGCAGGCATTACAATAAATAATAAACAGGACAATAGGGCAAGGTGTCAGTCCAGGCTCTGGGTATTGAGGAGTCTGATAGCTTGGGGGAAGAAACTGTTACATAGTCTGGTCGTGAGAGCCCGAATGCTTCGGAGCCTTTTCCCAAATGGCAGGAGGGAGAAGAGATTGTATGAGGGGTGCGGATGCAGCGTGTAGTGTAAATGTCCGTAATGGCGGGAAGAGAGACCCCGATGATCTTCTCAGCTGACATTATTATCCGCTGCAGGGTCTTGCGATCCGAGATGGTGCAATTTCCGAACCAGGCAGTGATGCAGCTGCTCAGGATGCTCTCAATACAGCCCTTCTGCTCACCCCTTCGAGGAAGGATGTGGAAACTTTAGAGAGGGTGCTGAGAAGATTTACCAGGTTGCCTCCTGGATTAGAGAGCATGTCTTAAGGGGATAGTTTGAGCGAGTTAAGACTTCTCTCTTTGGAATGAAGGAGTTGAGAGGTGGCTTGATAGAGTTGTACAAGATGACAAATTGCATTGATCCAGTGGACATCCAGAGATTGATTTCTGAGGCGGACATGGCTAATATGGGGGGAGGGGGCATTACTTTAAGGTGATTGGAGGAAAGTATAGGAAGGGGAATGTGAGAGGTATGTTTCTCACACAGAGTGGTGGGTACGTGGAACACACTGCTAAATGTGATGATAGAGTCAAGTATATTAGGGAGATTTAAGAGCCTTTTAGATAGGCACATGGATGAAAGAAAAATGAGGGTTAGATAGGAGGGAAGGGTTAGATTGATCTTGGAGTAGGTTAAAATGTCAGTACGACATTGTGGGCCGATGGGCCTGTAGTGTGTTGCACTATTTTATGTTCTGTGTTCCATGTGTCTTAGGCGGATCCACAAAGGAATTCAGAGTAAACAGCCCAAGGTGTCTGTCTCTCTCATCCCCCCTCCCCTATGGCTCTGAAGGGATAGGGTTGCCTTGGCTATGACTGACAGTGAAGTGGTGTACCCCTTGTGCACCATTGTAGGTGATGGACTGCATGCCTCATCCCTCCATGAGGTGGAGCAAAGCTTAACCACCTCCCCCTCATACACCCCCATACCTCCTCTTCCGCCAACGTGTTGTCAGTGGTGGAGAAGGCTCAAAAGGTCAGATGCGATTCCTACCTCATGTTAGATTCAGATGTTTTTGATCCCAGCTTCTTTCAAAAGTCAAGAAAAAGGCATAAACTTGTTATTTCATGGTAGTTTTATTAAGCGCTAATAGATGAAAGGGAATTGGAAACGAGTAGAAGCAGGAAAGGAGAAACAAAGATGGTGGGCCAGCGTGCTCTGCGGTGCATACCATAGATATGAGACACTCCAAATTTGTCAATAAGAGTTAACCAGTCAGATAGCTCTATTCAAATAATGCAGAAAGAGGAGAAAAATGGAAGCAGAATGAACTGGAACCACCAGGGGGCACAATGAACAATTGTCTATACAAATGTAGCTAGAACATAGAATAGTACAGCAGATTACAGGCCCTTCGGCCCACAAGGTTGTGCCGACCCTCAAACCCTGCCTCCCATATAACCCCCCCCCCACCTTAAATTCCTCCATATACCTGTCTAGTAGTCTCTTAAACTTCACTAGTGTATCTGCCTCCACCACTGACTCAGGCAGTGCATTCCACGCACCAACCACTCTCTGAGTGAAAAACCTTCCTCTAATATCCCCCTTGAACTTCCCACCCCTTACCTTAAAGCCATGTCCTCTTGTACTGAGCAGTGGTGCCCTGGGGAAGAGGCGCTGGCTGTCCACTCTGTCTATTCCTCTTAATATCTTGTACACCTCTATCATGTCTCCTCTCATCCTCCTTCTCTCCAAAGAGTAAAGCCCTAGCTCCCTTAATCTCTGATCATAATCCATACTCTCTAAACCAGGCAGCATCCTGGTAAATCTCCTCTGTATCCTTTCCAATGCTTCCACATCCTTTCTATAGTGAGGCGACCAGAACTGGACACGGTATTCCAAGTGTGGCTTAACCAGAGTTTTATAGAGCTGCATCATTACCACGCGACTCTTAAACTCTATCCTTCGACTTATGAAAGCTAACACCCCATAAGCTTTCTTAACTACCCTATCTACCTGTGAGGCAACTTTCAGGGATCTGTGGACATGTACCCCCAGATCCCTCTGCTCCTTCACACTACCAAGTATCCTGCTACTAGGGAAATACTGAATAATTGCATCTATATCATCGTCATTATGTGCCGTGTTGTGTGACGTGGGCAATCCTGGTCTTTCCATGACCATGACTGTTCTTGGCAAATTTTTCCACAGAACTGGTTTGCCGTTGCCTGCTTCTGAGCAGTGTCTGTACAGGACGGGTGACCCCCCCAGCCATTATCAATACTCTTCAGAGATTGACTGGCCTGGCGTCAGTGGTCGCGTAGCCAGGGCTTGTGATCCGCACCGGCTGCTCATACGACCATCCACCACCTGCTTCCATGGCTTCACGTGACCCTGATCGAGGGGGCTGAGCAGGGGCTACCCCTCACCCAAAGGTGACCTGTAGACTAGCGGAGGGAAGACTGCCTCACCCCTCCTTTGATAGAGACGTATCTCCAGCCCACCACCTGCAAACTCGATATAAGTAGTTGTATAAAATACAAGCAGACATAAAAAGTTAAACCGCAAGATAAATAATAATTGTATAGTCTAATCCAACACCCGTTAAACCTTCTCTTCCAGAGACATCTGCAGGGTTTGCCCTCTTGGTCGACTCCACCTCAAACGTTAGCAGAATGCACGTGGCCTATCCTCAGACTGGGAACTGGTACATCACCCTGCGCTCGTTGTGTGCCGCTGGACACGGGTAAGCTTCTCTACATCAGTCTGGGGCTTCCAGCTAGCGCCAGCTGCTCCGGTGAAGGGTCATCAGCACCACTTCCCTCCCCGCAGACGCTGCCTGACCTGCCGAGTGTTTCCAGCATCTGCTGTGCTTTGTTTCTCAGACACAAGTGGCTCGATCACTTCACGAGCTGCAGGCTGTGATCGGTTGATGGTCACATCACGTATGGGACAGTGGCCATGTTTAGGGTGGTGGTCATGTGATGAGACGCTGGTCACGTGATGGGTGGTAGCCAATGTAATGGGGAAGTGTCATTTCAAGGGGTGATAGTGATGGGCTGATGGTCAGGTGATGGGCTACAGAAGGCCGTTGACCGTGTCTGGGCCCAGCAGGTACGAGATGTGCAGCAACGTGACAGCTGAGGTTTACCTGCGAATGTTTCTGACCCCGTGCATCAGCGAGTGCGGCACCTACGGCCAGTGCAAGCTTCTGCGCACCAACAACTACCTGTATGCTGCCTGCGAGTGTAAAGCAGGTAGGTCACAGGGCGTCTGGGGTCACCTGTTAGTCAGCGTCACAGGGCAGCTGGGGTCACCTGTTAGGGTCACAGGGCGGCTGGGGTCACACGTTAGGGTTACAGGGTGTCTGGGGGTCACATGTTAGTCAGGGTCATGGGTCACAGTCAACCAGGTGACAGTGACGCTGGGGTTGCATTTTAGCCAGGGTCACGATGTAGCTGGGATCACAGTGAGCCTGGGGAGTCACAGGTCAGTTAGGGTCACGGTGTTGCTGGGATCACAGTGAGCCTGGGGAGTCACAGGTCAGTTAGGGTCACAGAGTGGCTGAGGTCACGGTGTAGCCTGGGTCATGTGGTGAGGTGCCAGTCACGTGACGGCTTCCATCATGAGGACGGCCTAGGGCTGGGGAGAGAGGGCAGGATGGGGCGAGTGGGTTGGTGGGAGAGGGAAGATCCCTTCTCGTACTGGGAGGGTTGGGGAGGGGAGAGGAGGGAGGTGGCAAGGGGGATAACTGTTATGCAGAAGGTGGGAGCAGGGACACCTGATCGGGTGAAGGAAGCTTCTGAGGGGCTTTGGGGGTAAGAGCATGTGGGGGTTGAGGGGAGGGCTCTTCCAAAGAGCTAGCACAGGCTGAAAGGACGGAGCAGCCACCTCCCGTGTCGCAGCCCCTCTGACCACTTCCTTGCTTTGCAGGGTGGAGCGGGTGGGGCTGCACAGACAACATGGAGGCCTTCTCCTACAGCTTCCAGCTTCTGTCCACCCTCCTGCTGTGCCTCAGCAACCTGATGTTCGTGCCACCTGTTGCCATCGCTATCCGTGGCAAGTACCTGCTCGAGGCCTCCGTCTACATCTTCACCATGTTCTTCTCCACGGTCAGTACCAGACTCCCACAACTTCAGTCCAGACCCACGAGGCACCATCACCCCCACCCCCAACTGAACCAAGACCGAGCCCTGGTCCTCCGCTCTGGCCCTCAGCCTCAGCTGGTGACCGAGAGGCCCCACCAAACCGGGGAGCAACCAGTCCTGGCCCCTCTCCACAGACAAGACACTACAACTGAGTGTTTTCTCTGTGGAATCGTGCGCACGGCAGCCAACCCCAACACAAGCGTCGTCACCCTTCCGGAAACCCAGACATAGCTTGTGACCTGAGCTTCTAGCCCACACTGGTGAACTTTCACTCTTCATCTCTCTTGATCCCTCACAACAAACTTCAAAGTAAATTTATTATCAAAGTACTTATATGCCACCATATACAACCCTGAGATTCATTTTCCTTGTGGGCATTCTCAGTAAATCCCTAACAGAATAATAACCATATTAGAATCAATGAAAGACTGCACTGACTGGATATTTAAACAGTGTGCAAAGACACCAAACTACGCAAATGTAAAAAGAAATTATAATAAATTAATAAGCAATAAATATCAAAAACATGAGATGAAGAGTCCTTGAAAATGCGTCCACAGGTTGTGGGAACAGTTCAGTAAAGGAGCGTGTGAAATTGAGTGAAGTTATCCGCTCTAGTTCAAGAGCCTGATGGTTGAGGGGTGATAACTGTACCAGAGCCTGGCTGTGTGGGTCTTAGGGCTCCTGTACCTCCTTCCGGACAGCAGCAGCAAGAAGAGAGCATGTCCTGAGTGGTGGGGGTCCCTGATGATGGATGCTGCTTTCCTACGACAGTGCTTAATGGTGGGGTGGGCTTTACCCGTGATGGATGGGCCCTATCCACTACATGTTCCATTCAAGGGCATTGGTGTGCCCATACCAGGCAATATACTCTCCACCATACATCCATAGAAGTTTATCAGTTGTCAATCTTCACAAACCTCTGAAGAAGACCATAAGACATAGGAGTAGAATTAGGCCATTCAGCCCATCGAGTCTACTCTGCCATTCCATCATTGGCTGATCCTGGATCCCACACAACCCCATACACCTGCCTCTCACCATATCCTTTGATGCCCTGACCAATCGGGAAACGATTAACTTCTGCCTTAAATATACCCATGGACTTGGCCCCCACCACAGTCCGTGGCAGAGCATTCCACTGATTCACCTCTCTCTGGCTAAAAACATTCTCCTTACCTCTGTCCTAAAAGGTCACCCCTCAGTTTTAAAGAAGTTGAGGCACTGCTGTGCTTTCTTTGTAATTGCAATCACAATTGTTTGTGTCTCACTTGACCTTTGAACCCCATCCCCATCCCCTTGATCCCTCACACTTTACCTTCGACTTGTCATTCCCAACCCTTGGCCTTTGGACTTTTAACCATGACCCATAATCTATCCCATTGAACTTTGGGCTCTCATCACAATCCTTGATCCCTCACCCTTGGCCTTTGAACCTTCATCCATGACCCTTGATCCTTTTTCTTGTCCCTTGCTCCCTCATGCCCAACTCCTCAATCCCTTATTCCCAATATCTGCTTCCTCCTTGAGTCAATCCTTTCTTGTCACTCTGTCACTATTCTTGATTCCAACCTGCGATTCATGCTTCCTGATCTTGTTCTGTACCCTAGTCACCCTTCCTAATCCCGACTACACTTTCCCAGATCTTACTCATTCCTGCTAGAGTCTTCCCTGTGACCTCAGTCCCAATTCCTATCTCTGATCCAAATTGCTCCTACCTTGGAACCTCTAATCCCCACCTTCGGTGTAAAATTCTGCCTGAGGACATCTCAAAATGGGATCCACATACCAATTACTGTGGCCCCAGGTAGAGGGAAGCGCCAGTTCCTTGGGGCTGGGTTTGGCGGGAAGGGATCTGTTGCTGAAATCAAGCCCTTACTGTTCTTTGGCCGTAGTGGATGCAGCCAAGAGGCCATGGGGTTTAGGATGAAGGACAGGGGGTTTAGAGGGTGTCTTAAGGGGAGATTTCTCCCCAAGAGGGGTTTGGAGTCTGGAGGACACTGTTTGAGGGGTAGGTGGAGGCTGGCACTCTCACCACACTTCAGAATATCTGAATGAGCCCCTAAACCACCAAGGCAGATCAAGCCGCCGGTCTGAGTTCAGGTCAAGTGGATTAGGAAAGAAGGGTGCTCAATAGTCAGCATGGGAATGATGGACTGAATGGCCTGTTTCTGTGCTCCATAACCCTCTGATTATCTGCCCAATTAAATCTTCCCCCATTTCTGTTACTGACGTCATCCTTCACCGTATTCTGGGTTTTAATTCATGGGCCTTTGATTTTGCAGTGTAAATGTCATCTCCCCCACTCTGCCCCTTCCCATCCTGTCACTCTCAACCGCTCCCCCCCCCCACGGCATGCCCCCATCCACAACATGAGTGTGGAGAGAGACTTTATGAGAGAGTGAGTCTGTGTGTATGTGTGTGATGGAATGTATTTGAGTGTGTGTGTGTTTGTCTGTCATTGTCTCTGTGTGAGTTTCTGGCTAATTTTGTGTGTGTGTCTTCATGTATGTCTGTGTGTGTCTCTCTGCATGTGTGTGTGAGAGAGATGGAGTGTACTTATCTCTTTATGTGTGAGTGTGTGTCGCTGAGTGTATGGGTGTCTGGCAGTGAGTGTGTGGGTGATTTTTGGTGTGTGTGTGTCTGTGAGTGTGTGGGTGTATGCATGAGTGTGCATGTGTGTGAGTGAATGTGTGAGTGTGTGTATGTGTGTCTGTGAGTATGTGTGTCTGTGAGTGTGAGTGTGTGTATCTGTGAGTGTGTGTGTGTCTGTGAGTGTGTGTGTGTGTCTGTGAGTGTGTGTGTGTGTCTGTGAGTGTGTGTGTGCCTGTGAGTGTGTGTATGAGTGTGAGTATGTGTGTCTGTGAGTGTGTGTATCTGTGTGTGTGTGTGTGTCTGTGAGTGTGTGTGTGTGTCTGTGAGTGTGTGTGTGTCTGTGAGTGTGTGTGTGTGTCTGTGAGTGTGTGTGTGTCTGTGAGTGTGTGTGTGACTGTGAGTGTGTGTATGAGTGTATGTGTGCCTGTGAGTGTGTGTATCTGTGAGTGTGTGTGTGTCTGTGAGTGTGTGTGTGACTGTGAGTGTGTCTGTGTGTGAGTGAGTGTGTGTGTGTGTGTGTGAGTCGGTGTGAGTGTGTCACACTCAAGCTGTACAGTAACGCTGTCGACTCCCTGGACAGTTCTACCATGCCTGCGACCAGCCGGGTATTGTCGTCTTCTGCATCATGGAGTACGACGTGCTGCAGTTCTGCGACTTCCTCGGCTCCCTCATGTCCGTCTGGGTCACTGTCATCGCCATGGCGAGGCTGCAGCAAATCGTCAAGCAGGTCAGTGTCTGCTGAGACTGGGAGGCGGAGGGAGCATTCCCTCAGTCCTGTCCTACCCACTCCCTCTCCCTCAGTCCTGTCCTACCCACCTCCTTCCCCATCCCCTCTCCCTCAGTCCTGTCCTACCCACATCCTTCCCCATCCCCTCTCCCTCAGTCCTGTCCTACCCACCTCCTTCCCCATCCCTCTCTCCCCCAGTCCTGTCCTACCCACATCCTTCCCCATCCCCTCTCCCTCAGTCCTGTCCTACCCACATCCTTCCCCATCCCCTCTCCCTCAGTCCTGTCCTACCCACTCCCTCTCCCTCAGTCCTGTCCTACCCACTCCCTCTCCCTCAGTCCTGTCCTACCCACTCCCTCTCCCTCAGTCCTGTCCTACCCACCTCCTTCCCCATCCCCTCTCCCCCAGTCCTGTCCTACCCACCTCCTTCCCCATCCCCTCTCCCTCAGTCCTGTCCTACCCACCTCCTTCCCCACTCCCTCTCCCTCAGTCCTGTCCTACCCACTCCCTCTCCCTCAGTCCTGTCCTACCCACTCCCTCTCCCTCAGTCCTGTCCTACCCACCTCCTTCCCCACTCCCTCTCCCTCAGTCCTGTCCTACCCACTCCCTCTCCCTCAGTCCTGTCCTACCCACTCCCTCTCCCTCAGTCCTGTCCTACCCACCTCCTTCCCCATCCCCTCAGTCCTGTCCTACCCACATCCTTCCCCATCCCCTCAGTCCTGTCCTACCCACATCCTTCCCCATCCCCTCAGTCCTGTCCTACCCACCTCCTTCCCCATTCCCTCAGTCCTGTCCTACCCACCTCCTTCCCCATCCCCTCAGTCCTGTCCTACCCACCTCCTTCCCCATCCCCTCAGTCCTGTCCTACCCACATCCTTCCCCAACCCCTCTCCCTCAGTCCTGTCCTACCCACATCCTTCCCCAACCCCTCTCCCTCAGTCCTGTCCTACCCACATCCTTCCCCAACCCTCTCCCTCAGTCCTGTCCTACCCACCTCCTTCCCCATCCCCTCTCCCTCAGTCCTGTCCTACCCACTCCCTCTCCCTCAGTCCTGTCCTACCCACTCCCTCTCCCTCAGTCCTGTCCTACCCACCTCCTTCCCCATCCCTCTCCCTCAGTCCTGTCCTACCCACCTCCTTCCCCATCCCTCTCCCTCAGTCCTGTCCTACCCACATCCTTCCCCAACCCTCTCCCTCAGTCCTGTCCTACCCACCTCCTTCCCCATCCCCTCTCCCTCAGTCCTGTCCTACCCGCATCCTTCCCCATCCCCTCTCCCTCAGTCCTGTCCTACCCACTCCCTCTCCCTCAGTCCTGTCCTACCCACCTCCTTCCCCATCCCCTCTCCCTCAGTCCTGTCCTACCCACCTCCTTCCCCATCCCCTCTCCCTCAGTCCTGTCCTACCCGCATCCTTCCCCATCCCCTCTCCCTCAGTCCTGTCCTACCCACTCCCTCTCCCTCAGTCCTGTCCTACCCACTCCCTCTCCCTCAGTCCTGTCCTACCCACCTCCTTCCCCACTCCCTCTCCCTCAGTCCTGTCCTACCCACTCCCTCTCCCTCAGTCCTGTCCTACCCACCTCCTTCCCCATCCCCTCTCCCTCAGTCCTGTCCTACCCACCTCCTTCCCCATCCCCTCTCCCTCAGTCCTGTCCTACCCACCTCCTTCCCCATCCCCTCTCCCTCAGTCCTGTCCTACCCGCATCCTTCCCCATCCCCTCTCCCTCAGTCCTGTCCTACCCACCTCCTTCCCCATTCCCTCTCCCTCAGTCCTGTCCTACCCACCTCCTTCCCCATCCCTCTCCCTCAGTCCTGTCCTACCCACATCCTTCCCCATCCCCTCTCCCTCAGTCCTGTCCTACCCACCTCCTTCCCCATCCCCTCTCCCTCAGTCCTGTCCTACCCACCTCCTTCCCCATCCCCTCTCCCTCAGTCCTGTCCTACCCGCATCCTTCCCCATCCCCTCTCCCTCAGTCCTGTCCTACCCACCTCCTTCCCCAACCCTCTCCCTCAGTCCTGTCCTACCCACCTCCTTCCCCATCCCTCTCTCCCCCAGTCCTGTCCTACCCACCTCCTTCCCCATCCCCTCTCCCTCAGTCCTGTCCTACCCACATCCTTCCCCATCCCCTCTCCCTCAGTCCTGTCCTACCCACATCCTTCCCCATCCCCTCTCCCTCAGTCCTGTCCTACCCACATCCTTCCCCAACCCTCTCTCCCCTCTCCCCTTAACCACCTCCTTCCCCATCCCCTCTCCCTCAGTCCTGTCCTACCCACATCCTTCCCCAACCCTCTCTCCCCTCTCCCCTTAACCACCTCCTTCCCCAACCCTCTCTCCCCTTAACCACCTCCTTCCCCATCCCCTCTCCCTCAGTCCTGCCCACCCACCTCCTTCCCCAACCCTCTCTCCCCTTAACCACCTCCTTCCCCATCCCCTCTCCCTCAGTCCTGTCCTACCCACATCCTTCCCCAACCCTCTCTCCCCTCTCCCCTTAACCACCTCCTTCCCCAACCCTCTCTCCCCTTAACCACCTCCTTCCCCATCCCCTCTCCCTCAGTCCTGCCCACCCACCTCCTTCCCCAACCCTCTCTCCCCTTAACCACCTCCTTCCCCATCCCCTCTCCCTCAGTCCTGTCCTACCCACATCCTTCCCCAACCCTCTCTCCCCTCTCCCCTTAACCACCTCCTTCCCCAACCCTCTCTCCCCCCTCCCCTTAACCACCTCCTTCCCCATCCCCTCTCCCCCTCCCCTTAACCACCTCCTTCCCCATCCCCTCTCCCCCTCCCCTTAACCACCTCCTTCCCCATCCCCTCTCCCCCCTCCCCTTAATCACCTCCTTCCCCATCCCCTCTCCCCCAGCCCTGCCCACCCACCTCCTTCCCCAACCCTCTCTCCCCCCTCCCCTTAATCACCTCCTTCCCCATTCCCTCTCCCCCCTCCCCTTTACCACCTCCTTCCCCATCCCTGCCCACCCACCTCCTTCCCCAACCCTCTCTCCCCCCTCCCCTTTACCACCTCCTTCCCCAACCCTCTCTCCCCCCTCCCCTTAATCACCTCCTTCCCCAACCCTCTCTCCCCCCTCCCCTTTACCACCTCCTTCCCCATCCCCTCTCCCCCCTCCCCTTAACCACCTCCTTCCCCAACCCTCTCTCCCCTCTCCCCTTAACCAACTCCTTCCCCATCCCCTCTCCCCCAGCCCTGCCCACCCACCTCCTTCCCCAACCCTCTCTCCCCCCTCCCCTTAACCAACTCCTTCCCCAACCCTCTCTCCCCCCTCCCCTTAACCAACTCCTTCCCCATCCCTGCCCACCCACATCCTTCCCCAACCCTCTCTCCCCTCTCCCCTTAACCAACTCCTTCCCCATCCCCTCTCCCCCAGCCCTGCCCACCCACCTCCTTCCCCAACCCTCTCTCCCCTCTCCCCTTAATCACCTCCTTCCCCAACCCTCTCTCCCCCCTCCCCTTAATCACCTCCTTCCCCAACCCTCTCTCCCCCCTCCCCTTAATCACCTCCTTCCCCAACCCTCTCTCCCCCCTCCCCTTAATCACCTCCTTCCCCAACCCTCTCTCCCCCCCTCCCCTTAATCACCTCCTTCCCCAACCCTCTCTCCCCCCTCCCCTTAATCACCTCCTTCCCCAACCCTCTCTCCCCCCTCCCCTTAATCACCTCCTTCCCCAACCCTCTCTCCCCCTCCCCTTAATCACCTCCTTCCCCAACCCTCTCTCCCCCCTCCCCTTAATCACCTCCTTCCCCATCCCCTCTCCCCCCTCCCCTTAACCAACTCCTTCCCCATCCCCTCTCCCCCAGCCCTGCCCACCCACCTCCTTCCCCAACCCTCTCTCCCCCCTCCCCTTAACCACCTCCTTCCCCATCCCCTCTCCCCCCTCCCCTTAACCAACTCCTTCCCCATCCCCTCTCCCCCAGCCCTGCCCACCCACCTCCTTCCCCAACCCTCTCTCCCCCCCTCCCCTTAACCACCTCCTTCCCCATCCCCTCTCCCCCCTCCCCTTAACCAACTCCTTCCCCATCCCCTCTCCCCCAGCCCTGCCCACCCACCTCCTTCCCCAACCCTCTCTCCCCCCTCCCCTTAACCACCTCCTTCCCCATCCCCTCTCCCCCCTCCCCTTAACCACCTCCTTCCCCATCCCCTCTCCCCCTCCCCTTAACCAACTCCTTCCCCATCCCCTCTCCCCCAGCCCTGCCCACCCACCTCCTTCCCCAACCCTCTCTCCCCTCTCCCCTTAACCAACTCCTTCCCCATCCCCTCTCCCCCAGCCCTGCCCACCCACCTCCTTCCCCAACCCTCTCTCCCCCCTCCCCTTAACCACCTCCTTCCCCATCCCCTCTCCCCCTCCCCTTAACCAACTCCTTCCCCATCCCCTCTCCCCCAGCCCTGCCCACCCACCTCCTTCCCCAACCCTCTCTCCCCTCTCCCCTTAACCAACTCCTTCCCCATCCCCTCTCCCCCAGCCCTGCCCACCCACCTTCCCCAACCCTCTCTCCCCCCTCCCCTTAACCACCTCCTTCCCCATCCCCTCTCCCCCTCCCCTTTACCACCTCCTTCCCCATCCCTGCCCACCCACCTCCTTCCCCAACCCTCTCTCCCCTTAACCACCTCCTTCCCCATCCCCTCTCCCCCTCCCCTTAACCACCTCCTTCCCCATTCCCTCTCCCCCAGACCAGTCCTACCCACCTCCTTCCCCAACCCTCTCTCCACCCTCCCCTTAACCACCTCCTTCCCCATCCCCTCTCCCCCAGCCCTGCCCACCCACCTCCTTCCCCAACCCTCTCTCCCCCATCCCCTTAACCACCTCCTTCCCCATCCCCTCTCCCCCTCCCCTTAACCACCTCCTTCCCCATCCCCTCTCCCTCCTCATTCCCAACTCCTTCTTCCCCTTTCCCTCTCCTTCCCCATCCATTCCGCCCTCCACTCCATCCCCTCGTAGCTGCACTCAGCTACCAAGTGTGTGACTGAGCAATTCTCCATGTAAGACTATGGTTAAGTATCTGTACAAATGCTTCAACGCTGGATCTTTCCTGCTAGCGGGAAGATCTGCTATGTTCCAAGTTTTAGGAGAGAATGGTGAGATGTTTGAGCAAATTTAGCAGCAAGTGGTTGCAAACTCTCAAATTAATGTCCACGGTTCCATGGGATATTCATTCAAATTGAAACTATTTGATAGGATGGTGTAAAGGGAGTTTCACTCTGTGCCTGACCCCGAGATTATATGATGGGACAGTGTAGAGGGAGCTTCACTCTGTGTCTGACCCCGAGATTATATGATGGGACAGTGTAGAGGGAGCTTCACTCTGTGTCTGACCCCAAGATTATATGATGGGACAGTGTAGAAGGAGCTTCACGCTGTGCCTGACCCTGGGAATGTGTGATGGGACAGTGTAGAAGGAGCTTCACTCTGTGTCTGACCCCGGGAGTGTGTGATGGGACAGTGTAGAGGGAGCTTCGCTCTGTGTCTGACCCCAAGATTATATGATGGGACAGTGTAGAGGGAGCTTCACTCTGTGTCCGACCCCAAGATTATATGATGGGACAGTGTAGAAGGAGCTTCACTCTGTGTCTGACCCCAGGAGTGTGTGATGGGACAGTGTAGAGGGAGCTTCGCTCTGTGTCTGACCCTGAGACTGTACGATGGGACAGTGTAGAGGGAGCTTCTCGCTGTGTCTGAACCCGGGAGTGTGTGATGGAGCTGACCTTGGGAATGTGTGATGGGACGGTGTAGAGGGAGATTCACTCTGTGTCTGACCCTCGGAATGTGTGATGGGACAGTGTAGAGGGAGCTTCACTCTGTGTTTGACCCTGGGAGTGTGCGATGGGACAGTGTAGAGGGAGCTTCACTCTGTGTCTGACCCTGGGAGTGTGTGATGGGATGGTGTAGAGGGAGCTTCATTCTGTGTCTGACCCCGAGACTGTATGATGGGACAGTGTAGAGGGAGCTTCTCTCTGTGTCTGAACCCGGGAGTGTGTGATGGAGCTGACCTTGGGAATGTGTGATGGGACTGTGTAGAAAGAGCCTCATTCTGTGTCTGACCCTGGGAGCTTGTGGTGGGAAGGTGTAGAGGGAGCCCCATTCAGTGTCTAACTCTTGCTGTCCTGGGAATTCATGATCGGACAGAGCACTGTGATCTTTACTCTGTGTATGACTTATTCTGTGAATGACAGGGAAGAGTTAACATTTTGGCCAGGTCATCTCTTATATTTCCTCATAATTCTTTGGCAAGGAGATTTTTTTCGCAAGGTCATCTCTTAAATTTTGGCAATAAAGGACAAATTTATCTTATATTTCTTACATCTCTTATATTTCCTCATAATTTTTGATGGGAAGCTATATAAGCCCTAGAAATTACTTTCACTGGTCTATCCTGACAGGTTAATGGGACATTAATTCGGATTCCCATTTGTTTAAAATTTACAATCCTTAAAATTGTATTAGAGCCCCGTGACTGTCCATTCACCCTTGTATGCTGGGTTATATAGTCTTCTTCAAGCTGACACTGAGG